>NC_060122.1:808978153-810178153 GCF_021461395.2 Schistocerca americana | reverse complement strand
CCTCTCCTGGAGGAATACCCAAATCACCATTTAATTCAAACTTCTGAATCATGTTCTTCAGCCGGCCGGTGTGGCCGTGCGGTTAAAGGCGCTTCAGTCTGGAACCGCGTGACCGCTATGGTCGCAGGTTCGAATCCTGCCTCGGGCATGGATGTGTGTGATGTCCTTAGGTTAGTTAGGTTTAAGTAGTTCTAAGTTCTAGGGGACTGATGACCACTGAAGTTAAGTCCCATAGTCCTCAGAGCCATTTGAACCACCATGTTCTTCAACCCTGGTGTGGAAAGAAGACCTTTGTGCATTCCGTTAACATGTTGCTACTTGTGAAGAACTGCAGCACTGTTGCTGTTGTTTGATAAAACAGCTTTACAGGTGAAGCCCTGCTCACCTTGTCCAGACCTATGTTGACTGCAATTGTAATGCACTCAGATGTTTGTTTTTCAACCCTGTGTCACCATACCAGTCCTTGCACATAACGACAAGCCATGACACTAAAACTATTACAGGGTGTATACGACCTGGGGAAAACCCTGGGAAACCAGGCTGAGATGGAAGGTTGGTCTGATAAGGAATTGTTGTGTGTTGCAAAATTGAGACTAACAGTTGGAGCTAAAACTTACATACCGTATACAGAAGCTCTTAAGGGAACCATAGCTTTGAAGAATTTAAAGGGTTAATTCAGAGATACATGAAATAAAATAGTGCCAGATACTATAGGGAACAATTAGCAGTAGTAACTAAGAGAAACGTGGAAACTGTGGAACAATTTGCGGATAGGGTAAGGAAAATTAATGGATGTACCTATGAATTAAGATAGGACGCTGTAGGCAATGAAGTTATTTTACAGAAAATGAGCACATGATCCTTGATGTTTTTTAAGAGAGGTGCATGTGGAAACATCAAGATGTTTACAGACAGGGGATCTGACAGATTTGTGCACATTAGTGCAGTTAGCTATAGAGTGTGAGGAGATTGATTTGTCAACTGGAATACAGGGTAAACAGACAGTGTTTGCAGCTAGTATAAAATGTTTCAGATGTGGACAAATGAGGCATGTAAGGAGGCAGTGTCGCCAGCTTCGGGTGGTGTGAATAAAGTGAGAGGAAATAATAGTTTTAGAAGCAGAGGACCGGGGAAGAATAAGGTGTTAAGTGCCAGTGGGAACCCCTGGTCTACCTACGATCATTCCCCATATGCAGAGGTGTATTGTGCAATAAGGGGAATAATAGGAGCAGAGGCTTGCAGGATATTATTTGACAGAGGCGTACATGTGTTGGTCACCAGTAGTGATCCGATGAAATGTAAGCAATGGGACCAACCACGGTGCAGATAGTGTAGAGTGTCAGATAAAAATGTTACACCATTAGGATTGGTGGATATAGACTTTTACCTGGACCCAGTTCAATTTAAACAATGTGTAGAGATTGTGCTACACGAGTGAGGACTGTGACATGATTTTAGGATTACATTTCTTAAATCAGCCTTGTGCCGTAATTGATCTTCGGCAATTTATGGTGGAACTTGATGGAAAAATGTTTCAGTTAGGTGAAGCCATTGCCAGTTAGTGATGCCACGAGGAATGTCTATTGCAAAGGATGAACAGATTAAACTGAGAATGATCACACTAAGATTTGACTCACACGATTGTGTACCTAAGAGTACTGACAAATCCCTTTGGGTCTGTGTTGAGTCTAGCTTACCGGTAGTAATTTTGTTTGTGGTGGAACCATTAGGAGAGAATGAAGTATTAGGTCAGGTGGGTTGATTAATTAAAAGAGGTATGCACACAAGAAATAAAGGGTGAAACAAAGGTACATGTTTCTATGGATAATTTTAGCACAGAGGACATATGATTAACAAAGGGTTTGTTAATCACTAACATGGATATCCTTAAGGAAAAATAATGGGACACAACGGATGTCAGCCTCGGACAATTGCCGGACGACATTGAAACTACTTTATGAGAAAAAGTGAAGCACCTAGGGAGAAGCAGTAGGGGATGGATGGAAAAATGACGTTTGGAATTTAAGGATTTAATTTTTCCAGAAGTATATTACACAGCACCGCATACCAATGGCATACCAATGGGGAAATGAATCGCCAGTCTACCACAACCATACAGAATAGGTACTTGCAGCAGATTTTGGAAGAATTTTTCAATCAACAGCTGAAAGATGGAATAATTGAAGAAAGTAATAATGCATGTGGGGGGGGGGGGGGGGAATAGTTACTGTGCCAAAAAAAAAAGGATAAAAATCAACAGATGGATAATGAAAATACAGGTTTTGTTGTGATTACAGGCATCTAAATGTGAAAACCACTATGAACACCCACCCTTCGCCAAATATCACAGAAACCTCAGATCGTTTAGGCGATGCAAAAATTTTTCAGCAATGTATTTGAAGAGTGGTTGTCACCAGATAGAGTTTGGACTTAAGGATCTACACAAAACAGCATTTTAAGCACTCTGGGGGCACTACCAATTCAGAAGAATGCCATTTGGATTAAAAAATGAGCCTGCAACATTTCAGAGATTGTTGAACAGGGTACTCAGAGGTTTAAAACTACAGCAATACTGTATCTTGATGACGTAATCATGTATGGGTATGATGTGGAATGAATATGCAATGATGAAGGGAAGTATTCCTAAGGTTAAAAGCAGCTAAGTTATCATTCAGTACAGAAAATTGTAATTTTATGATGGAAGAGGTAGCATACCTAGGTCATATCATAAGTAAAGATGGGGTTAAGAAAGCCCCAAGGTTAGTTAGAGCTGTACGTGAATTTTCTGTACCACAATCTGTAAATGAGTTGCAATTGTTCTTAGTTGTTGTTAACTATTGCTACTGTTTTGTGAAAGGATTTACAGGTATTGCCAGATGGTTGACACAATTGTAAAAAAGGATACTAAATTTGTGTGGTCAGAAAAGAGCCAGAATCCTTTTCAGGAGCTAAAATCAGCTTTAACATAGAGTCTGATATTGGTATTTCTGGATTTTAATAGAGAATTTGTTTCATTATGTGATGCATCAAATCATGCACTTGGCTGTGTGTTGTCACAAGAGGTAGAAATGCTATAATTGTGTAAATCTTATGTTGTGCCTATTGCAACTCAGCATCTCTGTTGTATGGTGAGTAGCAACTTTCATTCTCTAATATTAGAACATACAGTAGCTTATGCATCAAGGCAACTAAATTCTACAGAAAGACATTATTTAGTCTTATTTATGGAGTCATATGTTTCAAATGTTATCTGTACGGTAGAAAGCTTAGCATAATAATAGATCATGTAGTATTAAAATTGATGTTGGAGTTAAAGAATCCTTCTAGTCTGTTGACTAAGTGAATTTGATTTCGAAGTCACACATAATCCTGGGAAGAAAATGACAATTTTGTATGTAGGGTAGTTGATACCTTTTCAAGGGAGTCTGGAAGCTATTCCAGGGATAAAAGATGTGGACTAGAAAGGGAGAGCAAGGAGAAAGGTTTTGGAAGATAAACAAGAGGTTGTGAATGAAAGAGTAACAAGGAACCAGTATGAATTAAGGCCTAAGAGGTAATCATTTAATATTTTCTTTTAGATTAGGTATAGCTTTAGTATAATTAGCATAAGGAGCTGCAGAACAGCGGGGAATTGAAGGGGGAAGAAAGTAATAGGTATTGTTGAAGAGAAAGCAAGGTGATGCTGTTTGTAGTGAGACTAATCTTCTTAGGGGTGAAAGCATTATGAAACCAGCACCTGGAAGGGGGAGTGCTATTTGCCAAGCAGGAAATCATAATGATCACCAGTCATTGCTGGGCAATACAGGTGATACTCAATGCACTTGAGATGCATAACGAGGTGAGAAGATGGGAAGAAGCATTCGAAAAATTCCATCAGGAAATGGAAAGGCATGGGATACTCAAAAGAAGTGCCAGGGTATGTGAAAGAGTACATGGAGCATACGAGAACTTGAAGGAGTGAAATTACCCCGGTACTGGGGGTTATTGCACATGCGCGAAGAAAGAGGGGTTTGATTGCTGCAGGAAGTTGGCTTATGAAAACAATATTTAGCCTTGCTGATGAGGAATACATTTGAAGGGTGAATGACACCATAGAAGAGGTTAAGCAGTGGGCAAAAGGGAACAAAGTTATGAGTTATTGGTACAATATGCAGCTTGCAAGTTTAGAGAAGGACATATGAATAACCCACAACTATTACAACAACTGACTGGAGAAGTAATTTGGTATGCCAGAGCTACAGAATGGGCAGTTAATCAGAACATCGTGGAACTAAGAACCAAAATAGGAGTCTTAGATAGGGAGGTAGTAACAACAAAATGGTTGCAGTCCGTGGAAGATAGTGTTTGGGAAGCAAAGGGAGAGGTAACAGAACTACAGAAGGCTATGCAGCAGGCTGTAAGAGGTCAGCTGGGGGTAAACTTGTTGCCAGTGCTGTATTTAAAGGGTCTAAGGAAAGTGCAGAAGGAATGACCACCAGTGTGGTGGTTGGTATTAGAGCCAGTGCACAAAAACTTACCTTTTAATTTCAAGATAGCCATAGTGTTGGTGAGAACTGATGAAGCGAAAGTTTACATTTCTGTTTCTGTACCAGCAGCAGGAAAACAAGGATGTTAAAAGTGCCACATAGTTCATGCATATCCTGTGAAGTGCAGGATACTGAAGAAATTTGTATGGGTAAGAACAACAACTATTATTAACTGCAAAAGTTAAGGGAAGATATATAGAAATGGAGGAAGCAAAGTTACAAAAATGCCACCAAGTGGAAATCACAGTCTGTCCAAATACAGTAAAAAAAGGGGGTGAGGTTCCTGCACAATGAAATTGCTAATGGGGCAAAAGGAGGTAAGAGAATGCAATAAAGAAGTGATCAAGCTGGAGGCATATTGGTTGTACTCTACCTTTGACAAGATGGTGGTAGTGGCTAGGTGTCCGAAGCAGGGGAAGCTCACATCAGCAAAGAGGCTAGAATTAAATGGGAGTGGTTTGTTATTAAATGGAACAGTGTGTGAGATAATGGGGTCTACTTTTCATCAGTCCACCAGGGATAACTCACCTGAATATTTTGAAGCCTCATTTGTATTGACCAGAGGAGCCAATAGAAGTACTACGTGCCACAGATCTCACCAGCTTAAATCAAACTCTAGGCCCAGAATTAATGTAGTCTATAAATATGTTTCTGAACCAGGAGGATGGGCACATCTCCCTGGAAGCCTTATTGCAGCATGTAAATTTATATCAGGAAAATCAGTACCGAATGAGACAACATTGACTATTGTCATACCAACTACCACATTGACATTTGTTCTGCTGAGCATAGTCCTTGTTTTGGTATGTAGATGATGAAACAGAAGACTGAGTCCAAACCCTGCCATCATTTAGATTCCAGTGGATTGGATATGTCGACCATAAAAGCAGCAGAAGGATGATGAACACAGAAGGGGGTAGTGTTAAAGATAATTGATTCATTTTAACTTGTAAGTTTGGAACAGAGAATTAGAAATCATTGCACAACAAGCCTAGCAGTGAAGTAAGTTTCATTGTGTCTGAGTTGAGGAGCAGGGCAAAGGGCTATGAATGAATGTGTAAGACTAAGGATAGGGTTAAGGAAACCAATTGTTAGAATAATTCCTGAGAGGTGAAACAGGGCCAGAAGGACCAGTCACTAGGAATCTAGTTTGGTTGATTAAAGTGCTGGGTCTCAGTAAAAAGGAGGGCAATATAGCATATCGACCATGTTCGGTCAGAAAGTACACGGAAACAGAAGTGAGTTGCAACAGAACCAGCCACAGGCAGTCAAGAGTGTTATGTGTTGTGAAAACACAGCTGACAGCCAACCCGAATCAGAGCCAGCTGGGTGCAGTGTGACAACAGTTGATGCTACAATATGCTAGCAGAAAGATGGAAGCCTTTCCTCACTTCCCACCACGAAAGTGTTTAGAGTATGTGTCTTAAGCCCTAAACAAACATAGCCTGGAACATATAAGAAAGCCATTCATGTGCTAAAATATTCTTGTCCCAGTATCACAGCCTAGACCATGAGCATATGACACCTGGAGTGACATCCCGGAATGCAGTACGGGGTCCAGTGTTAGACCACGGGGCACAGCAGTCTGCCCTGAGACAAGAGTGGCTGCCTCCAGACCAGAGAGCTGCTCACTCACTGGAGGGATGTCACAGTCACCTCCACGGTACCGCCAGCTGTGTTGCCACACTGTCATCATGGTCATAGCTGGAGACTTTTCTGACAGTGGCATTCAAGTGATGTCCTGCTCTTTGCACTGTCAACAATGCTGGATGTCTGTTGTTTCACTTGAGGGGCCACTGGACACTCTCACCAAGCTGTTACTGATGCACTACAGCTGAGGGCTAGAATAAAGAAATTGATTAAACAAATCTACTGTTGTCGTCTCATTTCGCTCTCCACAGGCGACAAGCAGAGGGTCAGTTGTCCGTTAGCAAGAACGGTTGTCCATTAGTGCTCTAATAAATGTTATGCTTGTAAGCAATAAAAAAGACAATATACGATTTGATTACTTTAGACCTGAACAATCAGTGCAATAAGCCACAACCACTGGGTATCCACACAGATCAACTTAGCTCAGGGGGAGGATAGGTGCCGTGCTGAGATGAATTGGATGAATGATATGGAAGACAGATAATTCTCTCTCTCTCTCTCTCTCTCTCTCTCTCTCTCTCTCTCTCTCTCTCCCTCCCTCTCTCTCCCTCTCTCTCCCTCTCTCTCTCTCTCTGCTGTTTTTTCTTGAAGTTCGGGGCTTTATTGTGAAAACTTACAAAAAAGTTATGATTCATAATATTGCCCATCACTGGCCACTACATTATCGCATCTTTCAGATAGCATACAAATCCCGTGGTGGAAGAACTGGGCATCTTTTGTGGGTATCCATGAATCGATTCAATTTTGCACCTGTTCATATGATCAGAAGTGCTGGTCAGCCAGATTGTATGCCACTGATCGAAAAAGGTGGTAGTCAGAGAGAGCAACGTATGGAGAATATGGCAGGAGGGATAGGACTTCTCATTTCAACATTTCCATGTATATTTTGATGGGTTTTGCGACATGACGTCAAGCATTGACATGCTGCAAAATTACCTTTAATGTCTATCACTGTATTGTGGTCGTTTGTGTTTGAGTGCTGGGCTCAAATGCATCAATTGCTTTCGAGAATGATGTCCTGTGACTGTCTTAGTCTGTTTCAGTAGCTACAAAACGTTCTGTCTTCCCCCACTATGCCGGTCTTCAACATCAAAATCACCATTATTAAGGCAGTGAAAACATTCTCTGCACATCCTTCCACTAATAGTTCGCTCACCATTGGTCTTACCCAGCATTTTAAAAGCCATGGCCACAGATTTCATGTTAAAGCAGAAAATTAAAACTTCCCGCAAATGGCGAGAAATGGTGGGTACGTAAGTTGACGTACTTAATCAAGAATAACCTTATGATGCAATCACAAATCAACTAATATTTTTATGGCATTATCTTTGCAGATGCCTAAGCTTATTGTATTACACCTATGACCAACCGCCTGAACCCCACTTGCTGCTACTGCCGTCTATTGCAAAACGGCGGAAACAAAGTTGTAGACCTAATAAATCACTTAAACACATGCTTTTAAAGTTCAAAGGGGGTACATTCTGAGAATAATCAAGAAACATTCTACTATATTCCATATTCAGCTCAAGTAATAACAGATACAGCAAATAGAAAAATGTGGGTCCGGCCAGAGGCATACTGACAATTTTACTTGTGGTGCACCACTGCTAACTGAATAAGGAAGGTGTAAAATGATATTTGTATGCACTGTACAGAAGTTTATAGTGTATTGGTGAAGATGTACACAACCACTCCAAATCTACCACATTTCAATCATTTTCTTCCTGCGGTGGTGTCTATCTGATCTGAAATATTCTTGATTAATACTTTTTATTGTGTGATGCAGATTCTGGAAACTGTGTATCATTTCAAAACCTTACAATTGAATGAATAAGAGTCACACACACCTCTAAAGAGAGCTCTACATATAAATCTACATCTGTACTTTGCAAGCCACCTTATAGAATACGACGGAGGGTACTTTGTATACCACTATCACTTCCCCTTTCCTGTTCCAGTCATGATTGGTTTACAGGAAGAATAATTGATAATAAGTTTGCTCAAATCTCTCTGATTTTACTTTCCTGGTCTTCCTGCAAGGTGTATGAAGTACATTGAAAAAATGCCAGAACATTCGGTATTTCGTGCCAGTAGTGTG
Organism: Schistocerca americana; assembly: GCF_021461395.2. NCBI lineage: Eukaryota > Metazoa > Arthropoda > Insecta > Orthoptera > Acrididae > Schistocerca > Schistocerca americana. Next base: position 810,169,879 of record NC_060122.1, on the reverse strand, counting down.
TTGGAGCGAAATGTGGTTGTTGTCCTTGCAAATACCTGTGTTTAATGTGTAACTGCTGGAAGTTTCATTGTTATATGTCTGTTAGTTATTGTTCAGTGCTGTACTGAGCAGAATGAATTTCTTGATGGTCGAGTTAAAGGAGCAACACATCTGCATTAAATTTTGCATAAAACTCAAGAAAACCTTTACAGAGATACACCAAATGATGTAGGAAGCCTATGGTGATGAGTGTTTAAGCCATACTTCGTGACACGAATGGTTTGCATGATTTAAAAATGGCCAAATGGAAGTTAAAGTTGACTCTCGTTCAGGATGCCCTTCAACATCTACCGACAGTGCTCATGTCAGGAGTGTCAACAAAATTGTGCGTGCTAATTTAAGACTGACTGTCCAAGAGATTGAAGAAGAATGTAACATTTTAGTTGGATCATGTCGTGAAATCATGACGCAGCATCTTGGAATGCACTTGTTGCCACCAAGTTTGTCCCACAGCTCATGAATCAAGAACAGAAAGACCTTTGCCTCACAATCAGGGAAGAGCTTTTGGATTGCACAAATGAGAACGAGATGTTCCTCAAGAGAATCATAACTGGTGATGAGATTTGTGTCCATGATTATGATGTTGAGTCCAAGGGATCTTCACAATGGGTCAGGAAAGGCCCTTCAAGACCAAAAAAGCTTGTCAAGTGAGGCCAAATGTCAAAGCCATTCTGACAGTTTTCTTTGAATTTGAAGGATTAGGTCATCATGAATTTGTGCCACAGGGACAAACTGTTAATGGTACTATGGGGACATGTTGCAATACCTGCAAGAAAATGTGAGAAGGAAGGGGTCTGAAATGTGAGAAAAAATTTATGGCTCTTGGATAATCATAATGCCTCTGCACATTCATCCCTATTGGTGTGCCACTTTGCACAAAATCCAAAGCACTGTGTTGCCTCAACCTCCATACTCTCCAGACTGGCCCCTGTGGACTTTTTGTTTTTTTGTTTGTGAAGTTGAAAACCCTGTTGCAAGGACAAAGATTTGTGACGATAGACAAAAGGAGAGCATTTCAAAGGAGATGATACCCAGTAGGTATAAGGTAAGTGTAAAAAAATTTTGTGGACAAAGTTACTGAACTTTTTGAACAGATCTTGTAAGCAATACATTTGTTTCTGTTGAGGGATCACTTGCCCATCCCTGCACTAAACGCCATTCCTCTGCAGGATTTCCTGTATTTTGCTACAATTTTCTAGTGTTTTGACTTCTTTGTATACATCATTCACAAAAAAGCCTTAAGGAACTTTTGGTGTTATTGGCTAGGTCATTTATGTGAAAATAATGGTCCTATAAACACTTTCTTGGTGAACACCCCAAGTTACTTTTTTGTCTGAAGATTTCTCTCCACTGGGAATGACATGCTGTGTTCTGTTTGGTAGAAACTCTTCAGTCCAGTCCCACAGTTAGTCTGATATTCTGTACACTTGTATTTTGTTTATTAGCCTGCTGTATGGAACTGTATCAAATGTCATCTGGAAGTCAAGCACAATGGTATCAGCATCATCACTTGTATCTACTGCTTTCTGGATCTTGTAGATGAACAGAGTGAGCTGGGTTTCATATAATCATTGTTTTCAGAGCCTATGTATAGATTTCATGCATCTTTAACACATATTTGCCAATAGTCATGTGCAAAAGTCGCTTTGCCACATCTTACCTTACATCCTCATGATGAAGGTTAGTCTTTTTTATAAGCCTGCAAACAGATGCTTGCTTGTTGTGAAATGTTGACAGAGCTGTAATTAAGAAAAATCTGTTGTTACAAAGTTTCTTATGAAGATTGTGGCAGATTTTGTGTCAAGCAAGTTTGAGGTACAAGTAATTTTGCTGTAAATGTTGTTACATACCTTTTAACAGGTTATCCTCTTTTGTGTGCACAAATCTTACTGTAGTGGCTGACAGTGTTGCAGTTGTTAAGGATTTTGTCACCTTCAGGAGTGTTTCGTCAGCATCAATACAGAATGCTTCACAAGCAAGCTATAAAATTCACTTTTTATAATGTCACAGAAAGTACACCACATCTCTAATAGTGCTATTAAGACAATTTCATTAAACAAGAATGAAAAGCAGAGATATTTCAAAATTATAAGACTTCGAAAATGTAATCACTTACAGTAAAAATGTTGGCTGCCCATTTCCTGAAAGTCTGCTCTTGACCACACAGTTCATCTGCCTTACATACATCAGCTATCCTCTCTCCTCCAAGTTCTCCAAGTATGTTGTCTACATGTTTTCCAAATGCACAGAAATTGGGATAGGCACGTGAACCAAGAGCAAAGACAGCAAATCTGTAATGGAGTGAGTGATTTGTAACAGTAAATATACCTTTCTAGGGTCAGTATACCTGCAGCCCCTCGTAAATCATAAGACTTTAAACATGTAAATTGTGATATATAGTGATTAGACTTTAAAACTATAAATTGCAATGTATTTGACAGTACACTCTAGTTCTAAATATTCTGAGACTTCACCCATAAATAATGTAAGTTTCGTACTGGTTTCTGTTGACATTGATGTTTTGCAACATTTATAGCAATATCAGAAAAAAATCCTACAACAGTGAAGGAGTTGGAATATTAAAGAGCATTCATTATCATGCCAAATGTCACACTCAGAATTACTTTGGACATTCCAGTTGCACAAAAGAAATAATGAAATAGTGTCAGCTGTAAATCAGCAACAATATCTGATGGACATCAGACAATTTTCATATCATTTTCTTTCTACAGTTGTAGAAAAAGCAACAGTGTTTCTTTTCTCTGATGTGTATTCCCACTGAGAGTTACTTCTCCAAGGAAACCACAGGAAACTGAATAATGTGATGGAAACAAAGTGATGTTAAAGTGAAAAGCCTGCATCAGGCTGAGCCACCTGATTTTTTTAATGTCAAATCTGGATGAAAATTTGTGTCTCCGTCCAGTGCTCACTGAAAGGAGTAGTAGTTATGGGACAAAAGCTGTCACAACATTCACATGAAAAGAAAATTTCAAAACTTTGCACATCATCTTGTAAAAATGTTTTTTCTCAGTTAAGTTGTTAACACCTATTGTTTTACATTACAGTAAGTAGAGGAATTTGGTATGTGGGTTTAACTGATTAGGAATGAAAGGAATTTTAAAATTAATTGAAGACTTCTGAGCCTCTCCAAAAGCCTGTATCAGGGACAGTCAACATAACAAAACGGTTAACCCATCACGCACAGTGAACCTTACACTGTCACTAAGGGAGCTAAGACTGAGGGGATGCCACCTCTGAGCTAATGCTTCATATATGAGAACGAGAACTCTGCCATCTCTTTCTTTTTGCATTATAAATGGGATTTGCTTACCAGACTCCTAGTTTGATAACAGGTCAGACCATCTGTGGTGTTCCCATCAAAGCTGCAAAATTTTCCATGACATAATTCTTACTTTAGAAGAACTGAGAAAATTTTGAATTGCAGCACTATGGTGAAGACAGCTAATAACTACATAGGCATACATTCAGTAGCCATATCTTTTTTATATCAATTTAATTAACATATCTGTGCTTTAAAGCCTGATGGCCTTAGGCCATTCAGTACAACAATGGAACAAGTTAACTACAGGCAAGGGGAGGAACTTGGGAAAGAGTCAAAATATTTTGTGTTCAGGGGTGTTCTGTGAGTAAGCACACCCTTTTCTTGATAAATTTTAAACCTTGTGCCTACTTTTATAAGGAAGAAAAGATGGAATATTCATGAACACATTACCACTTATGTTGACTACCATGAAGATTAGGCCTCCATGAAAAGAATGCTTAACAGTTGGTAATTTCCTTGTTGTATTCTTAACTGACAGTTTTGGTAGTGATAGAGGGTACAGTGAACAGAACTTCACTGTACATACGTCAACTGCTTCCTTGGATTTCATGTACATCCTGATTGTTTTTTGACACCAATCGGATGCAAGTCATTAAGATGTGTGATATCAAAGTCTAAATTAACCAGTACATAAAAATTCCAATTCAGTGGACACTGCAGTATTATTTTGTAGTAGCTCAGTGAACTGTGAACCTGTATTGATGGTTATGATTATTTGTCAGTATATTACAGTTTTCCATTTCACAGCTCATAGTGACAGTTGTAGTACAGAAGTGGTTTTATACTTTCTTGAATCCCTTACTGCTAAAACATGAATGGGAGATCAGAGAAAAATATTCTGTACATATTGAGACACCTATACATAGAATCTTAGTGCAATTGGTGAAGCAGGTGGCTGTGCCCAATTTAAAAAACTGCCCAATTTAAGAAACTGTCTGTATAATTTACATTAAACAGCAGGAAACCTAAACCTATATGGCTGAATGGATACTACAAATCCAATTCATAACTATCACACTGCCAAATGTTTGGAGAGAAACCTTGTTGAGTCAGTTATGTGTATTTGTCTGCGATGAAATCTGTATCTTCATTGTTGCATGTCGGCCTTCAAAAGATAATAGGAGAAGAAGGTGGATCACAGTTCACTATTTTTCTGGAGAATGATAATTTATTTGTGAATCAGATACTGGTTGTTATATCATCCTAGCTAAGTAGTTGAGTGTATTTTACCTCACGCTGCTGAGAGGTCCAGCAGCACTGCTTTCCGAGAGGACACCACTGTCGTCAGAGGATCCTCTCGGGGAGTCGATGCCCGTGGTGGATGTCTTGCCCTCGTCCAGCATGTCCATGTCAGTGCAGTCATTCACCCCAATGAGTGACCTTGAGATCGCCATTCTGCAGTTTGATAATACTTATTAGCGTTTAACCTGCTTATCATGAATACACAATTGTAGCAGAGATGCTGCAGGACTATGAGACCTTTTACTATCACTCTGCTTGTAGTGTGCAAACAGCGCCCTCAAGTTCCCCATTCACTCCTTTATGTGTGCACAAAAGCAGTGGAATAAACAGTGTAGGTATTTTGGCACCCAAGGCAAGGAATTTAGTGTGTCACCCCCTCCCCCAGTTCCACATCATAACATCAAATATGCGTATGATCTATGGAACTTGTAACTTACTGGATAACTGACTGTCTGACTTAAGAACACCCCTATATAAAAAATTTTAAAATCTAAATTTTAATTACTTTGTTTTTTGGATAGTTACCTCAATACAAAAAAAAATATAATTCATCAGAAGTGACAATTTGTGAGATTTAATTATAGATTAGTTTATTTAGGTGTACTTTTCATTCCAGTTGATCCATAGTAGGAGATCGTCCACGATGTAAAACATGTCCGAAGAACAAGAATACACAATAAATATTTACAATGAATAACAAATAAAAGAGCACTAATGTTCCTTCCATAGATCCCAAGTGGAATGATAACATGGATGTGGAATGAATTAAAAAAATTAAACTTATTTTTGTTTATGAAGTAATAAACACTGAATAGAAGAATAATTTTACAACACTTATTTTCAGTGACTGCATTGCTGCATTGTATTTGTACAGAAGTGAGATTGTACTAATATTTGCTTTATTTTATATTATTCGTAAAACACACACATAAACATATGCACCCACCAGTTGTTTCTACAAAGAATTCGTCATTGGAGCAGGAGGAGTTGGCCACTAATAAAACTTTTAGGCTCCTCTTAAACTTAGTGGTTAAACTTTCTATGGCTGATGGCAAGTTACTGAAAATGTTTGTTACTCACCTTTTTGGACCAAAGTAAGTGAAGATGGTTTTTATTTCTAGTATTGATTCCATGAACTGAGTTGTTGGTTTGAGAAAGGGCTATATTTTTAATGGCAAACTTCATTAAGGAATAAATATATTGGCAAGCAATACTTAATGTCCCTAGTTCCCTAAACAAGCCTCTGCATGATGATCTTGAGTTCACACCACAAACAATTCTTATTGCACATTTTTAAATCTGGAAAACTTCAGCTTGGCTAGATGAGTTACGTCAGAAAATAATCCCGTATGACATTATGGAACGAAAGTAAGCATAGTATGTCAGCTTTTCCATTTTTATATACCCTGTGTCTGACAACATTCACACTGCAAATAGGGATTTGTTTAGACACTTAAGTAGTTCTGTGATGTGCTTGTCCCTGTTGAATTTATTGTCAGGCTGTAATCCCAAGAATTTAACACTGTCTTCTACTTCTATCTGTCTGTCTGTCTGTCATTATTTAGGAATATACAGGTGGGAAACCTCTTACAAGTTCTGAATTGCAGGTAGTATGTTTTTTCAAAGTGTAGTGACAGAGAGTGGGGTAGGAACCCCTGAAAATTTCATTAACTGATCTTTCTAAGACTAGTGTTTGTATCGTCTGCTGTAAGTTTAACCCCGGTAGCCGAGTGGTCAGTGCGACAGAATGTCAATCCTAAGGGCCCGGGCTCGATTCCCAGCTGGGTTGGAGATTTTCTCCACTCAGGGACTGGGTGTCGTATTGTCCTAATCATCATCATTTCATCCCCATCAACGAGCGCAAGTCACCAAAGTGGCGTCAAATCGAAAGACTTGCACCCGGAAAACAGTCTACCCGGCGGGAGGTCCTAGTCACACAACATTTACATTTATTTATCTGCAATAAAACAAATTTGGCATCTGGTAATGTTACTGATGAAAGGCCATTGATAAACACAAGAGAAAGCAAGGGTGGTAAGCTGTGACTTTGTGGGACACCACGTGTAATTAGTTCCCAGTTGGATGATGCCTGATAGCTTAAGACATGTCTCTTCCCTAATGACACCTTTTGTTTCCTGCCAGAGAAATAGGAATTGAATCATTTTACTACATTTCCTGTTACACCATGTTATTCTAATTTACACAAGAGTATGTAAATGAAGATCAGAACAATAAAAAATTAAGAGACTCTTAACGTCAGGTGAAGTCAAGAAACAGTAATGTAAATCATAGATGACCTTCGGATGCTGTGTGAAAATACAGTGCTCTGCATCACTGGAAAAAAATTTGGGTGCAAAGTCCAAGGTTTAAATTTTACCAGGAGTGCACTACAGATCTTCAGGTTTCATTTAGAGGCTGTATTTTTGGATGTAACGGGGTGTGAAGCATTTTTAAGTTTGGAAAAAGGACCTCCTTCAACTTCATTTTAACCTGTTAATTTGTTGGCAAAAGGCAGATACTCTTACCACTCATCCACTGGCATTAATAATAATGCTAATCATGAGATTACTAAATTGTTTGCAGAAAATTAGGACTATTTTGTAAGTACTCAGATATTTAAAATAAATTAAAATCTCTGGAATGAAAAAGAAGAAAAAGTATTTTTGATGTTTGTATAACTCTTATATAGACAATGTGGATATGGATTTTTTTACGTTTTGTGGGATACACTCTTATTATCAGCAAGGTGAACTGCACTTGACTAGTGCTTTTGTAGCCGCAGATGAAGCACATTTTTTCAAAGTTTCATCGCCTTAGGCTGCTGCCTGGCTTTACTATGCAGCAGGACTAGCCCTGAGGAGAAGAGGTATCCTGTATAGTATTCTGCCTGTAGGAGGAAGGTGAAAATAGATGCGTGTTGTCTGCCTCACAAATACATGTAAATGTAGGATTAGTACAGAAGTCTAGAATATTTCCAGAATTAAAAATCAGGCTTATAGAGTGGAGTTCAATTTTTTTATTGCAGTTTGCCATCAACCATAAGCACAGACATTGCTCAGTGTTAAGAGAATTGACATTTTCTTCATTTCTGTTCACAGAAGTTGATAGGTAAATAAGCTAATATGATAAATGTGTTATAGGAGGTTGAGAAAACGTTCATGTGTAAAGAAAGCATGGTAGTTTTTAATTTGTAAGAATTATGTAAGTAAACAAATACAGTTATAATTAATAACAGCAAAAATAGTGACATTTACTAATGGCACAAGTATTCTGATCAAAGGGTCCAACTCCACAATGCAAGATACATCACAGACAATCAGTAACCAAGTACACAAATGATTCATAGCAAAAAGTAACCCAATTTTTAAAAATTAAAAACATGTAAAAAAAGGTCAAATTTATTTCTTTTACATATATCAGAACCTCAATGATTTTTCTTCTTTGGTTCCCATTAAAATTTCTTGTCCTGTGCAGCTCCTTTGCATCTCAGTATAATTGTATATTCTGTCGTACTTGTGTGTGTGTGTGTGTGTGTGTGTGTGTGTGTGTGTGTGTGTGTGTGTGTGCGTGTGCGCGCGCGTAAGGATTGGGTATGTAATAATTTACGTATGACTGTGCCATGCGAGGTTAGTTTTTGAGCCATGCATTAAGAGCAAAATAGCTTGACCTGAAGAAGAAAAGTGAGATCATTCACATAATCAGAAATTGGACTGGTTGGAAGTTTTAAGTATGCATAGTATTAAAATCACATAATGATTGGTCTGTTGATGGCTTGAATAAACTGCTGAAGAAACATCCAATAATAATGCATACAGCAAGTTGGTTGCAGAGTGGACGTAGTGTGACTCGGTCAATGCTGAACAAATAAACGTCAAGTCAGTTTAAGAAAGAAACAATAATGCATATATGAAATGCCACACATAGAAAGAAATGTAGGACAGGCTAGTGTCCATTTTCGAACAAAAATATGGTACCAGTGTTTACATCTTACTGCAGCAGTGGTATAGTTTGCAGAAGAAACCAACTAATAATGTAAGGACACATATTGCCAGAATTGAGGGTCTTACACATCACTTACAGATTCTAGGTGAGCAAATACCTGTGCAGATAATCGTTACAAAAACTGTCATGACTCTACCAGGAGCATACAACTATTTTGTCAGTGTGTGGGAATCTGTGCCGGCAAATGAATGATCACTTAGCAGTCTGATGTCCAGACTTGCTGTAGAGAAAGGAGAATGAACACAAGTGATAAACGTGAAATTTTAGCATATGCAGCAAGTAACAGCTAAATAAAAACTGTGGTAAAAACCTTAGCATTTTGCAAAGTCAGGTACTTGTCACTATTTTCATAATGTGGGTCACTGGATTCATGACTGTAAAAAGCAAAGATCTGTAACTGAAAATCAGTCTTATACCAATGGAGAAGCTCTCCAGAGACAGCTGGAGAAGCATAGTAAATGGATTCAGGAGCAGCTGATCACACCTTGAATCAATATTCTTGGTCCATAACCTATGAATAATTTCCAGAGGCACATCCTTTTCATATTACTGGTGAAAAATACATTTCTGATATTGGACATGGAGACATTAATACTCTAGCCAAAAGTGGAAAGTAATGAAAAGAAAAGCATATCAGCAAGATTTTGTGTGTTTCAGAGTTAACTGACTGACTGTTGTGCTAGGGTGCAACTGTCACTAAAAGCATGGTACATCAGTCTGACAATAAAATGTGTAAATTTTGAAATGGTGAAAGTGTTTTTGCAGTAGGAGAGAAACATGACAAACAGTTAAAATTAAATTTGAGGTTATGTCAAATCATGAGTATAGAGCAAATGTTGCTGCTAGTGAAACTCTCATTTAGTGGCGCAAGAGAATTCCGCATCAGTATGTCATGCAAGCTAAACAACTGTTGTCAGTTGCCAAGATAAATTTTCAAGATCAGTAAGTTGAAGACTGTGTTATAGGTAAGATATGTAAACTGTCATTTCCATCCAGTGATACCAAATAAAAAGAAATAGATGAGCTTTGTGCATTCAGATATGCGTGGGAGGGGGATCATGAAGATAACCTTCAGAGTGTTCCTGCACTGAAAAATTCTGGAGAATTCTGTGAAGAGAGAGACAGATATGTACATTCTGATGATGTCAGTCAACAGGGAGCAGTAGCAGCTGAAGCAGTTCAATGTAATAGCAAGTATCAGTTAAGAGGTGGCAGATCTTTAAGATTGCCAGCAAGATGTGAGAATCCATGTATCCATTTTAGACACTGTTAATCCGTGAACATACAAGAAAGCAATTAATTAAGTTGGCTGAGGTAGAAAAATGGAAAAATGTAATGAATTACTTCATTGACAGTTATCAAAACCTGGGCATTACTGGATCCAACAGCACTTCAACAGGTCAATGATAACCACTTGTTGTTCAAAATCAAGTATTCTACTACTGATGATGCTCCACATTTCAAGGCAGGACTTGTGGCTAGAGGTTTCAAGCAAGTTGCAGCCATAGATTATCTTGGCTTGTAGGTCGGTGACTAGATTTGACTCAGTTCAGATAGTCGTACCCATTGCAACTTTCAGGAAGATGTGTCATGAATAATTTGACATCTGAAGTGCTTTTCTTTTTGGAAAAACGTTGTTGTTGTTGTTGTGGTCTTCAGTCCTGAGACTGGTTTGATGCAGCTCTCCATGCTACTCTATCCTGTGCAAGCTTCTTCATCTCCCAGTACCTACTGCAGCCTACATCCTTCTGAATCTGCTTAGTGTATTCATCTCTTGGTCTCCCTCTACGATTTTTACCCTCCACGCTGCCCTCCAATACTAAATTGGTGATCCCTTGATGCCTCAGAACATGTCCTACCAACCGATCCCTTCTTCTGGTCAAGTTGTGCCACAAACTTCTCTTCTCCCCAATCCTATTCAATACTTCCTCATTAGTTATGTGATCTACCCATCTAATCTTCAGCATTCTTCTGTAGCACCACATTTCGAAAGCTTCTATTCTCTTCTTGTCCAAACTATTTATCGTCCATGTTTCACTTCCATACATGGCTACACTCCATACAAATACTTTCAGAAATGACTTCCTGACACTTAAATCTATACTCGATTTTAACAAATTTCTCTTCTTCAGAAACGCTTTCCTTGCCATTGCCAGTCTACATTTTATATCCTCTCTACTTCGACCATCATCAGTTATTTTGCTCCCCAAATAGCAAAACTCCTTTACTACTTTAAGAGTCTCATTTCCTAATCTAATTCCCTCAGCATCACCCAACTTAATTCGACTACATTCCATTATCCTCGTTTTGCTTTTGTTGATGTTCATTTTATATCCTCCTTTCAAGGCGCTATCCATTCCATTCAACTGCTCTTCCAAGTCCTTTGCTGTCTCTGACAGAATTACAGTGTCATCGGCAAACCTCAAAGTTTTTATTTCTTCTCCATGAATTTTAATACCTACTCCAAATTTTTCTTTTGTTTCCTTTACTGCTTGCTCAATATACAGATTGAATAACATCGGGGAGAGGCTACAACCCTGTTCTACTCCCTTCCCAACAACTGCTTCTCTTTCACGTCCCTCGACTCTTATAACTGCCATCTGCTTTCTGTACAAATTGTAAATAGCCTTTTGCTCCCTGTATTTTACCCCTGCCACCTTTAGAATCTGAAAGAGAGTATTCCAGTCAACATTGTCAAAAGCTTTCTCTAAGTCTACAAATGCTAGAAACGTAGGTTTGCCTTTCCTTAATCTTTCTTCTAAGGTAAGTCGCAAGGTCAGTATTGCCTCACGTGTTCCAGTATTTCTACGGAATCCAGACTGATCTTCTCTGAGATCCGCTTCTACTAGTTTTTCCATTCGTCTGTAAAGAATTCGTGTTAGTATTTTGCAGCTGTGGCTTATTAAACTGATTGTTCGGTAATTTTCACATCTGTCAACACCCGCTTTCTTTGGGATTGGAATTATTATATTCTTGAAGTCTGAGGGTATTTCGCCTGTTTCATACATCTTGCTCACCAAATGGTAGATTATTGTCAGGACTGGCTCTCCCAAGGCCGTCAGTAGTTCCAATGGAATGTTGTCTACTCCTGGGGCCTTGTTTCGACTCAGGTCTTTCAGTGCTCTGTCAAACTCTTCACGCAGTATGGTATCTCCCATTTCATCTTCATCTACATCCTCTTCCATTTCCATAATATTGTCCTCAAGTACATCGCCCTTGTATAGACCCTCTATATACTCCTTCCACCTTTCTGCTTTCTCTTCTTTGCTTAGAACTGGGTTTCCATCTGAGCTCTTGATGTTCATACAAGTGGTTCTCTTATCTCCAAAGGTCTCTCTAATTTTCCTGCAGGCAGTATCTATCTTACCCCTAGTGAGATAAGCCTCTACATTCTTACATTTGTCCTCTAGCCATCCCTGCTTAGCCATTTTCACTTCCTGTCGATCTCACTTTTGAGACGTTTGTATTCCATTTTGCCTGCTTTATTTACTGCATTTTTATATTTTCTCCTTTTATCAATTAAATTCAATATTTCTTCTGTTACCCAAGGGTTTCTACTAGCCCTCTTCTTTTTACCTACTTGATCCTCTGCTGCCTTCACTACTTCATCCCTCAAAGCTACCCATTCTTCTTCTACTGTATTTCTTTCCCCCATTCCTGACAATTGTTCCCTTATGCTCTCCCTGAATCTCTGTACAACCTCTGGTTCTTTCAGTTTATCCAGGTCCCATCTCCGTAAGTTCCCACCTTTTTGCAGTTTCTTCAATTTTAATCTACAGTTCATAACCAATAGATTGTGGTCAGGGTCCACATCTGCCCCTGGAAATGTCTTACAATTTAAAACCTGGTTCCTAAATCTCTGTCTTACCATTATATAATCTATCTGATACCTTTTAGTATCTCCGGGGTTCTTCCATGTATACAACCTTCTTTCATGATTCTTAAACCAAGTGTTAGCTATGATTAAGTTGTGCTCTGTGCAAAATTCTACCAGGCGGCTTCCTCTTTCATTTCTTAGCCCCAATCCATATTCACCTACTATGTTTCCTTCTCTCCCTTTTCCTACTACCGAATTCCAGTCACTCATGACTAATAAATTTTTGTCTCCCTTCACTACCTGAATAATTTCTTTTATCTCATCATACATTTCATCAATTTCTTCATCATCTGCAGAGCTAGTTGGCATATAAACTTGTACTACTGTAATAGGCATGGGCTTCATGTCTATCTTGGCAACAATAATGCGTTCACTATGCTGTTTGTAGTAGCTTACCCGCATTCCTATTTTCCTATTCATTATTAAACCTACTCCTGCATTACCCCTATTTGATTTTGTGTTTATAACCCTGTAGTCACCTGACCAAAAGTCTTGTTCCTCCTGCCACCGAACTTCACTAATTCCCACTATATCTTACTTTAACCTATCCTTTTCCCTTTTTAAATTTTCAAACCTACCTGCCCGATTTAGTGATCTGACATTCCACGCTCCGATCCGTAGAACGCCAGTTTTCTTTCTCCTGATAACGACATCCTCTTGAGTAGTCCCCGCCCGGAGATCCGAATGGGGGACTATTTTACCTCCGGAATATTTTACCCAAGAGGATGCCATCATCATTTAATCATACAGTAAAGCTGCATGCCCTCGGGAAAAATTACGGCCGTAGTTTCCCCTTGCTTTCAGCCGTTCGTAGTACCAGCACAGCAAGGCCGTTTTGGAAAAATGCTAGCAACAAAATGAAAACTGCAGTATAGACTGTGTAAATGTACAAAGCACAGATACTAAAATGAGATACTGCACCTCTAGAATTCTAACGCCAAATTCTGGACTATCAACAACTCCCAGTCCAATTCAAACCATAGCTGCACTCATGTAACAAACTGAAGAGAGTTGCAAGAATCATTAGTATTTTCATCTTTATCCACAATAAAAGTGAAACAGAGAGATGGAGATGCCAAGCACATAAATCTGTTAACAACCAGTAACTACCATGTTTCCAGTAAAAAAGTGTACCTTATGCTTGATTTTGTAAAGTAGACTGCAATGATTTGATTTTTCATTTAGTCCTGTAGCTTACATAATATACAAATAATATAGTACAAGTGAAGTGAAAGAATACAGTATTATCTGTACCTTTTAGATACGCATGATTTAGTGTTACCATAACCTATGTTCTTCAACATGCAATAAGAACTGACAGATGACAAGTGGCAGCACTGACAGTGGAGGGGTATATAATGCATGTCGGGGAATGCGAAAAATAGTGCAGTCATTTCTGTAAAGCAGAAATGGAGCAATTTGTCTGATGCCTAATAGGGCATGATAATTGGCTGTCAGGCCAAGGGCGGAAACATTTCAGAAATGGATGAGTTCATAAACTGTTCGTGTACCACCTTGGTTAAAGTATACCATGTATGGCAAAGTGGTACAATCAAAACACAGCACCATGGCAACTGTGGTGCATGATGGACCATAGATGAAAGGATTGAATGATGGCTGCAGGGATGTGTGTAGGCGAAGAGATGTGCAACTGTTGAGCACACGTCAAACAAGGGGCTATCAATAGTGTCTCCTTAACCACTGTTCAGCAAACATTGTTCCACTTCCGTAGCAGGCACCTGATTCGTGCACCCATGCTGACTGCTTTTCATCAGTGATGAAGGCTCTAATTTGCACCCCAATACGGCAACTGGACATACATTGAGTGGTGACAGGTGGCGATGGCAGATGGCCATTAAAAGCGAACAACCTCGTATAATAGACGGAAGGGTCCAGGCTGGAGGAGGGAGCGTTGTAATCTGGAGAATGGTTTTGTGGAGTTCTCTAGGTGATCTCATAATTCTGAATGGCAAAATGGATCAACAGAACTAAGCAGGTATCCTTTGGGACCATGTCCATTGCTATATCTACATCTACATGGATACTCTGCAAATCACATTTAAGTGCTTGGCAGAGGGTTCATTGAACCACCTTCACAATTCTCTATTATTCCAATCTCGTATAGTGTGCGGAAAGAACGAACACCTGTCTCTTTCCGTACGAGCTCTGCTTTCCCTTAGTTTATTGTGGTGATCGTTTCTCCCTATGTATGCCGGTATCAACAAAATATTTTCACATTCGAAAGAGGAAGTTGGTGATCGGAATTTCGTGAGAAGATTCTGTCACAACGAAAAACGCCTTTCTTTTAATGATGTCCAGCCCAAATCTTGTATCATTTCTCTAACACTCTCTCCTACATTTTGCGATAATACAAAACGTGCTGCTCTTCGTTGAACTTTTTCGATGTACTCCATCAGTCCCATCTGGTAAGGATCCCACACCGCGCAGCAGTATTCTAAAAAGAGGACGGACAAGCATAGTGTAGGCAGTCACCATAGTAGATCTGTTACATTTTCGAAGTGTCCTGCCAATAAAACGTAGTCTTTTATTAGCCTTCCCCACAACATTTTCTGTGTTTTCCTTCAAATTTAAGTCGTTCATAATTGTAATACCTAGGTATTTGGTTGAATTTGCGGCTTTTAGGTTAGACTGATTTATCGTGTAACCGAAGTTTAACGAATTCCTTTTAGCACTCATGTGGATGATCTCACACTTTTCTTTGTATAGGGTCAACTGCCAATTTTCGCACCATTCAGATATCTTTTCTAAATCTTTTTGCAATTTGTTTTGATCTTCTGATGACTTTATTAGTCGATAAGTGGCAGCGTTATCTGCAAACAACCTAAGATGGCTGCTCAGATTGTCTTCCAAATCGATTATATAGATAAGGAACAGCAAAGGGCCTATAATACTACGTTGGGGAACGCCAGAAATTACTTCTGTTTTACTCGATGACTATTGTCAATTACTACGTACTGTGACCTCTCTGACAGGATATCGCAAATCCAGTCACATAATTGAGATGATATTCCATAAGCATGCAATTTCATTACAAGCCGCTTGTGTGGTACAGTGTCAAAAGCCTTGAAAATCCAGAAATACGGAATCGATCCGAAATCCCTTGCCAATAGCACTCAACACTTCATGTGGATAAAGAACTACTTGTGCTTCATAGGAATGATGTTTTCTACACCGATGTTGACTGTGTGTCAGTAGATAGTTTTCTTCGAGGTAATTCATAATGTTTGAACACGATCTATGTTCCAAGATCCTGTTTAATATCGACGTTAACGATATGGGCCTGTAATTTAGTAGATTACTCCTACCACCTTTCTTGAATTTTGGTGTGACCTATGCAACTTTCCAGTCTTTGGGTACGGATCATTCGTCGAGCGAACGGTTGTATATGATTGTTAAATATGGAGCTAGTGCATCAGCATACTCCGAAAGGAGCCTAATTGGTATACAGTCTGGACCAGAAGACTTGCTTTTATTAAGTGATTTAAGTTGCTCCACTACTCCGAGGATATTTGCTTCAACGTTACTCATGTTGGCAGCTGTTCTCGATTCGAATTCTGGAATATTTACTTCGCCTTCTTTTGTGAAGGCATTTCGGAAGGCTGTGTTTAGTAACTGTGCTTTGGAAGTATTGCCTTCGGTAGTATCTCCATTGCTATCACGCAGAGAATGCATTGATTTTTTCTTGCCGCTAACATATAAGCATCTCGCATTGAAGTCCGTGCTAAACTTCGAACTTCTGTAAAAGATCGCCAATCTTGGGGATTTTGCGTTTGTTTAAATTTGGCATGTTTGTTTCGTTGTTTCTGCAACAGTGTTCTAACCCATTTTGTGTGCCAAGGAGGATCAGCCCCGTCGTTTGTTAATTTACTTGGTAAATATCTCTCAGCTGCTGCCGATACTATTTCTTTGAATTCAAGCCACGTCTGGTCTACACTTACATTATTAATTTGGAATGAGTGGAGATTGTCTCTCAGGAAGGCGTTAAGTGAATTTGTATCTGCTTTGTTGAATAGGTATATTTTTCGCTTATTTTTGGAGCATTTTGGGATTACAGTATTAAATTTCGCTACTACAACCCTGTGTTCACTAATCACTGTATCGGTTTTGATGCTCGTTATTAACTCAAGATTATTTGTTGCCAAGAGGTCAAGTGTGTTTTCACGACCTTTTACTATTCGCGTGGGCTCATGAACTAAATGCTCGAAATAATTTTCAGAGAATGCGTTTAACACAATTTCGGATGATATTTTACGCGTACCACCGGAATTGATCATGTATTTTCGCCAACATATCGACGGTAAATTAAAGTCACCACCAACTATTATGGTATGAGTCTGGTACGTGTTTGAAATCAAACTCAAGTTTTCTTTGAACCTTTCAAAAAATGGTTCAAATGGCTCTGAGCACTATGGGATTTAACTTCTGAGGTCATCAGTCACCTAGAACTTAGAACTACTTAAACCTAACTAACCTAAGAACATCACACACATCCATGCCCGAGGCAGGATTCGAACCTGCGACCGTAGCGGTCGCGCGTTTCCAGACTGTAGCGCCCAGAACCGCTCGGTCACCCCGCCCGGCTTGAACCTTTCAGCAACTGTATCATCTGAACTGGAAGGTCGGTAAAAGGATCCTATTATTATTTTATTCCGGTTGCCAACAATGACCTCTGCCCATAGTACCTCATTTTCGCGACAAGTTAGACTACTTCTGACAGCAATAAACACGCCACCGCCAACCGTGTTTAGCCTATCCTTTCGGAACACCGTTAGGTTTCCGCAAAAATTTTGGCTAAGCTTATCTCCGGCTGTAACCAGCGTTCAGTGCCTATAACGATTTGAACATCAGTGCTTTCTATTAGCGCTTGGAACTCTGATACTTCCTCAACACAACTTCGATAATTTACAACTGTTATACCAATGGTTCCTGTATCTACGTTCTTCCTATGTTCGGCCGTCACCCTTTGTGACTGCAGCGCTTCTTGTGTATTCTTGAGACCCTTTAACCTAAATTTCGCCCAGTCCACGTCACACAACCCCTGCTACCTGTGTATCTGCCTCCCACGTACAGTGAACACCTGACCTATTCAGCGGAACCCGAAACCCAACTACCCTCTGGCGCAAGTCGAGGAATCTGCAGCCTACATGGTCGCAGAACCGTCTGAGCCTCTGATTCAGACCCTCCACTCGGCTCTGTACCAGAGGTCCGCAATCGGTCCTGTCGACTATGCTGCAGATGGTCAGCTCTGCTTTCATGTTCCAAGCAAGTCTGTTAGCCACTCAGAACCAGAGATAATCTCTTCTGATCCAAAGTGACACACATCATTAGTACCGATGTGAGCAACCACCTGCAGTTGGCTGCACCCTGTGCTCGTCATGGCATCTGGGAGGACCCTTTTCACATCTGGAATGACTTCACCCGGTATGCACAAAGAGTGGACATTGATTTTCCTTCCCTTCTTGTCAGCCAAGTCCCTAAGGGTTCCTGTAAGGCGTCTAACGTTGAGCTTCCAGCTACCAATAATCCCACCCTCTGTGATTGTCCAGATCTTGCAGGCTGAGTGGTTTTCTCTGAAACAGGAGAGGCCACAGCATCTGGCTCAGCGACAGTGTCAGCCACAGACAGCACCAGGAACCTGTTTGTCAGACAAACCGGGGAGGCCTTACGTGCGGCTGGCTGGGAAGTCTTTTGCCACCTGCTTCACCCTGGGGTGACCTCCCACTCGACCACAGGTGAGGGGTCAACCTCAGTGGAAGCCGTAACTGGGTTGGCCACCGGTGAGGACTGATCAGAGGACTCAGATGTGCTGGATATCCGTTGGATCCCCATGGCCGGCCCACAACAGTGGTGCCCATCCACAGCAGCCTCAAGCTGTGTAACTGAAGCCATCACAGCCTGAAGCCGAGAGCGAAGTGTTACCAACTCGGCTCGCATCTGCACACAACAATCGCAGTCCCTATCCATACTAAAGACCTTGGAAAACTAAACTATGCAGATAAGTGGACTATCAGCACATGCTGCCCAACTCTACTGTAGACCCTGACAAAAGAGCAGGAACTGTGTCTAATAATATGCAGATATTCAAAAACCTAATTACCGAAGCACTCAGGTGAAACTACATACAGTTTGTTTTTCCTCGGCGTGATGGCATTTACCACCAGGACAGTGTGATGTGTCATAGCTTGGGGTAAAAGTGCATGGCTGGAAGAGCACCAAGATGAGTTTAACATACTGCCTAGCCACCAGACTCTCCAGATTTAAACCCAGTTCAGAATCTGTGGGACTACCTCGATCAACCTGTTCATGCCATGGAAACCTAGCTTAGGTGGCCATGGTACTGAGGTTGGCATGGCTCTACATCCATGCTGGTATCTTCCAGAACCTCATTGATTCTCTTCCTGCAGGTCTTGCAGTGGGCTGCACTGCAGAAGGTGATTATTCAGGCTTGTGACAGGTGGCCACATTAATGTGAGTGGACAGTATATTTTAGACCTTACAGCTTCAAACAGGCCTGATCCTATCAGTGGTGTCAGGGATTAGTGATCATGGTGTGATAGCAATAGTGGTTACTAAAGTTAATGACCCTGTCAAGAAGGCAAGGGGAGTATTTATGCTGGGAAAAACAATTATTGTGAACCTATAGCACGGCACAAAGTCCAAATGGATTGGAAGAAAGTGCAGGTAAGTCCTGCATATAAGAAGGACAAAAAAACGAATTCATAAAATTACAGACCAATATCGTTACCGTTAGTTTGCTGCAGAATTCTTGAGCATATTATAAGTTCGAATGAAATAAATTTCCTTAAGACAGAAATGCTCCTGCCCACAACTTAACATAGATTTAGAAAGCATCATTTGTGTGAAATTCAGCTTCTTTTGTCACATCATATCCTGTGAACCTTGAATGACGGGCAACAGGCAGATTCCATATTTCTAGATTTTTGGAGAGATGCCCCGCTGCAGACTGGATGAAGGTCCAGGTATACAGATTAAGTTTCCAGATGTGTGAGTGGCTTGAATAACTTTCAAATCATTGAACACAGTACATTGCCCATGATGTAAAGCTATATGAAATGGAATGGACATGTAAGGGCAATAGTAGGAAAGGTGCAGACCAACATCAGTTTAATGGCAGAATTTTAGGAAAGTGAATCTCATTTATAAAGGAGGCTCTGTATAGAACATTAGTATGACCCATTCTTGAGTACAGCTCAGGCGTTCGGGATGCCCACCAGGTCGGATTGAAGATAGACATCAAAGCAGTTCAGTGCTGCTACATTTGTTACCAGTAGGTTCGATGAACACATGAGTGTTACGGAAATGCTTCATGAACTCCAATGGAACCACTGGAGGGAAGACAACGTTCTTTTCATGAAGCAATATTGAAAAAATTTAGGAGCAGAAAGGAAATGACTTGTAATGGTACAATATAACCACTGCCATGTACCATACCCGTGGCCCAGGTAATATGTATGTAGATGTAGAGAAGTGCTTTACAGTTTTCACTCGTGGAAAGGTACATCTCCCTGTTGGTAATAAACAAGGTAACAGTATCCCAGTGATTGAAGTGGTGACACTACTATTCCACAGTCAAATGTTGTTTTTTTTATGTATATCAGGTTGGTACAAAAGTTTGTAGTGGTGGTATTCCTGTTGCTATGGGTTTATGTTTCGATTGAAATTTTTTATTTGTAGTTCACTGCTGCTGTTTGAGTTTACATATTATTTTATCATTTGGAGGTAGCAAGCGTAGCAGTGAACAATAGAAAATGGAGAAATCGGATAATTTCCAACATATTCTTCTGTTTGAGTTCAGTAGAGGGGTGACAGCAGTGGAGCAATTCAGAAACATTTGTGCCATGTATAGGAATAATTACATTGGGCAGAGCACGGCGAGAAAATGGTTGTCTCATTTTAAGGAGCATAATTTTGATGTTAGTGACTCTGCACATTCAGGAAGATCTTCACGGTTTGATGAAAATTGTTTAAACACGTTAATCCGCGATGATCCACGTCAGTATACTCGAGAACTGGCAGATATGATGAACTATGATCATTCCACCATTGTGCAACATTTCATACAATGGGGATGTTTCAAAAATTGGGTGAATAGGTATGGCATCCTCTAAGCCAAAATAAAAACAAAATCTGTGGGTGGCCATAGGTGCATCTCTGTTTGCTTATCATCAACTGGCTCATGAGCAACACCGAGTTTTCGTATCCTGTTGATGAGAAATGGTGTCGTCATGCTACCATAGTGAACAGACAAGAATGGTTTACCCCAAGCAAAGCAGCAACTCCCCGTACTCCATCCACAAAACATAAAGTTATGCAACCGGTG
Organism: Schistocerca americana; assembly: GCF_021461395.2. Classification (NCBI taxonomy): domain Eukaryota; kingdom Metazoa; phylum Arthropoda; class Insecta; order Orthoptera; family Acrididae; genus Schistocerca; species Schistocerca americana. The sequence goes on along the minus strand of NC_060122.1, from coordinate 810,149,014 downwards.
GAACAGTGGCAGTGTGGTGTATTGCTTCTCCGAGATGTAACGATCGATACTGACATTTATTGTCAACAATAGAGATGTTCCGCAGACACAATCCAACAACAACGACCATGAAGACTGTGTGAAGTTATGTCCATATTCTGCTCGACTGATAAAAAACACTATACAGGATTGGATTGGGAAGTCATTCCTCACCCACCTTATTCACCTGATCCTGCACCCTCAAATTTTCATCTTTTCCACTCTCTATCAAATGGTACTGGAATACTCTGTTTCAAATTCTGAAGGTGGAGGTGTAAAATACAGGCAGCGAAAGGTATCTGCGATTTGCACAGAAGCCAGATGGCAGTTATAAGAGTCGAGGGACACAAAAGGGAAGAAGTGATTGAGATAGGAATAAGACAGGATTGTAGCCTATCCCTGGTGTTATTCAATCTGTATATTGAGCAAGCAGTAAAGGAAACAAAAGAAAAATTTGGATTAGGAATTAAAATTCATGTGGATGACATTGTAGTTCTGTCAGGGGCAGCAAAAGACCTGCAAGAACAATTGAACGGAATGGACCTTACCTGGAAAGGAGGATCTAAAATGAACACCAACAAAAGCAAAACGGGAGTAATGGAATGCAGTCGAATTAAATCAGGTAATGCTGAGGGAACTAGATTAGGAAATGAGACATTTAACGTAGTAGATGAAACTTGGTATTTGGGAAGCATAATAACTGATGATAGACAAAGTACAGAGGATATAAAATATAGATTGGCTATGGCAAGGAAAGCATTTCTGAAGAAGAGAAATTTGTTAAGATCGAGTATAGGTTTAAGTGTCAGGAAGTCCTTTCTGAAAGTATTTGTGTGGAGAGTAGCCATGTATGGAAGTGAAAAATGGACGATACATAGTTTAGAAAAGACGAGAATAGAAGCTTTCAAAATGTGGTGCTACAGAAGGATGCTGAAGATTAGATAGGTAGGTCAAATATCTAATGAGGAGGTACTGAATGGAATTTGGGAGAAGGGGAATTTGTGGCACAACTTGACTAGAAGAAGGGTCGGTTGGTAGGACATATTCTAAGGCATCAAAGGATCACAAATTTAGTATTGGAGGGAAGTGTGGAGGATAAAAATAGTAGAGGGAGACCAAGAGATGAATACACTGAGCAGATTCAGAATGATGTAGGCTACAGTAGTTACACAGAGATGAAGAGGCTTGCACAAGATAGAGTAGCATGGAGAGCGGCATCAAACCAATCTTTGGACTGAAGACAGCAACAGAAACATCAAATTACCTTCAACGAACTTCGTTTCCAGATGAAAATGCACTTCAAACGTGGCTCGAAGAGTTCTTTACCCCAAAACTACGTTGATTCTACAGTCATGGACTCTAAAAGTTATCGCAGCATTGGCAGATCATTGTAAATAGTGAAGGAAGATACAGTATTGCTGACTAAAGACTCTGTTACACATATGGAAAAATGCTACAAACTTACATATTAACTGAATATATCAAGCTGACTCTGTGTGTCTTACATGCTGGACCTATGTCAAGAAGTGACTTCTTTTCTTTAATTATATAATACACTCAACTGTCTCCTAAAACAAGGCAGTAGCAATTTTGAAATCACTAAAATACTGCTAGTTCTTTTGATAGATGTAATCTGTAAATATGAAAGCTTTATGTAGGAATACAGCTAGTATGTTGTGCTGTTTATGCATTTTAACCGTTTCAACTTACCTCAATGTGTCCGAGCATTCATAAATTTCTTTATTTGCTGAGTTTTCTGAGATGTCTTCCATTTTCTTCATTGCACAGAGATCGTGAATGAATCTCTGAAAATTGAGATGTTTGTAACTTAGCATTTACAGTTACATATTCATTTTATTTATTTCTTATTTATTTATCCGCAGTAAGAAGGTACAGACATGATTTTGGTGTAAAAGCTCATTGTGAGATTGTTTCGTAAATACATTTTAAAATCATTTAACAATGAAATTCTGTTGGTGTTAGCGCTCACAGTATCTCTGTCACCAGTTTATCTCACAGAAATAGGTTATTAACCTTATCTGTTGTCTAAAAAAAGAGACAAAGCAGAAATTAAATCGGAAAAAGACGTGCAGAAAAGCAGACATTAATTCCACTCTATAAGAACTCCCTTTGCTCAGTACGTGTACATTCATGCAGTTTACGAGAAACATTTAGTGACCCCATGCAGATAGTCTTACCTTTCCATTCTCTGGTGGATCGCCATTGCCGAATGTTGAAGTGACAATGAGTATTAACGTCTCTTGCTCAATATTGTTCATGTCGTAGTCATCCATGCAGCATACCTATCAATAGGCGACAAACCAACTAGTCACAACTATAGAGGTGCACCGAAGAACAATGTGTATGACAGATTTTTAGATGTATACCGGTAGAGCATGAAAAGATAAATATAAAAGCCACATACTTAGTTATTGTACAGTAGTTAAGCATGACTATTCTGTATGGGTTGTGCTCCTTATGATAACAATCAAGACTGGATACTCTATGTAAATATAAAAATTGTTGACGAAAGGCATGTTAATAATACAGTTACATGCTACATGATTATAAATGGTTTTTGTGGATCTCCCTCCCAATGAAGAGTATCACCTCATACATGGAAACTAATGTCACTTCCACATGTTAGGAAAACATTTGTACATAATAAACGTCTGCAATAATTAATCTGGTGTTTGTTTGGAGACATTTTTATAGTATTTCAACCCATGTTCATTGTCACCATGTGATAGTATTTCAGCCAATAACATAGAAATAATTTCATCATGCTGTTATGTGTCTTGTATGGTGGAAAACCTCAAATATACAGCTTTTAGAAGATTTTGAGCTAAACACCCTACCTGCCTCCCCACCCCCCTCTCCCCCAAAATGAACGATGGACCTTGCCAAGGTGGGTTAGCAAGAGTGTCTCAACAGTACAAATAGCAGAGGTAACTGTGGAGAGGCCAGACAAAACTTATAGGTCCTGAAAAAAGGCAGTCCGCATATTTGACTGGTGGTGGAATGTTATACCCCTTCAACAAGAAGGGAAATAGAGTTTAAAAAGGGAGATGGATAGGGTGAAATCAGACATGATGAGAATTAATGAAGTGCAGTACCAGGAAGACAAGGGCATCTGGTTGAATGAGCACAGAGTTACCAATTCAAAATAAATAGGGCAGTGCAACAGTAGAAATAACGATGAATAAGAAAATAGGAATGTAGGTAAGCTACTATGAAGAACATAGTGCACACATTATCACAGTGAAGATAGGCATGAAGCCAATAACCACCATAGTAGTACAAACTTATGTGCCAAATAGCCCCACAGATGATGGGAATTGAAACAACGTATTACGAGATAAAAAACTTAGTCAGATAATTAATTCAAATGAAAATTTAAATGTGAAGGGGGACGGGAATTGTGTAGTTGGAAAAGGAAGAAGAGATAAAATAGTAGTAGAATATGGACCGGAGCAAAGGAATAACAGAGGAAGCCACCTTGTAGTATTTTGCATAGAGCATAATTTAATCATCACTAACGCTTGGTTTAGGTTCATGTAAGACGATAGTCCTCCCCCCATGAACCATGGACCTTGCCGTTAGTGGGGAGGCTTGCGTGCCTCAGCAATACAGATGACCATACTGAAGGTGCAACCACAACAAAGGGGTATCTGTTGAGAGGCCAGACAAACGTGTGGTTCCTGAAGAGGGGCAGCAGCCTTTTCAGTAGTCGCAGGGGCAACAGTCTGGATGATTGACTGATCTGGCCTTTTAACAGTAACCAAAACAGCCCTGCTGTGCTGGTACTGCGAACGGCTGAAAGCAAAGGGAAACTACAGCTGTCATTTTTCCCAAGGGCATGCAGCTGTACTGTATGGTTAAATGATGATGGCATCATCTTGAGTAAAATAGTCCGGAGGTAAAATAGTACCCCATTCGGATCTCTGGGTGGGGACTACTCAGGAGGACATCGTTGTCAGGAGAAAGAAAACTGACGTTCTACGGATTGGAGCATGGAATGTCAGATCCCTTAATCGGGCAGGTAGGTTAGAAAATTTGAAAAGGGAAATGGATAGGTTAAACTTAGATATAGTGGGAATTAGTGAAGTTTGGTGGCAGGAGGAACAACACTTTTGGTCAGGTGAGTACAGGGATATAATTACAAAATCAAATAGGGGTAATGCAGGAGTAGGTATAATCATGAATAAAAAAATAGGAGTGCGGGTAAGCTACTACAAACAACATAGTGAACGTATTATTGTGGCCAAGATAGACATGAAGCCCATGCCTACTACAGTAGTACAAGTTTATGTGCCAACTAGCTCTGCAGATGATGAAGAAATTGATGAAATGTATGATGAGATAAAAGAAATTATTCAGGTAGTGAAGGGAGACGAAAATTTATTAGTCATGGGTGACTGGAATTCGAGAGTAGGAAAAGGGAGAGAAGGAAACATTGTAGGTGAATATGGATTGGGGGTAAGAAATGAAAGAGGAAGCTGTCTGGTAGAATTTTGCACAGAGCATAACTTAATCATTGCTAATACTGGGTTTAAGAATAATGGAAGAAGGTTGTACACGTGAGAGAGTCCTGGACATACTGGAAAGTTTCAGATGGATTATATAATGGTAAGACAGAGATTTAAGTACCAGGTTTTAAATTGTAAGACATTTCCAGGGGCAGATGTGGACTCTGACCACAATATATTGGTTATGAACTGTAGATTAAAACTGAATAAACTGCAAAAAGGTGGGAATTTAGGGAGATGGGACCAGGATAAACTGACTAAACCAGAGGTTGAACAGAGTTTCAGGCAGAGCATTAGGGAACAGTTGATAGGAATGGGGGAAAGAAAAACAATAGAAGAAGAATGGGTAGCTCTGAGGGATGAAGTAGTGAAGGCAGCAGAGGTTCAAGTAGGTAAAAAGAAGAGGGCTAGTAGAAATCCTTGGGTAACAGAAGAAATATTGAATTTAATTGATGAAAGGAGGAAAATAAAAAAATGCTGAAAATGAAGCAGGCGAAAAGAAATACAAGCGTCACAAAAATGAGATCGACAGAAAGTGCAAAATGGCTAGGCAGGGATGGCTAGAGGACAAATGTAAAGATGTAGAGGCTTATCTCACTAGAGGCAAGATAGATACTGCCTACAGGAAAATAAAAGAGGCCTTTGGAGAAAACAGAACCACTTGTATGAATATCAAGAGCTCATATGTAAACCCAGTTCTAAGCAAAGAAGAGAAAGCAGAAAGGTGGAAGGAGTATATAGGGGGTCTATACAAGGGCAATATACTTGAGGACAATGTTATGGAAATGGAAGAGGATGTAGATGAAGATGAAATGGGAGATACGATACTGCACGAAGAGTTTGACAGAGCACTGAAAGACCTGAGTCGAAACAAAGCCCCGGAACTGGACAACATTCCATTAGAACTACTGACAGCCTTGGAGAACCAGTCCTAACAAAACTCTACCATCTGGTAAACAAGATGTATGCGACAGGCGAAATACCCTCAGACTTCAAGAAGAATATAATACTTCCAATCCCAAAGAAAGCAGGTGTTGGCAGATGTGAAAATTACCGAACTATCAGTTAAATAAGTCACAGCTGCAAAATACTAACGCGAATTCTTTACAGACGAATGGAAAAACTGGCAGAAGCCGACCTCAGGGAAGATCAGTTTGGATTCCATAGAAATGTTGGAACATGTGAGACAATAACTGACCTTGCGACTTACCTTAGAAGAAAGATTAAGAAAAGGCAAACCTACGTTTCTAGCATTTGTAGACTTAGAGAAAGCTTTTGACAATGTTGACTGGAATACTCTCTTTCGAATTCTAACGGCGGCAGGGGTAAAATACAGGGAGCGAAAGGCTATTTACAATTTGTACAGTAACCAGATGGCAGTTATAAGAGTCAAGGGGCATGAAAGGGAAACAGTGGTTGGGAAGGGAGTTAGACAGGGTTGTAGCCTCTCCCCGATGCTATTCAATCTGTTTATTGAGCAAGCAGTAAAGGAAACAAATGAAAAGTTCGGAGTACGTATTAAAATCCATGGAGAAGAAATAAAAACTTTGAGGTTCGCCGATGACATTGTAATTCTGTCAGAGACAGCAAAGGACTTGGAAGAGCAGTAGAACGGAATGGACAGTGTCTTGAAAAGGGGATATAAGATGAACATCAACAAAAGCAAAACGGGGATAATGGAATGAAGTCGGGTGATGCTGAGGGAATTAGATTGGGAAGTGAGACAGTTATAGTAGTAAATGCGTTTTGCTATTTGGGGAGCAAAATAACTGATGATGGTCGAAGTAGAGAGGATATAAAATGTAGACTGGCAATGGCAAGGAAAGCGTTTCTGAAGAAGAGAAATTTATTAACATCGAGTATAGATTTAAGTGTCAGGAAGTCGTTTCTGAAAGTATTTGTATGGAGTGTAGCCATGTATGGAAGGGAAACATGGACAATAAATAGTTTGGACAAGAAGATAATAGAAGCTTTCGAAATGTGGTGCTACAGAAGAATGCTGAAGATTAGATGGGTAGATCACATAACTAGTGAGGAGGTATTGAATAGAATTAGGGAGAAGAGAAGTTTGTGGCACAACTTGACAAGTAGAAGGACCAGTTGGTAGGACATGTTATGAGACATCAAGGGATCACAAATTTAGCAATGGAGGGCAGCGTGGAGGGTAAAATATCGTAGAGGGAGACCAAGAGATGAATACACTAAGCAGATTCAGAAGGATGTAAGTCGCAGTAAGTACTGGGAGATGATGAACTTGCACAGGATAGAGTAGCATGGAGAGCTGCATCAAACCAGTCTCAGGACTGAAGATCACAACAACAACAACAACAAAATAGTATGTGTGGAGGAGACCTGGAGACACTGGAAGATTTCACAGTGATTGTATAAGGCATAGATTTTGAAATTAGGTTTTAAACTGTAATACATTTCAAGGGACAGATGTGGACTCTGACCACAATTTGTTGATTATGCACTGTAATGTAAAACTTAAGAAATAGCAGAAGGGTTCTAAATTAAGGTTATGGGGCCTGGATAAATTGAAAGAACCAATAATTATTCAGAGTTTGAGAGGGAGCATTAAGCAATATTTTACTGAGGCAGTGGAAGGGAATGCAGTAGAAGACGAATGAATAGCTTTGAGACATTAAATGGTAGGGCAGCAGATGATCAAACAGATACAGAGTCGAGACTTAGTAGAAATCCTTGAATGGCACAAGGAACATTGACGAAAGAAGAAAATATAAAAATAAAGCGGGAAAAAACTGATACAGATGTCAAAAAATGAGACTGACAGAAAGTGCTAAATGGCTAGAGGACAAATGCAAGTCTGTAGAAGCATGCATATCTAGGGAAAATACAGATTCTGAATCTCACAAAATTAAAAAGACCTTGGGACAAAAAGAAGAACTATATGAATATCAAGTGTTCTGATGCCAAAGCACGTATGGCGGAAAGAGTGGGTCGATAAGGGGAACAAAGCTTAAGACATTATTGTAGAAAGAGAAAAGGAAGTAGATGAAATCAGACGAGAGATATGGTAATTCGAGAATAATTTGACAGAGCACTGAAAGATCTAGGTAGTAGCAACATTCCCTCAGAAAAGCTGAGAACCTTGGAGGTGCAGAAGATGAAGGCAGCCAGTAGAAAATGCACACACACAACAGGCGTCGGATGGAGAGCCAGGATGGGCTGCTGTAGATGCAATGGTGTCAGTGCTTCACATTCACATGGCTGTGCAGAAATCTTGAGCACATTCTAACTTGCATCGCAATGCGATATCAGACAAAGGCACCTTGGGTGGCATAATTGTGCAGAACGAGCCAGCATTCAGCCCCGAGAAGTCAGTGGTGTTGACCAAGATCAGACCCAAAACTACTGACCGGCGAGAGGTGACTGGCTCTGGTGAACGCCAGTGGCTCGGGGCTGGGGAGACCTTAGTTCAACCTTCAGCCAATGTAGGTGGCTGTCGGTCTCATTGATATCGTGGAAGGACATTGGGGGCCTCAAGGCAGAAGCCGGCATTTTCGTGGTAATTGCGTCTATGTTCCACCAATTCTCCGATAATCTATGTGACCGGATGGCCAGTACTTATAGTCGCAAAATGAGAGTTTCAGATGCCAAAGTCACATACTAAAGGGTTCTTCGTTATGGTAGAATCGGGCCTGTGACCAGCAAGCGGGCGTTACACTCGTTGAATTCGGAAGTTACCAGGGATCATATACAGCAAGCAAAAGGTTATGTGCAGCGTGTACAGAAACGAGCCTGCAGTTACAGGAGTAGAAGGTCGTGAAAGGAAAGCAGAAGTTAAGAAGGAATTGAGGCAGGGTTGTACCTTATTCCCGAATTTATTTAGTCAATACACTGGGCAAGCAGTAAAGGGAAGGAAACAAAAATTTGGAGAAGGAATTAAAGATCAGGAAGAAGAAATAAAAACTCTGAGGTTTGCTGATGACATTGTAATTCTGAGACAGAAAAGGACTTGGAAGAGTAGTTGAACGAAGTAGATAGCGTCTCGAAAAGAGGTTACAAGATAGGCATCAGTAAAAGAAAATGAAATGCAATGGAGTGTAGTCAAAGTAAATCAGGCAATGCTGTGGGATTTAGGTCAGGAAAAGAGACTAAAAGTAATAGATGTGTTTTGGTATTAGCTCAGCAAAATAACTGATGATGGCGTAAGTAGAGAGGATGTAAAAATGAGACTGTCTATGCGAAAGAAAACATTTCTGAAAAGTAAGAATTTATTAACTTCTAGTATGAATACTCTTGTACAGAAGTGAAACCTGGACGAAATAGAAAATTTTAAAATGTGATGGTATAGAATAACACTGAAGATTTGACGAGGAGATGTCATAACTAATGAGGAGATACTGAATCTGAATGGGGAGAGAGAAATTCATGGCACAACTTGACTGAGGGAGGGGATTAGTTAATAGTACCTGTTCTGAGGCATTAAGGACTTCTCAGTTTGGTATTAGAGGGCAGAAAGTGTGAGACGTAAATACAGTAGAGAGAAACTAAGGGAGGAATACAGTAAACACGTGAAAAGGCTATAGGTTGCAGTAGTTATTTTGAGACGAAAAGGCTTGCACAGGATAGACCAGTTTGCAGAGCTGAATCTAACGAGTCTTGGGACTGAAGACATCGGCCACGGACTGCTGAGCTTAACAACATAAGCTGAAAGTGAAAATGTTGCCAGCTCGTAGCGCACTACTGAAAGTGGAATATATGTGAGTCTCAATTCCAGTGTTGTTAAACTACACCAGCCTTCTTCGTAACTCTGAGATGATTGTGGTTGGTAGTTTTGTGACAAGCTAAAGCCTTTCATCAAATAAGTGGTGAAATTATCCGATTCATTAATAGTCAGTGTGAAAATCCATCATTTTTTTATTTGTTTGCAAATAGGACACTGCTGAATCCCATGAGTCACTGCACCATAACTTGCCGATAGTTTTTCCGTCCGTACTGTGTAATTCAATAGTAGTATAAATCCGTTATTGGACTGTTGCAGTGAGATGCTTTATTACTATTGTTAGTAATAATAATAATAATAATAATAATAATAATAATGTGGATACTTATCTTCGTATTGGGCATATCCATGAAAGTGAAAAGAAGAGAGAGGACGAAAGTTACTAGTGCCACATAGGCTGGCTGTGTAGAAGGCGCTAGGCGTCACATTGGTACACCTTTCCTACGGAGCAATTATAAACTAATTTTACTTACTGTTCCAAGTTATGTACTGAAAGTATCTGGGACTTAACAAATGACAAGTGTACCCAGTCCATTCATCAGGTCATTTCATCTTCTTTTGTTGTCCTAACGCCTCAATTAAAATGATTGGCAAGATAAATGCAATCTTCCCGATTTATCTTAAGGATAACATAAACAATTTCTACAAAATTCGAAACAGAACGCCACAGAATGTATCTAAGTGTCTGTTAGAAACTGTTTGTCAGACTGATACGGCCCATTTTGAAGATACTATTCTTCCTTTGTTGTTTTCGTTTCATAATTTCGCCATTGTTTAGGATTTAATATTCCAGTAGAGTGTGTAATTCCCAAAATTTGGTGCAGCACATGCTGGAAATAATTCACGTGGCGGAACAGATCGACAAGTAGAGAATTATAATATCATCAGACTGAGTATTGAGTCATAGAGTCCTATCATTTGCGCTATGTCAGTCAGCGTAATAACAAACACAAGACTTGTAACCGGTAGTGTATTTTCTTCAACATTACACTTTAAAGGAACTGTTACGGAATTCAGTAGCATCCATTGTGGATAAATTTAGCTTAAAGACTATCTCTTAGAAAGATATGTAATACCTGCACGTTGAACACATGGCCAAAAATCTCGCCAAGTTTCTTGGCGAACGTCTCGGACCTGCCAGTCTCTGTGGCGTACAGGATTGTGGCCTTGATGCGCGCTGACAGCACGCGTACAAACAGCTTCGAAGAGAACAGAGCTACCCTGGAATAATAAAAAGAAGAACGATCAGGTAAATGTGTTGCGAGACATTTCTTTTCTTTGGTGATGCCCGTTTATCGCGGAGTTCCAACATACGTACTGGGTGGTTATAGAATCTACTAAAGGCAATGACATTAAATCTTTATGCGTAAGGTTTTTTTTTTTTATTATTATTGGCTCAGATTGAGCTATTTGCCAATCTTCTTACAACACTGAATGGAGACAAACTGTCAGTGATACAGGTCCCAGTTGTTCGCTACAAGGGAAGTATACTACAGTTTTTTCCCTACAAATCTTCGAGAAGCATCTAATAACACTTCGAGCAAAGGATGCCCGCAACTTGATGTATGAAAAATTTTTCTCGAATCTAATGAAAGACGACCATATCCTCATTGTACAACTAAACTTTATTTCATTGTGTGTTGTGTACAATGGCACTGCTACTTTTATTATCTCCTTATATGCCAAACCCAAGATATAAAAACTAGAAAGATATCCAAATCTGGTCGTCGTGTCATCTCTGCCAACGGCGTCATTTGATGCACTATGGACGCACACGGGGTCAGCTCATCTATCCCGGACGTTGAAAGTTTTGCAGGCCTTGTAGTCACTACTTCTCATTCAGATAGCACCACAGTTGGCATCCTGAGGCGAGTGAATCCCGTTCCAGGGCTCTAACCAAGAAAACTCGAACCTAGGTCTTTCGTACACCAGTCAGACACGCTGACGACGTAGCCACGGAGGCTGACATTAGGCCACATCATTGACGTATACTGTCAGTTTCTTGTGACAGGATCCAACAAAAACTTGGCAAAGTTGCTCGATTTCTAGTAAAAGTGAACAGGTGCTTGATACTAGATACTGAACCGCCGTGAACCGGCTTGGGCTTTGCTGATAAAGACGTTTGTAGAGGTTTTGTTTAACTGGCGGGGGCATCTGCAGGCAAAGGGCATGTAAACAAGATTAAGTGCTGTGCATCCACGAGCTTTCTGTCACTGACTCGCATACAGTCGTGATACGATATTATGGTCGTAAACAGAGGCTACCCCAACTTGTATGTTATAGTTGGATAGAAGGAACACCTGCATGCCCGCGTTTCCGTTTTTTTCCCTTCTGAACAAGAGAGACGGTCTTACCTTCTTCATGCATTTTTCAAGTTGGAAAAGGAAAATGTCTTTTACGTTTACAGTAGAATTTTTCTATTTATTGTATGTTGAAGTCACTTTTACTTTCTTACAAGTTTCCACAGTCTTGTAACTTTTTGGCTTGTGTTTGAGTGCCGTAATTCGAAATATACCAGAACTGAAATTTATTGTGGATTTGTCCTTCGCACTTTATCTGCAGATCGCATTCGTTTAATGTTTGTTTTATCTCCGTTGGCGTTTTGCACCTGCGTGTTCAAGACATTTATGGGCAATAGGAATAGGATATTTAAACTTCTTTTGTAGTTTCTTGTTGTGTTTGTTTTCCAATTCAAGCACTATGTTTGTTACCTTCTTCCAAAATAATAACTCAACCCTCCATTCTATTCCCCAGATCGTCCGTTAGTAGGACTGAGTACTACTTTCCGGTTAAAAAAGTTATGCTTTTAAATCAACATTTTAAATGTTTTGAAACTCATTAGACATACGTTTAAATCAGAGTAAAAAAATAAAGTAGTAAATCATGTCAGTGGTATTAATGTACATATTTAAACCTAACATAGCCCTCTAAAACAGGTTGTTCAAAAAAAAAGCTTAGACTGAGACCTAAACATGAACGCTCAGATATTCATAGAACTGTCTTATATGACAAGATATGGTTTCTATCGAAACAGAAGTTCCGAATGCTGAAAATTTTGAAACATCACGGGTACATCAAGGGTACAAGATATCATCCTATTAGAAAGCAGTCCCTAGATGTTCTCTGCTGTAGGAGTTAGAGGAAATAATTCCGTATAAATGTACTGAAAGTTGCTACAGATGTTTTCTACTGTAATGTGAAAAGGATCTATCAGGTTTCAAATGATACTGACAAGGAAACCGTCGAAACAAATCATTGCAGAATACTCCGTTCTGTGCAGACATATAGTGAATGCTAGATAATTCTAGGATGTCAACCGTGGTCACAATCTACTTAATTAATTGATCGGCGTGCTTAGGACCATAAGTTTAATGTACAATCTCAGTTTGAATACAGTAATAAATTTTTCCAGGAGACAAAAAATGTTGATAAATAAAGACACATATAGTAAAGTTAGCGACATAATAAAATACACGGAGAAAACGAGCTGTTCTTTTGTGTCTTTACTATTTGATTGACAATCAAATGCACATGTTTTTATAAGCTGGGACGATTACAGTAGTAAACGCTACATCAATTAAAACTGTGTGGTAGACCGGAATATCGAAAGCGACAGTGTTTTACGAGCTCAACATCTCAGAACTCTGGTCAAAGCAGCTATTATTAATTCTCTACTTTGAGTACCGCACGGCGCATTCCGATGTTCCAGTTGGCGTAGCGTTGGCAATAGAAAGCAAAGATCTGGTTCCGAATTCCGATTCGACACACAGTGCAAATCGACATCCACATCTATACTCTGTAAACCACTTTGAAGTGCACAGCAGAGGGTGCTTCCCAATTATTAGGGCTTTTCCTCGTTCCACTCACGTATGGAGCACGAGAAAAATGTTTAAATTCCTCTTTGCGGGCTGTAATTAATCTAGTCTTGTCCTCGCCATCCGCATGGGAGCGATACGAGGGGGGTTTCAGTATTTTCCTAGAGTAATAATTTAAAGCCGGTTCTTCAAACTGTGTAAGTAGGCTTTCAAGGGATAATTTACATCTATCTTCAGGTTTTTCTACATCTCTGTGACATTTTCCCACGGGTCCTATTTGGTGCAGGTCCCACACACGTGAGCGATGTTCCAGGAGAGACCGCACAAGCGATTTTTAACCAATCTTCTTTGTAGACTAATTGCATTTCCCCAGTATTCTACCAATAAACCGAAATTTACCACCTGCTTTATACACGACTAAACGTATGTGATCACTCCATTTCATATTCCTACAAAGTGTTTCATCCACGTAGCTTGTGTAGTAATTAAAAGTGCAGCTGCTCACAGAGGTCCAGTGATGTTACAGTTTATTGTATGGCAGCGAAAATTGGTAGATATTCTAATGTGTGAATGTGGAACCGATTTACGTTGAAAAAAAAAATTACTTCCAGTTTTGGCCATCAGATGCAAATCCGGCGCTGTGAATGAAAGGAAGAAGTATAGAAATGTTTTCAGATGTGATAGACATAAAATTGCTTTACTATTAGCCGTTGCTTACACACTTTGTTTAATATAAGAACCGGAGACGTAGACGAGATGCTGCGTCCGTAAAGCGACGTGATTGACAGTTGCTCACAACTGTTCTAGTGGAATCTGCGCAACTTGTCCTGTACATTGGTCTTCAGATCAGGTAGAGAACGAACATGTTCCTGGTAAACGCGTTCTTTTAGATATCCCCTGAGCCTAAATTCATCAGGATTGAGATCAGATGATCTTGCAGGCCATGCATTTACGAAACCTGTGCAGATAACACGATCGAGGATGGCTGCATTAGGCAGAGCTTTCACAGGGCGAGCGATATGAAGTGTTGCCACATTTTTAATGGACACAGTGGTTTCCATTCAGTTTCGTTCTTCCAAAGCAGGAATCAAAAGCTGTACAAGGAGTTCTCAATAAGGTGCAGACGTCACGGTTCACCTTACAGGTGCTTAGGTATATTCTCTTCAAAGAAGAGCGGACCGAGAATAAAGCTGCTTGTGAACCCACACCACACAGTCACATAAGCGAGTGCCGTGGCTCGTTGTGCACAACACGTTGTTTAACAGTGCCTCAAATTCGGCAGTTCTATGTACTGACTGTAGTGTAAAATGTACCTTGTCACTCCATAGAATATTGCCCGGCCACATGTCATCCGTGCTAGAAACTGAAGAGCAAATTCAGAACGTTTCTGCGGATTATGAGGTTTCAGTTGCTGCACCATCACGATCCTGTACAGGACCAGTAAAAACAGACTGTAAATTCCATGCTGGTGACCATCGGATGGAAAATTCTCGTGACACTGCATGAGCACTAGTTCTAACCGGAGCGCGTGCTGCATGGTCACTTGCAGCAACAGCAACCTCGTCAGTAGCTCCCACTGGGATAGGACGCCTTCCTCTGCCAGGCACCAGATCAAGCTAACCTGTGATCTCGAATTTCGTCATCGTGATCATCTTTAAACCGTTTAGTGACATCCAATCTCTTCTCAGACCTTTCAGTCGACGATACACTGCCGGCCGGTGTGGCCGTGCGGTTGTAGTCGCTTCAGTCTGGAACCGCGTGACCGCTACGGTCGCAGGTTCGAATCCTGCCTCGGGCATGGATGTGTGTGATGTCCTTAGGTTAGTTACGTTTAAGTAGTTCTAAGTTCTAGGGGACTGATGACCTCAGCTGTTAAGTCCCATAGTGCTCAGAGCCATTTTTGACGATACACTCTCAGTGAAGCACTGTTTCTGTTTCCATAAAAGAGTTTCACTTACAGCAAACGCTCTCTATTCTCGATAGCCATACTGTTAACTCACGCTATGGCTTGTCAAGTGACAGCGTGGGTGTCGTGCCATCATACAAACAGTGTACAGCGCCAAATTTACACCTGATAGCCGAAACTGGGGCTTAAGTATTTTCCAGAGTAAATCGGTTCTGCATTAACACATTAGCATATGTACCAAGTTTCGCTCCCATATGAGAGTTACAGCCCACACTGGATCTTCGTGAGTAGCTTCACTTTAATTATGTCCACTCGGTATTTATATGAGTTGACTGGTTCCCACTGTGACTCGGCGATACAGCAGTCACAGGGCACCATGTTTTCATGTATTTTGAGTTACAGAATTATACATTTTTGAACATTTAAAGCAATTTGTTAATCTCTGCGCCACTTTGAAATATTATCAAAAATCTGCCTGAAAATTTATGCAGTTCTTTCAGACAGTACTGCGTTATAGATAACCGCAGCATTTGCGAAAATTTGGAAGTTACTGTCAATATTGCCTGGGAGGTCATTAAACACAATATGAACAGCAAGGACCCCAACAAAGTGGTCTGGGGGACACCCGAATTTACTGGTACATTTCTAGTCAATGACTGTCCATCCATGGTAACATTCTGCGCCCTCCATACCAAAAAATTCTCAGTTAAGTTATAAATTTCACTTGATACTCCATGCAGTTGTACTTTATATAATAAGGGCAGGTAGGTTAATTTTAATGCACAATCAGATGCAGATGGAAAATTTCATACTGAGATACAGTATTACGCTGTACGCTCTGAAAGTAACGGGAGCTGTTTGCTTGTTCTGAATAAAAGAGACTTGGTTTAACACAAATGAAAATCGTTTTACTTGTGTTATATTACTTTACCCATTTTCAGTCAGAAGTGCAGCTTGATTTATAGTCATCTTGCCATCTTTACAGAAATTATTAGTAGTACTTACTTATCTAGGTGGACTTATGCTCGCTTTTACGAATGTTAATATTGACGTCGTCTGAACTCACCTGGCAATTTGTTTGAAATTAAATCTTCGAGATGGCTTGCTCATTATTCTGTTATAAGCACAACTCTTCCACACGTGTGACTTCCAAGCAGGTTCCTGCAACAGTCAAGCACGAGTTCAGGTCAATGACTTTTAATTGCTCTTGCATCCCAAGAATTCTATTGCCGATAGATGTCGGCAGAGTGATAAAAAAAGATTGGTCCGCTGGACAGAAGGAAGAAACTGAGTTCAGCCATCATGGGTGATTAGTTAAACTTGGAGAAACAGATGTGGTAGAAATTGGCGACCGAAACTTTGGCGCCGATACACTACAGGTGATTTATTCAACAGTATTTTGATGGGAAACTACGAACGCACGAGTTATCTCATATATGACGTCGCAGTTTTACGATCAGTATACATATAATTTTCCTGCTTATAACTTGGTAGTTCAGGACACTGAAGCAGTTACTGTAATTGATGATTAATAGTGCTTCGTAGAATAGCTCTTTGCTTACGCCCTATACTGTAAGATCACGGATTTATTTCCCTCTCAAAGAGTTGCGATACCCCATCTGGCTGTTATACTAGCAATATTACTGAACCAGAGCTTCTAATTATGCCTCTAATATGAGCTTCTAGTTATACCTCTAATATATATTTCACTGACTGTCTGAAACTCGACTATTCATCAGATGACTGATTCATATACTCGTGAATAGTCATTAAGGAGAGCAACTGAGCCTATAGAAGGCCAAAGGAGCTATGTGTTAAAATCATTTTATCACACTATCAGAAAAGATAACTACGTTTCAAAACGACCTTGTAAATTACCGAGAAAAGGAAATAACGCATTTCACATTTTACTTGTCACTCAACCTTTTTGATTGCACGGAAGTCCCCAGAATATCAGTTAATTGCAACCACTATAAAGAAACATGATGAGACACTTCGAAAGGACCGTTCTTTGTGCTGATGATTCACGAACCATCTACACTCCTGGAAATTGAAATAAGAACACCGTGAATTCATTGTCCCAGGAAGGGGAAACTTTATTGACACATTCCTGGGGTCAGATACATCACATGATCACACTGACAGAACCACAGGCACATAGACACAGGCAACAGAGCATGCACAATGTCGGCACTAGTACAGTGTATATCCACCTTTCGCAGCAATGCAGGCTGCTATTCTCCCATGGAGACGATCGTAGAGATGCTGGATGTAGTCCTGTGGAACGGCTTGCCATGCCATTTCCATCTGGCGCCTCAGTTGGACCAGCGTTCGTGCTGGACGTGCAGACCGCGTGAGACGACGCTTCATCCAGTCCCAAACATGCTCAATGGGGGACAGATCCGGAGATCTTGCTGGCCAGGGTAGTTGACTTACACCTTCTAGAGCACGTTGGGTGGCACGGGATACATGCGGACGTGCATTGTCCTGTTGGAACAGCAAGTTCCCTTGCCGGTCTAGGAATGGTAGAACGATGGGTTCGATGACGGTTTGGATGTACCGTGCACTATTCAGTGTCCCCTCGACGATCACCAGTGGTGTACGGCCAGTGTAGGAGATCGCTCCCCACACCATAATGCCGGGTGTTGACCCTGTGTGCCTCGGTCGTATGCAGTCCTGATTGTGGCGCTCACCTGCACGGCGCCAAACACGCATACGACCATCATTGGCACCAAGGCAGAAGCGACTCTCATCGCTGAAGACGACACGTCTCCATTCGTCCCTCCATTCACGCCTGTCGCGACACCACTGGAGGCGGGCTGCACGATGTTGGGGCGTGAGCGGAAGACGGCCTAACGGTGTGCGGGACCGTAGCCCAGCTTCATGGAGACGGTTGCGACTGGTCCTCGCCGATATCCCAGGAGCAACAGTGTCCCTAATTTGCTGGGAAGTGGCGGTGCGGTCCCCTACGGCACTGCGTAGGATCCTACGGTCTTGGCGTGCATCCGTGCGTCGCTGCGGTCCGGTCCCAGGTCGACGGGCACGTGCACCTTCCGCCGACCACTGGCGACAACATCGATGTACTATGGAGACCTCACGCCCCACGTGTTGAGCAATTCGGCGGTACGTCCACCCGGCCTCCCGCATGCCCACTATACGCCCTCGCTCAAAGTCCGTCAACTGCACATACGGTTCACGTCCACGCTGTCGCGGCATGCTACCAGTGTTAAAGACTGCGATGGAGCTCCGTATGCCACGGCAAACTGGCTGACACTGACGGCGGCGGTGCACAAATGCTGCGCAGCTAGCGCCATTCGACGGCCAACACCGCGGTTCCTGGTGTGTCCGCTGTGCCTTGCGTGTGATCATTGCTTGTACAGCCCTCTCGCAGTGTCCGGAGCAAGTATGGTGGGTCTGACACACCGGTGTCAATGTGTTCTTTTTTCCATTTCCAGGAGTGTATATATCTCTCAGTTTTATTGTTACTGAAATAGTGAATTGACGCGGAATTTCTTTTACTTTCTCAAATTTAAAGTTATTATGGAGCATACTCAAGAAATTATGGAAAATTTCAATTTCTCCGTATAAATAATGTCTATTGTTTCGCCCTGGCTTGCTGAGAGATACGCTCTTATGAGTTTTGGTTCTCCGTTGGATTGGAAAACGAAGTAATTATTGATTTTGTTTGGTTCTTGATACACTGCCGGAAAAAAATAATACTCCCTTTTAGAGGTTTTCAATTCACTCAAGATTTATTGTTGCAGCAGTGCACATGGAGTACATGAAATGATTACATTTACAGATTAATAGCACAAGCGGTTCTTAGGTACCCGGCACCCATGCTGAAACAGGCATATTAGTCCGTGGCGTAGCCTCCACAGTCGGCAATGCAGGTGCTGACTCTGGCATCTAATCGATCGTACAGATGGCGAATACTACCTAGGAATACGTTATGCCACATCTGCTCGACAGGCTCACGTAGTTCTGTAAGAGTTTTTGGCTGACGAATCGCATGAGTCACTTATCGTTCCGTCATATCCCACAAGTGCTCGATTGGAGACATGTCTGGAGATCATGCTGGTCAGGGCAGTTGTTGCACGTCTTGCGGAACACGTTGAGTCTCACGGGTAGTGTGTGGGCGAGCATTATTCTGTTGGAAAAACACATCACCTTCCTGTTGCAAGAACGGCAAAAGGACGGGTCTAACAACATTGTGCACGTACTAAGCGCTGGTTAGCGTCCCCTCCAGAAACACCATAGGTGAACGAGGGTTGTAGCTTATCACACCCCAGATCAAAAGGCTGGGGTTGGACCAGTGTGTCCTTGACGAATGCACTCTACGAGACAGTGCTCACCAGGTCTATGTCGCACGCATAAACAACTATCACTTGCGTGCAGACAGAATCTGCCTTCATCGCTGAAGACCACGGCGCGCCATTCAGTTTTTCAAGTGATCCTCTGACGGCACCAGTCGAGTTGTGCACGTCGATGCGTGAGTGGAAGACGGGCTAGAGGTGTCCGTGCCCGCAGTCCTATTGCTAATAACCGGTTCGCAACAGTTTGAGTTGACATGTCGGGGCTCACAATCCCTCTTATCTGCGCTGTGTAGCTGTACGATCTGCCATTGCTGCCCTTGCTATACGACGAACCTGGCGGGCGTCTGTGCTGCGTGGACAGCCAGAATCTTGTCTATGGGTGTCAGAATGTTCTCGTAACAACTGATACCAGCATAGTTGCACAGCTGATGCAGCACGTCCAGCTGACGTGGTAATTCTCCGATTGGACAATCCTGCTGCTCAGAAGGCCACAATTTGCCCTTTTCAGACTCGCTCAGTTAGCTGTAAGAAGCACAAATGCGTCTCCTTGGCATGTATGCCTGCTTGCTTCACGCGACTGCAGCATACTGATCCTTCAGGCTGTGAACATTCCCAATTGAACGGTAGACACAGATGGCGCACTGGTAGCTACACCACTACGCTATCTGTTGTGGCGGACAACGTTGAATCCGTTATCAGTACATCTACTATTCCTCCCCCCCCCCTCCTCAGGCGGCATATGCTGTCATCTGATCAAAATCAACGTTGTCTTTCTAGGTGTTCTAATTTCCTTTTCCGACAATGCACATTTGTCAGGTTGTTAAGGATGATTTGCCACGTAACTTTTGTCTAGGCATTAGATTAAAAGGTATTATATTTGGTCGCATGTTGCAGAACAGCTTAGTCTTTCTGTGGAGGAATAAAATGTCTGGTATATCTCCAGAATAACTGTAGAAATGTTGCACCTACCTGACTCAAGAAATACATGTCTGTATTATCTGTTAATTGGAACCTATGCTCCGAAATTTCCAGCGATTCAATGTTGGCAGATGTATTACAGTGCTTACTGACAAAGCTTCAATAATAGAACTGTGAAAGGAATTTTTCATCATCAGGTAATGAATGTAACTGAACTAAATCAACAGAAGAGATGCCTGCAAGTTTCGTGCACAACATACTTAGAAAAGCATTTTCGTGACAGCACAGTCGGAGTGAGAAGATGGACGCGGTGTTGTTCCAGATTTATTGTTTTGCACATACTGTTTAGCAACAGATACAATTGTGCAATCTTCTTTTAGGGCGGGGATGCTATTAGAACTTTTCAAGTTGCATCGAGGAAATCTGGCCTGTTTACGAGTAATTTTTTTCAATGAAGTAAATCGCATCGTGTTTCCGTTATTTTTTACCTGTGAGAAGTAGGCTAGAGGCTCAGAAGAATGCATGCGCAGTGTTTGGCAGGGAGCTCTCTTCCGCCCGCGGCTGCAGTTAATCTGTTATATTGGCCATCAGAAAGGTATTGACCTACTAAGATGTCACTGTGAGGTTTATTTTGTTTCATTGTTCGCCGTTTGTCGCCCCTCTTTAACTTCTATTTACAAGATCGATGTCATAGGAAAAATTTATGTGAAGTGTGCGTAGAGACATCACGTCCACACTGCAAACAAGGGACGGAAACCCAACAGTTGGGAATATTGTAAATGAGTCAGACGAAACGTATATTGTGACTAAAGAAAAGCATTTCTGCATTTATATAAACAGGACATGAATTAATACACTAAACTGTGTACGAAGCAGTGACTGATAACATATATACACAACTGTAGAATCTGACCAATATTTTTCCCAAAGTATCAGTGTGCTGAATAGGTGATAGATTTAACATATTTGCGACACCTACACCTCAACATCTCAGTCACTTTTACAGTGGAGATGTAATTAACTTGCTGGCGTATTCCTTTCACGCGTATCCTTCTCAGCAGCAACCAGGTCTGTACTACTCAAGACTGGCCTACAGCTTACAAAACCGAAGTATGAAACTTTTGTAAAACTGGGCGATGAAATTGAAACGATGAGTTGTAGCCATTCAAGTAATTATTACACATCTGTTCTCTCACAGTAACTATATAAAAATAGTTATGACTAACGGATATCGCTCATTAATTATGTAGAATAAATTGATGCCAACGTTTAATTAATAAAAGCTCGAAAACTGCACGGTCTCACCTGGTAATCGTAGGAGGGCTTAAGCAGGTACATCGCCATCTCCTGGTGGTACACGGGGCACACGGACCCTGAGATGGGTGGCACAATCCACACCCAGTCAGCTGGACATCCCTTGCGCAGCCGCATTTCGTTCTTGTAGTGCTTCATGAAACTCTCAGAAGCTGTATGATGGTCCACAATCGTCACAGATTTCAACTGTAAGATGGAGACAATATTTTAGTGACACATGTAGTCAGGAATATGATATCAGGTACAAAAGAATTTGTTTTTCTATATTATTTAGGCCCTTTTTTTTTACAAACTACGAGCGACTGAGAAGATGTCTTTGTATGTGCTGTAACTAACCAAAAGTTAGCTTCACTCGAGCGATGTTAACAAGATGCGTGCAATATATTCCCAAATCGTTTTGTAAATCACTTGAAATTCCTGAAGAATTGTCACTGGGTCATCGAACAACGAAAAAAAAAAAAAAAAGAAAATATCTGTGCAGATAAACCAGGACACAACTTTTAACTCTAAGGACGAATCCCAGGACACACAGATTGTTATAGCATCATGAACATGTCATGTTGGTGACGCAAAACACAATATGCAGGCTATGGACTAACAAACATTATTGGTGATGGCTTGCATCTGCTTATGCCAGTAACACTTCCCTCTCATCCCCAGTATGGTATTTTTCAACACAAGAACATTTTGCACCAGACGGCAATGCTCGCGCTGCAGAGATTCCAGTACCATTGAGAAGAGTTGCAGCTGATCTCCGACGTATACACTTGCCCCCCTCTTCCACTTCCAAAGAAAAAAAAATCATGATAAGCCGACCTTGCCAAATATAAAATTGTTTTCTTTCTGTATCATCATAAAATGTCTACTGAGCTGCAGGATTTGTGTCTTACCTGAAAGCTGTGCAATACGGCAACATTGACTTCTACTAGCGCCTTATCCTTCCATAACGTAACTGCAGTTCGCGTATCCAAACCCATTCGTGTGGCTACCGTCTGAAACATAAACAAAGTCTTGTGCAGTCTATTATTATGATATTCGTGCATGGATGAAGTGACTTTAAGATGAATCAGAATATGGTTTTATTTTCTCTGGGAAAACGAAAAATTTTTTCGACTGGTCCCAGAAATTTTATCGAACAATAAATATTTGTGAGTAGAAATCGAGACGAGCGAACAGCACGTCAGCAAGTCTGTACATAAAATCAGCTGAAGCATAAATTACAAAAGAAAAAAGTGGTTAAGATAGTGGCGACTGCACCTGAAAGGATGATAACACAAAATGAGAAATTAATGAACCGAAGACCGCGGTATACGAGTGAGTGGGGGATCGCCACAATGAAAGTGCTAATGAATAACGTCAAGGATCTTGGCCAGGAAGGAGGAATATAAATGAAGCACACGAAACAGAAATAGATTTGGAGGAGTACAAAAAAATTTAAGAAACGTATGTGTTCCTGTCTTGTTGTTATTTATAAACATAGCTATCCTGATGTGATTGGTTATGTAACTAGTGCAACCTGGTCTACTCAGTGCATTCATGCTGAGAAATCACGTTTTTCCTGAGAATATGTGTGTGTGCAAAGACATAAATGAGTTTTCTCAGTCGTGTTGTCAAAGAAAGCCTTACCTCAAGCATATTGTATCTGTGAGCGTCACAGAGATTGCGACAACCAATTTCCGTGCTCATGTACCAGCCGTTGAAAGGAGCAGCGGTGAATTCGATTCCTCCACAGTCAAACATCATACCCGACACTGCTGGGAGCGCGAACCACTGCAGACCCAGCTCCTCGAACCAGTCATACCTGTCATGTGAATTAAACAACACATTACTACGTTGACGAATAACACGTGATACAGAAAACAGATTGACAATCCCACCATTCAGAGAGTATGTCTACAAGGACTATAGCGCTGTTTGAGACTGCTTACGCTGCAGTATGTCCAGGATGTATTTTTACCTTGTTAATCCATCGTTATTTTTCAGAGAGGAGATTAATACTTGCAGTAAAAGATTTTTCCTTATTGTTCCATTTTTCATTTACCATGGACAGATGCATAACTCAGTTACATTATCCTTGAAACAAAACAGAGGATTATACCACCTTTCTCTCCTGGTCTATACTTTACTTAGGCGACACACAACAGGGGCGACTATAGAAGCGAGTTTAGTGCATGAAATTTTGCTGACATTAATAGGCTTGTTTTATTTTTGTCTCAGCTGGAATAAGTACATTCACGCCATCATATTATCATGTGAGAGACACATGTATCGTTTTATGTGTTTCGTCAAATACTGAAAATACAAGTAACACTTTTTCATTGGCGAAAATGTTGCACTTGTTTGTGAATTCCTTTGTACACCATAAACTATACGAAGAACTATTTCTTCGATGTGTTGTTGATATTTAAAATGAGGTGCAAGGCTTCTATTTTGACTTTACGATCTTTCAAACGTCGATTGACTTCACTTGGTGATGAATGGTCCGTCCTGAAATAATGTTTTCGAAAAGAAAGTTTGGCGTTTAAGGTAGCGTTGATGACGAGGTCGTAAGAAATGGAGCAGAAGCTGTGATTACGGATGGATGGTAAAGGAAATCTACTATGTGCTTTCCAAAAGAACCATCCTTGCATTTACATGAAGTGATTGAGGTCGATCTGTCTCTCTCTGTCTTTCTCTGTTCCTTTCTCTCTCTCTGCCCCTTGTTCTTTCTCTTTCTCTGTCTCTGTCTTCGTAGAGAGTATACATAACATTTGAGAAGACTGACGCGAAAGAGAGATTGAATCTGTTTCTTTTTTCGTATCAGGATGTCAGACGTTTAATGAACCCTCACATTTAAAGTGAAGATGCAATGAACCGACTGGATACTCACGTTGGATGTGAGAGTGGTACCCGCAGGACCAGCTCTGGCGGGATGTCAAAGATCTCTGGATCCTCTCCATTTGCAGACAGCACCAGCGGTAGAACGTCGAAGTTCGTGCGTGGACTCTTCCATCCCAGCTTTAGGCACACCTGCCAAAAATTATTTACTGACGGCTCTACCAGCGAGTTGGAGTAGTTTCTCCAGTAAAATAAAGAGAATCAGAGAACGCGCTAACACATTATGTATGACATGAAGATTCCTAAACAATTTATTCGATCTTCTATTGTGAACGTTTAATAGTTAATCAAATTCATTTTTCCAATTAATGATGCAAGCAATGACAAATTACTTTATTGGACTACGTATATCGATCAAATGAATGTGAAAATCCTACTAACCTGAAAACTACTTTTCAGAAATGTAATTGCATTCACTGAAATGGAATGTGTGGGAAGTAAGGTAATACATTCAGTGACAGGAAACGAAAACAATATCCGTTCACAAACAGTGAACTTGCAGTGTAATTTGTGGCAGACCAGTTTCCGAAGCCAATTAAATACAAGCTTTTCGCGAACATTTACCGTAGTCATTTGGGTAATTGAGCACGATTTCAATACTGGGTAAAGTTTTGCTGTCACGGAGTCCTACCTGTCACACCAGAATATTACACCACAGGATTTTCCTTGGGGCGCGTGGAAATGGCACCACAAGGGGAAAACAGATTTGGTGGAAGATAGTTACTCACCACGCCATAAAGGTATACGTATGTTGAATAAAATTCGTAATGTTCGTATCACCAGCAATATTGAAAATTTTAGTCCGTCATGGAGACGTACTTGGATGGCCTAAATGATTCCAGTTCGGCACAAATTTTCGTTTGTCATAACAGATTGGTTAAAATGAAGAAACAGTTATGCAAATACTATACCCAGTAATGGTTTTCTAACTTTGAAACTTTGTGTTGCGATGTATTTTGCACACGACTCAGAACCTATTATGCTTTATCGTTTAAGGACATTCACATACAATAATGCTGTTTCCTTCACGACTGAAGAATGATACGTGCAATTTATTGGTAGGGAGTTTTATAAATTAAGAAAATAGGCTGCCATGACTATAAAAGAAAAGCGACCGAGTATACATCCTTGTAAGGAATGAAACCTGTGTCTATCAGCATCTATTTCTGCTGTCCTTACTGTCAGGAAACTGGTTTATAGTCAGTGGAAAATCAGCTGAGTACCTCTGTGAACTCCACATTGACGGGGTCTCCTGTGACGCTCCCGTCTTCATTCTTGTATCCAGCAAAATTGATCAACTGGTTGTTCCAGACCCTATAGTCATGCTTCCCGTCTGTGCGCTGGGGGAATACAGTTATCGCAGACCTGGAAGAGAAGGAAAATATTGCTCAGCCACATCCGACAACATGAACTGCCTGTTGCTAACAGTTTTGAGTGAACCAACTCCAAATAAGAGCAACATAGAAGAATCTCCCTTTCGAATAGTTACTCAGACTTTTTCTATTAATATAGAGTGGCTTACTATATATGATAATTTTTTTTCGTTTCTGAGTATTTAAAATCAATACATTTGAAACGTGTAGAGTTACGAGGGGGGACCGTTCCACCGTTTATGAACCCTCCGTCACTCGCCTGTCAAATTGGTGATGTTCCGACAGCCCAGCCTCTGTCTGCTCGGACTTGGGTCATGTGAACTGAAATATCTTTACTGTTTATTAATTGCTGCTACTCCCGTACTTTCTGCCTTGAGAGACTTGTTCCCAATAAAACCACCAGGCATATACAATACACAAATAAATGAGGTACCGTATTTTAGTATAAATCTTTTACTTTATCAGTTCAGCGAAACAGAGACGTAGATTTAGTTAGTGAAAGTAGTGTATGGGTCCCAAGAAGTTGTATTATACAAAAAAAAAAAAAAAAAAAACCAAGCTGATGTGTCGCTATTAAAGAATTGCTGGACTATTTTATTTCTTAATTTGTGGTTTCGAAGTCTTTTCGACATTGTGAGGAACTGAGAAATAGAAGATTTAATAATGTGGTTATTATATGCCACTGGTGATTTGTATGATAATCCACTTTTATCACAATCCTGATTCTACAATAGTATACAGGGATATGATATATACTCACTTTATATTCCCATTGTTTGTGCTAAATTCTATGTGCTTGCAGAGTGCTTCAAACATTCCCTTGGCTGTCGTCACGTGTCGGCAGTCGAAAACCTAACGATAAGTAAGAGATTAACAATCAACATCGACATAATTTCTACAAAGTATCATAAAATTGTCGAAAATAATCACAATTGTTAAAATATGTAGACTTTTATTTCCAAGAGAGGAGATTTCCTTGTTGGAACTTGAATCTTAAATCGAGAAAGATGTTTCTACTACTCAACATCTGGAGAGCAACATTATACAAAAGTAAAATGTGAAAGGTGAATAGCTGTTCAGATACAATGCGAAATTGAGAGGTATACAAAAAGGAAAAATAGCGACTGCAGAAAAAGACTGGAATACGCTTCATAGATAATTGACGACATTGGGTTTAGTAAGTATGCATAAATGAATGGAATGACTTTGTGGAGGGGATGACTGAATCAATCTAGCAGAATAACTATAACATTGTAAAAATTAAATAAATGCTGCTACGCGGGTGAGAAGTTTCACGACACGTGTATATGGCTCTAATACTTATCAGCCGCATCTGTGTACTCCCGATAACCCGCAATAACATGTAAAGTGCAAGATATAAACTCCCGACAGTCCCGACGATTTTAGAACTACTCGTGTGTAGACTTCTCACCTGTAAGTTTGCCCACTGTATGCGACCAATACAGCGCACTGAGTTTCTCCAGGCGAGCTTGGCTCCGTATGCTAGCTCATCACTCGTCAGCCGGTAAGTCCCTGTAGCTGCCACCTCGTGCTGCACTTTCTCCAAACGAGTCCTGTACTCCTGACTGTCTGCCCTAAAACAGCATTAATGAAAATGAGAGTTAGTACGATTTTTCATCCGAAAGTTAGTATAAAGCTATTCACAAGACATTCCCGTTGCATTTTGCGATGTATCGGAAACGTAGGAGGAACTGTAATATGTAATACATAAAAAAATAAAATAAAATAAAAAAATACGTCGTGTTGTCAGTGTTAGCCTTCGCTTTTCCTGGTATTTGTTTTCTGAACATTCATGTGTTATGAATCGTTTGTACTCCGCGGCCGTAACTTACTTAGTCTGTTTGCTTGGCGGCTTCTACGAGTGTCCCGTGGTCACCTCATAAACCGCGAGATTTACTACGACTGCAAATCACTGTTGTTTGTATCAAATATATATCACTTGTTGTCATACAGACCGTCGTAAAGTTCCAGTCGTAAAGTTCCAGACAATGAGGAAGCGATAAATCAAGGACACCTCTCCTGCTTATGTATGGAACTAGCGTGTCCTTCAGTTGGGCGAATTTGAGCTAATCAGGGGGATACTTCTCAAGCACCGTGATTTCTCGACTTAATTATTTCTTTGAGAGATAAGTGAAGTGAGTATACAAAGAAGACCGTGATGTCAGAACTGTCTGGTTTATAGTCTTGAAGAGGAAGTAAGTCTGTAGTTTAACATTCAATTTAAACAGAACATATTCGACACCTACAACTAGATCTGCTGGGAAATGAAACAAGCGGTGGTTGTCTGTTGAAAGAACAGCAACGTTCGCGACGTAGGGTGATTAGACAAAATGACGTATGAGAAACGCACGCTACACAAAAGCGATTTCAGTGTCTTAAATACACCATTACATTCCTAGTTTTGTTCAACCCATCAACGAGGATTTAATGCTTTATTTACGAATGTCCTACTTCGGGAAGCGGCTGCAGAATTCCACAATCTCGAATGACTGTTCTCCCAAATGCGCTGTCGCACTTGCCCACATGGTCACTGCCCTTTTCGTTGAAGGCGTTTGGACGACTTATGAAATTTGCTTGCGCAAGTAGCTCAGCATCTGTTTGCTTATGACGCTAAATTTAAATCTGCGCTACGACGTTCCTGTTTGAGAAAAAATTCAACGCTGAACCGTACTGGCAGCTTGCGAAGGAAGGCATCAAAGCCGTCTTTTTAAGTCGATACTGTTTGTATACTATTAGCGATTGTGAAGTGCCAGTATTCCTCTATGAAAGCCATGACCTACGGGGTATTTCGAAGTCTTTGCGACAAACGTCTAGGGCTAATAGATCACTTCGTTAGAGACAAAGTGTTCGCTGGTGTTTACTGGCGATGCTAGCCGTCGTTTAAGACTGGTTATGCCCCTGAGAAACTACAGAACGGTGGCACTCTGTGGCGTTAGTATCCAATATGTATTGCCTATCATCCAGTATTTCACTCCGCGTAGAAGGTCGTAGGCTTCTAAAATACCATTCTCCGCTTAGAGACACTCATTGTTATGGTGTTCTATCACTCAGTTTACTGTTGTAAGTAACGTGCTATACACATGGTTTGTGGACCGACCTAGGTAGGTAAAATCTCATCGTCTCAGAGCCGGCGAATATTAAAGGATGTCTAGAGTCGCTGGGAAGCATTAGCTAACATTTTGAATCTAAAAAAACTTGTTCCCCATAATGTTATCTATCATCTATTAATGTTCGTCGCAAAGACCTTGAAACACCCCCTACACTTGAGTCGAACATACTTCTGTCAACAAACGTCCTACCGACAAACATTTGCCGGGGTTGGAAACTTTTTCCTTCTAATTACCCTTTCACACATGGTGGAAGTGTAAAGAACCTAGACTAGTAAAACTATAAATAAACTCCTGATCAAACGTGACAGGTGACTGTGACGGCCGGCCGGTGTGACCGTGCGGTTAACGGCGCTTCAGTCTGGAACCGCGTGACCGCTACGGTCGCAGGTTCGAATCCTGCCTCGGGCATGGATGTGTGTGATGTCCTTAGGTTAGTTAGGTTTAATTAGTTCTAAGTTCTAGGCGACTGATGACCTCAAAAGTTAAGTCTCATAGTGCTCAGAGCCATTTTGACTGTGACGTGTCACGAAAACAAGTGTACATTAGGCAGTTGTAATATATGGTAAGATAAATGAAGAAATGGAGGACAGCACACGCTACCGAGTAGAACAGAACCTAGCGTAGATGCAGGGTCACGTCATCTGAGGGTGAGAGGCTGAGGTACACGCCCTAGGATAGCGAGTAGCGGGAGGCGGGGCGGTGGCTGTCCAGGAGCGACGGGCCCTCTGTCTTTCTGAGGTTGTCCCTCCAGGACAGCATCACTTGTAGCATTATATAGATCGAAACTCTTTCCTGTCTTCTTAATACATAAATTATTAATTTTAATAATTTGCTTTTGCTAATTAGTTATATGTTTACAACTACATACGGCTGCAACTTTGTTAAAATGCTAAAGAAACCAAGTAAGCTCCGTTTTATATTCATGTACAGTTTAATACTGTGAAACCACGACCTGTCATAGTCACTAGGTAGCAGCTCAAAGGTAAATAGCAAAAAATAACATAAAAATAATAAATACCCTTGTTGAATATTAAATAGCAAATGCTGTCGTAGAAACTAAACTCATGGAGAATTTATTTCGACTAAAGTTAACTACTGTAGTTTCCTATCTTTGCTGTGTTTGTCATGGTGAGGTGGAATCTTGGAAGCTGTCCAAGAAATAACATCCTCATCATGTGTTCGCTGTAAAACTGTTATGCACTATTTTTTTATGGAGACCTCGGAATAAAAAACCGCAGAAGAATTGTACCCCATGGCCACCGAACTCTTCGGCGTTTCAGCTACTTCTGCTTATGAAAGTTCTCTGTTCTCGGAAGTGTATTTCATTCCTTCAGGTTCTCGAGCACAGAGCCTATGGACAGGAGTGCTGCTTGCGTGTGACAGGTTGAGAATTTATATTTGACGTAAGTGCGTCCGGATGGCCGAGGAAATTAAGGAAACGGTTCTAGAGAAGAGGAGCACCCGGGTTGGAGTCCCATTCCGACACAAATTTTCGTCCCGCATCGTTGATTTATTTTAATGCCTGTAGACGGCAAAATGTCTTGTCTTCTCTTAATCATGTCATATGCGTCAGCTGCAACGGATCAACGTATGAATAAAGTCATTTCAAAATTTTAGTGCATGTTACTTTACCAGTTGAGCTGAAAATGAGACTAATATATGAATATGAGGGCAATAACTCACTACTCATTTCCAGCATAAATTCTTACTGTTTGAGATCTTAATTTTTTTTGTAGAGAATGACTGGAAAAGAATAAAACTCGCTTTTATTATATTCGTAAGTATCGAGGTTCTTCGAAAAGGACATGCTCCCTTGTAGGGTGTTTTTCAGAAATCTTCAATGGTTTCCAATAAATTTTAGTCTAGTACTTACGGAGACAAACGAAGAGAGATTATCTTCGATTCAGCTTGCACTCTCGTAGTACAATTTAATCACGTTAGAACAGAAATCTAATTAAAATCCAGGGACATTTAGTTTAACAGCAAGAACAGTTGCTCGATCCAGTAATGGAGATGCACAGATAGTCTTAACTGCGGGGAAGAATGTGTTGGAACATTTGTAGAACAGTGGCTTTCGGTTGGATGTCTCAATATCCTTACCTTTCTGGTTGGGATGTTCTTTTCGATCCGTTTGATTTACAAGTATTTCCAACTAAAAAAGACATCCCTTTGTAGCAATATTTGTGAATTTACATCTTACTTGACACTATTACTTACCAGTTAACCTGGTATTTCCATCCGTCTGTTAATGGACCATCATACGTGTAGGTTTCACTATGTGCAGTAAATTCCAGTAACAGAGGGCTGCAGTATTTTCACGACCAATATCCCAAAAACTACTAAATACTAATTACAAAACTAAATCACACGTCAGTATGTTCAAAAAACTCTTCGCGATGTGCTGCTGATTGTTGTGACTGGCCCGCATCTCGTGGTCGTGCGGTAGTGTTCTCGCTTCCCACGCACGGGTTCCCGGGTTCGATTCCTGTCGGGGTCAGGGATTTTTCTCTGCCTCGTGATGGCTGGGTGTTGTGTGATGTCTTTAGGTTAGTTTGGTTTAAGTAGTTCTAAGTTCTAGGGGACTGATGACCTAAGATGTTAAGTCCCATAGTGCTCAGAGCCATTTGAACCATTTGAACCATTTGTTGTGACTGCGTCATAATTACTAGTTTTTTCATAGGTGTAATTTCGCTGTAATTCAAAATTGCTTCTTGTCTTGCAGATCAATGACACGATACATTTGTTTTTCAGTCATTTCTTTTTTCCTCATCGTTCCAAATGGTTTTCAGTTTATCTGCAGTTAAAATCTGTCAGTGGTAATTTCGTCGACCTAGGCTGGTAATCAGTCGGCACGATCCTGTTTCTATGTCCCATAGAAGCATACAGTCAACTTAAGATCGAGGATAAAGCAAACGTATGGCACCGTGTCGTGGAAGCCGTCGTACATTAGCCGCCAGGAGAAATGATCATTTCTTGGCTGAAAGTAATGTTTCACTGGTGAAGCTATCCAAGAAAGAGACAGAATTCTTTTTCTATGCAGTTGCCTTTGCAGTTATGTTACTACATTCTACAAATCACGCGCAGACGCATAGAAATTGTGATTGAGAAAAAATCAATTGTATTAGTGGAACAAATGTAACGTAATTCGCTGTGTCGCTTACGGTTTTACGATTATGGTCAGGTTTTATTATGAGTCATAAATCCATTCTCTGCTTCTTTGTTATGTTTCCGACATTGCCGTTGTAGCAACAGTGCAGAGTTCTTGAAAAACGGTATATACATGCAGTAAACCTACGTACATATGTAAGTACATACGTCTGTATCCCGCGTCGTTGCATCAAATACATTGGTCCATCTTCTTTTCTTGAACTTCTTTCCCGTTTCTATTCCTAACCAATGCACGTTCCTCTTCTTTCTACGTGGGACCTGATCAAGTCACTATGTCTGGTTCCAGGTCTTCCTCAGGATCTTCTCGGGGTAACCACGTGGCTGTTAACTGCAAGAAATTACTTTTTAAACGAATCTTTATTAGATGTTCGAGTCGTTAGCCTAAAAAGCGTCGTATCTTTGTCTTAAAGGGATGCGGAGTAGATCGTAGACAGTTTTGTCACCAGAGACGTCCCACAGATCCAGTCATTCTGAAGTACACGATTCTGGCCTTAATAGGAAATATTCCAGTCCTTCATGGACCTTTGCAGAGAAGTATGTAAAAACATTTGATCTGAATAAAAGACAAGATACTCAGATAAATCCCCTTTTTATAATTTTTAATGATAATGTAACGCTCTCGTCAGACGTGGTAAAGTAAGTTCCTTGTCATCGCAGGTGGACTTTTACTCGTTAATACTGACGGGTTTCGGTTATGATTGTGTTCGAAATTACGGCTAGAGGAGTATCATGTGTCTTGACGTCAGGAGTTGCGTTAGACTCACATGAGTCGTTAATTGTGAGTGTACCCTTAATCGAAAGAGCTTATATAATAATCTCTGCTTCACTGATCTGTGTCGTTTTACATTTGCTACAGTCCGCTCTCGCCCGACCAATATTTTTCTCGATTTATTAGCAGTAAATGTATCCCTAAAAGCCGTACGTCGTCAATTTCTTGTAGACGGATCAAAAGCAAAGGTTGACTGTTAATACATGCAGGGCTGCTCTCCTTGGTATAACGTGCTTTTATTGTGTCGTAATCGCAAAGCCTGCTTGGAACACTTACGTGTTACCGCCGTAGTTTCATCTGATGGATGACTATATCGCGGCTAATCGTGAAAGTTCGATAGCCATAAATTACTTGCTGCCATTTTAACTCGTAACGAATTGTTACAGACCTGCGTAAGAAGTACGTCTGAGAAATTCTTTCACGAGAAAGTGGCTCCCTTGAAGCAATGTAGGCGTCGTAATGTCTGGTGGGTGCTTGTCGCAATTCCTTCCCCTCCCTCTCTGGTTCTTATCGAAACAGTTATTGAGGGACTGGGTTTCCACCCCCGTCCGTCATCCATAATTAAGACTCTACGTGAATCATTTAATACGAATTCTGCGATCATTTCTTCAACAAGGCTACGGCTGATTCTCTTCTACCATCCATTCTAGTTGAAGTAGTGGCCTGAGTCCAATGGTCTCGTTATCGACAAGACGTCTATCTCCAATCCTCTTTGTGTCCATCCCCTTTTCATGCATTCTGATTTCCATCGAGGGAATTTCTACCAATACATAGCATTATATGAGATCTGAAGATGTTTCGCAACTTATATTGAATCATCAGCATCCAGTATCGACCAAGACTGGCTCATTGAGGGAAAGGAAAGCCTGATCGAAGAGGAACATTCAGAATTTCTGAGCCGTTTGCAATGTGACGAACTTGACCCTGTCGATTATTCTGACTTAGAATTAAGGCTGAAGGTATTTTAGAACAAAAATCTCGGTTGTCAAATGGGTTAATAAGCAAGAAAGCTGTTCGATATGGACACTCTTAAGTTCTCTTCTTTATAACTCGGTAAGGACTGGATTATTTCTCTAAAGAAGGCCAATCTGGATTTTTGAGAAGACTCAAACTCCAGTGACAAAACTGCTAGTTAACAGGAAGACATGGGGGAAATAAGATGAAAGATCTGTTTCCCCCTTTGCTTGTCTTTTCTTTCATAAAACTCTCTGTCTGAAAGAACAGACACCACACATTCATTTAATTTGATAGGCCTAGCTGGGCAATGAATCCACCTCTTAACAGTGCGGATGCACAAATACGTCCGACCTCCTGTAAGAATCGTGGAAGAGCGAACATGGAGGAAATGGACAGGGGCTGCAGGTAGGTGGAGATCGATGGGAATATGGATCGACCGTGAGGCGAGTCGAGACAGTCCGTGCAATTG
Source organism: Schistocerca americana (assembly GCF_021461395.2). Taxonomy (NCBI): domain Eukaryota; kingdom Metazoa; phylum Arthropoda; class Insecta; order Orthoptera; family Acrididae; genus Schistocerca; species Schistocerca americana. The sequence continues at coordinate 810,114,704 of NC_060122.1, read as the reverse complement.
CGATAACACTGTGTCCCGAATGGCGCAATGGTTAACGCACCTGGCTAGTAAGCAGGAGATCCCCGGTTCGAATCCCTGACCAGTACACATTTTCATTCGTCGCCGCCGATTCCGCGTTAAGTCCCAGTGCAGCTGACAGCAGTGATCCCTCCCCTCCCCTTTCTATTCCTTTTTTCACCGCTCCACCTTCTCTTATAAGTGTTTATTAACCATGATGATACCGAATGAAGGTAGGATGCTGGTGGCGACCAGATTTGCTGCTAACAGCGCCGTCATCGATAGCGAACGAACCTAATTATCTCGCCCCTCTGCTGCCATTTTCCTCCCTTGACCTAAAGAATTGCACAATTTGGATCTTCTTTTTATTACAATGCAAACTGTTCTCCAGTGATACGCAATGAAGCAAAGTTACCTTATAAGGGCCGACATAAAATTTAAGCAGCAGTCTTTCTGAGCGACCACTGAATCTTAGTAGGACTTTCCAACTCCATTATCTGAGTTTGAAATAACAGATTTTAATACACGGATACTCACTGTTAGTCGGTAATTTAACTGCAATGAAATATACCTGGGCGTCTTAGTCTGTGTCAACACTTGACTCTGTTTACAAATTAACAAGTGGTGCGCAAGTGAAGACTGATGTAGTTTGGAAAAATTTGGTGGTTTATGTGTTTTGCTATGACCAAACATTTCGAATAGGTGTTGCCATTTATAATTCTGTGCTTGCTGGACACAGTTTGGAAGTACCCAACGCAAGTCTTAACCATGTGCAGCCTTACCGGCGCATCGACGAGTAGTACTGCTCGAGGAAATCGTTGGCATGTTTGAGTATATCCTCTCTCGTCCTCAGCGCTTTCGCGTCTCCTCCCGGTAGAGCCACAACACTGCCAAGACACGCTTTCTGTCCACACTGAGACGACTGAAACAGAATATACGAAAAGAAATCTGTATTCTAGCTTCGTCAGATATTTCAGACAGTACTATACAGTATAATAAAATACTTATGCAGAACCTTATAATAAATATGGATTGTCTAGCACTACAGCTGCAGTCGAGTGATAGTCAGGAGGGGTCTTAAGCATTACGAACGACAAGGATTATAGTCACGGTTGCCGCGCTTGATATCAGAAAAATAGTTCAATTATCAAACGGCGTGCTCGAGACGAAATTTTACGTAGCCTCATTAAATGCGAATCAAATTATTTACGCTCTCATTTTGTGAATATACTCTGCGGTATGAGATTTGGAGCCAGCAGTCGCATAAGTAAATGTCAGAAAACAACAATGGTCAATTTACGTCCATAGAGAAAAATGAATGTAGATTCGGAAAAAATAAATACCTCCACGAGAATGAAGAGAGTGAAAGATTTCCGCAACTGTCAGGAGGCATGAATCAATTGTTTGGTCATGTCGTAATGTCGGAGTTCAGTAGACGAGTTGTTAATTACGTTTGCAAGATTCGGAAAGAGAGGGTAGTTCTAAGAAATAAAGAATAGTTGGGTGTAACTAAAGACTCACACATAGAAGGTTACGAAGCGAATTTCGATACAAAATTTATTTTTTTGCGGAAAATTGAAAATACAGAGACGGCTACTGGACAGAAGATAGGAGGAAAAAATTGAAATATTCAAAATGTGTTAGAAAACAAGAAAGGAAATAGAAAATGAACAATTAATGCATTAGGTGACTAACTACACGTTGTCCCTAGAGCTCTAAACTCGAGGCAAAGAAGATGGAAAAGAAGAAATCCGTGCTGAAAAGTGAGTGTGTGACATAATTCTGTCCAGTTTTTTTCATAGCGATTTTTTCAGTGCCTGACTAATTGAGATATTGCCTGCACATTACCAGGTATCAGTGGTTACTACCTCTCCGAAGCGTGGTTTCCAATATTTTTAAAAGAAACTGAAATAATTTAAATAGGGGGCGTTCAGTAATAATGCAACATATTTTTTTCCGCGACCAGTTTCCGTTGAAAGAATGCGGAATTTGCTGTGGCACATCATGGAATATTCCCGCTTCAGCTCTCTTCATTCTCATCAAGTTCCGATAGGTGCCGGCGGTATACGTAGCCACAACAGTGACCTCTGTAACGGAGGTGCGTTCCAAGCAGAGAGCTGTCATTGAGTTTCTTTTGGCGGAAAAACAGAGCATCGCAGATATTCATAGGCGCTTGCAGAGTGACTACGGAGACCTGGCAATGAACAAAACTATGGTGAGTTGTTGGGCTAGGCGTCTGTCATGATCGCTACATGGTCGCACAAACCTGTCAGATCTCCGGCGTGCTTTCCGGCCACACATAGCTGTAACTCCTGCAATGTTGAAATGTGCGGACACACTCATTCGAGGTGACGTAAACGAGCTTCTCCTTCTCCGTGACAACTCAAGGCCTCTCACAAGTCTTCGCATTCGAGAGGAGCTCGCAAAAGTTCATTGGACTGCTCTTCTTCATCCACCCTACAGCCCAGATCTCACATCCTTCGATTTCCACCTATTTGACCGAATGACGGATGCGATCCGTGGGAAGCATTACGTGGATGATTGGGAGGTTATTGATGGAGCACGACTCTTTTGGCTTCGACGTCGACCATGCGCACATGCAGGCTCTCCAAATAAGGTCATCGCAATGAACGGGGTTTTGTAGCAAAAAGAGTAAATAAAACCAACCTGCTTTCAGAAAAAAATTGTGTTGCATTACTTACTAATCCCCCCCTGTAATTCAGCCGTACCATCTGTAGGTAGTCTAAATACTTACTGCATCTGAAACTAAAAGTAGGCACACCTAATTTTATGGATAATACGGTGTTGTAATATATCTTCTCGTGTAGCTTAATGTGCAGCGCGCTATCTTGTCACATTGTCACACGAGAAACTGAGCCAGACCCGTGTCGAATCCTCGCGGCGTATTAACGAGCGCAGGTTGGTGCACTGGACAGCGTTAGTGTGCTTATTAGACAATCTCCCACTGTCGTTTAGACAAAAGTTGGGCTGGTTCCCACATTCCCCCTCAGAGAATACGAAATACACAAATAGTTAAAATACGATCACACACAGAGCAAAATTCACGGAATTCACAGACAAATGACGCGCACGTCGGCACTCCCTTAGATTACCTTGATGACTGTGTCGTCAGAAAGAATACCCACAAATTTAAATAACTGGGTAAAATGTGTCATATCCTAAAAAAGCAGACACCAAACTATACGGGATGAACGCTATGGTTCAAATGGCTCTGAGCACTATGGGACTTAACCTCTGAGGTCATCAGTTCCATAGAACTTAGAACTACTTAAACCTAACTAACCTAAGGACATCACCCACACTCATGCCCGAGGCAGGATTCGAATCTGCTACCGTAGCGGTCGCGCGGCTCCAGACTGTAGCGCCTAGAATCGCTCGGCCACTCCGGCCGGCTTAACGCTATGGGAAACAAAGAAGACACGTTGTTGTACTATGTAATGAGGCTATTTGAGTCGTAAACTGAATTCTAGCAGGAAATGGATGTTAAACCTGAACAGGTATTTGAATCCTAGGCTAACGGCGAATGTGACGTTGGCACAAATCTGTGGCCTCAGAAGAAGTAATATGGAGTATCTCGGCAAAATACAACTTGTATGCTTCTTTGTTGCAGTAATTATATCTTCTACATCAACATCTATACTGCGCAAGCGGCCATGCGGTGTGCGGCTGAGGGCTCTTTGTGTGCCACTGTCACTTCCTCCCTTTCCTGATCCAGTCGCGAATGGTTCCCGGGGAGAACGGTCCCCGGTAAGCCACTGTATGGGTAGAATCTCACCAATTTTGTCTTCGTGGTCTTTTCCCAAGACATACGTTGGAGGAAGCAATATAATTGTTGACTCTTCTGGGAATGTCACTTTTGGTCAGGTGATTACAGGGTTATAAATACAAAATCAAATAGTATTTGTATGGAGTGTAGCCATGTATGGAAGTGAAACATGGACGATAACTAGTTTGGACAAGAAGAGAATAGAAGCTTTCGAAATGTGGTGCTACAGAAGAATGCTGAAGATAAGGTGGGTAGATCACGTAACTAATGAGGAGGTATTGAATAGGATTGGGGAGAAGAGAAGTTTGTGGCACAACTTGACTAGAAGAAGGGATGGGATGGTAGGGCATGTTTTGAGGCATCAAGGGATCACAAATTTAGCATTGGAGGGCAGCATGGAGGGTAAAAATCGTAGAGGGAGACCAAGAGATTAATACACTAAGCAGATTCAGAAGGATGTAGGTTGCAGTAGGTACTGGGAGATGAAGAAGCTTGCGCAGGATAGAGTAGCATGGAGAGCTGCATCAAACCAGTCTCAGGACTGAAGACCACAACAACAACAACTGGGAATGTCCGCTCTCGGAACTTCAACAACAAAGCCTCTGTTGGAACGTCTTTCACTGGAGTTGGTTGATCATTTCTGTGACCCATTCGCGGTTACTAAATGAACCTATACCGAAACTCGCCGCTTGGATCTTCTCTGTTACCTCTGTCAGTTCTATCTGCTACGGTTCCCACAATGACGAGCGTTATTCAAGTATTGGTCGAATGAGTGTTTTGTAAGGTACTTCCTTTGTAGGCATACAACTTTACCTGGGAATTAGACTCTGTCTGGCATCTGGCTTACTCGCGATTAAATTCATGTGGTCGTTCCACTTTAAATCGCTCTGTGCGCATACTTCTAGGTATTTTATGGACGTATCCGCTTCTAGTGACTGTTCAGTAATCCTGTAACCACACAAAGGGCCTGTCTGTGTATTCGCAACACGTTACATCTGATTATGTTGAGGGTCAGTTTCCACTCGCTGCACGAAGAATCAATCCTCTGTAGCACTTTCTGCATTTCGCTACAGTTTTCTAACGTCGCGACTTCTCTGTATATAATAGCATCATCCGCGAAAAGCTTCCTCGAACTCCCGACGTCATCTACCAGATCAGTTTTATTTACTATAAAAAGTAATAATCCTATAACACTTCCGTGGGGCACGCTCGAAGTTACTTTTACATATCTGCGTTCAAAATGACATACTTTGTTCTGTTTGCTAAAAGCTTTTCAGTCTAGTCACGCTGTTGGCCTGATATTCCGTATGTGCGTATTTTGTTCATTGGGCTGCATTGCGGAGCTGTACCGAATGCCATGTGCAATGGCACCTATATCCACTGCTTTCTGGATCTTGTGGACGAACAGAGCGAGCTGGGTTTCCCGGGATCGTTGTTATCGCAACCCATGATGGTTTTTACAGAGAAGATTTTCGGCCTCCAGAAACATAATATTCGAGCATAAAACATGTTCCATAATGCTACTACTGACCGACGTCAGAGTTATAGGCGTACAGTATTGTGCTTCTGTTCGATGACCCTGCTTGGACCTTGTAAACGAGGATGATGTGTGCTTCTTTCCAAACGTCAGGAACACACGGTCGTCCAAAGATCTAAGATACACTGCTACTAGAAGAGCAGGACACACACATATATATTTCTAACTAGTTATATTAAACAAACGTATCTTCGAAGATAAACAAGCTTTGTGCCCACTTAAAAAAAAACCATATCGATAACCGTCAGCATCATCTTTGCAAGTCATATATTTACACTTAGCTTTCTTTTTAGGTACTAAGGTAATTCAATGCGGCATACCTTAAAACGATTTTCCATCACCTTACGCTCAGTTTAAATCGTCTAAGTGCTGTGTTAGAAATATTAAACCTCTCGTTGAACAGAAAAGTGACTAAATGTAATGTCATTACTCGATCTGACGTAATTTCATTCGGACTTTGTCGTAGAATTAAGGGATGGATTGTCAATGAATCTACATCTACATCCACATACACATTTCGCAAGCCAATGTGCGGTGAGTGGCGGACGGTCCCTTGTACCACTATTAGTGATTACCTTTCATGTTCCACTCGCAAACAGAGCGAGGGTAAAACTAATGTTTTTATGCGTCCATACGAGTCCTAATTTCTCTTTCTGACGGCGGCAGAAATGTTATGCAGTCAGCTTCAAATGCCGGTTCTCTAAATTTTTTCAATAGTGTTCCTCGAAAAGAATCCCTCCGGGCATTCCCACTTGAGTTCACTAAGCATCTCCGTAGTATTACGTGTTGATGGGACCTAACAGTAAGAAAACTAGCAGACCGCCTCTGAATTACTTCGATATCTTCCTTTAATGCGACTTGGTGGGAGTCGCAAAGGCTCCAACAGCACTGAAGAATGAGTCACACTAGTGTTCTACATGCGGTCTCCTTTATCGATGAACCACACTTCCGTAAAATTCTCCCAGTAAACCGAAGTAGACCTTTCGTCTTTCCTATTACGATCGTTATTTTCTCGTTCCACTTCATGTGGCTTTAGCCGCAGATTGCTGCTCACCCTGTCCGTCAGATCATTTATGTATATAGAGAACAACAGCGTTCCTATCACACTTTCCTGTGACATTCCTGACGATGCGCTTGTCTCTGATGAACACTCTTCGTCGATGATAACGCGCCGTTGATAACGATGTACTGAGTTCTATTACTTAAGACGTGTCCCACCCGCTCACATATCTGGGAACCTATTCCGTATGCTCGTACCTTCGTTAACTCTTTGCACTAGAGCACCATGTCAAACGCATTCCGAAAATGGAGAAATATGTAATTTGCCTGTTGCCCTTCACCTGTGATTCGCAGATATCACGTGAAAAAAGAGAGAGCTTAGACTCGGGCGAGGGGCGCTTTCTAAAACAATGCTGATTTGCAAATGGTTCAAATGGGTCTGAGCACTATGGGACTTAACTTCTGAGGTCATCAGTCCCCTAGAACTTAGAACTACTTAAACCTAACTAACCTAAGGACATCACACACATCCATGCCCGAGGCAGGATTCGAACCTGCGACCGTAGCGGTCGCGCGGTTCCAGACTATAGCGCCCATACTATAGCGCTGATAGTAGTTTTTACGTCTCAAGGAAGTTAACTGTATTGGAACGGAGAGTGTGTTGAAGAATTCTTAAGCAAACCCATGTTAAGGATATTGATCTGTAATTTTGCGGTATAATTCTCTTTTATCTTTCGTTTAAACAGTAGTCATCTGCACTTTGTTCCAGTTTTTGGGACTTCGTGCAGGACGAGAGATTCGCGATAAATGCAAGGTAAGTAAGAAACCAGTGCTGTAGAGTACTCTTTGTAAACCCGAAATAGGATGTCATCCTGATCTGGCGCCGTATTTACGCACGGTATGCTCAACTCTTAGATCTTGAAATACAGATGTAATTGCAATTTTTTGTTCTCGAAATAGGACAGTCATTGAACATAAATGTAGTTTCAAACTTGCAAAAATTGAGTCGGGGAAACTAAACATCTGTTGTAGCATACGAGGAGGAAGACAAGAGACTTCAGTGTATCGCGCGAAGGATGACCCAACAAACATGACTGGCTGGTTCAAATGGCTCTGAGCACTATGCGACTTAACTTCTGAGGTCATCAGTCGCCTAGAACTTAGAACTAATTAAACCTAACTAACCTAAGGACATCACACACATCAATGCCCGAGGCAGGATTCGAACGTGCGTCCGTAGCGGTCGCTCGGCTCCAGACTGCAGCGCCTAGAACCGCACGGCCACTCCGGCCGGCACAAACATGATTATTCTGGCCTCCATCAATAACAGAATGCTCTTTAGAGGAGTTGAGACCTCTTACCTGATAGTAGTTTATTGCTCCGACTACTATCGGAGAGACGGCAGCTTGCCTTGCAGACCTCTGGAACCATAGGTCAGGGTTATGTCAACAATTGTTTCCAAAACGAGAACAAGGGTTGGTGGGTAAAGCGAAAACGAGTTGTAATAGTAGTGAGCGATTGTTGTTGCTAGGAGCATAGGGCGCTTGACCTTAGCAGAGGGCGATGGGCAGTGGGAGGCAGGACGGATTCGGCAGAGAGATGCTCGTAAGACCCGGCCGAAGCGCTCCCATCTCGTTGGCGACCGCCTTTGGCCGAGGAATCCCAAACATGGAGCGGCCGCTGGAAGTGGCGGGGAGCGCTGGGGCCCGCCGAAGCCTAGGAGGCGCCTGCAGTCGGCTCTCCGCTGCCGCCCCGGGAGACTTGTAACACTGGTGGTCGCTCTCAGTTGTTTCATTTACTGGACACAGTGGAGCTGCAGTCTGTCCTTTGGGTCTGAATTAAGTACAGAAGGTGTTGTGTGGAAACTGGCGATAACACTCCAGCCGACTGGCTCCTGTAGGGGTTCCTATGACGCATCATTATGTCAGGAAAATAGGCAAAAAGGTTTCTCTCAATCAAGGCAAAGTAACGGTAGAGTAATACAGTATGCTGTGCTGTCGAGTGCAGTTAAGTAGGGGCCATTTTGGACTCCACAGTTACTCCTCGTGTGATAATGAAAGTGTTGATGGGAGGATGTGTTTCCAGAGTGGAAATTCCACTTTGGAGCAGAGTGTGAGCGATGTAGAGACTTCCTGGCAGTTAATGAACCTCCACGGAACTGGAACGGGTCTGTAACAGCTTCATCTACGAAAGGAAAGGCTGTAAGTTCTAGTCTGGGTCCGCTACACAGTTTTAATTTGCAACAGGAAACATGCGAGTCAGAGATATCACACGTCACCCCAACCAGAGCGTTTTTATGCCGTGTTATTTCGAACAATTTGTTACTAGATTCATTAGCAGGAAGTACAGGGTGTAAATTTCCAAATAGATGAGTGAAAACACACCATTGACCTCGTCAGATACCTGAAGACGAATACTAGCTGTATTAATGTTACCATCCTGATTTACCAGTTCGGAGAAACAGCGGGATTCAGTGCGTGTACCTGTGCTCGCAACATTCACCTGTACGGGAATTAGAACGGCTCGAACTGCCAGTTAGCATGCAACCTGCCATTAATGTGGACCAGCGCTTTATGGCTGTTCTTCATGACTGCGTCGCACATTATTGCGAAACTGAAATAAAAATGATGGTTGTTTTGACGTAAAGAAAAAATATCTTTCGAAGAGAGAGTTTACGGCGTTCACATGTACTCATTCCATTCTATACTTTGCTATTCGAGTACACGTCTCGACTAAAAGGCAACCACAGCAACAACAAATCTACATGAAGAACCTATTCATCCTCTGTAGCTGATCAGTTAGCGCAAAGCTATTTATGTTATTCTGAATTTGTACATAGTGTTTGCGTTTTATATGGCACGCAGGAATACTCTCATCTCTTTCGTTCCTGTGACTTTTTGGTAACGTCCTCGTTCTGTAGTCGTCACATAGAGCACAGAGCCTCTTTCCGATCAGTAAGCCGACCTTCTGTGTTGCAGGATATGTCATTGTTCTAGATGATTTATGATTTCTGCAAATCTTTTACGTGAATGTTGTTTAAATAACGCCATGGTTGGTTTCATTCCAATATTTTTCGAATCGGATTACACGTTCTATCTGTTAAAAATCTCTGAAAGGTTAAGGTCTGTGGCGCAAATCTTTGGACTGTCGGCCGAACTACATTTTGGGCGCAGCCATTGTATTCGCTGCGGCGCTAGGTCAGGTACAGGGACGGGGGAGGGGACTGGGGCTCTCGCACTGGCCCGGGCGCCTGTTATCTACTCGAAAGATCCTCGGTAGTTTATTTCGCCAGCAGGCTTAATGGACCTGGGGCCGTCCTAGAGGGACTGGAACGCGAAAAAATCGTCGATATCGTCCAAGATCGGAACCTGGACTATCAGTGGAGGTGCCTAGTGCTCTACCTGCCAGACTAACATCGCCCTCTCGTGCGCAAGTCTGAACTTTTGTAGGTCTTCCCTTCAAATCGCACAGGCGTACGTCACTTTTATCATAAGAGGGAGTTGGAAGCTATCCAATTTGTTTCGCTTCTTTCGACAAAGTCAGTGAGCGATAGTTTTCGCTTTACCATTCCCACATCCCCTACAAAACCAACAAATAAAAATGGCAAGGCTAAATTGTTGTACCGCATAGTCGCCCGGGGTAAGGATTATACAGAAAAAATTATGGCGTAGGGATCAATGACGCACATCGAGTGCATAACGTTTACTGTCTACCTCTAAGTGTACCTCTAAACTTTTGTTCCAGGTAGTGAGCGGCAGAAAGCGTGATTACAATTATTGTGTAATTATCTTTAATAATTCCAAAATATGTGAAAGTTGTTGTGGATGTTGAAGTTCTTGACAAAGTAATTAACGTCAAAATTAGTATTGCCCCTTATTCTTCAACCAGAAAGAAACCATATTTTAAGATTTTGCAGCGGTTTCAACAGAAGTCGCTTACGACATGTACTTGGTACATATCTATGAGAAATAATATTTTCAGCTCTTAAAGGTAAACCACCACGCATGAATTACGTGCTTTGCATTTCAAATGCATTACCACAATGCTATTACTGGCAATGTTTTCTTATAAAAATTCTGTAATAAATTATTCAACTGTAATTCTTTCGTGTATCGCAGACGGCCTAGCTCAATTAATCTAATATATGAAGGACAGTGTACGGGAACCAGTGAAGCGTTTTTTACGGCGCCAAGTGGTATTAGACGTTAAGGTAAGAGTAAGGGAATCTTCCTGACAAGTTTAAAAAGTGTATGCCGGACTGGGTATCGAATTCTGGTCTTTGGGAGAAAAGATAAGCCAAGTGCCATTCTTCTATCAGCCTCTAGGCTGTGGATCCTGCTATACGCTTTCTCCCAGTGTTGCTAGCTCAGCTAGATATACAGGAGACTCACTGTGGAGCTAGTGAAGCAGGATAGAGATCCTCAAGATACGAAACATTCATTAGGTCCGGGAGCGGACTTAGATGGTAGATCGATAACCGGGAAACGCAGATATCTGTGTTCGAGACTTCCGCAGGCCCGCAGATTCTTCTTGTCAGGTGAATATCATTTCTGTGCTTTGGAACGTATTTCATTCGCGATAATTATAGAAGTCTTCAACTGTTCAGGATGAAACGATAAGTTCATGGCAGCGAGTTCTGACAACTGTAACGACTGCGATGTCGCATTTTTTTGATGGGCGTTGTTCGATGTAATCCTCCTTATGCTATATTAATTAACAGCCACTAATTTATCTGTGCTACGGGAAGCGTTGTATTTCTTGTGTTGTAGATCGACATTTAGAAGTGGCACAGAAAGATAATAAGCCTGTATGCCTGCACGAATGAACTATGCTTATTACTCAACTAAGTGAAATGCGCTCTCGAACGTAGCGCGAAGTAAACTGGTCGCGTAACTACGTACAGCAACTTTCTAGTTTTAAGTACTGAGCATTGCCTTGGACTGCCACCTTGGGAAGTGATCACGTGAAATGTCTTTGCGGCCAAGCGTGATCAAATTTATTGATGGTCAGGAGGAGGAACAAGTGACAGTATTTTCGGAAATAAACTAATGACTTTACTTGGAAATTCAGACCGTCCATACTGTGGACACCGTGAAAGAAGCAGCCATCATACAGACGGAATTGGAATTCGATTGTCTACTCAAGAGAAGAAAAAGCAGAATGCTGTCATTGACAGTATGGATAAAGGTGCAGCAACATACCAAATTTTGCGGTATTGTACAGTAAACAAACAATAAAGTACTTGCGCAATGGTTTTGCTGCCCTTGTCGCTAAGAGATAAGCCCTCAAATTACGATTCTGTGTAATTCATTCTTAAAATTGCAGGAATAAACGAGTGATTTTGCGCAAAAGACAGTTAACTGTCACGAATTTCTTTGTTGAATTTCTTTGGTGGTATCTGTAAAAAATATATTAGACGATAGCATGCTTAGTACGCCGTCCCAATAGTTTGTAAACGGAACTTTTCTGCATGAACAAGATAATACTACTGCTCACAAGGCAAAGGCCATTGCGTTATGGTTCGAAGAAAAGCTGGTGTGTATCCTAAATGACGTGCTAATAGCTCTGTCCTGAGCCCCATCGCAAATGTTTGGGACCACGTAAAGCGCCGGTTTCAGGCCAGATCAATCCCCGAAAACCTGGGCTCCACTGTTCACCAGGCTTAAGGAATACTATAAAGAAATCTATGTTGAGTCAGAGTTTAGTGGAAAGCGTACCCTGAATGATAACTAAAGGAGAACCAATACGTCGCTATTATGTCTCGCCACTTCTGAACAATCAGTATGGATGTCCGGATATCCTGGCCGTATAATACATCTTTATACAACTATAATGTTCGATATTTTTCCTGAGCGCAATACGGGTCCCCACATCGCCATATGAGGGTACTTAAAGCTCCTGATTGGTGGACCAGGTTTTACGGAGTGGGGAAGCGTAATTTTGCGTAGGTGTACTGATCTCCAGATATTCGAAGGTGGTACACTCACAGGTTAACGTTATTGTGACACTGTACTCGTTCACCATGTGCGTCTTTTCAGGGGTGTATTGGGCTCTGACTTCATTTCTGTAAATTATAGTGCGCGAACGCATCGAGCTGTATAGATGGAGGAGCTCAGTGTATGAATGTTCCGCAAGTGAACTGCCCTGCCCGTTCCCCCGACTTAAATCCCATCGAGTACGTGTGCGATGCATTGGCAAGACACACTATAACACGCCCTCGTGCACTAACGACCATCCGCTAGTTGTCAGCCGCGCTGGTGAAGGAATGGACCACCTTACCGCAAGAACTCCTTGCCAACCTTCTGGCCAGCTGGGAGCACACTGCAGAATATGCACCGCTGTCCGTGATGGTTACAGACTCTTATTAAGAGCAACATGTTGTCTTTTGTAATGTGCAGGGGACCGTCAAAAATCGCAGTGTAATTACAGTCTTTGAATAAAAGTATGATTTATGCTCTTCTCAGTGCTCACTTCTTTCAGTTGCCTTCTGTACAATACTGAAGCAGTTATTTCTTTGTACTGTTAAAATTTTATCAAGCTTTGTTTCTTGGCAATGATACGCCATGCGAAAGTTACTTTCGTACTTAAGTTTGGCACAACAGTGTACATGCTTTATACAAATGACCAGCGTGCACTACTTGTGAAATTCTGAAAATTTATTGGAAAATGACTGGCGAATGTTTGATTGATATACCGCTTTCATTTTCACTTGTTTATTTCGTAAGGATAGATTAGCTCGATCGCCAAGAAAAATTTAAAGCAGACTGAGAAATTCTCTAATTGCTTGTGTTGTTTATTTGCTTCCTCCACCATTTATAGGCTACGTTGTCACTACATCGCAAGATTATACGCCTGCTAAGTTAAAAAATTATGTAAATAAATATTTGCTGTGAGGAATATCTCTTCCAGAAATATTGTTGATACTGTGATATATCCGTCAAATATCTAGGAGTACACGTACGGAGCGATTGACCGAGCGAGGTGGCGCAGTGGTTAGACACTGGACTCGCATTCGGGAGGACGACGGTTCAATCCCGCGTCCGGCCATCCTGATTTAGGTTTTCCGTGATTTCCCTAAATCACTCCAGGCAAATGCCGGGATGGTTCCTCCGAAAGGGCACGGCCGACTTCCTTCCCTAATCCTATGAGACCGATGACCACGCTGTCTGGTCTCCTTCCCCAAACCAACCAACCAATTTAAAGTGGAACGACCACATAAAATTAAACGCGCGTAAGGCAGGTGGTGCACTAAAATTCACTGGAAGAATCCTCGGGAAATTCAGTCTGTCAGCAAAGGAGGTAGCTTACAGAACCCTCGTTCGACCAATACTTGAATATTGCCTGGCAGTCACGGATCCGTACCAGATACGATTGATATGGGAAACAGAGAAGACCCAAAGAAAACAAGCACGTTTCGTTAGAGATTCATTAAATAAGCGTGAAAGCGTCACGGATCTGCTCAGCCAATTCCACTGGTAGACGCTACAAGGGGCGCGTTCTACATCAGGGTGTGGTTTACTGTTGAAGTTTGGAGGGAGTACTTTCCTAGAAGAGTCAACCAGTGTATTGCTTCTTCCGATGAATATCTCGCCCTAAATACCATGAAAATTAGAGTAACCGTTCTTCCCGTGAACCATTTCACCCCCCTCCTCTCTTTCTCTGTCTCCCTCCTTCCCTCCCTCCCTCTCTCTCTCTCTCTCTCTCTCTCTCTCTCTCTCTCTCTAGCTCTCTACCTCTATCTCTTCCTCTATCCCCCTCATACACACACATATACACAACCACAACCACGCATACACAATATATAAATATGTAAAGTCGATGAAAGAGTCATATTTATGTTCATATAAATGTTCTAAGCGCAACAAATAGCAGGTACAAACCGTAAAAAAAAACAAATAAGGAGCGAGTAAATTGTAAATCCGAGACATCCTGAGAGATAAACATGATTACTATTGATTGAAAGAAAGCAATAGGCATCCCACAGAACTTTTATTATTTACAGTAATTTCTGGATACCACTGGAAACTTAACAATGGACGGCCGGACCGGGATTTGAACCGTCGTCCTCCCGAATACGAGTCCAGTGTCCTGCCACTACGACACTTCGCTGACTGGGGAGAACGTTGTTAACGATCCCAACGTGAATCTCTGTTGATTTTCAATGACAAACAGACAAGTGCCAAACAGACAAGTGCGGCGCCGAATACAGAGCAGAGAATGTCCGTATTTGAGAGCTCAAGCTGCACCTACTGTACCTGTTGTCTGCTGCTCACGTTGGTGTGCAGCCGGTCGACATCAGTCTCCTTCGTGGCGTGGTTTCGCAGTCGTACGAAGTTCCCCAACATCGCCACAGTTTTCTGTCTATAATTTTTATATGACTTTACTAGCAAATCTAGAGGCGCAGTCTGCACAGCCTGGAGCTACAGCAGCTTTCGAGAACGGAGCGTCCTTCGGCGTTCTGAAGCCCAGAAGGAGGGTGGCAGGTTGCTTGACCTGACTGTCTCGTGCCCGTGGTCGGCGGTGCCTTATATGGGTGGGCGGCACGTGACCCGGCGTGTGGTCGGCAGCGTCACCGCCGCCATCGTAGGGCGGGCCCTGGCCCTATCGCATCCTCGCTGCGCGCAGGGCCGCTCCACTCCTCTTCAGTCTCGGGCGGCAGACACATCGTCGGCGAAACCTAGCAGCCCACGTCACGGGCCCACAGTGTCTGCAGCAACTCTTCCACCGTACTCCGTGTCCTCCTCGTGCGTGGACAGTATCAGATCTGTAGGTGTCTGGCGGCATTTCAGAAACTGACCGTAATACCGCCTGCAAGTGCTTGCGAATTATGTTCTACTCTATTGGCAACGTTCTTTCGAAAGTATGACAACTTTGCCAGTTCTCAGCGTGACGCCTGAAATTACGAAGCCCTTAAGAGTGTGATTAACGCTTCTTTGTGTTAGGAGAGTGATTTAAACTTTTTTGTCCGTAAGAGAGATTTCCAATGCTGTTTCTCTGAAAAGCAGTTTTTGTTAACGATATCCTGAGAAAAGAATGTAAGAAGCGACATACTTGTACTGCAGTTTGTAACCTTTCCTTGACAGCAAGACCAGCTTTACCAAGCCGTTAATTTAGCGCCTATAAGTGGGTAGGTCGTTAGAAAATGATTAACACTTTTACACCCATTCCTAAAGAAAAGCAATCGTGTCATCTTTTAGTGCAAGGTGTATTTTACAAAGGGAAGAGAAGTGTAAGACATTATCAGTGGCCGACATTAAGACTGCACGAGCATGTAAAAACGTCAAAAACCAATAAATTAGTTATTGATAGATTCGAAAAATGTCACATTTGACAATTCCGCACCAAAAACTGGACCTTTGACTGACTGAGACTGAAGTATGGTGGCTAAAAAAACCGAAATTAATGATACGAAGTTATGAAGGTACCTTGTGTTAAGAAGGGTAAACATTAGTGCAAGATTTTTTATCTTTCTGCTGTGTTTTCACAATTTATATTTCAGTTGGAATGTGATGATGAGTGCAGAATGCGTAAATTAATGTGTCCAATTCCCTAAAATCACATCCCATCCGCAACAGTCCTCGTTACTTTTTTCGACTTGTCGACACAATTTCCAATCGAATCGTTATATTTCTCATATGATTCAAATATAAAAAATCGCTGATACAACAAAGACGTAGGTTTTTCCAAATTTTCATTGCGATGTCATTCTCTTTATAAAGAAATAAACGGGCGTAAGTAACTGCTGCAGCTGTGAACGGAATGAATTGTTAACTACAGCATTTGGTTGAGTAATGTATGATAATCCCATATTATACACGTAACAATGGATGAATAAAAAGCAAGACTCATTCAGAGTCGGGCAATACTGATTAACAGTCATTTAATGAAACTTCGGATTAAGCTGCAGAAAATGTTTGTGTTGTATCATATGGGAAGTAAACGTGCGAAGTAATCCTCTGATAAATCATTTACTTCGTTGAAACTTCCTGGCAGATTAAAACTGTGTGCCGGACCGAGACTCGAACTCGGGACCTTTGCCTTTCGCGGGCAAGTGCTCTGCCAACCGAGGTACCGAAGCACCACTGACGCCCGGTACTCACAGCTTTACTTCTGCCAGCACCTCGTCTCCTACCTTCCAAACTTTACAGAAGCTCTCCTGCGAACCTTGCAGAACCAGCACTTCTGAAAGAAGGAGCACTTGCCCGCGAAAGGCATAGGTCCCGAGTTCGAGTCTCGGTCCGGCACACAGTTTTAATCTGCCAGGAAGTTTCGTATCAGCGCACACTCCGCTGCAGAGTGAAACTCTCATTCTGGATTTACTTCGTTAGCTGCTGCTGCCTACAGAATATCTCTATTTACAACTACACATAAATCTAGTGAGAATTGTTACTGTAGCTGTCTACACGAGCCCGTCTGCCTGCCCTTTGCCGCGACGATTGCAAGTCATAATACACCACCTTTTTTTAACGTCTTCGCAAAATGTAGCAGTTATGTATCCACCTTGCAGAGACCGAGCGAGGTGGTGTAGTGCTGAAACACTGGAGTGGTATTCGGTAGCCCTTTCGGTCATCAGGTCCATAAGTCGGTTAAAGCAAAACCCGGAATGGTTTCTTCGGAAAGGACACGGCTGATTTTCTTCCTCATGCTTCTCAAATTCGACGTTGTGCTCTGTCTATAAAGACCCAGTCGTCGACCAGACATCAGCACCAAATCTTTATTTTATATATATATTGGCCTTATAGTCACTTAGACAGTGTGCAAAACTGTATGCACATTCTCACTGAATTGCGGCTTCGTATCCTTTGCATTATCCTCAGTTCTCTGAGTTACCTCCCATTGATTATTTGCTCTCTTGCTGTCATGGCTGCGCCGTGAATATAGATCGAAGTTAAGCATGGTGAAGATATCCAGCACCTGTTTTACTGTATCTTAATTGCATAGAACTGACAAATTCCTGCACGCATGCGATCTACTACCATAAAGATACCTGCTCACTGATGTCGATCAAGAGCTCTTCTGTCTGCAGTCCACTATCCATTTTGGCGACCTTTCGCCCGTAAGTGACATTTGGATGACAAACATTAAACTCCTCAGTAAGTCAATAGATACGTGGCTTCTGCAAGCCA
Organism: Schistocerca americana; assembly: GCF_021461395.2. Taxonomy (NCBI): domain Eukaryota; kingdom Metazoa; phylum Arthropoda; class Insecta; order Orthoptera; family Acrididae; genus Schistocerca; species Schistocerca americana. The sequence goes on along the minus strand of NC_060122.1, from coordinate 810,097,258 downwards.
CATTTCACTTACTGTTATGTTGCAAAGTGGTATACTAAATTATTACGATTATCAAAAGTTTGAATACAGTTCTGCTAACGACGAAGTTAAATGCATATACTCAAAAACGACAAATCCAAATGGCTGCAGTGCGAAATACTCTTACAGATACAAAAATTGGCGTAACCTACTAGGTATCGAATTGATCTGACACTGGTTGGCAGATACGGGCACAGCTTTCCCTGCTGTTCCTCTGTTTCAACTCTGTGTCAGAATCAGTAATCGTAGTGGCGGCGAGGGAGTCTTTCAGCATCTTGTGACCGGGTATTTTCGGTGGGTAGACTTGTAGAGAACGTGATGGCCAAGCCAACAATCGAACACCCTCCATATCGAGGTAGGTCGGCACAGCACGGGCAACGTGTGATTTTGCGTTGTCTTGTTGAAAGATAGGGCGCTGGCTCCGACTTACATACGTCAGAAATATAACACCTGCTGTCCAAATTACCGGCTATGCGAGCAAGACGTGCTCGTGGAGTGTACCCAATGTCTCCCCATACCATCAGGGCTCGCATGACGATGAATAGAATCTGGCAATGTTGGTTTTCCTCAGAGCCTCCACGCACAAACACGTCCACCGAATTGCTGTACGCTGAACGTGTCTGTAAAGTCGACGGTGTGGCACTCCAGTGCTTAGTGCTGTAACTCAGCAAGCCTCCCCCTCCTGTTGCATCTAGGGAAGCGACAACAAACGTCGCCGTGCTGACAATGCTTAGTGCTCCTGAGGTCGTCACACCTTCCATATGGAGACTTATCTTACTACAAGAAAGTCCGTTTCCTGACTCAGTGTATGTGTAATCGGGCAGTACCATGCGACATTGACTAAATAAGATTTAAATTGCCTGATGACGCCAGATGAGCCATCTTTTATCTTCTTTCCACCATGCAGGGGCTGCTTATGCCGTCGCCTGAAGAAGCTTACAAGCCAGACTACACGTTTTCTATATTGTCAGTCATGGAGAAGTTTCTGCAGTTGTGTTAACGTAACTTCATGTAATTACACTGGTCGTATTATTATTTATAAAGGGTTGAATAAGGCTACTTGCAACGTCGAAACATTGAGTAACTGAGTGCACCCAATACGAACAGATGTTGCTCCGTAACAGAGGCACCGGCCTCGAAGATAACAGTACCACAATTAATACCGATAACTGTCTTCCGGAATGCTATTTCAAATTTATGGATTAACTTGAACACAGCTCCTTGCCCACCAATCCAACAAATTTCAACGTTATCGATGTTTTGTCGCTTTTGGAGCAGCCAAACTATAGGCTTTTACTATACTTTACGTACATTGTTCCGTCATTTTCTTCATACATCATGTCCTTTTTTTCTTCTTTTCAGAAGTTCACCGTCTGTGATGTCTGATCCTGCTTTCATGAATCTCTTATTTAAATTAGTTTACAGTCGTTTGGATGTAAATGAAATCTCACAAAAACGTTCACTAGCACAGAAATAACTTACAAATTTATGTATTAAAAAATAATAACGTACAATATTCGAATGTAATGTAAAGTGTTCGTTACGATGTATGTTCATCCGTATGATATATGTATCCATAAAACGGTAACGTAGTCACGACCGCGAAGAATAAATTAAGTTATAAATTTACGGAGTGCGAGAATTGACACATTTATCTTCACCGTAACATGTGAATTTGTCCGCATCACTGGTGTGACTTTCCGCTGATATTGAGGCTGTTTCGCCTAAATGCAGTTTCATCAGCAAACCGTAGTTTTGTTGGGTGAACTATTTGGCATAATGTTTAAGATACAGAAATCGTATTCGAGATGATCGGTATTTATTTCTTCGCTAATATAGCTTTCCCGAGGCTTGTAAATCTGTTCGGGCGACTAGTGAAATCTTGCTAGCATGTGCGCAGCTTTTTTCGGTTCAGATAGTGTGTATGTAGCTATGAGTATTTGTGTTTGTGAGTGTGCTTCCGTGCAAGTATATCCGGCACTCTCATCTCGTGTTTCATATATACTGAGTCATGGGGCGTAAACTTGGCACGTAATAGTGGAAGCAGTATTGATTTAGGTCTCCTGTGATTTTCCTAAATACATCCGTGTAAAGCCCGAAGCACGAAGTACTGTAAGTCCAAGTTGACTACTTCTTGACTCTTTGTCCAATACCAGTTAAGATATAGGGAGCAACGAATCGGTGGATTATTGAGGTACTACAGCGGGTGGGCAAAAATATGGAAACCCCGCGAGATATGTATGCTCGAACATAAATACAGATGCTGTCCAAGGCTGTAAGTGGCACAGTTGTGTTGACCACTAATGGCATCTATGAAATGCCCTTAGTATGTTGCAAGTGTCATTCATTGTCAGAACGGTGTTCTGTGTAGTTGTGAGCACATCATGTCGGACCTAAATGAATTCGAACGCGGGCAAGTTGTTGGTGCTCTTATAGGGGATGCTTTCGCGACCAAAGTAACCGAAGATGTGTAGTATTTCAAGAGAAACCATATCGAAGATTTGTACCACACACAGGGAAAGCGAAAAAACACCATCCGCTAAGTCACATCGCGAACGAAAGTGTGTGTTAAGTGAAATGCGGATGAAAGTGTGATAGACGATCATTGGATCGTTTTGGATGGTTTGTGACGAAAAATAGGACTACATCTGCACAAGTCACTGTAAAACGCAATGTCGCTCCCGCGAACCTTTGTCGGCGCCAAAACTCCCTGAAGGCAGCTCCATAAGCTGGGAATTGAAGGGCGAAGTGAAAGTCCAAAATCGCACGTTGGTGATGCAAGTGCTTGTAATAGGAAAACGTGGTGCCGAATCCATAAAACTTGGACTGTGGAGCGATTGAAGAAAGTCATTGGTTGGGACGAGTCTTTTTTGGCACTTCATCCAACTTCTGGACGAGTTTACGTCCAAAGAGTGAAACATGGCGGGAGCTCGTACGTGATTTAGGCTGCCATATCGTGGTATTCCATGGGCGCCACGGTCGCATTACAGCCAAGGATTATGTGACCATTTTGGCTGATCAAGTTCCTCCCATGGTACAATATTTATTCCCAAATGGTGACGCTGCGTTCCAAGACGTCAGGGTCTCTGTTCACACAGCTCGCATCGTCCAGGACTGGTTCTGTGAGCATCAGGATGAATTATCGCATCTCCCCTGGCCACCAGTCACCAGATCTTAGTATTATCGAGCCTTTGTGATCTACTTTGGAGAGAAAAGTGTGTAATCACTTTCCACCTCCATCATCGTTACCTGAACTTGCCCTATTTTGCAGGAAGAATGGTATAAGATTCCCTTGAAAACTATACAGATCCTGTATTTATCCATTCCGAGACGACTGGAAACTGTTTTGAATGTCACGCATTATGCGTGGTAATGTGTTGTGTTTTTGACTTTCCATATTTATTTCCACTCCTCTATATTGTGAAGGAGATGTCCCTCAATTAAAGAATATTCTTACGACTTCTACCACGCATTTTTCCATGTTGGCCTGTACTTCTGTTTATTCTCCAGGCGGTGAGATTTCGAAAAAAAAGTGGCAGTTCTGCCATTAGCTTTCAATTATACCGTTGATAGATTACGGATAGGCACTGAAATTTGATGCGAATATTAAAGAAGCTAATAGTCTGTGCCATAAAAGTGCACATTATTTTTGATTAGTGCCAAGTGCAGCGGAAAGAATGTGCTTGTTTATGAAAGTGATGGTGGTCTGAAGTATCTGAAAAGCCTTGTAATACTTATTTAATTCTGTATTGGTTACATTGCGTGTACGCATATGATACTGGAATAATGAGAATAGTTCATATTTATCAACATATTTTTTTAAGTGTTCAGCGGTTGAAGAGATGAATTTTTAAGAGTAGGTAACTTCAAAAATATCGGAGACATGATGAAACAGATAACTGTTCTTGTCGACACAGTGCACCCACAAGCTGCGACCACGATGTTGGGATCACGGATTTACTTCAACTTTCTACACCTTTAGTGGGCCATCAAAATAACATAATGGCCAAGTAGTAAGGTGCACTACTCTGGCAATTCCGAGAAAATCGCAAGAGAAGTTTTACGCGTCTGTCATGTAACTGATGTATCTGTGCGCAGTTGCGGGACGTTAGAGTTCACGGTGGTCAAGCGGTTAACGTTCGAGCTTCGTAAGACGCACGTATATGAGTGCAAATTTTTGTGATTTGAAAAACTTTGCACCTACACTATTCGTTCTTGCTACATTAGCTACGTCTCACCGCCACGCTAGTTAACTGCCAAATGGGGCCTGCCTCTCTGTCTGCAGCTCGAAGCGTTGAGGTACAAAGTAGTTCCGGATACCTTACCAGATTTCATATGTAAGGAATTTTTCAAATCACAACAGCCACACATTTTCAGTAAAGCTGTATACGTTTCTTCATTTACTTGTTGATAGCTATAAACATATTTGTTCTAATAATTAAATTTAATTAAAAATTGTAAGTTATCAAATAACGTGAAGGTCACTAAAATTTCATGCAGATACAGTGCTTTTTAATTATGTTACCTCTCAAATGTCATATAAATTACATAATATGACCAGTGATTTAAAAAAATTAAAAATTAACTTTGAGCTTGAGTCGAACCGTCACCTCATACACGTTTAGCTTAAGTAGTTCGAATGATAACCACTTGACCAGCATGAACTCTGCCTTCCGTCACCTATGCACAGATACGTGAGTAACATAATAGACGCGTAAAACTTCACTTGCGTTTTTCTCGGAATTTCCAGAGTAGCGCATCTAACTACTTGCGTATTATGTTGTTTTAATGGCCTACTAAATGTGCACAAAGTTTGACGTAAATCTGTGATCCTAACGTCGTGACCTCCCGTTGTCAGTGAAAAACGCTAACTACTATTTTGATGTTGCAAGGGTCTGACTAGTACTTTACAAAAGACGGTCTCTTAACAAGGGATCGATCATGTTTGTGTTCCGGCTGTGTCAGCCAGAGGTAACTGTTTACATTCCTGCTTGTGTTGTGTGTGTGATAAAAGGCGATGGTCCAGGCTCCCGACTAACAGACTTATGATGTTACATAATTTAGTTAGTGCTATGGGTGACCTAGAGATCCTACTTCCGCTACCTCCATAACCGCCTGAAACAAGGTCTCCTTTTTTCATTAACTAGGTAAGGTGTTTTATCATAGCATATTTCTTTGCTGTGGGTCCCGGCTTACTTGCTAAGGTCATATATTAGAGCAAGTAATTTTGCAGATTCCGTATAGCCCATTTGCAACATCGACCGGCCATTCGAGCTACAACTAAGTAGTTTCGAATACGAGTGTTCTGTTGCGTTAAAAAATGTATTGTCTTATGTACTATAAATTCAGATCATGAAACACTTCATCATTTAACAGAGCTTGACTGAAATTAATTGTTTACATAAATAAATGTCTACAATTATAAGAATACGAGGTAGCATAATGTATGTACAGTTATCAGACTTCGTAGAAGAAACCATCCTCTCTGAAGTCAATCATTCAAGATGTGCCTCAACAGTTCTACTCTATTGTCTACAAGTTGTGGGTACTTGCTGAATTGTATTAGTATATTAAGTGTAAAATATGACCACTTAAAGCTTTCTTCAATAATATATATTCTACAGTACATGTTAAGATATTGGTATTGAAACGGTTGGGACACGTATAACCACGAAATGCGCATAGTTATGAAAATTTTGTTTAAGTTCGTAATTAATTAGATGTGAAGAGTCTTCCTCTTACAGAAGCAGGAAGGTACAGTAAAGAAGTCCTGTAAACGTGTTCTTTGATACACGCTTTAGCTGGCTACATAGCAGTTTATCAACTTTCTTTTAAGCTGTATCTTTTCTTAAGTAACGCATCTATGGAGATCAGCATACGCATGGCATGATACGTCGCTTCTGTTGAGTACCTTACTTGACAAAAATAATATTTCCAGCCGCGCGGGGTAGCCGTGCGGCCTGGGGCGTCTTGTCACGGTTCGTGCGGCTCCCCCGGTCGGAGATTCGGGTCCTCCCTCGGGCATGGGTGTGTGTGTTGTCCTTAGTGTAAGTTCGTTTAAGTTAGATTAAGAAGTGCGTAAGCTTAGGGACCGATGACCTCAGCAGTTTGGTCCCATAGTCCTTGCCACAAATTTCCAATTTCCTAATATTTCCAAAATGAATTTTCACTCTGAAGCGAAATGTGCGCTGATATGAAACTTCCCGGAAGATTAAAAGTGTCCTCACAGGTTTTTGGAAAGTAAAGCACTTGCCTCCAAGAGAAAAAGGTCCCGGGCTCGAGTCCGGTCCAGCACACAGTTTTAATCTGCCACGAAGTTCCAAAATAATATTGTATGTCGATGGCAAAATTGCTTCAAGTTATAGCAGTCTACCGAAACGATCAATTTCAGCTTCGTAAGCCAGATTTCAAATGCAGTGAAAAATAATGTAAATATATCAAAAAAATTATTAGGCGTTACGAATGCCTTTTATTCAATAGCTATACGGTGTTCGTAAGTAAACTTGTATGCCGTGGTGTCCAAGACGCGCCAGATGAGTGGATTAAAGCCTGTCCAGGAAATTATTCTCAAGAAACAGTGGTCTACTCGCGAATTATATCACGGAGAAAATTTCTAAGACGTTACCAGGAATAGATTAAAATAACTTTCTTACTGTCTGCATCCTTCCACACATAGCAATGTAAATGTACATCAGTACGTATTATAAAACTGCATGTATGTATATTCCCCATGTCCTAAACTACTGGATCGATATGAACCAGACTTAGTACACATATCACTTGCTTTCTAGAAATAAGCGCTGTGGCAGTAAGAACCACCTACTTATCACGAGGATGGGAGTGAAATGAAGAGTACCCACTAAGCGCAGATACACACACTTTATTCATCCAGTATCAGATAATGAGAGCACTTAGTCTCTTGCAACAAACTTTACACACAGTTTCTAACCTCTTCGAAACTTTCTCTTGCCGACGCCTTCCGCGAAATGGTTGAAGCATAATATATATCCCTTTCTGCATTTTCGACTTTCATGCACTAAAGTTGCCACATCAGGCAGACGTTTTAATGTATTGCTTCTTCACTTCTAACTCGGTTCGCAAAACATTTTTCAGATATTATTCGCATATACCACTAAAGGCATCTGCAAAAATTATTCCGTCATATGGTATACAGTTCAGAAGAGAAGGCGTCATAAACACTGAAGTGCGTGAAAAACTGCCGCACCATGCATGGTATTTTAATTTAATACTTCTTTACTGCTAGCTCTATTACCAACCCTTTTCGCAGCAGTATACACATATGCAGCCGAATGCATCTGCAAAATTATCATAGTATGACATCAAATTCTGAATATAAGGCGTCATAAACATTGGTCTGGGTGAAAACGCACTGCAGAGCGAAATTACCAAGAGATACAAGCGAAGTATGTGTAAAAATAGATGTGCAATATGTTAAATACATGCGAAATACGTGTGACATGTGCTTATACGGTGAAGCCATCGGTAAAAAGCTCCTCCTAAACACCTGGATCGATTTCACCCAAACTTGATACACATATTACTATTTGGAAAGAGATATTGTAGCGGGAAGAACCACGAACCTCCTGTTGTGGTGAGGCTGCTGGACAGGGAAGGGTGGGGGAGGAGAAGATGAAGAGTCCGACAGGGGGAAGGAAGAGTTAAACACATATAGGAGGGAGGATGAGATGGGCAGAGAAAAGAGGGATGTTAAGCTGGACAGATAGAGGGGAAAGAGGGGATGTGCAGATAGAGAGAGAGGGAGGAGGAGATGGACGGGCGACGAGGAAATAGAGAGAGGGGACAGGAGGAGATGGACTAATTGAAGACTGGAATAAATACATACGCGGGCCACGCCGAGTATCCAGCTAGTACACAAAATTAACACCTGCATGCACGGTTACTCAGTTAATAAACATTGTAACTGAAATCAAATTTTTCACCATTCAGATTCAAGGCATTATCAAATGGAAGCATGATACTATCTTAACAGAATTTTGTGCAAGAAGTGCGTGTGTTTAAATAGAGAAAAAATGAATACTATAGCCATCTAGGTATAAAACATCAGTTTACAAAATGTCGTTACTTTAAATGGTGTCGAACTTAACAGCAAATTGTCAGAAACTGGTAAGAGTCCATTTCTGATTGTTTCGATGTAAGGAAACCTTGAATCCTGGTTCATTACAATTCGTTCGAATCGTTACTCCGCTTACCTTCTTTGGTATACTGTATTCAGAACATGTGCATAGCAGCCCAAATGCGCGTAATGGGAAATGTGCGTTGTGTTGCAACGAGAACGTTTTCATTCACTCATAGCACTCGCTTTTGGCAAAACAGTGAAATGAAGTGTTACGTCTCCGCCTCGAGACTTCAGTTTTATGCTGTTCAGTCGGGCTATCACTTAGTAGCGGAAAAGCATCCGGACCAGACGAGATACCCTTAAGATTCTACAGTGATTATGCTAAAGAACTTGCCCCCTTTCTATCAGCAATTTATCGTAGATCGCTGGAAGAACGTAAAGTACCTAGCGACTGGAAGAAAGCGCAGGTCGTTCCCATTTTCAAGAAGGGTCATAAATCAGATGCGAATAATTATAGGCCTATTTCGCTTACGTCAATCTGTTGTAGAATAATGGAACATGTTTTGTGTTCTCGTATTATGACGTTCTTAGATAATACAAATCTCCTTCATCATAACCAACATGGATTCCGCAAACAGAGATCATGTGAAACTCAGCTCGCCCTATTTGCCCAAGAAATTCACTGGCGAGCAGATTGATGCCGTATTCCTGGACTTCAGGAAGGCATTTGATACGGTTCCGCACTTACGTTTAGTGAAAAAAATACGAGCTTACGGAATATCGGACCAGGTTTGTGATTGGATTCAGGATTTCCTAGAAGAAAGAACACGACATGTCATTCTTAATGGTTCAAAATCTGCAGATGTAGAGGTAATTTCGGGAGTACCGCAGGGAAGCGTGATAGGACCTTTATTGTTTACAATATACATAAATGACTTAGTTGACAACATCGGTAGCTCCGTGAGGCTATTTGCAGATGACACGGTTGTCTACAAGAAAGTAGCAACATCAGAAGACTCGTACGTACTCCAGGAGGACCTGCAGAGGATTAATGCATGGTGCGACAGCTGGCAGCTTTCCCTAAACGTAGATAAATGTAATATAATGCGCATACATAGGGGCAGAAATCCATTCCAGTACGATTATGCCATAGGTGGTAAATCATTGGAAGCGGTAACGACCGTAAAATACTTAGGAGTTACTATCCGGAGCGATCTGAAGTGGAATGATCACATAAAACAAATAGTGGGAAAAGCAGGCGCCAGGTTGAGATTCATAGGAAGAATTCTAAGAAAATGTGACTCATCGACGAAAGAAGTAGCTTACAAAACGCTTGTTCGTCCGATTCTTGAGTATTGCTCATCAGTATGGGACCTTACCAGGTTGGATTAATAGAAGAGATAGACATGATCCAGCGAAAAGCAGCGCGATTCGTCATGGGGACATTTAGTCAGCGCGAGAGCGTTACGGAGATGCTGAACAAGCTCCAGTGGCGGACACTTCAAGAAAGGCGTTACGCAATACGGAGAGGTTTATTATCGAAATTACGAGAGAGCACATTCCGGGAAGAGATGGGCAACATATTACTACCGCCCACATATATCTCGCGTAATGATCACAACGAAAAGATCCGAGAAATTAGAGCAAATACGGAGACTTACAAGCAGTCGTTCTTCCCACGCACAATTCGTGAATGGAACAGGGAAGGGGGGATCAGATAGTGGTACAATAAGTACCCTCCGCCACACACCGTAAGGTGGCTCGCGGAGTATAGATGTAGATGTAGATGTAGATGTCTTGAATTTTGCTACAATACTCGTACATAAGCAGTAATGCCAAATCGACGAGCTCAAGTATGTAGAGTACACGATACGAGTATGTATCCATGCTCTCGCAGGATGTAGTTCCAAAGCTATGATGCTGTGAAGAGCTTTTTCCCTAATAATGGCATCTTCATCAATTACATTTGCTTTTGTGCATAGGTGCACGTGAGAAACCGTATCATTCTGAACGAGGAGATCAGAATGCCTGATCATCAATAAGGCGAGTCAAATACGGTTGGCAAAATTCTGTCTCTAATCGGCGCATTGCACGAGTTCCGAACATAGCCAAACGTCTATTATAGAATCCTATATTACATCAGCACAATTATCATCGGTAGAAGGTGCAGGCATAGCAACAAGCAGACTTCGCAGGGCGGGTGGAGATGTCACAGCGCCATCCACAAAGTCATATATATTTGTGGAAAATACCTTAATTGAGAGAGGTAACGTGTTGAAGAAAAGGAATAGTCATACACGGAATGATGAAAAGAGAGAAGTACTGGCTATCGACCCTACCGATACCAATTCGCGTGTACTGTCAATGATTTTGCGATGGTATTTTACATACGTTCCAGATAGACTTTAAGCGAGTCATCTGCAAACTGATTGCTGGAAACTCGGCCCAAGGTGGGTAAAAGTAGTGACTAAGAATTTGTCGGCTTATGTTGTATAAAATGATTTGCCGCCGAAACACTTTGAATTCGATTATAGCAGCAACATTGATGTAATTTAGAGAACCATGGACTAATGATAGTAGTCATGTTCCAAGATCTGCTGCGTCACCACAGAAGACACCAAAGAAGTTCTGCCTCTTCTAGAATCCTCTGAAGACATTAATTTACGCTACTCGGATAGGCCGGGTTGTTAAGATTGCCGCAGCTGCTTAAGTTGTACATCAATCTGTTTGGATTCTTATGCGTGAAAAACTATGATGTACCATTGTCCTGTTCCGCGGTCATAGACATACTGAACAGCTTCTGTAAGGAAATATTTCTGCTCTTCTGTGTACTGCACGGAACAGAGGTATGAATTATTCTCTGCTCAGAAGTGTTGTTACCTGATCCAGTGATTGTGTCCTACCGTTGGCAGATTTCTGGTCTGATGAGGAAAGGGTTAGAGGTGTGTTGTCAACAGCAGATGCCAGGCACAAATTGTAGCGTTCTTCTTGCAAATGGGACATGTATTTCATATTACATGCATTTTCAATGGATCACAGGCAGAAGGAAATACTCTGAAAAGAATCATTAGAGACTGACCTTTCCTATATCTAAAAACCCAGCAAGCGACTTTGACCAGCCTTAAATTTTTGTCTATGGAGTTTAGCCACATCTGCAAAACATTATACCCACTGCAGATACATTTTTTTCTTTTTTTTTACGTGGTTGTCTTCCAACAAATTTTTCATGATGTTATATAGCTTTATCTACATACAACGACATACATACTCAGCAAGTCACCGTCTGGTACATGATGGAGGATACCTTGTACCACCACTAATCATTTCCTTTCCCATTCCACTAGCAAATAGGACGAGGGAAAAATGAGTGTCTTCATGCCTATGTTAGAGCCCTAATTTCTATTATATTCTTACTTGGCTAGAGTAGAATCATTCTACAGTCAGCCTCAAGTGCCAGTTCTCTAAATTTTCTGAGTAGTGTCTCACGAAAAAATCCTAACCTTCCCACCAGCGAATTCCCCTTGTGTTCACAAAGCATATCCGTAATACTTGCTTGTTGATCGAATCTATGGGTAAAAAATCTGGCAGTGTTCCTTTGAATTGCTTCGATATCTAGCTTTAATTTGACCTGGGGCCCTATTCTGTATCTTTCGGCGCTCTGCCGATCGGTGCAGCAGGCGAGCGCACCGAACAGTCTTGTTTTCAAAGAAGAGCCCCTACGTTATTCTGTAAGCATTTCGGAAGCGGTGCCGCACGGTTCTAGCTAACCGAGGAGCTGTCGTCAGTTCTCTCGCCAACGAATTATTTAGTTAGTTAGCGAAATAGTTAGTTACGTGTTCCATTGATAAATAGCACGGAAAAACCGTTGTGATGTGGAACATGTCAAATGCACAAGAAATGCGCACAGGAAACAAGTTTTTTTTTTTTTTTACATTATAGTGTTATACCTAAATATTTCTATTATCTATCCCATTCCCTTAAATGGCACAAAATGCATATATTATATCTCCAGAATCAAAAGAAAGCAGCAGTAGATCCGTGCATGTACACTGCAGTGCTCACAGTGCCAGGAACCCAAAAGCGGCTAGCAGCCAACACAGGCTTGCTCTTCTCCGCAGTACTGAAAAGTGTATTTTAGAGTATGTAGTACTGCTTCAGTTTCGCTGACCCCGTGTTTCCGTACACGCATAATAACGATAGTGCATTTGACTGTGCGCTGGAAATTGTCATAATTGCCGGCCGGGGTGGCCGAGCGGTTCTAGGCGTTACAGTCCGGAACCGCGCGACCGCTACGGTCGCAGGTTCGAATCCTGCCTCGGGAATGGATGTGTGTGATGTCCTTAGGTTAGTTAGGTTTAAGTAGTTCTGAGTTCTAGGGGATTGATGACCTCAGAAGTTGAGTCCCATAGTGCTCAGAGCCATTTGAACCATTTGTCATAAATGCCATGTTGTGTCATTTTAGTCTCATTCACATTGACATCTTGTTTTGCATGTTACGTTTCGGAATGTGAGTTAGGAATGGTGTGTAGTACCACATTGTACAAATACATCTATAGAACCACCCGAAAAATTGTTTAAGAGAGTGTCAAAGAATATGAAGATGGATAGAGTGTGGTTGTAAATCGCTTCTAGAGACCCAAATGATGAAGTAGCCTACTTCCCTATATCAAATATCAACGATTTGGATCTTAAAAACAAAATTTTAAAAACGCCTTTTCTAGTACGTGTGGCGAGTGCAGCTACCGAAAGTCGTCGAAGTTTATAATATGCATTTGATGAATCAAAATGTCTCATATATGCTGGTATAGTCTAAATGTATTATGGTGCGGATTTTTCATCTCTGTCTACTGTTGTTAAAAATTCGATCACAGATAGATACTTGTGACATGTAAAAGTATAAAGATGATTGCTGCTAGTTCCATTCGCAGTAATCTAAGCTGCGCTCTTAGATACCTGGCTAACTTCACACTAGGAAATCGCTACGTATTCGGAAAAAGAATGAGTTATTTGTGACAAGAAGAAAAAAATATAAGTGTGACTGTCGTTTGTTTCACACACAGCAATATCATCTTTCATTTCTTAAACAAACCGAAGTCACGAAGTCGAAGATACTCATTACTGAGAAAGCGCGCTCTTACATGTAAATAACAACAAATGTTGCAGAAAATACTTAAATTTCATGTATTACAAAGTCTCACAGTGTGTTACGAACACAAGGAGAATTTTTTTTAATACCTAGCAAAATACAAATAACCATTTCACCATAACAGCTAATAAGCACCGAGCCCTCTTCCTGTGATTTTGATGGAGAGGGACGCAGGCTGAATTCGTTGCCGAACGATACGGGCGTCGTAAATGCATGAGGTTTTGGAATGTTTCCACTATCAGAATTCACAAAGTTCCTTCCCATTGTTACTTTAAGGTTGAAAACGTGTTTCGATAGTTAGTAACTAAACCATTTGCGGGGCAATGTGCGGAAAGTCACTAATAATTGCAGCTAATTCGTATGTAATAGACATTGGCAGAGCTCACGTCTTGAAATTTAATGATTTTTCAAGTCATCAGTACATAAAAATTACGTATTTTGTGTGAGAAAATTGACCGAAAATGTCTTTGATGTTATAATCATTCACAGGAACAACAATACAAAACTATATTTCTAACAAAGGTAAACAGTCCGTTATGAAGACACTTTTCACTCAGATGCGTCCTGGTGATTTTTCAGTAAAACATAATCACTATATCCAAAACCTAACCACCTGTCGGTAGAGTTGTCGCAAAATCGGTGGGCAAACCGATCGTTAACAGGTCTCAAAAGCGTACAGAATAGCAACTTCGGCTAACGCACCGAAAATAATGTCAGTATCGACGGCTGACCTACTACACCGATTGTTATGAACGATACAGAATAGGGCCCCTGGTGGGAATCCCAAACGCTCGAGCAGTACTCAAGAATGGCTCGTGTTAGTGATCTATAGGCAATCTCTTTCACAGATGAGCCACACTTTCTTAAAATTATCCCAGTCAACCGAAGTCGACCATTCGCTTCCGCTACTACCATTCTTACGGCTCATTCCATTTCGTATCACTTTGCAACGTTACGCCTCCATTTTTAATCGATGTGACTGTGTCAAGCGTTGCTCCACTAACGATGTATTCGAATATTATGGGATTGCTTTTTACATTTTTCTACATCTAGTGTAAGCTGCCTTTCATCACACCAACTAGAAATTTTGTCTAAGTTATCTTGAAACCACATACAGTCACTCAACTACGACACATTAGTGTACACTACAACATCATCGGCTAACAGCAACAGAGTGCTTCTCACACTTTCCATCAGATCATTTATGCACTTAGAGAGTGATAATGGTCCTACCACGTTTTCCTGAAGCACTCCTGACGACATCCTTGTCTGGGATGAACACTCGGCATAGAGGACAATGTACTGAGTGTTAATACTTACGAAATCTTCGAGCCACTCACTCACATATCTGGGAACCTATTCCATTTGCTTAGACCTTCGTCAACATTTTGCAGTAGGGCCAGTGTCAAACGCTTTCCGGAAACCTAGGAAAATGGAATCCGCCTATAGCCCTTCGTCCATGATCTCTTGTGAGAAAAGGATAAGCTGAATTTCACACGATCGATGATTTTTACATCGGTGCTGATTTGTGGAGAGAAGGGTAGTCAAAGATACTTTAGTTTATTAGTTATTTATGCTAGCAGACGTAAAATGTCTACAACAGCCATATACTGTCGCTGTTTACACAGCAGCCGGCCAAATGTGAAACGACCCTAAATCTTCCGCCAACGTGCTGCCAGGCGATCTCGTTATTTCATCGTTCGATATCCCAAATGGATGGCCCACACACACAGGCCACCAGAGGACCCTGAATTCACAGGATGTCACTACCTGCGACGGGCAGGTGCGCCTTTTGAGGCAGCCCACACATACACAGGCACGCTAGAAACTCAGTGAAGTTTCGGATTCATATCAACCTTAGCACCGAAGATTGCAGTGGGGGCATGTCGCCATAGCGATCGGTGTCACGTTTTTGTGTAGATGTCTGATTATCTTTGTTGGCTACCTCTACTACCGGCACATCAGTATCACTGCTCGTCCGTTGTTTCTGTCCAGCATTGAATTAGACACTGATTTGCTGCTGTGTAGCCAGCCTACCCAGTGTTACACTCCGCGGTATGTACACCCTTTATTTGGCAACAATGAAAAGCTCCATGTTTACACGGCCCTGGTGACGCTATGTTTCATTGTTCGGGAAGACTCTACGAAATACACTAAACTCAAGCGTCTTGTCTATCCTGCACTGGATTGTCTTGTCAACGGGTAGAACTGGAAGTAATTACATCCCAGCATCTTTTTCTTTTCTTCGTTGTTATTTTATCCCCCTCTATTCATGTGGGCGAGGGGTGGGCTGTCAACGGTACAATATTCCGCTCTTCAGTCAAGAGCGATTTTGAATTGCAACGAAGATGAGAAAAACATTGGGAATGTTTTCCTTTTTTAAATTAAAAATCAAACGACAGACACCTAAAAACCTAAAATATATAATTCTAAAAACACATCGCAGAATGGTGAAATTCGTCTTAGACAAAGCACTGAAGAAGCACTGCACTTTCACTTATAATCTGAAGGACCCGTATTGGGAAAAAAAGTATTTTGGGAGAAAGGGTTTGTTCCATATGGCTGAGGGGTGTGGGCAGAAAAGACAAAGTTCTGTTAGATAAGAAACTGTTGTTGCTGTTGTCGTTGTTGCGGTCTTCAGTCCAGAGACTGGTTTGATGCAGCTGTCCATGCTATTCTATCCTGTGCAAGCTTCTTCATCTCCAAATAACTACTACACCCTACATCCTTCTGAATCTGCTTAGTGTATTCATCTCTTGGTCTCCCTCTACGATTTTTACCCTCCACGCTGCCCTCTAATACTAACTTGGTGATCCCTTGATGCCTCAGAACATGTCCTACCAACCGATTCCTTCTTCTAGTCAAGTTGTGCCACAAATTCCTCTTCTCCCCAATTCTATTCAGTACCTCCTCGTTAGTTACGTGATCTACCCATGTAATCTTCAACATTCTTCTGTAACACCACGTTTCGAAAGCTTCTATTCTCTTCTTGTGTAAACTATTTGTCGTCCATGTTTCACATGCATACATGGCTACACTCTACACAAATACTTTTAGAACAGATTTCCTGGCACTTAAATCTATACTCCATGTTAACCGTTTTTTCTTCCTCAGAAACCATTTGCTTGCCATTGCCAGTCTACATTTTATATACGCTCTACTTCGACCATCATCAGTTATTTTGCTCCCCAAATAGCAAAACTCATCAACTACTTTAAGTGTCTCATTTCCTAATCTAATTCCCTCAGCATCACCTGATTTAATTCGACTACATTTCATTATCCTCTTTTTGCTTTTGTTGATGTTCGTCTTATTGCCTCCTTTCAAGTTAATGTTCATTCCGTTCAACTTTTCTTCCAAGTCCTTTGCTGTTCCAGAGAATTACAATGTCATCGGCAAACCTCAAAGTTTTTATTTCTTCTCCATGAATTTTAATTCCTAACTCAAATTTTTCTTTTGTCCCCTTTACTGCTTGCTCAGTATATAGATTGAATAACATCGGGGATTGCCGGCCGGTGTGGCCGAGCACTTCTAGGCGCTTCAGTCTGGAACCGTGCGACCGCTACGGGCGCAGGTTCGAATCCTGCCTAAGGCATGGATGTGTGTGATGTCCTTAGGTTAGTATGGTTTAAGTAGTTCTAAGTTCTAGGGGACTGATGACCTCCGATATTAAGTCCCATAGTGTTCAGAGCCATTTGCACCATTTTTGAACAGCGGGGGTTGGCTATAACCCTGTCTTCCCCGTTCCCAACCAGGGCTTCCCTTTCATGCCCCTCGACTCTTGTAACTGCCATATGGTTTCTGTACAAATTGCAAATAAACTTTCGCTCCCTGTATTTTACCCCTGCCACTTTCAGAATTTGAAAGACTATTCCACCAAACACTGTCAAAAGCTTTCTCTAAGTCTACAAATGCTACAAACGTAGGTTGGCCTTTCGTTAACGTCTCTTCTAAGATACATCGTAGGATCAGTATTGCCTCACGTGTTCCAGCATTTCTACAGAATCCAAACTGATCTTCCCCAGAGTCGGCTTCTACCACTTTTTCCATTCGTCTGTGAAGAATTCGAGTCAGTATTTTGCAGCGTTGACTTATTACACTGATAGTTCGGTAATTTTCAGACATATCAACACCTACTTTCTTTGGTATTGGAATTATTATAGTCTTCATGAAGTCTGAGGTTATTTCTCCTGTCTCATACATCTTTGTAGAGTTTTGTCAGGGCTGGCTCTCCCAAAGCTATCAGTAGTTCTAACGGAATGTTGTCACATACTCCTGGGGCCTTGTTTCGTCTTAGGTCTTTCAGTGCTCTGTCAAATGCTTCACGCAGTATCATATCTCCCATTTTATCTTCACCTGCGTCCTCTTCCATTTCCATAATATTGCCCTCGAGTACATCGACCTTGTACAGACCCTCTATATACTCCTTCCACCTTTCTGCTTCCCTTCTTTGCTTAGAACTGATTTTTCGTCTGAGCTCTTGATATTTATACAAGTGGTTCTCTTCTCTCTTAAGGTCTCTTTCATTTACCTGTAGGCAGTATCTATCTTACCCCTAGTGATATATGCTTCTACATCCTTACATTTGTCCTCTAGCCATCCCTGCTTAGCCATTTTGCTCTTCCTGTCGATGTCATTTCTGAGACATTCGTATTCCTTTTCGCCTGCTTCATTTACTGCATTTTACATTTTCTCCTTTCATCAATTAAATTAAATATCTCTTCTGTTACCCAAGGATTTCTACTAGCCCACGTCTTTTTACCTACATGATCCCCTGCTGCCTTCATTATTTCATTTCTCAATGCTACCCTTTGGTCTTCTACTGTACTCGTATTTCTGGCCCCTGTTCTTGTCAACCGTTCCCTAATGCTCCCTCTGAAACTCTCTACAACCTCTGGTTTTTTCAGTTTATCCAGATCCCATCTCCTTAAATTCCCACCTTTTTGCAGTTACTTCACTTCTCATCTACAGTTTATAACCAACAGATTGTGATCAGAGTCCACATCTGCCCCTGGAAATGTCTCACAATTTAAATCTGGTTGGTAAATCTCTGTCTTACCATTATATAACCTATCTGAAACTTTCCAGTGTCTCCAGGCCTCTCCCACGTATACAACCTTCTTCCATGATTGTTATACCCAGTGTTAGCTATGATTAAGTTATGCTCTGTGCAAAATTCTACCAGGTGGCTTCCTCTTTCATTCCTTACCCCCATTCCATATTCACGTTCTTTCTCTTCCGTTTCCTACTATCGAATTCCAGTCCCCTATGACTATTAAATTTTTGTCTCCATTCACTATCTGAATAATTTCTTTTACCTCATCATACATTTCTCCAATCTCTTCGTCATCTGCAGAAGTAGTTGGCATATAAGTTTATACTGCTGTGGTAGGCGTGGGCTTCGTGTCTATCATGGCCACAATAATGCGTTCACTATGCTGTTCGTAGTAGCTTACCCGCGCTCCTATAAAATACTATGGTGAGGAAAGTAGGTGTTGGGGAAGATGGTAGGATGAAAGAGGGTGGGATAAACAGAGAGTGAGAAGGAGTTTGTTATGTAGGCAGGGTAGTGGTAACGAGAGAAAAGGGATGGGCGGAGAGGAAAAGGATCGAAGAGCCCTGATATGGAGTGGAATAGGTGGGGGAAAGTTAATGTTGGTAGGAGGGATAAATATCAGTGCAGATCTAATTGTGTGGGAGAACGAGTTGGCCGAAGTTGCGTTAGGAAAGGATATGGAGTGTGTGTAGGTGTAGGGACGGAGGGATGTGTTTGTGAAAGGATGTGTTTGTGAAAGCTCGTTAGCATATTATGGTTGGTGATCAGGGGCAGACGATGGGGTTATTAGGATGTAGTTTGTGGGTGCGGAGGTGTTGGATGTGTGTAAGGAGAAAAGCGAATTTGATGAGATAGTAGAGGACCCATGAGGAGAAAGGTTTATGGTTGCGGAATGCATGGCGTTTGAGGCTGTGGAGCAGAGATCCGTGCAGCATTTGCATAACAGAGAATGGGTTAGACGAGGTTTTTGTAGGTGTGGAGAATAGTGGAGGGTATAGTCCCCAAGTTCAGCCTGTTAGTAATTTCAGTCAGTTGTGTGTTTTCTGTTGGATGGTTAGTAGGTGATGTTTCCACATTAGATGCCGGTCGAGGGTTAGTGCAAGACATTTTTGTGTATTCGTTAACTATCCTAGACTCGTGACAGTACCAACTGTACTATTCACAAGGCGCCTGGAACGCTGTCTCTACAACACGCTATCGTTTGTAATACAATTGCTCACGAGATGTATTATTATTACACTTTCGTAAAACGAAAAAAGAAAATAAGGTATTCGATGATGTGTCTGAGTAAGCGTTAGAGCCATGTCGAATGCAAAATGTAGTAACATTAGTAAAGAACCTTTATTACCCAAGCACTTCAAAAAAGGTTTTACATTATCGTCTAGAGTCTTTCCATACTGTGCGACTTTGCTTCAGAAGCGGAAAATAAGTAACTCAACGTGTGGCGAATGTATTATCATGATCGAAAGTGAGTGAAGTGGCTATCGTTTCTTAGCCAATATTATTTAATATTACACTTAACTTCGTTATGTGGTTCTAGACGTGTCATTGCTGTTTACCTTATTATGACTGTTTTAGAAGTAAACGTTATACTATTTTGAAAACTAAGATAGAAACAAGAATCAGAGTCAAATATGCAAAATAATTTTTTTTTAATGTTCGTAAAAATTAAAAACAGGGATATGTGCTACGAAACGCACGTTACTTTCGCCCCCGATTTTAGTGCTTCTGAATCTCAGAGTTGCTAACGACATCACCAATTCATATGTGGTGCTCAGATTTCAGTCGAGCTCTTAAGTCAGTATTGTCATTTATCTGCCACTCAGTCCTTGGATGTCTCCTAATATACTAAAGTCTAGTGTAGGTGGTGGTATTCATTGTCTCACCACGCTGTCTGCATTGCAGGTAGATAAACAGTCCACCCACACCTGTACCACACAGTGCGAACCATCAAGGTCGTTACCTCATGGGTCCTAACACCTGCTGTGCTGGACATCTGCGTCTGGATCGGACATTTGTATCCGCCCTCTTGGTTCCCTTCCTCCTTCATAATATTTAATTAGGGAATTAAGCTCTCTCTCTCTCTCTCTCTCTCTCTCTCTCTCTCTCTGCCCCCCTCCCTCTCCCTCTCCCTCTCCCTCTCCCTCTTCCTTCTCCCTCTCCCGCCCCAACATCGCGTCACGCCACCTTCCGTGCAGCAGTTCTTAGTAGAGACAGCTTGGAGTCTGTTTCTTCGTTTTCAGATTTAAGGGGAGTTGGAACGCCCTATCTCGACAATGTTAAATTTAGTGACTTGGCTTCCCTGTATTTCAGGAACCACTGTAGCCATTGACATGAAACTTTTACAGGACATTAAACTATATGTTCTGAGTCTACTGAACTCCATAATTGCATTTCAGCCACTGCTTTCGGAAATACAGTTTTTTAATTACACGGTTAAAATGTTGTGTACTTTTTGTACGTTATGCTAAATAATTTTAATTATACATAACATTATGTTCATGTTTTAGTTCAGTAGACTCAGGGTATGTATATTATTACTCCCTGAAAATTTGAATACTCTACTCGAAGTGGTTTCTGAGATGCAGGGAAATGTCAATTTTCGGGAACGGCTTCTAAAGTTTCAAAAGACTGTAACTCAATATATGCTTAATTTTTTATTTTTAGTCACTCAGAAGCACCCTGCACCATACTGTATATCATCTTCTCATGTTTTTCCTAGTTTTTTCTTCTTTCTGGACTCCTTAGTGGCCAACTTTGCTGCATATTTTGCTTTATCAATGCGAACCACGTCCATGTGTTCAAGTTCTGTGATGCTTTTTGCTCCAGGAGTAATTCTCATAAGCTGTAGCACTTTTACCCTATCAGTGTTGCCATCATTAAAAGCAATAACAGCATCACTGACCCCCCCCACTTTACTGTCGTCATTCCAAGAAAAACATTTTTTGTTAAGCAAGTCCATATAAGATTACTGAACGACTCATTGGGATTTTGAGCCTGACCTGCAGACACTTCTTCAGTAATTCCGGATTTGCCAGGTCTCTGTAAATATGTTTTATGATATCCATGACTGCTTCTGGGATGGAATGTTTATGGCTGGACATTGTGGTAATTGCACCATTAATCAGGTCCAGGAAGGCAAAGGTGATGTACTGGTTTTTCATCAGGTGACAGTCTGTGGAAGAAGGTAGCCCATACTGCCTGCTTCATTTTCAACAAATCCTCAGTATTGTTTCTAATGGCCATCCCATAATACTGCTGTAGTTCATCAGTCATTTTGTCTGGCAGCCTGCCTCTTATGCTTTTACCGTCAGAGAGTTTCTTGTCTCTCAAACTACGTTTCAACTTTCTCAGCCTGGTGCTCATCCTATTCTGGACGTTATCAACACATTCCAGTTTTGTGATAATCTTCTCACGATAAGGCTCAGCGGCTACTACACTGTTATATGCTTTTTTTTATTTTTATATGCTTTTGAGTCTCCATCACCTAAGACCTTAGTGTAACACACTCCCCTTTCGTTCACAGATCGATTAAAAATTTCAGTAGCTGCAGAGACCTCCGTATCACCACTTGTTCCTTCATAATTTCTGTCACAGATAAGCCCTTTTTCATTCCCTGATTTACACTTATAACAATGTTTGGTTAAAATCTTTCCAGTATCCATACTGGACACCGTAGCACCAGAATTGTTAGAACAGTTGTTGTGCTTCTGCCAAGTGCCATCAATAGCTACTGTATGGCAGTTATACCGTCATTTATTTCAACAGCTTCCTTTGCAGCACCCTTCATCGACTCACATGCAACAGATTACACAGCAGTTCCAATGAATCCTGCATACTTGTGGGTTTTACAAGCCGGGTGTGGCATGTTCATCATGGCACACATTGTTTCTGCTGCAGTCCCATTGTGCTAACCCAACGCATTTGGTGCCGTATCTTGCGGCTTTGTGGAAACTCCTTATTAAACAATAGTGCATTTAATTTATAGGAAGTCACCACCCCAGGTGGCAAGGCCGGTTTACAATTATGTTCCTGTTGTGGTGAGGAAATAAAGAGACATAGCGAAATTTCTTTATTGTAATATCATGTAACTTTCAGTGCTCACCATGTATTAATTTTTAACAGAAAATCATAAACTTACCGGACAAAATATGAATCACCCCCTTAAAAAAGCGAAGTGGTCATTTTAGAGCGCAGTTGATCTGGTGTGGCCAAGAATTTGGCTCAAGAACCATGACCCGACTCGCATGCCATAGCTCTCAGCTGGGCTGCACGCTTCCCCCACTACCACGCCACACTGTCAGAGCTTGAGGAGGGGAAACTACGAAAGTCCCGTATTTGCATTGCACTGCATATGACATGGTTTCATATTTCTCAACAACATAGATCACATGCGAAACAATTCGTTATTATATTTGGTGCGCAAAGGACATAATACAAATCTCGGCATAAGTACAGCAGCGATGACTTCCTTAGTTGCATAATCGAAAAAAGGTGTTGGTCGGTATATTCTATTACTTTTGCAACACCATTATGGAGGTATGGAAACTCTACCCGAGGAAAACAATTTAATATAAAAGGATTTGTCTTTAAAACGGTAATTACATTACAGATCAATCAGTTTCATCTGCAGTTGCACAAGTTCACTTTCAACTGAAACAGCAAACGTCTCGGAAACAGGTATAAATTGACAGTGTCTTCAAAACGTTTAGAAAACTATCCTTATAATTCTTTTAAGGCCGCGATGAATTCTTCAAACTTCGCATTTTCTTTAATGCCAATGAGCTTAGGGATGTGAACTGTGTCCCTTGTACAATACAATTTTCTTTTTAAATGCCTCGCCTTCAAATCAGAAGTAATTTGTTTCTCACCTTGCAATGTCTTACAGTCAGCAGTGTGCAGTCAAGTCCACTTGAAGTCAGAGGTCTGCAGTCCATTCAGGATGTTTTAATTTTCGTTTCTGCACTCCTTTTGCTTTCATAAATTCAACAATAGCGAGTTTTAAATCGAAATATCGTTCCAGGCATGTCCTTTGACTTAATCAACTTGCTTTGCATGTACTCTTCGTTCAATTCCATCGAAATCTGTCGCAACTGACAGTGAAGTAATGCGTGCGACTTCAGAAATTGTACCATTCGTATCAACAATTACTTCATGTGCTTCACGCCTGCAAATTCAGCACAAAGTACTCCTTGATGTACTTACAATGAATTCCACATGGCCCGCATCTCGTGGTCGTGCGGTAGCGTTCTCGCTTCCCACGCCCGGGTTCCCGGGTTCGATTCCCGGCGGGGTCAGGGATTTTCCCTGCCTCGTGATGACTGGGTGTTCTGTGATGTCCTTAGGTTAGTTAGGTTTAAGTAGTTCTAAGTTCTAGGGGACTGATGGCCATAGATGTTAAGTCCCATAGTGCTCAGAGCCAGCCAATTCCACATGGCAGTTATTTTTTGCTCTATCGCTAATAACTAAATGTTTAAATTTTTTTGTGAATGTTTTTGTAAAGTCGTTACATAACAAATCTGCAATATCTGTCGATTATGTGACTGCGTAGTAGATATTGACGATTCTCGTCCCTCTTCTACCGTTCCCATTCATTTTCAAAGGGTTGTGACTGTACATTTTTGTCGAAATAGTCATTGGACCTGTGAACGTCCTTCGTACCACAAACAAACAGCGAAGGGTAAATAACGCTGACAGCACGATTCTGCGGAAATGAAAAGAGTCATGTCAGCCTCCTCCTGCACATCTGGCCGCCCCTGCTGCAGATGGTGTAGCAGACAGTCAAACGAGCCTCGGGTTTGGCTTGGCTGCTGGGGGCCTCTCGGCGGGCCGCGGGCCGGCGGCAACCACGTGGTGGCGAACATAAGCTGAGCATGAGGGGCGGCCCAGCGCGTGGTCCAGCCGCGTGGCTGGGAGTTCCATGGTGACACTGTGTCGATGAGGGAGACACACCGGGAGCGCCAAAGATGGCGAACTTTGTGAAACCTTAATGGCACACATTTCACACTTCGTATGGATATTAATAGTAGCCAGATGAATCATGATACCTCAAAAAGAAACATGTACATTACCATTATTTGCACGATGATTCTGATGGTGCAATCAGATTTTCAATATGTTTATTAGTTTAAAGTTTAGTATCTGAGTGTAAATTATACAAGTAACTACCATAAACAAGGCAAAACTTTTTCTTTAATCTACGTAATCAGGAGTGGAATGAATATTACAGTCACAGACAGACTGAATACACTCCTGGAAATGGAAAAAAGAACACATTGACACCGGTGTGTCAGACCCACCATACTTGCTCCGGACGCTGCGAGAGGGCTGTACAAGCAATGATCACACGCACGGCACAGCGGACACACCAGGAACCGCGGCGTTGGCCGTCGAATGGCGCTAGCTGCGCAGCATTTGTGCACCGCCGCCGTCAGTGTCAGCCAGTTTGCCGTGGCATACGGAGCTCCAGCGCAGTCTTTAACACTGGTAGCATGCCGCGACAGCGTGGACGTGAACCGTATGTGCAGTTGACGGACTTTGAGCGAGGGCGTATAGTGGGCATGCGGGAGGCCGGGTGGACGTACCGCCGAATTGCTCAACACGTGGGGCGTGAGGTCTCCACAGTACATCGATGTTGTCGCCAGTGGTCGGCGGAAGGTGCACGTGCCCGTCGACCTGGGACCGGACCGCAGCGACGCACGGATGCACGCCTATACCGTAGGATCCTACGCAGTGCCGTAGGGGACCGCACCGCCACTTCCCAGCAAAATAGGGACACTGTTGCTCCTGGGGTATCGGCGAGGACCATTCGCAACCGTCTCCATGAAGCTGGGCTACGGTCCCGCACACCGTTAGGCCGTCTTCCGCTCACGCCCCAACATCGTGCAGCCCGCCTCCAGTGGTGCCGCGACAGGCGTGAATTTAGGGACGAATGGAGACGTGTCGTCTTCAGCGATGAGAGTCGCTTCAGCCTTGGTGCCAATGATGGTCGTATGCGTGTTTGGCGCCGTGCAGGTGAGCGCCACAAACAGGACTGCATACGACCGAGGCACACAGGGCCAACACCCGGCATCATGGTGTGGGGAGCGATCTCCTACACTGGCCGTACACCACTGGTGATCGTCGAGGGGACACTGAATAGTGCACGGTACACCCAAACCGTCATCGAACCCATCGTTCTACCATTCCTAGACCGGCAAGGGAACTTGCTATTCCAACAGAACAATGCACGTCCGCATGTATCCCGTGCCACCCAACGTGCTCTAGAAGGTGTAAGTCAACTACCCTGGCCAGCAAGATCTCCGGATCTGTCCCCCATTGAGCATGTTTGGGACTGGATGAAGCGTCGTCTCACGCGGTCTGCACGTCCAGCACGAACGCTGGTCCAACTGAGGCGCCAGGTGGAAATAGCATGGCAAGCCGTTCCACAGGACTACATCCAGCATCTCTACGATCGTCTCCATGGGAGAATAGCAGCCTGCATTGCTGCGAAAGGTGGATATACACTGTACTAGTGCCGACATTGTGCATGCTCTGTTGCCTGTGTCTATGTGCCTGTGGTTCTGTCAGTGTGATCATGTGATGTATCTGACCCCAGGAATCTGTCAATAAAGTTTCCCCTTCCTAGGACAAAGAATTCACGGTGTTCTTATTTCAATTTCCAGGAGTGTACAAGTAACACCCAGCAATGAATTTCCAAAACCTAACGGTTTATCCGATTTCGTCGATCAACATGTCTTTAGAAAGCTGTTAGTGTAAACCTAAAGTGGTATGAATTACAGGCATGTAACTTGAATAGTACATGAGTTATTGGAGGTCAAACTGGCCGATTACTACTAACGCGTCAGGCTGTAAGTACTCATCAGTTACACTAAAAAACGGTAGCAGCATGCTTATAAATATATTTGTTCATCTATGTCTTTATTTATATCCGATATATGCTATTCATGAAGAAATTGGTCAATTATTTACTGTCTTTTAGAAACCACAAAAATAAATGGCTCTGAGCACTATGGGACTCAACATCTGAGGTCATCAGTCCCCTAGAACTAAGAACTACTTAAACCTAACTAACCTAAGGACATCACACACATCCATGCCCGAGGCAGGATTCGAACCTGCGACCGTAGCAGTCACGCGGTTCCGGACTGCAGCGCCTAGAACCGCGTGGCCACCGCGGTCAGCTTAGAAATCACAGAGACATTAGGTTACTGGCCTATTGTTGCTTGCTATTCCTTTGATATATGTCTATTTAATTTATTTATGTATTTAATAATGTGTGTTAGAGCGTATTTATGGTCCAGCTGTAGGAATATTTATTTAATTTCAAGTTATTCAAATGTAAATCCAGTATTTCGAAAGTATTTTATGTTCTGAGTGTGCATTGGCTTGAAGACATGGCGGGAGCGCTCTAGCCAATCACAGCGCTCGTGAATAGGGAGACTCGATGGAAGGAGTACGGCACAGGACATGGGAGGTGCTGGACGCGACGGTCGCACGCTCGCAGGAAAGACTTGGGAGAGTGTGGAGCGGTTTGCGCGTGATCGTGGGAGGTAGAAATACTTCGTAGTGCCGACTTGTGAACGTGTCCTATTTCCGTGGTTTCTACGGTGAAGACGTAGTATGCGTTTAGAAGTGAAATCTCGCGAGTTATGTTGTCGTTCATAACTAATTCCGTGAAGTAGGAATCTATTGTTTCCCTGTTATTCAACTTATATTTTATTTAATTGCTGGACTATCGACACCAATAAGTGTTTTGCAGAAATATACCGCATTCTCAAAAGTACTTCTACTATCGTACTCATCATTTAAAGTCGTTAAGATAGTACATGCAGATTTTATTTAATTGGAATCTTTCATTTATAAATTTCTACGTTACATTCACAGTTGCCTGTAATGCGGCAACTACGTATCCCAGCCCCTAGACAACAAAACCAGCCAAAACTTCCAATATTTCAACCCTGAGTCAGAGGGTGCGTAGTTGAGGGCCACACCACCATACATCATTTAGTTTGTTGAAAGCCCGCAAGGTGTTGTAGACAAAATGTAAACTTTAATCCACATTATTACTTTACTTCCTTTTCGTGTGACAGAGGCTTTACCAACGATAGAAAGCTGTTGGGGTTGGGTAAGAATTGACGGTATTTCTGCTTCTACTTCTATGTTTTTGTGTGGCATAATACCTTTATTCCGGCAAATGAATGCCTTCAGTACACGCGCTTACCGTCTGTTTTTGTTGACGAAGGTGGTACAACTTGATGTACGTCCAGACTGTGTTTGTATCTGCAGTAATCACTTTCATGAGCATCTGCCAGAACGTAATCGACATGATGTAGCAACCACACTAATTGTCTCTGCTTGTTTTTCATTAATCTGAGGCAGTTTTTTCTATGAAGACAGAATTCAGTCTCCTGTTATCACATTAAATTTCGGTAACCAGGTATTGGAAAGGTATTACAAATTCATTTCTGTACTTCATTCCGTCAGTACTATTCAGAGTTCATTTTTTTTTCAAAATTTGCGTATATTCTTTGCATGAAACATACCTTCAGATTTAATTATGGGTGACTGATGCTGGCGCTGAGATTTTGGGGGATGCGATGTCAAGTTAACACTATTTTAAATACTGTAACGTCTTACTTTTGGTTTAGCTCCAATGGGGGAAGGACGACGTTAAAGATGCAGAAGTAACTGAGAACGTCTAACGACCATGAGAACAGTGGAACACGGCCCTTCTTCAAACACCAGCTCACTATCACTTGAATAATGTACGAAACTAACAGGAAAACGAATCTGTCACGTGATTAGAACTTCAGTTCTCTCTTCATTGACACCATGGTTTTATCATACAGCTTCCCATTGAAAATATAAATATAGGTTTACAGAATGAGAAATATAGAGACCAGATACAAAGTATAATAAAAGCCACCAGGCTGAGAAACGTTCGTGACCGGCATCTAAAACGAAACCTCTTGTATCGAATATTGTGGGCTGTCACAAAAAAAATTTTTCCTTTACATTAGCCGTTGTCCTGACGAATGAGTTAGATACATTAATCTTTCAACCCATGGGAACGTTTCGTCTGTTCGAGCACGTCGAGGCTCTTAGGATGTCAGGTGACGAGCATCTTATTGTGTCCCTTTTTACACGTTGCCACTCGTCCTTCACAACCTGCCACTGTACTTAACATGCTGTTGCTATACGCATTCACAATGCAATCGCACATGTGACACATCATCCAAAAGACGTTAAAATTAAAGAATGGGGCATTCCCCAGTTGCTTTAAAACTTGTGAATGGATAACAACATCCCAGTTTACCTCAGAGACGCAACGAACAAATAGTAATGCACGTTAAAAGAACACGAGTGGAATAATCCTACTCCCGCATATGTTACAGTTACTAACCTAGCTAGTTAATCTGTTGATGCAATTGGTAATCATCATATCACTCAAGGACATTGGATGTATTAACTTTGAAGATAACGAAGGAGGTGAGTTTTACTGTTGCAGAACACCAAGATTTCAAAGGATATTGCCCTCATTTTTGCTGCTGTACTATACGTACAATTATGGAGTAACATGAATGAACGGGGCTGCTACGGTCGCAGGTTCGAATCCTGCCTCGGGCATGGATGTGTGTGATGTCCTTAGGTTAGTTAGGTTTAAGCAGTTCTAAGTTCTAGGGGACTGATGACCACAGATGTTAAGTCCCATAGTGCTCAGAGCCATTTGAACATGAATGAATGATCAGTATCTCGATACAGAAGACATCAAGATTGCTTACATTACTGAGCAAGCAGTTCCTGTGACTGGTTAGTATGTGGCTATTTTTACGCTGTTACAAGTTTCGTGAAAATCGATCGACTCAACGGCAGGGCAAAAGAAGTCTACTACAAAGACGTTCTTGAGCTCTGCCGGAGTCGTCATGTTTAAGATCTGGCACCACATGCAGACAGATGCCATAAATTTGCTTACTTACCAGATATGTTTAGCTATAAGTAGGCTCCATTTGACTCCACGCGCATCGGCATTCATTGCTTCCTCTGATGAAAGCAAGACAGCATGTCGTTTTCCACAAGGCTGCTTGATAGATCCTCTACTTCTAAGTTTTCGGCGGAGCACAAGAACATGTCTGTAGAAAACTGCTCGTCCACTGCAAATGGGATGACTGGTTTCGAAAAATGTATAACAGCTTAAAGAAACAGTTCAAAGTGGTGCATAGTCTGACATTAATGTGCCACGAAAATTAGTTCATCAGTAAAGCGACACAACTTCTTTTCTCTCATGTCAAAGTAGTACACCCACAGCAACTTCGCTAAGTCTCCCTCAGTCGCCAAAGTCATTGCTACTGATTTACTTACTAGTATTTTGAAATTTTTACTGAATGCTCCACGGTTTCTTTTTTTTTTTTTTTTTTGTGCCTAGTCGGATTCAGTGTCGAGTCATTCATAACATCTTGACAAAGTCTTCATAATCGGTCGCTCGACGGCTTTACAAATAATCTCTTGTTGTTTCTGCCAAATATTTTCTGATTGGTGATCTGTAGAGACGTAAAAAAAGGTAGAAAACGGGAAAATACATCTGGATCAAAAATGAGATTGAGATATTCTCCAGCAGCATGATATATGCGAAGACCGGAATTCATGTGGCAAAAGTACGTGATTAAACGGTGAAGTCAAAATCTGGTGTATAATGAATGTGTGAAGTTCAAGAGAAACATCTTGACGACACTTGTCGTTCAATACTAATATTTTCATAAACATATATAAAATACAATCTTAAATGTACCTTAAGAATCTCTGATGTAGGAAATCAGTATTGAACTATGATTATGAACCTTAAATATTAACAGCCGCGCTGCAAGGATGGCAGACGAGTTTGATAAGAGGCATGACCGGTAGATATGTTTATTAGTTTTTGCCCTTGGGAAGACAAACATTAAGCGGCCTGATATTTCGACCGCCAGGGATGGACGTGAGTATGAGTTACCAGGAAGTGTAATAACTTCGGAGGCATAGCTGATCGCGAAATGTGTGAAATAGGTAGGCGAGCTGTCTGAGGAATTGTTAGAGTGGAAACATTATTTCACAAACTAAGAGAAATGTGAAATTTCCCTTAGGGAAATAAAACACAGAGCAGAAAGACAGAACTGCATGTATGCAGATAAAAAGAAAAAAATGTTGAATGCTCACAGTTGTTTCTAACTTATATTCCTGACTGACTTGAAGGAACACTCTTGACAGAACTTCGAAATATTGTAGGGACTGAAATGTATTCGCGTGGGACGCTGCGTGTGGGTGGTAGTTAAAAGTTGCAGAGCACCGATTTTCTTGCCGGTCTCTCGTGTACTTTGCGAAGGTGGGACAGCAGCTGAAACACTGAGGATGGAGCGGAAGACGTGATCTGTTTCTGACTGCTGCAGTCGATGAAGGGTAGGTGTACAACGGTGTTAATGAGGAAACAAAGGAGCTTGGTGTTCACGTTCTCTACTGTCAGTAATGTAAGTGATGTATCTATGGCGCACTTGTCGGATTTATGTATGGAATGTAGGGTACTTAGAGGGTAGAGGGGAGCCCCCCTTGCCCCCCCCCCCCCCCTACAGCACCCTCCTCAGATTTAGTGGTAAGAGGACCCAGTGGACAGTTCGTCAAAAACTGAACACAGATTAACCATGAAAACAGGAAGAACTTTTACTGGACTGTGAGAAAAAAGTAAAATAGAAACAGTGAACGGTCCAAGAACAAGAAGATGGGAAGAGAAATGGTGTCGTGGTTAAGTGGTTAAGTGGTTATGGTGCTGGATTGCCACGCGGACGAACCGGGCTCAAACGTCCCTCGTACCAGTTTTTTTATTGGTTACCGAATACGAGTCATGTGCTAAGAATACGTTACCGTCACAAATAAATGTGATTAATATTGAGAGCAGACGGGATACCACATAGACGTCTCACAGAAATGGAAACAACAAATCAACAGGAGTGAACTATGTTACAACAAAGGAATTCAAGAGACAAGAATTCCATACCGGAGCGCAACTTGAAAAAAGTTAAAAACATATGTTTTGACAGAGTACAAGACTGTGTGATTGTGAAACTGTTGCGTTCATTTGTTGCAGCATATGCGACGAAGTGTTGCGTTTTCGTCATTTCTTTGGGAATGATCACCTTGACATTCATACGAACTCCTGTATCGGGCGAGGAGGCATATCTCGCTCACTTACCAGTCGTACAACTTAGGTACATCGATAAGAGATTCCTATCACACGACACACGTACTATCACTAACGCCTTGTATGGCACACCAAACGTGTTTTCCAGTGGAGGATTCGGCTGACTTGTCGCCTTGTCGTCAAACGTTTGCGGTTACCATTCGAAAGCCACTTCCTTTCGGCTGCTAATAGAGTAGTTTCGCCGCCCGTTGTAGCCTCGCGTTCTAAGGCGTCATGTCACGGTCCGCGCGGCTCCCCCCGTCGGAGGTTCGAGTCCTCCCTCGGACATGGGTGTCTGTGTTGCCCTTAGCGTAAGTTAGTTTACGTTAGATTAAGTAGTGCGTAAGCTTAGGGACCGATGACCTCAGCAGTTTGGTCCCATAAGACCTTTCCACAAATTTCCAAAAAAGTAGTTGTGCAAAATCGGCTGTCATAGGTACCTACCGTATACCTCGCTGTTGAAAACGGACTTACACCAAGACACAGACACAAATTTGAATAAAGCGAACAGCCAAAAAAAAAGTTGGAACAAGGGAGAATTGAGCCTGGTTAGGCAACACCATAAATAGTTAACCACGCCGCCATTTGTCTGCCTGACTGCTGTATGTGGCACTTCCTGTTCTTGGACCGTTCAATGTTTCTATTATACTTTTTTTTTCACAGTCCAGTACATCTTCCTGTTCTCATGCTTGGTCTGTGTTCTGTTTTTGATGGACTGTCCTCTGTGCCCTCTTACCATTAAATCGGAGGGGAGTGCGATGCGGAGGTTCTCTTGTTAGTACCATACCTCTGACGTTACACTCACCGGTTGCCTACATGCATTGTTTGGGGCAACCGCATGACGTCATCACACCCAACGTCTCTATTTAGGCACACATTTTTATTATAAATAGGTACGCACAAGTTTATATATTTCTTGTAAATACACCATTCAAAGAGTTTCTTACGTCAAAAACACACACACAAAATTAGATCTCCCGATCACAGTCGAACATTTTACCGTTCATTAAAACGAAACAGCATATCAGTATGTTGTCCAGTGTCATGCTCAAAAATATCTGAACGACCCGAATTTCGTAGATTGGCGCCATGTTTAAAAGTATCTGAATTTCTTGAATTATTTATAAAAAAACATAAATATATTTACAATGCTGTCGTAACTTACCGTATTTCCACGTCCACGTCTAAAAGTCTGTATTTTTACAAAAAATATCTAAGCTTCTTCAGCAACACACCAACACACACAGCATTTCTGTAAAGTGTCGCAATGTCATTTTCTCGTCTTAAATGTCAGTACTATTCATCAAAAATATACAAATATATTGAAAATACTGTTGTAACTCAGCGTATTAAAATATCTAAGATATCTATATTACTTGTCAGTATTATGTAGGCTTTGGAAGTGTGCAATTATTGTCTTACCCACAGATAAGATACACTTGGCACATAAAACGGAGCTGTGTAGATTCTGAAATTATATGCCACAGTGCAACTTACACGTCAGAATTGTTTGTATTTTTGTCCTATTACACTGAAAAACACGTATCATTAAAACAACATGGTAAGCAGGAAAGGGCGTAATAGTTGAAGTTCCCCTTACGATTAATGAGGCTGTTGCTGGTGGTACAAAATCGAGCTTACATCATCTCACAAAGTACTTTTATAGAGGGGAAAGAAAATAATGTATTATCTTATATACTTAAATAACGTAACTCATTGACTGGCTAGTAAAGTACTTTTTTATTATTTTTTATCTTTGACCTCTTTGTGATTATGTTCCACTGGTGTACAAAACGAACTTCAGAGAAGGCTTCAACATTTAGTGCTCAGAATTTTGGGGCCAAGGTTCTCAAAAATGTTTACAAACTGTTTCTCCATAATCAACTAGTAAATAATATCAATACCTAGAGCAAGTTGTCACAACGACGTCGCATTTTCCCACTAAAGATGTTGTGTTTAGTGAGATCTCAAGTGTGTTGTATCACTTAAGGTTTATGTTTTCGTAATACGCAACTATAGCTTAGTAAACACTGCTCGGTTTGAATATGTCAAAGACAGTGATGGACAAAGCTCCACGCAGAACTCAGATAGCAAACAGAAATTCGTTCTTTGCATCAAAATAAAACAGCATTTAAAACTGCCTGTATCGAAACTTCCTGACTGATTAAAACTGTGTGCCGGGCCGAGACTCGAACTCGGGACCTTTGCCTTTCGCGGGCAAGTGCTCTACCAACTGAGCTACCCAAGCACGACTCACGCCCCGTCCTCACGGCTTTACTTCTGCCAGTACCTCGTCTTCTACCTTCCAAACTTTACAGAAGCTCTCCTGCCTGTATTATTTATCAAAACACGTAAAGATTTCTTCTACAACAGTAAAAAAGACATGTGGCACTATTGAGATTACTTACAGATTATTGTGCACTTGCCAATGAAAATAGTTCGATCTTTGTACATCACTTTATATAAACCAAAAATTATCTTTATTATATATCAAAATGCGCAAAGATTTGTTCTGTAACAGTACAAACACGAATGGGTCGCCTACTGACGCTGCTGATCGAACTGACAGGTTAAGACATATTTGGCGAGGACTGATTTACGCAGTCACACAGTGTAAAGTGCGTGATACTTTACTGTAGCAGATAGATTCGAGAAAGGTGAGACGTTTCGAGATATGACAGTGCCAGAAATAATATTCACTAGTGGCTGTAATCCTTAATGGGCTTCTCCATAGGATCCAACGCAGGTATGTGCTTGAATGGAAAGACTTGATTCCAAATCCCTGACAGCATTTCTAGCGGATAGTGTGGCATTAGAGATCTGAAAAGCTTGTGTACATTTCTTACCACATCAATCATTACACCATCTACTACTGTCTGTAATCCTTCTCAAACAACCATTGCTATAGCCCAGTGGATATATCACCAACCCTCTGACATTGCATCAAGACAGAATGCGTTACAAATACTATAGAAATATCTAGCTGGGGCGGTGTGAGGGAGTCGCAAATACCGCTTACATACCACGTTCCTTAGCCAAATCATTTCAAAATGCGGTAATTTTATCACGAGGTTGCATCGTGGGCTGTATGTAACCGGAGTGCTGATCTGATACTACACACTCCTGTGTTCACCGTCTCGGTATTTGTCCGGAAAAAACCACCTCATTCAGAGGTAATGTCGTACCTTGATTTATAAAGCCAGTATTGCTTTTAACTTGGATACTTGTTTGCACCTGTAGAACCATGACCGCTTGTGACAGTAACATACAGTAGTTGTTGCGATCAGGTTTTTTAACATCTGACTGATTACGTCTCTCTTTCTAAGACACAGTGGTAGCACTCGCAAGAAAAACTTACGAGACATGTCCACCCATCGCTGATTTTCTCTCAGTATTATTTCATACCATAGGCAGTCAGTTGTTGATGAAGTATTACGTTTAGTTGTAGTAGGGGCTGGGTAATAGGTTCCCCTTGAGCATCAGTCTTGTAAAGTATGTGTTTGTGTTCCAAAATATGCAAAGGGAAGAGTATGTCAAGTCATAAGAATGGTACTGATATTTCTATTTCCAGAGCCATAGCCATCAACATAGTGTATTTCTGATACTTCCCTTATTGTCGAATGTCGTTCAACTGAGACCGCAGTTGTAACACCTTGAGCATCAGGCTTGTAAAGTATGTGTTTGTGTTCCAAAATATGCAAAGGGAAGAGTATGTCAAGTCATAAGAATGGTACTGATATTTCTATTTCCAGAGCCATAGCCATCAACAGAATGTATTTCCGCTGCTTCACTTATTGTCGAATGTCGTTCAACTGAGACCGCGATCATAACATTTAGTTGTGAGTACAGGGATAAAATATATATGTGACCGATTTCTTAGGATAAACATTCTACCTGTGCATGTTTGGCCTGCAGCGCCAGTGACCTGTGTGGGGCTGATTCACATTTCCTGTTAATGCTAGGAGCTGTCAGACTGGAGAGGCCTGTTGGAGTGTAGGAATGTAGATGAATTAACCGTATTGTCCTCTAGACGACCGAATAGCGAACTAATACTTAGTATGTGTTGGACAGCTTTCGTGATTGCATGGAAATTTGAGAAAATTGAATATGGAGGTGCGTTAGCGCTGGACCTTTATTCCCTCCCATGTAAATTGTTCGGTTGACTGCTTCTGCACATTTCGCGCCTTTATTTAGGTGAGAGATGATTGATTGTGATGTGTGCATCTAGCATGCGGAAGACATGTTTGCTGAATATCTAGGCATGAGAAACGCTTTAATTGAGTTTGTAAATTATTGGGATGATTTGGAATCTATTACATCACCGACATTGGTATTCATGAGTACAACTATCTATTTCGTCTATTTGTTTCGACTTCTCACATAAAGTTTTTCACAGATGGGATAAGTTTCT
This sequence comes from Schistocerca americana, assembly GCF_021461395.2. NCBI lineage: Eukaryota > Metazoa > Arthropoda > Insecta > Orthoptera > Acrididae > Schistocerca > Schistocerca americana. Next base: position 810,061,322 of record NC_060122.1, on the reverse strand, counting down.
AGTTACTCGATAGTCTAGAGCATGCTCCATCTAGTTTGGGGTTTGTTGAGAAATAATTCCCAGTCCGCATCTTCGGAATTATGTTGCGTGAGTGATCGGTGGGATACTGCTGTGTGCAAACCATGCAAAAATGTATTTTTTCTTGTAATCCCAGAGTCTGGAGGTGGGTGTAGAAAAAAGCAAGCAGTGGAGCAGGTCCGGACCAGAAACAGTAATGTGTTTGTGTCGATGGGGAAATGAGGCCGAATTTGTAGAACAGTTCTGAGAGTGACTTCGGCCTGCTGAGAGCTCTCTGGTCACTCGTTACGAGTGGATGTCCACTGACCTCACAGAGAAACAGCTTGTGCTGTCTGTCTCCATGGTATATGAATGAATGATGTAAAAGGGGCGATTTCTCTATGGTGCAGGCTATGGTACATGGTGCTATATTGATGGTTTGGAGATCGGTTTCATGTTCTAATGTTCAAGCTTCTGTCCTCGGTGGGAGAGCAGTGTATTTGAGTAAGAGTATTTCCGTATTTGGCGATATGTAGCGGCACTTTTCAGGGTTTAATTGTCGGTGTAATATGGCGACCAGTGTATAATGTTTTTTGCCGCTGAAACTCTCATCTGCAGAAGGAAAAAAAGGTGGGCAGTGCTTCGATACCAGAGGCATCAGTAATTCGGCAGGTAAATTCTATCAGAACCAATCATAATGCTTGATTAATTCACATGACATTCTTTTATGCTGATGTATAGTAGTCTCTACATAGTGGTGGGAACATTTATGTATGTGTTGAAAGCAGAAAGGGTAAGACGTGATGGGCGAGATGCTGCTTTAGGGCCGCTAGGAAGACCGCATTCGATGTTATTCTGCACTATTTTCGCAAACAGGTTCTGTTAGTGCAAGAAATTCCGTGCACACAAGCTGTGACATCAAGACAGCGAGTGTTAACTATTTCTGGGACACTATACAATTTCCGAGAGGTCGACTTGGTTATTATTTTAGATAGCCATGTGGCTTCAGTATTATATTGGGAATGTTGCTAGATGCATGTGTGATGGTATGTAGCTATGCACAGCGATACATCAGCCATACGTCATGTATAGTCCATTAGAATCGCTGGAGGGAAAGCAACTTGTGCTATTCTGGAACGGCTTTCTGCAGTGTCACTCGGCAGTTAGCCCTTTGCCAGACTGCAGGTAGAGGGAGGGTTCACAGCAGCAGTGGCGATTACATCACAGAATGGACGATAGCACTCTCTGGTGGCAGTACTGAGTACTGTGTACTAGGCCTGGGGGCCTCGTGGCGAGCACACTGCCACCCCCCCCCCCCCCCCGCCCTTGGATAATGGCACTCGCATGATCAGCTGATCTCATGGCCGCCATCTTGGATGACAGCGCCCTCTGGTTGCAGTGTTGTGTACTAAGTCAGTTGAAGTCCAGACCTCATGGTGAACACACTGGATGGGTGTACTGCATCATATTGTTTAAATAAATAGTGCATGAAAATAATAAAGACTTATGTTCAGCACAGGTTGAGTCCTTTTCCCATGAGTCCCTAGGAGGAGGCGGCAGCCGTGTGACTTAGGTTAGTGGAGGTGACCTTTCCTTCCCACCATTTTCTTAGGTTAGTAGAGACACACCAATTGATCTATCTTCCCACCAAAATTAAAACTTGGTGCCAGTTCCTAGGATGAGGTGGCAGTCAGATGACTTAGGTAGCCCAAGTGACCTATCTTCCCGCGATTTTCTTTGGTTAGTGGAGATAACCATGGTGTGATGCATTATCATGTTGGCATTTGAACTTCCCGCGATTTTTCTGGGAGAGCAGAGGGGGGAGGGGGGTTTGGTTAGTGGAGGTTGCCCAATTGACCTATCTTCCCACCAAAATTCAAACTTGGCACAAGTTCCTAGGATGAGGTGGTGGTCGGATGACTTAGGTTAGTGGAGGTAGCCCACGTGACCTTTCTATCCCACAATTTTCTTAGGTTAGTACAGGCTGCATAGTCTGGATGGAATTTGAACTTCCCACCAGGGGGCCATGGGAGGGGGGCGTGCCACTTTCTCGCCATCTTGGATAACTGTACTTGCATCATCAGCTGACGTCACGGCCGCCACATTGGATGACGTCATCAACTGACGTCACAGACGCCATCTCCGATAATGGTACTTCGGAGTTGTGTCCCCCTTGGGGTTGTGTGACGTCATCACCGCCATCTTGGATAACGGTATTTTGGCGTAGAGTCCCCCTTGGCATGGAATCACTCTTGCCCCAATAGTGTCCCTGTCTCCTGACAGGATAAGGGAGAGGCAGTGGGAAGGAAACATTGTACATGTATGTAATTCCGTTTATTGTTTTTTTTATATATTTAATTTTAGTGTCCCAGAAAAAAAATCACATATGAATAAGAAAGGAAAGAAATATAGGGCCGAAGTGACATCCTCGTCACTTCACTGGGAGTAATATCCTACCTGCGAAACTACGTAAGCCTGGAACTCCCCACCGCTTCGGTTGGTCATGAAACATGTTGCCTAGAAAGTTCGCTAAGTGTGTTTTGTATTTAGAGTTATCGGATGATTTCGTGTTCCAGTAGATAATACCAGCCCGATATCACGGTCCGCGAGACCACGTAGTGCGATGCGTGTCCTCCAATCCATCGGATTGCCGACGTTTTCTGTGAGTGGAAAAAGACAGCGTTTGGGAAAAATAAAGCTCCGTCGTGATCGTGTATTCGTCGTTGCGTTGGAGAAGTGCGATGATGCGTTGCGTCAGCCGCCAAACATCCTTTTCCTCACCACACTGCAGAGAATGTTCGTCGGTGTCTTGCATGCCACATACAAGGCAGAGCAGGAAATCTACCATGTGAATGTCGTACAATCGTTGGCGGTTGACTGTCTTGCGGTTGATTAATGTATATCAAGACGATATCGGTGCCGTGGTGAGGAGAGGCGTATGGACAGCTCGCCAAATCGCTCAACAATCCCTCGTTGGGTATTTAAGTTCGACAACATTGCTGCCATGATGATGCCTCAAGTATCGACATATCACACGGGTAGTGGGGATTGTTGTAGAATGTATTTGTAACAGAACATAACTAAAATCAACAAAGAATCGCGCGACGTGAGAAAAAGAAGGCGATATTGTGCCTACCGCCACCGGCGGTTCAAACGACGGGGGAAGAAGCACGCCCAGGATCGCCGACATGATGGCGTGTTTCCGTTGGTTCCATGTACGTAGCGTCGCTCGCAGGTATAGAGCTACAGCCTTGTTCTGTACATTCGTGAGATTAAGTCATCCAGAATGGTGTGGGAGAGTTAAAGTCTTGTATTTGACCTTAAACAACATCCCTTGCCTGATATACTATCCAAAGGCCGCCATTAACCGGTCAGAAATAGCATGTGGCATTGGCAGTACCTGTGCCAAGCGGCAGTCGGGAGGCCAGATAAACATTAGTGTATTCCACCCTTTGGAGGAGGTCATGGGTTCGGAATGAATTGTTGCGTATGTGCAGTCGGACGCGCTGGAGCAGACTTCGGTAGCTCGCTGATTGACGTAGCGATCGGGTGAACAAGACTCCTAAGCATCGCAAGATGTCCACCGTTGTAAACGGACTGTGCAGAGCGAGCAGCCGTCATCCGATGTGCATGATATTGGTTTTATTCATATTGACCCTGCTACCCGCCGCTATTCCATACGTAGTAAGAAGGGCAACCATCTTACGTTTTTCGTTCTCTGACCGGACGAGTATCATCAAGTCGTCAGCATATACACTACACTTGAAGGAACTCGCACGGAGTCGAATGCCTGTAAGAGTCCGTCTAATAGTCTGCATCAGTGTTTCGAGCGCTATTGCAAACAGCATCGTCGACAAGGAACATCCTTGTCTAACTGAGCTGCAAACAGGAATCGGTCCTACCTCCCTGCCATTGACTCTCATCGTCGAAGGGTCGCCGCGAAGGAGGCGCATGAGGACAATAATAAAATCCTGAGGTATCGCCATGCGTCGCATGATCGAGTCAAGGAAATCGTGGTTGATCCTGTCAAAGGCACGATCAAAATCCACTGATACGAACTCCGCTCGCATGCGAGAAGCCTTCGTCAGGGAAATTATGTCACGGTATTCGCCTAGGATAGAATGGATGTTGCTCTGAACCCCTAGACAAGCGTGGTCTGGTGGTAATGTCTTGGATATTACAGTCTTGAGCCTTGCCGCCAATATTCGCGCAAAGATCTTATAGTCAGTATTGAGAGTTGTGAGCGGTCGAAATTGATGAGCGCTGACACTCCCTGCCGATTGTCACTCGGGCGATGGGGCCCTGGAGGACAGGTCACAGAGCACCATGTAGTAATAGTCAAGTGTATCTTGGACCCATTTCACTTTTTCTTTGCCGTATGTTATGAGAGTTGTTCGTATCGCTGGTTTTGCACATTGCAGCCACCGTGAAACAGCCGTACGGTGCATCGACAGACGGCGAGTGCATGTCTGCCATGTTTCTTAGATCTGCTGGCGACATTTGAGATCCACCAGTAAGGATGAATTAAGTTTCCATGCACTACGGCTCCGCCAGACCCGCTGCCATAGGAGGGTTAACGTGCATAAATATGCAAGATGACTCGTAAAAGCTGTGGGCCAATGTTCAGCAGTCAACACGTGTTCTCTTAATCCATCAGAAACATAAATCCGATCCAGCCTGCTCGCCGAGTGGCTAGTAAAAATCGTGTAGCCTCTCGCTTCCCAAGGATCATTTCCCACGTCTCCATTAGTGCCATGTCCCGGCAGATCATATGCAATGCGTAGCAGGAGCTGAAATTAGGGGTTTGATCCTTCGGTGTGAGTACACAGTTAAAATCCCCTCCTACCAAGATGTGGTCATATCTCCCATGGAATGGGGGGCGGGTATCTCCTCCGAGTAGAATCGTGCTCCCGCCCGTCGATTGTCAGATCCGGAGAGTGCATAGATGTTGACAATACGAATGTCGTTCACGGTCATAGCCAAACCCCGAGCCGAAGGGAGGTAATCGAGGTCACACATCGGAATCACTTCCCAGAGTAATATCTCTGTGCCACGTCCTCCGTCTGGAGTCGGCGCTAGGTAGGTGTTGTAACCACGCACGTCGGGGAAGGCAGCATTGCAGGTTTCCTGCACCAGCAGAATATCCACGTCTGTGGCGTAAATCATGTGCAGGAAAAGTTGCATCTTGTCAAGCGAACGTGCGGTGTTAATGTTCTTTGTCGGTGTCATGCTCGTGTCTTGTCATTGTGAACTCCAAGGGCTTTAGTCCACTATTCGTGCTCAGAGGGGTGCCCGTCAACGGTCTACCCTCGGTTGTTTTCGTTTCGTGGTGTGCGTCCTGTAAGTGAGTCTTCATCAATTAAGGGTTCCAATTCCTCTATCTCTTCGACTGGTTCCGCCCAGTCGCAGTGGTCGTCAATCCCAGAAACGTCCTCTGATGCATTTCGATGTGGCTGCCGGGACTTTGTCCCTGACTCCCTCGCCGGCAGTACCGGGTCAGTCGACGTCAATGAAGAGGGACCGTCTGAAAGGTAGGACATCCGGTCACCATCTGAAGGAATCCTGTCAGCGTCCTCTAAAGGCACGCGTTCCGTGTCAGACAGTTCTTCGGCTGCAATAACTTCCGTTTCCCCTAAGCTAGCGGAGGACGTGTCACCCGAACTATGACGACGCTTTTTTCAACGCTTCGGCGATCGTTGTTTGCGCGCCCTGCTCTCTGCTGCCGTAGGCGACGCCTCACTGTGCTCGCCGAGCGTTTGTTGGTCCGTTGCCGGCGCCACTGCCTCGACCTCTACTTCCACGCCACGTGTTACGTGCGAGTGTGCGGAGGTGTCACATCCATGCTCCCCTAACTCGGTCTGCTCTTGCATCAACACATCCTTGTCACGCTCCGAACTCGCCAACACCTACGTCATCGGCAGTTGCGTGGGAACAACTAGCTGTGATCTAGCTGTGACGCTTCTCCATATGGCAGTTGCATGACGCGGCGTTGTATGCTCCCCGAGCGGATATGTCCTTCGCCACCACAGCCACAACATGTGCGTGGCTGGCCACCGTAAATCACAACAACTCGACATCCTCCAATACTGAAATAACAAGGCATATGTGTGTTAAGGACGATCCGCACCTGTCGGACTCCGTTTAGCACGGGATAGGTGCCAACACTCGCCCAGCGCTCAGGCGTATGACTGAATACCGTCCCATATGGTCGCAGCGATTCAGTAGCCATCGATTCCGGTACCTCAAACGGCAATTCAAAGATCCGGATGACCCTCATACCCCAGCCTGAAGCAGCTACTGTTACATAGTTGATATGGCCATCAGAGTGTCGAAATATCGCCCGCATCTCGTGGTCGTGCGGTAGCGTTCTCGCTTCCCACGCCCGGGTTCCCGGGTTCGATTCCCGGCGGGGTCAGGGATTTTCTCTGCCTCGTGATGGCTGGGTGTTGTGTGCTGTCCTTAGGTTAGTTAGGTTTAAGTAGTTCTAAGTTCTAGGGGACTGATGGCCATAGATGTTAAGTCCCATAGTGCTCAGAGCCATTTGAACCATTTTTTCATAACTAGTTCAGAACATTCTGTAGCGAAAAAACACACTGCAAAGAGAAAAGATGTAAGCAATTCTCAACAGTTACGTTACCGACCGCCTAGTGTGGTATGCAACTGACTGTAGCAACTGGCACCTGAGGAAGATATGACAACGACGAACAGAATAAAACATGCGACTAAGCACATCCTCTGATTGGTTGTTGCTGTGTCAGCTGTCTCGTAAACAAGTCTCTGTCAAATCACTTTGTTATTCTGATCCAGATCCAGCGAAGAAGACTTCCTGGCAACAATGGAAGAGCGACTTACTGATATTATAGGAGAAGTAGCTCAAAATACTTGGATATTGATGGCACATAGAAGAAGCCACTTTGGGACTTATCATTAGTAGAGGAGGCACTGTTTTACACGGTACTGGTGTGTAACGAGAAGATGTCCTACAGAAAAACAAACAATACTTATGTGTTATTAACCATGTCTTCATGCTCTCGAAAGAGTTGTTCTAATTCATACCGTGGCCTTTTTTAAAAGAACTGTCCTGGAATTTCAGGGCAATCTGCCAAAGCAACAGGACCTTTCAATCCTGACCGCTAAACTGTAATTTGAATCCTATCTTTTACAAAAACGTGGTTACTATTAATTCTTCATCTATCTCTCTGACCCTGATATTCCAGTAAAAGTGTATTACATTATTTAATTATAGGTCGCAGTTACACTGAACGTTAAATACTTAGTCGTTTTGTATTACGGCTCTTACATTTCAGTCTTGAGAGGTTATGTCACTAATCTTAAACTGCATCCCTGCGCTGTATTAATACGGGTCATTAGAAATAAAGTCCACGGAATGAATGAAAAAATCTTGTCTTGTGTAACGTTACTATAACTTTTCGAAGTGTTCCCAAATAAACAGGGTTATCCGTTAGTTTCTGTGATGTAAACAAGAAGACATCACGTTGCGTATGTATACAGATGAAGCAAATACCTTCCTAAGATTAAGTTATCGTGAAAGCAATGGAAACTGCCGCAAAGTGTTTGGATCGTAAGCAAGGAAGAAGACGGTTTACAGATAATATATTTTGTACATAGTTGATCTCATGTTATCATACGGCGGGAGATCTATTGCATTTCAAAAACAGTAAAGTTTAATCAGGTACATAAATGAAATTGTGTGCCACACACACGTTAAGTGCCTGTACTGGGTACGTATTGTGTCTATAGATAAGACAGTATATTCGTGTTTGGCAGCAGCGGGGTTCAAAACGCAATCGGACCAATTAAATTGATTGTATCGTCGTCTCCCTAAATCGATTAACCTTAATACCGCGATGATTCTTTTAAAAAGGACATGGTTTATTTCCTTCCCGTCATTGAACGATGAGAGTTTCTTATACGTTCTTAATGATCTCAACGTTGACGGGACTTTAAAAACACTGAGCTACGCGCTTGTAAGTCAAAGGGAAAGACGTATTTTACATGACAAAATTGTCACACGGTTGCTATAATACATCCGGACATTTCACTGCAAATTAATTAGCCCTGAACTCGGCGACATTTGTTCCCTGTTGTTGTCAACGGTATCCCAACTGAATAGGTGGTCTAGTTTCGAAAAAAGGATGACGAGAAGAAAGGAGTTAGTGTCGGCGCATGTGGATCTCGGCGTCCCGGGTTCAGTTGCCCGACCGGTAGGATGTTTTGTTCGCTCGGAGACTTCAGTGTTTGTGTTCTCATCATTTCATCGTATCTTCATCGACGCACAAGTCGCCGAAGCGACGTCAGATAGAAACGCGTCCACCAGGCGACCGAACTACGAGTATCCCAGACAGGGGGTCCCCCGGCTATTAATGCCGTCTGATCATTTCTTTTTTTTCCATATGAAAAAACGGCGAAGAACGATTGGGGGAGGGGGGGGGGAGAGGGTGTAATTTCGGATGAGGACCTCAACTGGGCAGAAAATACTATCGCCACCTACAGGAAAACTCCTGAGCGCAGTTGACAGAAGTCAATTGTAGTTATACACCATCGCTACCGTCCCACGGTCGGAGATTGGTGCGTGTTCCGTTCAGTACCGGAAGTCAGGTACCATTGACCTTAATGCCTTCTTCTTTTTTATTAAAAACCACTGTCGTGTTTTGCAATGGTTTTTGTCTGCCGGCAGCGCCTGAAACGCACTGCACCGGCACTAGAGTTTGCATAACAAGATTTAACGAAACAAAATTGTGTGAAACTGGCTTAATAACTTGCAGGTAAACATAAAAAAAAGTATCAGCTTGTGAATGCCAGGACATGGGTTTTATCGAGTTGAATCCTATTAGTTAATTACATGTGTCATGGATCATTCGAACGATTCTTTTATCGAAATGATGCGGAACAAGTCAGTTTAAAGGATAATTATATACGGTTAGTTTTAACATTATTGAACCAAGGACCTAGCCAAAGGGAAAGGGGTCCGATAGGTTTGGATCCCCCCTGTCACATAAATGAAATTATACGTGGCTTGATTGCCGTTTAGTGAAACTGAAAGATGCTTTAATTATCAGTCATATGACAGACAAGTGATACGCACTATCGATAGTCAACAAGGCAACAGATAAATTTCAACTATTGGTAGATCTATTGCACTATCTGCTATCGCCATCCCTACTGTAGCCAAGGCCAACTGCGGTACATTGTTGGCCTTACTTGAGCTCAGTTGTTGTTTTGTTAATCAGTTCAGCTCTTACATGCTGTTGAATTTAACGTACGTGCTGCTGTGTATCTTTTGTGCTGAATGCTGATGTGATAGCTTCTAATTTTGGATAAATTCGTGACAAGAAAGAGGAGGAAAAGTGATTTTGGTTCGTCCATTACCATTATCATCATCATCATTGGCGGCTACAGTCCTCCGTGAGCTTTGGTCTTCTGTAGATAATTATTCCGTTCTTACCTGTTTATTGCCGAACTTCTCCAGTTTAGAATTCCAGTTTTCCTTATGTCATTTCCGACACTGTCCTCCCAGCTTAACTTTGAACTTCCTACTCTCCTGTTTCCCTCAGGCACTGCTCTGAAAATGTTCTTAATAACTGTGTAGTTTGCTCGCCCATTGAAGTCTTTTAATCTTCATCATCATCGTCATTTAAGACTGATTATGCCTTTCAGCGTTCAGTCTGGAGCATAACCCCCTTATAAAATTCCTCCATGATCCCCTATTCAGTGCTAACATTGATGCCTCTTCTGATGTTAAGCCTATTACTTCAAAATCATTCTTAACCGAATCCAGGTACCTTCTCCTTGGTCTGGCCCGACTGCTCCTACCCTATACTGCTGAGCCCATGAGTCTCTTGGGTAACCTTGCTTCTCCCATGTGTGTAACATGACAACACCATCTAAGCCTGTTCGCCCTGACTGCTACATCTATAGAGTTCATTCCCAGTTTTTCTTTGATTTCCTCATTGTGGACACCCTCCTGCCATTGTTCCCATCTACTAGTACCTGCAATCGTCCTAGCTACTTTCATATCCGTAACCTCAACCTTGTTGATAAGGTAACCTGATTCCACCCAGCTTTCGCTCCCATACAACAAAGTTGGTCGAAAGATTGAACGGTGCACAGATAACTTGGTACTGACTTCCTTCTTGCAGAAGAGAGTAGATCGTAGCTGAGCGCTCACTGCATTAGCTTTGCTACACCTCGCTTCCAGTTCTTTCACTATGTTTCCATCCTGTGAGAATATGCATCCTAAGTACTTGAAACCGTCCACCTGTTCTAACTTTGTTCCTCCTATTTGGCACTCAGGACGTTTATATTTATTTCCCACTGACATTACTTCCGTTTTCGAGATGCTAATCTTCTTACTATAGTCCTTACATTTCTGATCTAGCTCAGAAATATTACTTTTCAAACTTTCAATCGAATCTTCCATCACAACTAAGTCATCCGCATATGCAAGACTGCTTATTTTGTGTTCACATATCTTAATCTCACCCAGCCAGTCTATTGTTTCCAACATCTGATCCATAAATAATATGAACAACAGTGGAGACAGGTTGCAGCCTTGTTCTTACCCCAGAAAGTACTCTGAACCGTGAACTCAACTTACCGTCAACTCTAACTGCTGCCTGACTATCCATGTAAAGACCTTTAATTGCTTGCAAAAGTTTGCCTCCTATTCCATAATCTCGTAGAACAGACAATAACTTCCTCCTAGGAACCCGGTCATATGCCTTTTCTAGATCTATAAAGCATAGATACAATTCCCTGTTCCACTCATAACACTTCTCCATTATTTGCCGCAAGCTAAAGATCTGGTCCTGACAACCTCTAAGAGGTCTAAACCCACACTGATTTTCATCCAATTGGTCCTCAACTAATACCCACACTTTCGTTTCAACAATACCTGAGAAGATTTTACCCATAACGCTGATTAAAGAGATACCTCTGTAGTTGTTACAATCTTTTCTGTTTCCATGTTTAAAGATTGGGGTGATTACTGCTTTTGTCCAGTCTGATGGAACCTGTCCCGACTCCCACGCCATTTCAGTTATCCTGTGTAGCCATTTAAAACCTGACATTCCACTATGTTTGATGAGTTCCGACTTAATTTCATCCAACCCAGCTGCTTTATTGCACTGCAATCTATTGACCATTTTCTCCACTTCCTCAAATGTGATCCTATTTCCATCGTCATTCCTATCCCATTGTACCTCGAAATCTGAAACATTACTGATCGTATTTTCACCTACATTGAGCAACTCTTCAAAATATTCCCTCCATCTGCCCAAGGAATCCACAGGATTCACCACCAGTTTTCCTTCCTATGACTGCTAATTACACTCCAGAATGGTTTTCCAGCAGCTTGAACCATAGTCTCCAAGATTTCTTCTTGGATGCTGCATTTATCTGTTTGGCTTTGTTTTATTTCTTCAACATAACTTTCTCTGTCGACCTGAGTTCTAGTATGTAGCCATTTTTGACACACCTTCTTTTTCCTTTTACAGGCTGCTTTGACTGTGTCATTCCACCAAGCTGTTTGCTTCATCCTATTTTTACACACTACTGTTCCAAGACATTCTTTAGCCACTTCTAGTACTGTGTCCCTGTACCTTGTCCATTCCTTTTCCTATGACTGTAATTGACTACATTCAACTAACTGGTACCTTTCTGAAATCGCTGTTATGTACTTGTGCCTGATTTCCTTATCCTGAAGTTTCTCCACTCTTATCCTCCTACATATGGACCTGACCTCCTGCACTTTCGGCCTCACAATCCAAATTTCACTGCAGATTAAATAATGATCAATATCATCAAAGAATCCCCTGAATACACGTGTGTCCCTCACAGCCCTCCTGAGTTCCTGATCTGTTATTATACAGTCAATGACAGATCTGGTTCCCCTGCCTTCCCAAGTATACCGGTGAATGTTCTCATGTTTAAAAAAGGAGTTTGTGATTACTAAGCCCATACTGGCACAGAAATCCAAGAGTTGTTTCCCGTTCCTGTTGGCCTCCATATCCTCTCCAACTTTACCCATAACCTTTTCATACCCTTCTGTTCGTTTTCCAATCCTGGCATTAAAATTACCCATGAGCAGAACATTGTCCTTGTCCTTTACTCTAACAACTACATCACTGAGTGCCTCATAAAAACTATTCATCTTATCTTGATCTGTCCCTTCACATTGCGAATATACTGGAACAATCCTAATTTTCTTGCTAGAGACTGTCAAATCTATCCACATCAGTCGTTCGTTTACATACCTTATTGCAACTACGCTGGGTTCCATTTCTTTCCTGATGTAAAGCCCTACACCCCATTGTGCTATTCCTGCTTTGACTCCTGACAGGTAGACCTTGTATTCTCCCACTTCCTCTTCTTTCTCACCCCTTACCCGAATGTCACTAACAGCTAAAACGTCCAGCCCCATCTTACTTGCAGCCTCTGCCAGCTCTACCTTCTTCCCACAGTAGCTCCCATTGATATTAATATCTCCCCATCTCATTACCATTTGTTTGCCAAGTCGTATCTTAGGAGTCTTTGGTTTGTCAGTTGAGGTGGGACTCAGTCACCTCCAAAGGTCCGAGGCATTTTGCTCTGATTGTTGCCAGCATCATATTTAAAGTACCAGGGAAGCACGTTGCTAGCCTTACTTGCCCCGAGTCCCATTGAGTTTTACCCCTAACGGTTGAGGGACTAACCGGTGGATTTGGTAGCCTTTGCCGTATGAGCACAAAGATGACCACGACTCAGAATATGTCCGAGGTGCCCAGCCTTATTCCAAAGTAACTGGTATCCCCACTGTCGGGACCACTTACTTGGCCACTCATACGTTGCCCGTGGTTCATGAACTAGGACATGACAACAGGAACCCACACCATGAATCTTAATCTTAATACAGTTAATAACGCCTCATTTGGCAACAGATTATCTGTATAATTCGTAGTAGAATCTCCTCTTCCAGACACCATTTTCTTCCACTGGCCCAAATACTTCTCTTGAGATCTTTCTTTCAAATGTGCCCAGTTACGTTTCATCAGATTTGGGTAATATCTATGTTCCAGCACAGTATGTTAGCACTGGCCTTACTAAACCTTTATAAGTCATAACTTCAGTCTTCCTGAACAACAATTTTGATTTCAGATGTTTTTGGAGGCCATTGGAGCACTTGCTGTCGGACAATATTCTCTTCTGGATTTCAGAGCTGATATTGTTCTTACAGTTTACTTCTGATCCAAAGTAGGTGAAAATACTCACGACACCAAACTTAATATAAACCAATTTCTGTGGATAGGGGCTCATTTGGATAATATTTCTCAGTTATAGGCATATACTTAGCTTGCCCTTTATTTACCATTAGGGTCATCTTTCTAGCAGCTCTTTCAAGACTCGTAAAGGCTTATTTGATTGCTCTTTGCAATTATATCAATATCATCTGCATTTGCCACCACCTGAACTGATTTATACAGGATAGATCCTCTTGTACTGATGTTTGCATCCCTTATAACCTTTTCCAAGACTATATTACACAAAAGGAAGGATAATATGTTTCCCTGTCTTACTCCACTTTTTGTGATCGCATCACTTGATAACATATTCTGTATTTTAATTTGATTCAGAATGGTTTCCATAGTAACTTTCACTAAGGCAATAAGTTTATTAAGAATGTCTAACTCTTCTGTTTCTGTATACAGCTCCCTTCTGTCACTATCCGTCGTAAGCTGATCCTAAGTCTATAAAGAGGTCATGTGTTGGAAGAATTGCCTTGAGATCTTGTTTTGGCTCTCTGCCCAACTTATTCTAGCAATCTGGTTAGACATATTCTGTTCTCTGCTCTTAGGATTCGCTTTGTCTCCCTTCTGATGTTGATAAAATACTCCCTTTTCTGCTTATTCTCTCTGTCAGCTAGCCACTTCTCTCTCATTTCCCTTCTCTTTTCTGTAGCTTTCTGGCATGTCTTGTTGAATCATTTCCTCTTCTTCGTTGTCTTCTTTCTTCCTAATATGTAACCTCCCCCTCACTTATCGTCCTTAATGACAGTGAAAAATTAAACCGCGTGTACCTAATGGAAATTTGGGAAAAGCAATCGTCACCGAAGTTAATCTGTCGGTGAAGAGGGAGGAAAGGGTTACATCTAAATGAAGAAAAAATGCAAATGAAATTGGTGGAAATTTATTTTGAGAAAAGTGTAAAATTAATAAAGAAAGTAAATGTGCGGTCGTTACGTTAACAATTAATTGGCGTTAATTAGATATTTGAGATTTGGGGAAAATTACGGTCGCCAGTCCTATGGACAACTATTATAATAACTGAAAAAGAAAGGTTATTGCACATATAATTAGCACTAAAAGCTTGGCAACTGAAGGTTGACACGTGTTGTGTGAAAACTGAATGTTTGTCAGAAGTAATAAATTTCGCTACACTCTGACTTAATTTAGCAAAAGAATTACTAAAACCGGAAAATTGAAAGTTAATTTAGTGACTGAAGTTAATAGTGAGCTTTGTTTCTGAAGCACATCGAAATTCAGTGAAATACGGTTAGTCTTGGGCTACGTCAACAATCATTTCAAAAGCTACTTGAATCTACGCAATTTAGAAATAAGAGATTTAACTTTGAACTTGAATTAAATGATTCTGAACAATTAACAATAGTAAAATTTAGTACGTACCAAGCTGAGCTGCAGTCACAGGTAAGCTAAAATACGGTAACAAAACTCGCACTCTTAATTTGTGCTTGTGTAATCTAAATATTGTAGCCAGCTATGAATACCTTAACTGAACTTCGAAATTAAAGCAGTGAAATCGAATAATGCTGGCGTTTGAATTTCAACGACACTCGGGTTCATTTCGGAAAAGGAAGGGACCCTGCTTGGTAATGCAATTGGGACAATGAGCAACAAAGGTTCATGCTATGTTGCTGTAATTTTGTGATGCAACAATTCTAAAAGCTGTCTGCCATACAGTTCTAAAACCTTACGTGCTTCCAGTCTTCCTTGTTGGTTGATTGAAGGTTTGAAGCCGTCGATCGAGGAGGTGGCGACAGTCACTCATTGTCGGCCGTCGCTGTTGCAGAAGCTGGAAGTTGGCGTGCCTCCTTCTCGACACGGTCGCCAGGCGAAACGGGCTCTTGATGTGCGCCAGCTAATGCTTCCCGTCCGCGACACCGTGTCAGAAACTATCATAGCAAGTCGAGCGCAATTACATGCTGCCAAACCCCGAAAGCGCGGCAACTCGCGGGAGCGTCACACAACACACCTGCTCCACCGCCCTACCCCAGCCAGACTCCCTCTGCTCTGCCCGCGCTCCACGCGGCAGAGTTAACACTGCCAAAGATCCCACACACTTTGGTTCTTCACACGACCTATCGATGTAATCGTTCGATAGCATTGTTTTCCTTAGGGAAGATCCAGCGTAAAAATACAAATAATATTTACAAAACAAACCCATTATACATCGACATAAATGCATATATATATATATATATATATATATATATATATATATATATATACACAAATAGTAAAACAATTACAATATATAAAGACACAGAAATGTCATATCTTGAGGTAACAAAACAAGGAAAAAAATTATAGTACAATAGATGGAAATAGGAGGATATGCATTTCCGGCGTTACACTAATATATCCTCCGCTACACTTAATACCGTGGACTTTCTTTCTTTCCACCTTTCCTCCACTTTCTCTCTTGGTTCTAGGGTCTCTAGGACCTCAAAACGGTTTTTGATCTTTATAGCATATTGTTCTTTAATGGCACTTTCTCGTATCTCAACATTCAAAGCAGGTTCTAGTGTCCCCTTCTTCTTATGAATGTAGGTGAACATGAGTTTAAGCCTGCACACAATGAGTAAGTGGTGTGACGCACAGTCGGCTCCTCTATACGACCTGACGTCCATGACTCTGTGGCTATAGCGCTGGTCCACCAAGATGTGATCTATCTGGTTGGTGGTCCTTCCATCCAGTGAACACCATGTTCCCTTATGTATTCTCTTGTGTTCGAAGTAAGTCGAGCTTACTCTCAGGTTCTTTGAGATAGCTAAGTTTATCATCCTCCGACCATTCTCATTTGTCTCATTATGCAAACTGTGCCTTCCTATAGTTGGTATGTAGAATTCTTCTTTTCCTGCTTTACCATTAAAAGCTCCCAGCACTATTCTGATATTTCTAGTTGGTATGCTCTCAGTTGTTTGTTCTAGTTGGTCATAGAACTCTTCCGTTTCCTCATCGCGAACTTGAGGTCATAAAAATTTGGAAATTTGTGGTAAGTTCTATGGGACCCAACTGCCAAGGTCAGCGGTCCCTCTAACTTAAACTAACTTAC
Organism: Schistocerca americana; assembly: GCF_021461395.2. Lineage (NCBI taxonomy): Eukaryota > Metazoa > Arthropoda > Insecta > Orthoptera > Acrididae > Schistocerca > Schistocerca americana. Next base: position 810,044,975 of record NC_060122.1, on the reverse strand, counting down.
ACTAACGACAATACACACACCCATGCCCAACGGAGGACTCGAACCTCCGACAGGGGAGTTGCGCGAACCGTGGCAAGGCACCCCAGACCGCAATGCTACCCCGCTCTGCTGAGGTCATAAATCTATTGTCAAGACAGAGAATGGAAAGCAGTAGGGAAAACAGACACCATCTTGTACCTATAATAAAAACAATCATATTTCATGGAAAGGAAAATTTTCCTCTGCGGGGGCATAGGGATGATGGGAGTCCACTAGAAAACGGGAGTATAGTGAGTAACGAGCGAAACTTTGGAGATCTTCTAAGATTTAGAATTGACGCAGGAGACTTGCAACTAAAACATCACCTTGAGACCTCTAAAGCTAAAGCCTCTCACATAAGTAAAACAACGTGTAACGAATTTCTTTCATGCTATGAAACAGTGATGTTATGGAAATACTGAAAGAAACCAAAGATATAGCGCACATCACCCAACTGAGTTTAGCTGCAAGATACGTTGATGGTGACGGAAAATTACACGAAAGGTTTTTGGGTTTCGTTGATACCCATAAAGACGATGATTGTAGTGGAAACATTGAGGATGAACCTCAAGAGAGTCAAGATGAAGAGTGCAGCGTTACTGGTGAAGTGTTAGGTACTACGATTCCAAGGAGAATAGAAAACCTTTCTCTGTCACTGGAGAACTGCGTGGGTGTAGGCTGTGATGGTTGCTCGGTTACTATGTCAGAACTGAAAGGAGCTGTGGCTACAATTAAAAAGAAATCTATCAACGCGCAAGTAGCACCGTGTCGAAATCATCAGCTCAACCTCGCTGTCTCTCGCAGCTTCACAGTTACAATTGAGAGAAACTCACTTGGTACTATTGAAGAAGTAGTATCATTCTGTACAGCGTCTAGCAAGCGGTTCGCAACACTGAAGAGTCACCTAAAACAGTCGCTGCAGTCACATTGTCAAACGAGATAGGTTGAGCGACATTATGCTGTTATTTAATTCGCATCTGATTTCGGAACAGTTTTCAAAGTTCTTAAAGAAATACAGTGATGGAGGGATGGAACAACAGCTGCCAAAGCCAATATTCTCCTTCGAGCTCTCTCTCATTGCGAGTTTATCACTCTGCTTACACTGACAAGGGGAGGCCGCCAATTGTGAAATTCAGATTCGATTCATACTGCGCATAATAAAAGCTCATGGCCAGAGGGGTTATGTGGCAAAGCACCAAGATGCACTTCTCAGCCGTTGTCGAGAAAATCGACAGTAAAAGAAACAGTTGCGGTGAAATACTCTCTACGATTAACAATTTTCAACAGCGTCGTGGCGCAGCGGTAAGCGCTCGGGTTCGTAATGCGAAGGTCGCCGGATCGATCTCGCGCCATGCAACATTTTTTTATTATTAGCTTTTTGTAATTCATATATATATATATATATATATATATATATATATATATATATATATATATATATATATATATATATATAAACTATTAATGAATTGCCTATGCATGTTGGTGAAGGCGGATCGCTCTCCAATTGTACCGCCTCCATTTTTCCGTTTGTTTAACAGGGTGTACCAAAGCTCTCACGTCCGCACTGATTTTCGACAATGTTATAAGTTGCGCTAGGGACCGCATCTGCCTTCTTTCGAAGTTAGCGGGCAACTGCGATGTTATGCGGCGGCTCGTTTCGGCCCATTCAAGTGTAACGAGCGAGTAACGGAGTTTATACACTCCTGGAAATTGAAATAAGAACACCGTGAATTCATTGTCCCAGGAAGGGGAAACTTTATTGACACATTCCTGGGGTCAGATACATCACATGATCACACTGACAGAACCACAGGCACATAGACACAGGCAACAGAGCATGCACAATGTCGGCACTAGTACAGTGTATATCCACCTTTCGCAGCAATGCAGGCTGCTATTCTCCCATGGAGACGATCGTAGAGATGCTGGATGTAGCCCTGTGGAACGGCTTGCCATGCCATTTCCACCTGGCGCCTCAGTTGGACCAGCGTTCGTGCTGGACGTGCAGACCGCGTGAGACGACGCTTCATCCAGTCCCAAACATGCTCAATGGGGGACAGATCCGGAGATCTTGCTGGCCAGGGTAGTTGACTTACACCTTCTAGAGCACGTTGGGTGGCACGGGATACATGCGGACGTGCATTGTCCTGTTGGAACAGCAAGTTCCCTTGCCGGTCTAGGAATGGTAGAACGATGGGTTCGATGACGGTTTGGATGTACCGTGCACTATTCAGTGTCCCCTCGACGATCACCAGTGGTGTACGGCCAGTGTAGGAGATCGCTCCCCACACCATGATCTACATCTACATCTACATCTATACTCCGCGAGCCACCTTACGGTGTGTGGCGGAGGGTACTTATTGTACCACTATCTGATCCCCCCTTCCCTGTTCCATTCACGAATTGTGCGTGGGAAGAACGACTGCTTGTAAGTCTCCGTATTTGCTCTAATTTCTCGGATCTTTTCGTTGTGATCATTACGCGAGATATATGTGGGCGGTAGTAATATGTTGCCCATCTCTTCCCGGAATGTGCTCTCTCGTAATTTCGATAATAAACCTCTCCGTATTGCGTAACGCCTTTCTTGAAGTGTCCGCCACTGGAGCTTGTTCAGCATCTCCGTAACGCTCTCGCGCTGACTAAATGTCCCCATGACGAATCGCGCTGCTTTTCGCTGGATCATGTCTATCTCTTCTATTAATCCAACCTGGTGAGGGTCCCATACTGATGAGCAATACTCAAGAATCGGACGAACAAGCGTTTTGTAAGCTACTTCTTTCGTCGATGAGTCACATTTTCTTAGAATTCTTCCTATGAATCTCAACCTGGCGCCTGCTTTTCCCACTATTTGTTTTATGTGATCATTCCACTTCAGATCGCTCCGGATAGTAACTCCTAAGTATTTTACGGTCGTTACCGCTTCCAATGATTTACCACCTATGGCATAATCGTACTGGAATGGATTTCTGCCCCTATGTATGCGCATTATATTACATTTATCTACGTTTAGGGAAAGCTGCCAGCTGTCGCACCATGCATTAATCCTCTGCAGGTCCTCCTGGAGTATGTACGAGTCTTCTGATGTTGCTACTTTCTTGTAGACAACCGTGTCATCTGCAAATAGCCTCACGGAGCTACCGATGTTGTCAACTAAGTCATTTATGTATATTGTAAACAATAAAGGTCCTATCACGCTTCCCTGCGGTACTCCCGAAATTACCTCTACATCTGCAGATTTTGAACCGTTAAGAATGACATGTTGTGTTCTTTCTTCTAGGAAATCCTGAATCCAATCACAAACCTGGTCCGATATTCCGTAAGCTCGTATTTTTTTCACTAAACGTAAGTGCGGAACCGTATCAAATGCCTTCCTGAAGTCCAGGAATACGGCATCAATCTGCTCGCCAGTGTCTACGGCACTGTGAATTTCTTGGGCAAATAGGGCCCTCGGTCGTATGCAGTCCTGATTGTGGCGCTCACCTGCACGGCGCCAAACACGCATACGACCATTGTTGGCACCAAGGCAGAAGCGACTCTCATCGCTGAAGACGACACGTCTCCATTCGTCCCTCCATTCACGCCTGTCGCGACACCACTGGAGGCGGGCTGCACGATGTTGGGGCGTGAGCGGAAGACGGCCTAACGGTGTGCGGGACCGTAGGCCAGCTTCATGGAGACGGTTGCGAATGGTCCTCGCCGATACCCCAGGAGCAACAGTGTCCCTAATTTGCTGGGAAGTGGCGGTGCGGTCCCCTACGGCACTGCGTAGGATCCTACGGTCTTTGCGTGCATCCGTGCGTCGCTGCGGTCCGGTCCCAGGTCGACGGGCACGTGCACCTTCCGCCGACCACTGGCGACAACATCGATGTACTGTGGAGACCTCACGCCCCACGTGTTGAGCAATTCGGCGGTACGTCCACCCGGCCTCCCGCATGCCCACTATACGCCCTCGCTCAAAGTCCGTCAACTGCACATACGGTTCACGTCCACGCTGTCGCGGCATGCTACCAGTGTTAAAGACTGCGATGGAGCTCCGTATGCCACGGCAAACTGGCTGACACTAACGGCGGCGGTGCACAAATGCTGCGCAGCTAGCGCCATTCGACGGCCAACACCGCGGTTCCTGGTGTGTCCGCTGTGCCGTGCGTGTGATCATTGCTTGTACAGCCCTCTCGCAGTGTCCGGAGCAAGTATGGTGGGTCTGACACACCGGTGTCAATGTGTTATTTTTTCCATTTCCAGGAGTGTATTTCATACCTGCCACAGCAAATTTGTGTTCGTGGTGTTTCTATTCTAATTCGAACGTTTGACTTACGCTATACGTATTCGTTTCGGAATATCGTTTCTACGTCTTCCGTTAACTATACGTGGTTAACATTATGAAGACAATTAATAACATTTGTGAAATACAACATTGTTTGCGGAAAACATAATGATGTTCGAAGTCGCCAGTTTTTCCACGACAAACGACTTTCAACAACTTATTATATGCATAATTGTTGCAACTGATTGCCGGGAATTATATATATATATATATATATATATATATATATATATATATATATATTATTATTGGTGTTTTGCCCTTAAAGAGCGCATTTGGACTAAACTACATGGCCAGTTCCTTTTGCTGCCTTCCTTGCTGCCCAAACTTCCCTCATTCGCTCGCTGTGTTTCTGTTTCCGGTCCTCTGTCCATGCTTCTTGTCGGCTTCGTGTCTTCGGCTTCATCTTGATTGCCTTTTTGGTTGCCCATATTTCTTTCATCTTCTGGCTGTGATCTTGCTTTCGTTCTTCGGTCCATTTTATGCCTGTTCGTTTGTCGCATTGTATCTCATGTAGTTTACTTTTCTTAATGATGTTTCTGAACTTTATTCTGTCGTTTATTGTGTCTGCTGTTATGTTGAGCTGGTTCAGGTCGTTTTCTACCTCTGCCACCCATTTGTTGTTTCTAGTGGTTACCCAGTCAAAGATCTGTTTGGTCAGCCTGTGTGATGGCATTCTGTATAGGTGTCCATAGAATTGTAGTCTGCGTTTTCTAATCTTTTCTGTGATTGTCTTCGTATGTTTGTACAGTTCCTCTGTAGGTTTCTTGATCCATATTCCATTGTTGTTAGTTGCGCCAAATATTTTCCTAAGTATTTTCCGTTCTACTTTTTCTAATTGTCTGATACGTGTATGCCCTCGGATTAGGGTGGTCTCTGCTGCATATAGTGCCTCGGGGAGCACCACCGTGTCGTAATGGCGTAATTTGGCTTTTTGTGAGATAGACTTCTTGTTGTAATGATTCCACACTACTTTGTATGCCTTGTCCAGTTTAGTCTTTCTTTCTTCATTTGAGTCTCTGTTATGTCCACTCATTTGTAGTGTTTCACCGAGGTATTTGAAGTTTGCTGTTTTGTAAATCGTGCCATACTTTGTGTTCAGAGATGAGAGTTTCTTTGTGCTCATAAACTGTGTCTTTTCGTAAGAGATCTGTAGTCCAGTTTTGGAAGCGATTTCGTGCAGTTTTTCAATAGCGTCTTTTGTTTCCTTTATACCTTTCGTGACAATCGCCAAATCGTCTGCAAAAGCCAGGCATTTAATCTGTAGGTTTCCTAAGGTTATCCCCTGTTGTGATGTTTCCCATTCTTTTATGACCTTATGTAACACCAGATTGAAAAGGAGAGGTGAGAGGCCATCGCCTTGTCGGACACCTGCGTGAATTTCGAAGGGCTCTGATAGTTCTCCACAGAACTTTACTTTGGAGGTCGTGTTGGTTAAAGTTTGCTCTATGATAGCCCGTGTTTTGTTGTCTACTTTGTATTCTGCTAGAATTTTGAAGAGAGTTTTCCGGTCGATAGAGTCGTACGCATTTTTGAAGTCAACAAAGGTAATGATCAGGTTCTGTTTGTGTTGTAAAATCATTTTCAGGTTCCAAATTTGTTCCGCACAAGACCGCCCTTTACGGAAACCTGCTTGGTATTCCCCAATCAAGTGGTCGGTTTGGCATTCTAGTCTGTTCAGTAAAGCTTTAGAGAGGATCTTGTATGTGACCGGTAGTAGGGATATTCCTCTGTAGTTGTTCGGGTTAGTCTTGTCACCTTTTTTGTGTAGTGGGTGTATCAGGGCAGTTTTCCAGTCGTCAGGAATTTTCATGGTCTTCCAGATGTCTTCCAAGATCCTGTGGATGTCTTTGGTGAGTTCTGGGTCTTGTAACTTCCAGATTTCCGCGATGATGCCATCTTCTCCTGGTGCTCTACGATTCTTGAGTGACTTTATTATTTCTTTAACTTCTTCTAGAGTTGGAGGTTCACTATCTGGATTGTATGTGCTCATTTCTGTCATCATTTCTTCCATGGGGGGGTCCGTGTTGAGCAGTTTTTCAAAGTACTTTGCCAGAATGTCACAATTGTTTTTGGTATTGGTTTCTAGGGTTCCATCCGGTCTTCTGAAGCACAAGTTGGGTGGTTGATATCCAGTCGTATTTTCTCTGAACGTTCTGTAGAAGTTTCTTGTATTGTTCTTCATGAAGTCCGATTCGATCTCTGTCAGTCGCCGTTTGTCATACTGTCGTTTTTCACTGCGAATGATTTTGCTTGATTGCTTCTGTGTTTTCAAGAAGTTCATCCAATTCTCTTGGGATTTATGGCAACTAAATTTTTTCCATGCACTGATTCGTTGGTCAATAGCTTGGTCACATGTGTGGTTCCACCAACGGTGTTTCCGTGTTCGTGGTGCTTGTGCTAGTTTCATGGCCTCTCGGATTCTTCGTGAAAGTTGTGTCCAGTCTGTCGTTTTCTCCATTTTAATTTTGTGTAATATTTGTGTCTGGTTTAAAGTAACGTATTCTGGATCTGGTCTAACAATTTTGTTCTTCTGGAGCTTTTTCTTGGGCAAAAGACGAATCCTGATCTGTAGTAGGTGGTGGTCTGAGTCGAAGTAGCCTTTACGGGTGTCTATGTTCAAAATTTCTTTTTGTGAGTCTTTCTGCACTATTACGTGGTCGATTTGTAGTTCTTGCTTTCCGCTGGGGAATTTCCATGTGGTAAGTTTTCGTGTTGGTTTCTTGAATTTTGTTGACATAATGGCGAGGTCGTGGCTTTTGCAAAAGTCTATCAGATGTTTTCCGTTTTTGTTGGTGTCCTTGTGTGGAGTATGTTTTCCTGTGATATGTCTGTATATCTTTTCTTTTCCGAGTTTGGCGTTGAAGTCTCCCAGTATTATTTTGACTCTATGTGCAGGAATTTTTCTGATAGTTTCCTCCATTGTCGTCCAGAAGTCATCAATTTCGTCCGGGTTTTTCCTGTTGTAGTCATTAGTTTGTGCATGTGCGTTGATTATTGTGTAGGATTTATTGGCTGATTTCACTGTGATGGTGCTGATTCTTTCGTTTGGTGACGAAAAGTCGATTATGCTGTCCGTGATGGACGTGTGTACTGCAAATCCAGTGCCAAAGAGCCTTAGGTTTTTCAGTTGTCTCGATGGTTTTCCTTTGTATATTCTGAAATTCTCCGTGTTGAAATGGTCTTCGTCTGTGATATATATATATATATATATATATATATATATATATATATATATATATATATGTGTGTGTGTGTGTGTGTGTGTGTGTGTGTGTGTGTGTGTATACACACATTTGAATTACAAAAAACAAATACTAAAAAGAAAAAAAGAGGGTGCATGGCGCGAGATTCGATCTGGCGACCTTCTGATTACGAACCCGAGCGCTTACCGCTGCGCCACGACGCTGTAGAAAATTATTAATCGTAGAGAGTATTTCACCGCAACGGTTTCTTTTAACTGTCGATTTTCTCGACAACGGCTCAGAAGTGCATCTTGGTGCTTTGCCACATTACACCTCTGGCCATGAGCTTTTATTATGCGCAGTATGAATCGAATCTGAATTTCACAATTGGCGGCCTCCCCTTGTGAGTGACATTACGAGCATAACATATCCGGTCAGCAAAATCTTACAAGACCCTAGCTTGGACGTTGCAATGGCAAAAGCAAAATTAAATTCGACGCTCAAGGTGTACGACGGCGTTGAGAGCTGCCACCTTGTTTGTATTGCTGAAGAGGTGATGGCAGTTATGAAAGAGTTAGATGAGAAGATGAGTATACCTCGTCCTACAGGCAGACAAAGACACAGGGGAAACTGCGATCGTAATGATGATGCTATGACATATTCGAAAAGAACTGTTTTTACTCCAACACTGGACCATATTACGACTGACATGAGAGAAAGTTTTGCTGAAGAAAATACACACATAACAAATAGTTTTGAATCACCTCGGTTCCGAGAGTTCCGGAACCTGTACAGAAAACTGGAATAGAGATCAACGTAAACATCGTTTCCGCCATTTTTATTTCTCATAAAAAGCATACATTGCGTGGTTCATGATGTGGGTTCCTGTAGTCACGTCCTAGTTCATGAACCACGGGCAACGTATGAGTGGCCAAGTAAGTGGTCCCGACAGTCGGGATACCAGTTACTTTGGAATAAGGCTGGGCATCTCGGACATATTCTGAGTCGTGGTCACCTTTGTGCTCATACGGCAAAGACTACCAAATCCACCGGTTAGTCCCTCAACCGTTAGGGGTAAAACTCAATGGGACTCGGGGCAAGTAAGGCTAGCAACCTGCTTCCCTGGTACTTTAAATATGATGCTGGCAACAATCAGAGCAAAATGCCTCGGACCTTTGGAGGTGACGGAGTCCCACCTCTAACTGACAAACCAGGGACTCCTAAGATACGACTTGGCAAACAAATGGTAATGAGATGGGGAGATATTAATATCAATGGGGGCTACTGTGGGAAGAAGGTAGAGGTGGCAGAGGCTGCAAGTAAGATGGGGCTGGACGTTTTAGCTGTTAGTGACATTCGGGTGAGGGGTGAGAAAGAAGAGGAAGTGGGAGAATACAAGGTCTACCTGTCAGGAGTCAAAGCAGGAACAGCACAATGGGGTGTAGGGCTTTACATCAGGAAAGAAATGGAACCCAGCGTAGTTGCAATAAGGTATGTAAACGAACGACTGATGTGGATAGATTTGACAGTCTCTAGCAAGAAAATTAGGATTGTTCCAGTATATTCGCATTGTGAAGGGACAGATCAAGATAAGATGGATAGTTTTTATGAGGAACTCAGTGATGTAGTTGTTAGAGTAAAGGACAAGGACAATGTTCTGCTCATGGGTGATTTTAATGCCAGGATTGGAAATCGAACAGAAGGGTATGAAAAGGTTATGGGTAAATTTGGAGAGGATATGGAGGCCAACAGGAACGGGAAACAACTCTTGGATTTCTGTGCCAGTATGGGCTTAGTAATCACAAACTCCTTTTTTAAACATAAGAACATTCACCGGTATACTTGGGAAGGCAGGGGAACCAGATCTGTCATTGACTATATAATAACAGATCAGGAACTCAGGAAGGCTGTGAGGGACACACGTGTATTCAGGGGATTCTTTGATGACACTGATCATTATTCAATCTGCAGTGAAATTTGGATTGTGAGGCCGAAAGTGCAGGAGGTCAGGTCCATATGTAGGAGGATAAGAGTGGAGAAACTTCAGGATAAGGAAATCAGGCACAAGTACATAACAGCGATTTCAGAAAGGTACCAGTTAGTTGAATGTAGTCAATTACAGTCATAGGAAAAGGAATGGACAAGGTACAGGGACACAGTACTAGAAGTGGCTAAAGAATGTCTTGGAACAGTAGTGTGTAAAAGTAGGATGAAGCAAACAGCTTGGTGGAATGACACAGTCAAAGCAGCCTGTAAAAGGAAAAAGAAGGTGTGTCAAAAATGGCTACATACTAGAACTCAGGTCGACAGAGAAAGTTATGTTGAAGAAAGAAACAAAGCCAAACAGATAATTGCAGCATCCAAGAAGAAATCTTGGAGACTATGGTTCAAGCTGCTGGAAAACCATTCTGGAGTGTAATTAGCAGTCTTAGAAAGGGAGGTAAGAAGGAAATGACAAGTATTTTGGACAGGTCAGGAAAACTGGTGGTGAATCCTGTGGATTCCTTGGGCAGATGGAGGGAATGTTTTGAAGAGTTGCTCGATGTAGGTGAAAATACGATCAGTAATGTTTCAGATTTCGAGGTACAATGGGATAGGAATGATGATGTAAATAGGATCACATTTGAGGAAGTGGAGAAAATGGTCAATAGATTGCAGTGCAATAAAGCAGCTGGGTTGGATGAAATTAAGTCGGAACTCATCAAATACAGTGGAATGTCAGGTCTTAAATGGCTACACAGGATAACTGAAATGGCGTGGGAGTCGGGACAGGTTCCATCAGACTGGACAAAAGCAGTAATCATCCCAATCTTTAAACATGGAAACAGAAAAGATTGTAACAACTACAGAGGTATCTCTTTAATCAGCGTTGTGGGTAAAATCTTCTCAGTTATTGTTGAAAAGAAAGTGCGAGTATTGGTTGAGGACCAATTGGATGAAAATCAGTGTGGATTTAGACCTCTTAGAGGTTGTCAGGACCAGATCTTTAGCTTGCGGCAAATAATGGAGAAGTGTTATGAGTGGAACAGGGAATTGTATCTATGCTTTATAGATCTAGAAAAGGCATATGACCGGGTTCCTAGGAGGAAGTTATTGTCTGTTCTACGAGATTATGGAATAGGAGGCAAACTTTTGCAAGCAATTAAAGGTCTTTACATGGATAGTCAGGCAGCAGTTAGAGTTGACGGTAAGTTGAGTTCACGGTTCAGAGTACTTTCTGGGGTAAGAACAAGGCTGCAACCTGTCTCCACTGTTGTTCATATTATTTATGGATCAGATGTTGGAAACAATAGACTGGCTGGGTGAGATTAAGATATGTGAACACAAAATAAGCAGTCTTGCATATGCGGATGACTTAGTTGTGATGGAAGATTCGATTGAAAGTTTGAAAAGTAATATTTCTGAGCTAGATCAGAAATGTAAGGACTATGGTAAGAAGATTAGCATCTCGAAAATGGAAGTAATGTCAGTGGGAAAGAAATATAAACGGCCAGAGTGCCAAATAGGAGGAACAAAGTTAGAACAGGTGGACGGTTTCAAGTACTTGGGATGCGTATTCTCACAGGATGGCAACATAGTGAAAGAACTGGAAGCGAGGTGTAGCAAAGCTAATGCAGTGAGCGCTCAGCTACGATCTACTCCCTTCTGCAAGAAGGAAGTCAGTACCAAGTTATCTGTGCACCATTCAATCTTTCGACCAACTTTGTTGTGTGGGAGCGAAAGCTGGGTGGATTCAGGTTACCTCATCAATAAGGTTGAGGTTACGGATATGAAAGTAGCTAGGATGATTGCAGGTACTAGTAGATGAGAACAATGGCAGGAGGGTGTCCACAATGAGGAAATCAAAGAAAAACTGGGAATGTACTCTATAGATGTAGCAGTCAGGGCGAACAGGCTTTGATGGTGGGGTCATGTTACACGCATGGGAGAAGCAAGGTTACCCAAGAGACTCATGGGCTCAGCAGTATAGTGTAGGAGGAGTCGGGCCAGACCAAGGAGAAGGTACCTCGATTTGGTTAAGAATGATTTTGAAGTAATAGGTTTAACATCAGAAGAGACACTAATGTTAGCACTGAATAGGGGATCATGGAGGAATTCTATAAGGGGGCTATGCTCCAGACTGAACGCTGAAAGGCATAATCATTCTTAAATGGTGGTGATGATGATGATGATGATGATGATGAAGCATACATTGCATTTTGTACCACCTTCATTGGTGGTGGTCCAGATTGCTGCACACACCCCTAATGCCGAGTAGCACATCCTCTTGCATTGATGCATGCCTGTATTCGTCGTGGCATACTATCCACAAGTTCATCAAGGCACTATTGGTCCAGGTTGTCCCACTTCTCAATGGCGACTCGGCGTAGATCCCTCAGAGTGGTTGGTGGATCACGTCGTCCATAAAGAGTCCTTTTCAATCCATTGCAGGCATGTTCAGTAGGGTTCATGTCTGGAGAACATGCTGGCCACTCTAGTCGTGCGATGACGTTGTCCTTAAGGAATTCATTCACAAGATGTGCGGTATTGTCCGTCTAGGCATGGTTGAACTACAGACAACACGATCTGTGTACGTCCTTCCTGGTGGAATGACTGGAGCTGATCGGCTGTCGGACACCTTTAGTCTAATAGGCGTGGCTCATGCATGATTGTTCAAATCTTTGGACAGGTTTAGTGACATCTCTAAACAGTCAAAGGGACTGTGTCTGTGATACAATATCCACAGTCAACATCTGTCTTCAGTAGTTCTTTGAACTGGGGTGATGCAAAACTTTTTTTGATGTGTTTATTTATCATTTAAAATTCGACGACTTTTGCCTTCACAACTACTGAAACAAGACGCTAATGATCTGGCGCATAAATTGAATCAGTGCTTAACAGAACTACCATTCTTTGAAGAAGAATCACTTTTTGTGATTAAAAAGAGACTAATGGGAGAGATTCTTCAATACAAGTAAACGAGCATAAACGCCCTTAATGATTGTGATTCTGTTATGCAAGCGTTGTCTGTTTGTCCTAGTTCTGACTATCCTACTTTGCACACGCTCTACAAAATACTTGCTTGTCTACCTGCATCTATTGCAACAGTAGAAAGAAGTTTTTCAACATTGCAGTGTGCAAAGACATGGCTGAGGTCAGCAGGAGGAGGATCGACTTAATGGATTACCACTGTTGAGCACTCACCCTGACATTAATTGTCCTATTTACGATGAAATTAACCAGTTTGCCATGAAGAATAGGTGCATAGATTTCATCATTTAAGAAAGAGAACCACAATTGCAACTTTTTTTATATCATAAGATGGCATTGTCTTGTATATGTGTATAGTTAGTTTAAATAAAACTGTCTTAAACTTTGCATGTGACTTGATTACTCTTTATAATGGCAAAAGTAAAAGTCGCTCAAGATACCTTTAGTGCCCCCTCCTTGAGGTTTTCTGTATCCCTCACTGCTCCATGGTCTGTTCACCCAGTACATCACCACAGCAATGCCTATCTTGGACATGTTGGGGCGTTGAGGATGTAAAAAATATTATGCCCAACTAGCAGGCACTTAACACAAGCGCATTCCTAAAGCACTAATCACATCTCAGTTTCAGAACTGGGCAGTGGCTTGATAGGAAGTCTTCTGTGTAGTCATAAACCTGGTGTGATATTCTGTATTTTGCTTATTTGAGGACTTTGGAGAGCAATACTGAACACTGACCAGGGGTCAGAGAACTTGGTATATAATGCCTTCTAGGCCTTGTATATGAACAGAGCGAGCTGACTTTCATGTGATCATTGTTTAGGGAATGTGTCGTGATATTCTACCTCCCAGAAAGCAAAATATGTATTCAATAATTCCAGAGCCAACAAATGTTAACAAATAGCCCTTTGGTTGCATTTATCAGCTAAATAACAACTGAATATTCTGTTCATAAAGGGCAGCATCACGAGGGCTGGAACTGTTGGTAATGAGAGTAAAACAGTGTACTGTGTCAGTCACTTATTTATTTTCCACCATACATTTCCATGGTTTACACCATTATCTTCAAATGAAAAGTTGTGTAGCTTCATTGCTGATGTTAGTGAAGAGCACAGATGCTTTTTCATAACAGTAGACCAAGCACAAAGTAGGTTATGTTGCATCTTTTGCTGGTGATATAAGAGTAAAGTGTACTTGCAAGTGTGGAAAAATGCTTCAACATGCTACTTGTTGCATGTACTCCTTCATTATACGTTTTTTTCACATTGATTCTTCAAAGATATTATAAAGTAAGAGATAAACTTACTTTCTTTGAATACAAAGATATGTAATGTGCAATTGCTAGAGCTTGGCTATTTGATTGCTGTACATAACAATTCAGTAATTATATTTTAAGAAATGTTTATATACGTTCTCTTCTTTTATTTATAAATTGTAGGAATAGGCTGAACAGAATACAAACATGTGCTTAAATATGAGAGGAAGTCATAAATGCTTAGAGTAATTATAATTTAAGTTAGTGAGTTGTTACTGGACTTAACTTCTTACTAATTGAAAAAAAGCATTAGACAAAAGAAATTTTGTATCTGCTTTGTTTCTTGATTTGTCTATAGCTTTTAATATAATCACCCACATGGCAATAATTGAAAACTTGAAAGTTATGGCATACACAGACGTGCATTGCAATGGATAAAATCATTTTTCAGTAACAGAAATCAGTATGTGACAACAGAATCTAGATGTAGATCTGAAATCAAGGATATTCATCATGGTGTACCTCAAGGACCTGTATTTGGTCCGCTTTTGTTCAATCTATTTGTAAATAATTCTGAAGTCAGTGAGAAGTGTCAAGAAATACTGTGTGTGGATGACATGACAGTGAATGTAGAAGAAAATCTGGAAACACTGGAGAAACATGTGTTTATGTCAACAAATGACATGGCCCAGTCGCTCACACAGATTGATTTAATTATATATCTAAAAAGATAATGTTTATGGTGTTCATAAATAGATAAACAGGGGTTCAAATAGAGTAGTTGAAGATGAAACAAGATTGAAAGAAGTTACAACTATAAAAGTTTTTGGAATTACAGTTGACAGTAAGCTCCAATGAAGACCACATACAATGTCTGTTGCAAATTAAGAACTGTGGTATTCATTATAAAACAGCTTGCATGAAATACTAATTAGAAAGTCCTATGTACAATGTAACATGCTTTGTTTGAACCATACTTACAATATGAAATTACTATTTTGGGAAATTTCAACAGCAACAACACAAAACAAATTTTTGTGCTGCAAAAAAGGCCATTAGAATTATCTTGAACAGAAGACAGACAGACTTGTGAAGAACTGTCATCTGTCATCTAAAGATAATGACTTTTCCATCCATTTAGTGTACGAAACAATAATTTAATTCATCTGAGACAATAACTGTATGTTCTTTCATATGACACAGGAAATGAAGGCCATCTGTGAAGTATTTCTCACAGGCTGAGTTGCTAAAGTAGGTACTCGATGCTGAGGTGTACAAATGATAAAGCAACTTCCGAAGGATCTACAGAACAGTATGAGTGAAAGAACATTCAAGAAATTTCTAAAGGATTACTCAATAGAAAAAGAATTTATAGTACAGTATAGCACAGTAGAGTATATATGGAAAGAATGAGGAATAGTGCTATTACATGACACTACATTAATCCTCGTTCCATAGATCACAAATATGACGTTCCATAACGATATGGAATGTGTCAGTTTAACATAAGTTTTCTTTACATGATATACTTTTTTTACAGTTACTAGTTCATATCTAAAAATTCATCTGTTGAGTAGAAGGCGCTGTTATTCAGATCCAGAAATTATTTTTATTTGTTTTTGAATGCTGGTTGGCTAACTGTCACACTTTAATGCTATTTGGCAAATGACCAAAGGTTTTTGTGGCAGTGTAATTCGCCCCTTTCTGTGCTAAAGTCAGATTTAACCCAGAATAATGAAGATCACCCTTTCTTCTAGTGTTGCCATGCACTCTGCTGTTATTCATTAATTGCGATGGATTACTAACAACAAATATCATAAGTTAATATATGTATTACAACAGTTGTGCGAATATCCTGAGTTCCTAAATGCCTGCAAGGTGATCTTGGGTGGGCTCCAGCTATCACTCTAATTACACTTCTTCATACAATGAATACTTTTTCTCTTTATCATAAATTACCGCAGAATATGGAGCCATATGAAAGAAGTGAATGAAAATAACCATAGTAGTCTGATTTACTGATATCCTTGTCACCAAAATTTGCAACAACTCTAATAGCATAAGTAGCTGAACGTAACCCAGCAGGTCATCGACATGTTTCTTTCAATTCACTTTCTCATCAGTGCACATACCAAGAAATGTTAAATATTCTGCCTTAGCAACAGACTTCCACTCAGAGTCTATATTTGTCACTGGTGTTATGCCACTTACTGTACAGGACTGTATATACTGTGATCACAAAATTTAGTGTAAGTCCATTTGTGAAAAACCTCTTAATAATTTTCTAAAAGACATTATTTGCAATTTCCTATGTTAATTCTTGTTTGTTGGGTGTGATTACTGTACTTGTAACATCATTAAAAAGAACTAGCTTTATATCCTCATGAATATAGATTGGCAAATCATTAATGCATGTTAAGAACAATAAGGGGCCCAAGACCGAATCCTGTGAGACACCATTCTTAATACTTCCCCAGTTAGAGGACTCTGCTGATTTTTGCAGACTATCTCTATTGTTAATTTCAACCTCCTTTGTACTTGTATATATGTGTTGTAATCACAGTGAAAAAATCGTAGTATAATGTACATAAATACCTTATACTATGTTATTTTATCTCGTAAAAGTAATTTGAACATTGTAAGATGATTAAGTTGACCTGTTCTATATTGCAGGTGCAAATACTGTACATAGCATAAACAAATGGAACCAAATAAAAACCAACCAATCAGTGAAATATGTTGTGTATTTAAAGAAAAAATCTAAACAAAAGTATAATGTTGCAGGTGCCAGATTTTGTTTACATTGTTGGGCTAACAAAATTTTCTTGTAATTGTATTACATGTTTATATTTCGTAAGTTCTTTCTTGTGTTACAAAGATGAATTTAAAGACATCATATGTATCTACTGTAGGTGGATTAAAACAGATTCAAATACTCATGCATATATACATATACCCTGCAAGAGGTACTCATTGGAATGTTATTGGAAGATGTTAGATTAACTGCTATGTGTTGAAATTTGTTGTGAATTACGAAATTGTTTTAATTACACTGTTAAAGCAGTTGGAAGACTTGGTTAATCCTGTTTCATTATTTTTGTTAAGCAGATTTTGCTCAGGTTCCTGTCTGTGGATATAAATTCACAGTTGTTCATACAGTGGCAACTTGTATCTTTTGTTAACTGTGTGTAGAATCTTAAGACTGCTTTTTATGCTGTCAAATGGATTTTCTATATCTTTTATATGAGAGGCTATTGCAGATTTTGTAGTGTCTTGTACTGGAAGACGATGATGAGTTCTTTGAATGTGGTGTGAAAGTTACAACTTGTTTGATCTTTGTACCAAGATATGATATTATAAGTGTCAGAGGACGAAAGGTATCTCGTCTGCTATTTAGGTTCTACAGAAGATACGAAGATGATACATTTCCCACCACTGAAGAGTGAAACAAGGATGATGTCCAAGACATCCACCAAATCTTCAACAAAATCCACAGGAACATTAAATTCACGTGTGACAAGGAAATGAATAATACTATTAATTTCGCCCGCATCTCGTGGTCATGCGGTAGCGTTCTCGCTTCCCACGCCCGGGTTCCCGGGTTCGATTCCCGGCAGGGTCAGGGATTTTCTCTGCCTCGTGATGACTGGGTGTTGTGTGCTATCCTTAGGTTAGTTAGGTTTAAGTAGTTCTAAGTTCTAGGGGACTAATGACCATAGATGTTAAGTCCCATAGTGCTCAGAGCCATTTGAACCATTTGAACCAACTATTAATTTCTTTGATCTAACCATCTGCAAGCAAGATGACAAATGTAAATGAAACCAACCACCACTGATGTAAACATAAATGCTTCTTTCTGTCACTCCAACAAGTGCAAACTAGCTGCATACTGCTTAGTAATTCAAGGAGCTCTAAAGATCCCACTCAGTGCAGAAATCTCCAGAAAGAAATGAGAATAATAAAAACGTTGTTGCAAGAAATGGGTATAAATCCACAGTAATATACAATTTAACTAAAAAAGTAAAAAAAAAGAAAAGAAAATGAACAAAGTAATCACCAATAACCAGGAATATGCACTAACTACATATGATGACCGCCTCAGTAATAACTCCCAAACAAAAGGTCAATAAATAAGAATTGCATTCCAGAGAAACTACAACATTTGTCACAAACTACCTTACAACCTAAAATGCTGCGAAGATAAATTTTCATCCTCTGAGATATACAGAATTATGTGTAGTGAATGTCCCACTCTGTATAAAGGTCAAAAAGTTTATTTCCAAACCCAATTCAAAGAACACAACACCTTCTGATACGACACACTACACAAATGTGCAGTAGCTTCTCTTATAAAAGATACAGGACACCAGTCTGACAGTGTACAAGGCGGTCTTAAGATTGTACCCACAATGGACAAAGGACATGCGAAGCCTCTGTATAAAGAACCGTAAACCTACATCCACTTACAGAAACTTGAGTAAAATCTACTCAACGAAAATAATGAAGCAGGATTAACCAACTCCTCCAAATGCTTTGGCAGAGTACTTAAGCATTTTCATAATTCTCAATCAATTTCAAAGCACAGTATTTAATGTAACATATTCCATTAACATCCCAATAAGTTCTGTCCACAGTATGTACATATGATCTATTTTAATCTGTTTTAATCCCCATGCAAGAGATACATATGATCTGTTTTAATCCATCTAAGTAACATAAGAAAGAACTTAAGGGGTATAATTATAAGAAAAACTTGTTGGTACACCAATGTAAACAAAATCTTGGGCGTGCATCATTATACTGCTAGCGGTTTAGCTTTTAGTTCTTTAAATCCATTACGTCATTTCAATTAGCAAGATGTTAAATTCAGTAACAATGCACTAAAATAAATTAGTTTTGCTGTTAGCATTGATGACTTTCTCTCATCCTTAGGCACATGTCAACATTTTGTTTAGCCTAGCTATATTTTTTAAAGGAAAGATAAACATATTTGTACATATAAAACCATTTAATAAAATATGATTGTTGAACTGTGATGTACAGTAAACGAATTGCCAAGCTCTGGCAATTGCATCTTACGTGTCTTTCTATCCAAAACAAGTAATCATGTCTCATTCAATGACATCTTTGAAGTGAGAGTGTATGAAATTAAGTCGGAACTCATCAAATACAGTGGAATATCAGGTCTTAAATGGCTAAACAGGATAACTGAAATGGCGTGGGAGTCGGGACAGGTTCCATCAGACTGGACAAAAGCAGTAATCACCACAATCTTTAAACATGGAAACAGAAAAGATTGTAACAACTACAGAGGTATCTCTTTAATCAGCATTGTGGGTAAAATCTTCTCAGTTATTGTTGAAAAGAAAGTGCGAGTATTAGTTGAGGTCAAATTGGATGAAAATCAGTGTGGGTTTAGACCTCTTAGAGGTTGTCAGGGCCAGATCTTTAGCTTACGGCAAGTAATGGAGAAGTGTTATGAGTGGAACAGGGAATTGTATCTATGCTTTATAGATATAGAAAAGGCATATGACCGAGTTCCTAGGAGGAAGTTATTGTCTGTTCTACGAGATTATGGAATAGGAGGCAAACTTTTGCAAGCAATTAAAGGTCTTTACATAGATAGTCAGGCAGCAGTTAGAGTTGACGGTAAATTGAGTTCATGGTTCATATGTTGAAAACAATAGACTGGCTGGGTGAGATTAAGATATGTGAACACAAAATAAGCAGTCTCGCATATGCGGATGACTTAGTTGTGATGGCAGATTCGACTGAAAGTTTGCAAAGTAGTATTTCAGAGCTAGATCAGAAATGTAAGGACTATGGTATGAAGATTATCATCTCGAAAACGGAAGTAATGTCAGTGGGAAAGAAATATAAACGGACTGAGTGCCAAATAGGAGGAACAAAGTAGAACAGGTGGACGGTTTCAAGTACTTAGGATGCATATTCTCACAGGATGGAAACATAGTGAAAGAACTGGAAGCGAGGTGTAGCAAAGCTAATGCAGTGAGCGCTCAGCTACGATCTTCTCTCTTCTGCAAGAAGGAAGTCAGTACCAAGTTATCTGTGCACCGTTCAATCTTTCGACCAACTTTGTTGTATGGGAGCGAAAGCTGGGTGGATTCAGGTTAACTTATCAACAAGGTTGAGGTTACGGATATGAAAGTAGCTAGGATGATTGCAGGTACTAGTAGATGGGAACAATGGCAGGAGGGTGTCCACAATGAGGAAATCAAAGAAAAACTGGGAATGAGCTCTATAGATGTAGCACTCAGAGCGAACAGGCTTAGATGGTGGGGTCATGTTACACACATGGGAGAAGCAAGGTTACCCAAGAGACTCGTGGGTTCAACAGTAGAGGGTAAGAGGAGTCGGGGTAGACCAAGGAGAAGGTACCTGGATTCGGTTAAGAATGATTTTGAAGTAAAAGGCTTAACATCAGAAGAGGCACCAATGTTAGCACTGAATAGGGGATCATGGAGGAATTTTATAAGGGGGGCTATGCTCCAGACTGAACGCTGAAAGGCATAATCAGTCTTAAATGATAATGATGATGATTTTTTGCCGCTATTTCCGACCGTGCGACTGCCACCAAAGCTTAGGCCTCCAGCCCAGCTTCACCTATTTCACTGCCTGTACCTTCTTCCGTTATTCGTCCGGTTGAGCCTATGCTTGTTTCATCACTTAGCAAAACGAAATCTTTCTCGGCCTTTTCAGTTACAAAATATTTATCGAATATTTGACCAGTATTCCTTAGACGTTTTCCTAATTTTAATAAGGCATTTTATACTATCGAACTTTATTGCCGAAAAGTAGAATTGATTCGTAACAGAACAGTGCTTTAATCGTCACACGAAACAAGTCGTTGCCTACCTTACACACTACTTCATTATGTGTGGTGTGGTTCCAATCAGCTTCTGCAATAGCAGAGAGCCTCAGGAAGATTCAGCAAGAGTAATGATCGCTTACCATGAGAAATCCCGTGAAAATCGAACTAAAACTACGAAGATTTGACACCAGTTCTGACGGAGCAAATTTTACTCAACATTTCTGGCGGAAACGTGGGCGTAATTCATTTCTGAAGGAAACACGAACATAATTAAATTTTGAGTTTCAATTTATTTGAGTTCTTTGCTTTAAAGAAAATTAATGTATTTTTACTGCAATGTTTATGTAATTTTACGCTAACTTTCTGCAAACTCAAACACAAGATGGATAACCTAAATTTATGTTACGTGTAGTATACCCGCTATTGACACGAACTTCTGCTGTGTAATGTGGCCAGTAAAGTTATTATGTTGCTGGTCATTTTAATATTGATCTGTTATGAAAATTACCGTAATTTAATGTACTTTTAGCAAATTTAAATTTGGGAAGTAACCACTGAATCCATTCATTTTTGTGTAGCTCGGAGGAAGAGTTCAGTGTCGTATTCATAAGATATATGTCGTAATTGTAAACTTTGAAAAATCACTTTTATATACTCAAATGAATGTGTGCATCCACTGTAATTATAGAAACAAGAACCTGTTGAGGTAAATAACAAAAAATGGTTCAAATGGCTCTGTGCACTATGGGACTTAACTTCTTAAGACATCAGTCCCCTAGAGCTTAGAACTACTTAAACCTAACTAACCTAAGGACATCACACACATCCATGCCCGAGGCAAGATTCGAACCTTCGACCGTAGGGTAAATAACATTTTAAAGCTGTAATTAGAACATTTATATTCTTCAAATATGCATTACATAAAGTGACTGAGCTCTCTAACGTTTTTGGGGATGTAATTTAAACGTAAGAGATTCCTTGTCTTGACCATGTAGACAGTGAATTGCTGCTGTCGAGATGGTGTGGCAGATGAACGATGTCTTCATCTCTCAATACGGGTGCACATAATTGAAACACGCCAATGTGCATGTGACCACAATTGTGCCCTGGGTAGCCGCACCCAAAATTGCCATCAATATTGGTTCGAAGACTCCTTCATTCGGCAACGTAAAAGGTAGAGACGGTTTTACCATATTATTCAATGCTGCCGCTACCAAATATTAGCACTGGTCACACTAAATCACCATTCTCAAAATCACTGGAAATACGAAACATGACTTGTGTCCACAGCTTCAGGCTGTCAGTCAGCAACGGTCTTTTGCCTTGCTTTTGACACAGCTCAGCCATACAAGGCGGATCCCCTTCCTAACTGCATTTACTTTATTCTGTTGATTGAAACTGATTAAACCTTAGACAGAACAAGTCAGCTTCTTTTACAAAATGACAATTAAAAATCAACTTAAAATTTAACAGTTATTGCACTGTGTACGTGCATTTCAATATGTTGTATTATGTCACTTTCTACCTGGCATGGCTTCCACCGATACAAATGTGTTGTTGATTCGGAAATTTTTATCACAAAGTGAGAAAAAAATTATGAAAAATACTGCACATACGTTCAATCTACGTTACTTGCTGGGTTGTACGACACTGAGATGTTCAGCAATAGTGAAATTTTCCTGACAATCATCGAACTTAGTTTTATCCAACGTTGTGGGGAGTTAGATTTCGTGACGGCTACTCTGAAATATTTCAGACAAAGATCTGACTCGTGAGTATTTTATGTGAGGTGGGAATATGGTGGGGAAACTGAACAATTGGTGCACGCCATAGGTGAGACTACATAACACTTCACACCATATATCTACATGTTACAAAATTATAACAAACTGCCGCCACATCTGTAACAAAGTTTACCCAAACTGTAACGGATTAACTCACGTTACAACAAAAATTGTAATCAAATGCCCGAAAACTGTAACAAATTACTCCAAAACCGTAACAAAATTACCCCACACTTTCACAAATCACTCTAAAACTGTAAGAACTTGCCCCAAAACTGTAAACAGGATGACTGATCTTAGCACAGTCTGCACTGTGAACAATCCAAGATGTCTATCGTGAGGATACGGCACAGTCTACTTGGTTCTAAGTTGAGAAATCAATATGGCTATCCATGACGCCATCAATGCCATGAGAATTCAAGATTCCTTGATTTGCGCCATAGGGTGGTGGGGTTTCGGGTTCCGCTGAATAGGTCAGGAGTTCACTACACTCAGCTGGCGGCTACACGTGTAGCGGAGGCTGTGTGGCGTGGACTGGGCGGTTTTTTAGGTTAGAAGGCCTCGGGAAAGTTCGGGGTGGGCTGCATTCTCAAAGGGTGCATGGCAAATACAGGACGGGCTTGGATCAAGGAACAGTCGGAATTGTAGTTGTAAATTGTTGTAGTTGTGCTGGGAAAGTACCTGAGCTTCAAGCGCTAATATAAAGCACAGAAGCTGAAATCGTTATAGGTACAGAAGGCTGGCTGAATCCTGAAATAAGTTCTGCAGAAATTTTTACGAAGTCTCAGACGGTGTTTAGGAAAGATAGATTAGGCAGAATTGGTGGTGGAGTGTTTGTGTCTGTCAGTTGTGGTTTATTTTGTAGTGAAGTCGAAGTAGATACTCCGTGCGAATTGGTATGGGGGAGGTTATACTTACCAGCCGAACTAAGTTAATAATTGGCTCCTTCTACCGACCCCCAGACTCCGATGATATAGTTGCTGAACAGTTCAGAGAAAATTTGAGTCTGGTAACAAATAAATTCCCCACTCATACGGTTCTAATTGGTGGGAACTTCAACCTTCCCTCGATATGTTGGCCAAAATATTTGTTCAAAACCGGTTGTAGGCAGAAAACATCTTCCGAGATTGTCCTAAATGCTTTCTCCGAAAATTATTTCGAGCAGTTAGTCCACGAACCCACGCGAATTGTAAATGGTTGCGAGAACACACTTGACGTCTTAGCCACAAACAATCCAGAGCTAATAGAGAGAATCATGACTGATACAGGGATTAGTGATCACAAGGTCGTTGTAGCTAGGCTCAATACCGTTTCTTCCAAATCCACCAGAAACAAACGCAAAATAATTTTATTTAAAAAAGCGGATAAAGTGTCACTAGAAGCCTTCCTAAGAGACAATCTCCATTCCTTCAGAACTGACTATGCAAATGTAGACGACATGTGGCTCAAATTCAAAGATATAGTAGCAACAGCAATTGAGAGATTCATACCTCATAAATTGGTAAGAGATGGAACTGATCCCCCATGGTACACAAAACAGGTCCGAACGCTGTTGCAGAGGCAACGGAAAAAGCATGCGAAATTCAGAAGAACGCGAAATCCCGAAGTTTGGCTAAGATTTACAGACGCGCGAAATTTGGCATGGACTTCAATGCGAGATGCCTTTAATAGGTTCCACAACGAAACATTGTCTCGAAATTTAGTAGAAAATCCAAAGAACTTCTGGTCGTACGTAAAGTACACAAGCGGCAAGACGCAGTCAATACCTTCGCTGCGCAGTGCCGATGGTACTGTTACCGACGATTGTGCCGCTAAAGCGGAGTTATTGAACGCAGTTTTCCGAAATTCATTCACCAGGGAAGACGAATGGAATATTCCACAATTTGAAACACGAACAACTGCTAGCATGAGTTCCTTACAAGTAGATACCTTAGGGGTTGCGAAGCAATTCAAATCGCTTGATACGGGCAAGTCTTCAGATCGTATACCGATTAGGTTCCTTTCAGATTACGCTGATGCAATAGCTCCCTACTTAGCAATCATATACAACCACTCCCTCACCGATAGATCTGTACCTACAGATTGGGAATCTGCGCAGGTCGCACCAGTGTTTAAGAAGGGTAGTAGGAGTAATCCATCGAACTACAGACCTATATCATTGACGTCGGTTTGCAGTAGGGTTTTGGAGCATATATTGTATTCAAACATTATGAATCACCTCGAAGGGAACGATCTATTGATACGTAATCATCATGGTTTCAGAAAACATCGTTCTTGTGCAACGCAGCTAGCTCTTTATTCGCACGAAATAATGGCCGCTATCGACAGGGGATCTCAAGTTGTTTCCGTATTCCTAGATTTCCGGAAAGCTTTTGACACCGTTCCTCACAAGCGACTTCTAATCAAGCTGCTGGCCTATGGGGTATCGTCTCAGTTGTGCGACTGGATTCGTGATTTCCTGTCAGGAAAGTCACAGTTCGTAGTAATAGACGGCAAATCATCGAGTAAAATTGAAGTGATATCAGGTGTTCCCCAGGGAAGCGTCCTGGGTCCTCTGCTGTTCCTGATCTAAATAAATGACCTGGGTGACAATCTGAGCAGTTCTCTTAGGTTGTTCGCAGATGATGCTGTAATTTACCGTCTAGTAAGGTCATCCGAAGACCAGTATCATTTGCAAAGCGATTTAGAAAAGATTTCTGTATGTTATGGGAGGTGTCAGTTGACGCTAATAACGAAAAGTGTGAGGTGATCCACGTGAGCTCCAAAAGAAATCCGTTGGAATTCGATTACTTGATAAATAGTACAATTCTCAAGGCTGTCAATTCACCTAAGTACCTCAGTAAGCGTGATGACTGGGTGTTGTGTGATGTCCTTAGGTTAGTTAGGTTTAAGTAGTTCTAAGTTCTAGGGGACTGATGACCATAGATGTTGAGTCCCATAGTGCTCAGAGCCATTTGAACCATTTGAACCTCAGTAAGTACTTCAGTTGGAAAGACCACATAGATAATATTGTGGGGAAAGCGAGCCAAAGGTTGCGTTTCATTTGGCAGGACACTTAGAAGATGCAACAAGTCCACTAAAGAGACAGCTTACACTACACTCGTTCGTCCTCTGTTAGAATATTGCTGCGCGGTGTGGGATCCTTATCAGGTGGGATTGACGGAGGATATCGGAAGGGTGCAAAAAAGGGCAGCTCGTTTTGTATTATCACGTAATAGGGGAGAGAGTGTGGCAGATATGATACGCGAGTTGGGATGGAAGTCATTAAAGCAAAGACGTTTTTCGTCGCGGCGAGATCTATTTACGAAATTTCAGTCACCAACTTTCTCTTTCGAATGCGAAAATATTTTGTTGAGAACAACCTACATAGGTAGGAATGATCATTAAAATAAAATAAGAGAAATCAGAGCTCGAAGAGAAAGGTTTAGGTGTTCGTTTTCCCCGCGCGCTGTTCGGGAGTGGAATGGTAGAGAGATAGTATGATTGTGGTTCGATGAACCCTCTGCTAAGCACTTAAATGTGAATTGCAGAGTAATCATGTAGATGTAGATGTAGATGGCGATCCAAGATTCTGGACCTGGGGAAATGGACGTGGGAGACCCTAGATTCATCTCGGTATCACTTCTCCATGACGTCACTATGATGTGCCATGCCCAGTTTCGAATGTCCGGCACGTCTATAGGCTTTCGTGGTCATATCGAGTCTTAGCGCGTTGAGCCTCCAATTGAACAGTCATCATTCTTGTGTTTATGGAGAGGTAACACTGCGGTGAGCCTACAGTTTCAAGATTTCACTTGGCAGTTGGCATCATCCTCATATTCATACAGGCCACCACCTACAGAACATTTCTGTACTGCAGTTTACCTATCTGAAATAATGTGAATGGTTGCTATTTTCAATACCAAATTATTTCCAAACATGAATGAAGTGCGTGGATGAAAGATTATATGCTTTTTAGAAATGGTCTGGAAATACCTAGGGTTAAAAAATTGAAATGGATTTATTGGTTGTGCACCAATGGCTGAGTCATATATCCTCTCACCTTACTTAGTCTGACCTGTTTATTAACATCATTTTAATTGATTTGTTTATATATTTTGGGACCATATGCGTAACATAATTTTGTCTAGTTACATATACAAAAAAATGGTTCAAATGGCTCTGAGCACTATGGGACTTAACATGTTAGGTCATCAGTCCCCTAGAACTTAGAACTACTTAAACCTAACTATCCTAAGGACATCACACACATCCATGCCCGAGGCAGGATTCGAACCTGCGACCGTAGCAGTCCCGCGGTTCCGGACTGCAGCGCCTAGAACCGCAAGACCACCGCGGCCGGCATATACAAAAATATGTTCTCTGCGAATCGGAATAATAAATGTAATATTATCATAATTCTCTTTCGAAACTGCAGAAAAATTGTAAATGTGGAGTATCATTGTGGCTGTGGTTGCCTAATTATGTATTACAAAAGTACTTAACAGTAAGACTCCCCAGTGGTAAAAGTGTGCTGGCTGTGTGAAGTATGTCCTAATTTACGGAAAAATTACAGTTCACTTCGAGAAAAATGAACTTTTTCCTTTTTACTTGTTGTAACTGAAACAATGTGAAAAAGCCCGCAGGGTTGGCCGTGCGCTCTAACGCTGCTTTCCGGGCGGGAAGGAGCGCCTGGTCCCCGGCACGAATCCGCCCGGCGGATTTGTGTCGAGGTGAGGTGCACTGGCCGGTCTGTGGATGGTTTTTAGGCGGTTTTCCATCTGCCTCGGCGAATGCAGGCTGGTTCCCCTTATTCCTCCTCAGTTACACTATGTCGGCGATTGCTGCGCAAACAAGTTCTCCACGTACGCGTACACCACCATTACTCTACCACGCAAACATAGGGGTTACAATAACCCTGGGTTCTGTGTGGGGCGGCGGAGGGGTGAAGTGGGCTGCGGTAGTCGTAGTGGGGTTGTGGACCACTGCGGCTGCGGCGGGGACGGAGCCTCTCCGTCGTTTCTAGGTCCCCGGTTAACATACAATACAATACAATACAACGTGAAAAAACAGCAGCCGGTACAATCCTATAGGAGAACCAGAATATATTCCTTCTCTACGTGTATAATTTGGTCTTGTCTGGAAAAGAGGCCCCTAAAATAATTAGGTTGTAATTTCTTTTATACTTTATAGATGGCTGAGACTAAGTTACCGTTTAATTAATTTTCAAATGTGTCAGTCTTTCCTGTGCTTTTTATTTTGAGCTGTACTTACTTTGTTTTACCAGATAATCAACGTATTTCGAACATTCACTGGTATTTGCTTGTTTCAGGCTTAATTTGTAATTTATTGACATTGACAACTCATTCCTGGGAGATAGCGCTCTTATATGTATATAAAGTTGAATATTAGATAACATACGTCCCTTATATTAATAAGGTCCCAGAATACTTTAGAAAAATGAAGGGGAAAAAAGTATTAGAACTAGCAGACGCAAACCAACGCACGAGCTAGTCTCTTCTTCATAAACCGACATTCTGCCCATTACACCTTTGTGAACACTTGCAACTTGGGACACGGTTTCATATTTAGAGACCCTGAAGACCGCAACTGCCCTTATGTTTTTTTCTTGTATTTGATTCATCATTCCAAAAACAGTGCGTTTTCGAGAGATCTTCAATAGTTGAAGTGGCATGTATTGACAGAACATCAAATATGGCTTCTCCCGACTCCTAGAACTTGATACGTCCACGAAAGTCAATGGATGTTCCTGACAGTCGAAACTGGGCTCGCCACATCACAGTGACGTCACGGGGAAGTGTCACTGAGGTGAATCTCGCGTCTCCCTTGGGCACAGTCTGCAGGTTGGCAGTCCTAAATAGTTTTTTCCAGTTTCTGTGACGCTGCAGCCATCCACCCCAACCACTCATCCTCGGTGTCCACTTGTCAAGTGAACTAGGCAGGCGTGTTCAGTACACCAAAGTGAAAAACCGATCGTCATGAAACGTCATCTGACACCTACCACCTCAAGGCAGAAGAAACTAACTTGTACAGTTGATTGTACGTATTGAACAGTGCTTCTCTCTCCCTCTCAATGTTTATTATTATTATTACTCATTGTGTGTATATGTAAGTGTTTTCATGGTTTTCCTCTATTTGCTCCTCGACAAAGCTGATGCTATGCCTGATACCGCTGAGAAACATCAGAAATCAAGTCAATATGTTGACAGGCTCCTTGATGCAGTGACAGACACATCAGACCAGGACATGTAATTGCTTCCAGACTTTGAGTTACCAATAAATCCGAGATACTCTCTGATCGTCACGCCACTAGCTTTCATGGAGCATCTGATACATTAGGGTAGAAATCAAATCTGCATGCAGCATTGTTTCCAGACTTCGGGTTTCAGCTACCCGCCAATGTCTACAACAGTCGGTGGGTCACAAACATGGTACAGTACAGCTTTGAAACTAGTGTTATTGTCTGAATGCGAGCTAAAGTTAATGGTCGTGATAGGGTTGTCCTCACATCATGAGTTTAGTGTAATGGGAATTTCTGAACATCCACGAGTTAGTGCTTTCAGACTGTGAATGGTATCAGTTATGTTAGAATTCCAGATGAGTAACTACAATTTTCAACACTCAAATGCCTGCAGTGTTACTGGATTGTCGTATAGTACGTTTTGGGGAGCACACTTACTGTGGTGTTCAATAGGTGACCAACAAATGTCTACATTCCTAACTAATAACATGGCACTAACCGCTCCAGGCTTGCAGGTAAAAGCAACCTTTCTGTAGCAGGACATTGTGTGCTCTGCGGCGGTTGGGCGTATGGTCTGATGGCTGTCTGATGGGAGCTTGTGGGATGATAGAATGCGACACAGTATGGTTTGGCTTCTGATGATGACAGTGGTGGCAGCAGCGATCCCAGCACTGGCGATGTGCGAACTTCATTTGTCGACCAGTCCAACGATTATGATCTTTGCGACAATGGGACAGGGGTTCATCTGGTTGATGTTTTGTTTAAATATTAAATATATAATAGTTCCTATACTTTTCTAGTCATTTTCTGCTACATATAATACTACTGTAAACATGTATATGATAATATTGAAAGGGTAACACAGTAAATAATGGGAGATGAGAACCTAAAAGTCACGGGGAATTGGAATGCGGTTGTAGGGTAAGGAGTAGAAGAAAAGGTTACAGGAGAACATGGGCTTGGGACAAGGAATTAGAGAGGAGAAAGACTAATTGAGTCCTCCAATAAATTTCAGCTAGTAATAGCGAATACTCCGTCCAAGAATCACAAGACGAGGACATATACTTGAAAAGACCGGGTGATACGGGAAGATTTCAGTTAGATTACATCATGGTCAGACAGTGATTCCGAAATCAGATACAGGGCTGTAACGCGTCTCCAGGAGCAGATATAGACTCAGATCACAATGTAGTGATGATGAAGAGTAGCTTGAAGTTCACGAGGTTAGTCAGTAAGAAGCAATACGCAAAGAAGCGGGCTACAGAAGTACTAAGGGATGACGGGAAGACACGCTTGAAGTTCGTCAAGGGTGTAGATACACCAGTAAGGAATAGCTCAGCAGACAGTACAGTTGAAGAGGAATGGACATCTCTAAAAACGGCAATCACGGAAGTTGGAAGGAAAAAAAAATAGGTACAAAGAAGTCAACTGCGAAGAAACCATGGGTAACAGAAGAAATAAATGGTTCAAATGGCTGTAAACACTATGGGACTTAACGTCTGAGGTCATCAGTCCCATAGACTTAGAACTACTTAAACCTAACTAACCTAAGGACATCACACACATCCATGCACGAGGCAGGATTCGAACCTGCGACCTTAGCAGCAGCGCGGTTCCAGACTGAAGCGCCTAAAACCGCTCATCCACAGCGGCCGGCTACAGAAGAAATACTGTAGTTGATCGATGAAAGAAGAAGTACAAAAATGTTCAGGGAAATTAAGGAATACAGAAATACAAGTCGCTGAGGAATGAACTAAATAGGCAGTGCAAAAGATATGATTGTCGGATGGACTGACTCAGCATACAGGCAAGTCAAAACAACCTTCGGTGATGCAAAAAGCAAGGCTGGAAACATTAAGAGTGCAACGGGAATTCCGTTGTTAAATGCAGAGGAGAGAGCGGAAAGGTGGAAAGAGTGCACTGAACGCCTCTGTGAAGGGCAAGAGATGTCAGTTGTTATTGAAGAAGAAACACGAGTCGATTTATAAACGATAGGGAATCCAATATTAGAATCAGAATTTAAGAGAGCTTTGGAAGTCTTAACATCAAATAAAGCAGAATGGATAGATAACATTCCATCAGAATTTCCAAAATCATTGGGAGAAATGGTAACGAAGCGACTATTCATGTTGGTGTGTGGACTGTATGAGTCTGGGGACATACCAACTGACTTCCGGAAAAATATCACCCACACAATGCCGAAGACTCCAAAAACTGACAAGTGGGAGAACTATCGCACAATCATCTTGAAACCTCATGCACCCAAGTTTTGTGACAAGAATAATATACAGAAGAATGGAAAATAAAATTGAGAATGTGCTAGATGACGATCAGTTTGGCTTTAGAAAAGGCAAAGGCACCAGAATGGCAATGCTGATGTTGCGGTTGTTAATGAAAGCAAGAGTAAAGAAAAGTCAAGACACGCTCATAGGATTTATCGACATGGAAAAAGCATTCGACAGTGTAAAAAAGGTGTAAGGTGTTCAAAATTCTGAGAAAAATAGGGATAAGCTATAGCGAGAGACGGGTAATATACAATATATGCAAGAGACAAGAAGGAATAATAAGAGTGGACGACCAAGAACGAAGTGCTCGGATTAAAAAGGGTGCAGGACAGGGATGTAGTCTCTGCCCCCTACTGTTCAATCTGAACATCGAAGAAGCAATGATGGAAATAAATGAAAGGTTCAGGAGTGGACCTAAAATACAAGGTGAAAGGATTTCAATGATACGGTTCGCTGATGACGTTGCTGTCCTGAGTGAAAGAGAAGTTAAATTACATGATATGCTGAATGGAATGAACTATCTAATGAGGACAGAATATGGATTGAGAGTAAATCGAAGAAAGGCGAAAGCAACGAGAAGTAGCAGAAATGAGAACAGCGAG
The DNA here is from genome assembly GCF_021461395.2 of Schistocerca americana. Taxonomy (NCBI): domain Eukaryota; kingdom Metazoa; phylum Arthropoda; class Insecta; order Orthoptera; family Acrididae; genus Schistocerca; species Schistocerca americana. The sequence continues at coordinate 810,013,478 of NC_060122.1, read as the reverse complement.
AAACTTATAATCAGGATTGATGGTCACGAAGCAGATGAAGTTCAGAAATTCTGCTACATGGGCAGCAAAATAACCAATGACGAACGGAGGAAGGATGTCAGAAGCAGACTAGCCCTGGCAAAAAGGGAATTTCTGACCAGGAGAAGTCTGCTAGTATCGAACATAGGCCTTAATTTGGGGAAGAAATTTCTGAGAATGTACATCTGGAGCACAGCACTTTATGGTAGTGAAACATGGACAGGGCGAAAACCGGAACAGAAGAGAATCGAAGCATTTGAGATGTGGTGCTACAGGCGAATGTTGAAAATTAGTAAGTGGATTGATAAGGTAAGGGATGAGGAGGTTCTGCGCAAAAAAAATGGCTCTGAGCACTATGGGACTCAACTGCTGAGGTCATTAGTCCCCTAGAACTTAGAACTAGTTAAACCTAACTAACCTAAGGACATCACAAACATCCATGTTCGAGGCAGGATTCGAACCTGCGACCGTAGCGGTCTTGCGGTTCCAGACTGCAGCGCCTTTAACCGCACGGCCACTTCGGCCGGCGAGGTTCTGCGCAGATGGAGAGGAAAGGAATATGTGGAAAACACTGACAAGGAGATGGGACAGGATGATAGGGCATCAGTTAAGACATCAGGGAATGACTTCCATGATACTAGAGAAAGCTGTAGAGGGCAAAAACTGAAGAGAAAGACAGAGATTGGAATACACCCTGCAAATAGTTGAGAATGTAGGTTGCAAGTGCTACTCTGAGATGAAGAGGTTGGCACAGGAGAGGAATTCGTGGCGGGCCACATCAAACTAGTCAGAAGACTGATGACAAAAAAAAATAGTAGTTTGTCAATTATATGTTTTGCCCCAGTGAACTATATAGTTTTAAATTTAAGACAAGTCAGCTCTTGGAATTCAAACTTCAGGCTTCAGGTAACAATTGTTTAAGCTGTGATGTCAGAGTGGTAGGGGGAAATTTTTTTTAATATATCGCAATTGTACGATAACATCATGGGAAGACGGGAAAACCAATAAGTTTTGAATTTCTCACCTTTTTAAACATAGGACCAGATCTTGTACTTAGCGCAAGTGACCTGGCAACCATGGAGGCTATGCCAGTATCTACCAGGTCGATCATTTTGAATTCTGTACTTAGCACAAGTGATCTGACAACAAATCAGGCTGTCCCAGTATCCACCTAGTCCATCTTCTTGGATTCTGACGCCATAGAGCCTGTTCCTTATCCCCAGGTATGCCATCTTGGATTGAGAATGTCGTATATCCTGTGCCAGTATCACCAAAAGTGTGTGCCTATATCCCCATGTCTTCCATCTTGGATCAGCATCTTGGATCCTGACATCATAGAGTCTATGCAGTATCTCCAGGTCCACCAGCTTGGATCGCCATCTTCAGTTCTGACATCATACAGGCTTTCCCTGAGTATCCAACAAACAGAACTATGCACTATTTAAAATTTTTGAGTTTCAAGCCAATTTTTATACTTACGACAACCTCCCTACTTCCACAGCTACATCATAGGAGTGTGGCAAAACACTGTAGCATAGTTGGACTATTTTGAATTTTCCACCAATTTTTGAATTTCCCATCATCTTATATGTACAGCAATCGACCTGTATCAGAGAGGTGGGGGGAAGTCTGGCAACAGCAGTTGTTGTAATTGATGACATTATAAGGGAAGTGGGAGAGAGGAAATCCGGCAACAATGCAGGCTGTTATAGAATTCTCAAGGCTATACTGTTCATATCCTCATGTTTCAATATTTTTGACTTTGTGTCCAACTTTTACGTACGTGACAACTTCTCATTACGTATGTGGCAACTCCTCCTTTTTGCGTGTATATTCACTCTAATGTGCTAGCCTGCAATCTTTTATATTTAACTTCTCTATGTAGGTGCTTACATGATGTCGAGAGATGCACATAACATATATCACATCAGAACTTTCCACAACTTCTAAGCATACAAGAAGCTCATTAACTAAGGTTTTCAGCTCGCTAATGTTGTAATGAATGAAAGTAATACAACTTTTCTGGAAAGTATCACATTTAATTATTACAGTCCTGTTGTGTTCTAATTTATTTCAAGACTATCTGTCTCTAACCTAAGCAATGTGTCCCTCTGACTTCAATAATCGCAGGGATTCTGTCCTGTTTGCTTGTGGCTCTGCTGATTTGTCCCTCCCCCTCCTATTCAGGTGCAGACCTCTCTTTATACATCCCCATCTTCCAATTGCGGCTACAAGTGCTGCACGGATACGAGACTTTTTTTTGTCAAAAGCGTTCTTGCCAGTTTCTAACTAAAAAACATGTTCCATCATAGTTGATCTATCTGTACCTGCTCGTTAACAGTTGCGTCTGTACTGCTATTCATTGTTCTGTTCGTAGTACCCACAGAAACCTGGCCACAACTACACGATTTTCTGGACACAGCTGCTCTTCTTAGTGTTTAGCGAGCGCCCTTGGCCGACCTTAAACATTCCTGTTTCTTAATCGTTGTAATAACGGTATATCACTTTAGTGTACAAACAGCATTTCCCGTTTTCTTATCAGTTGTTTATATCCACTCAGAATATGTAAGCTACTTCTGGGGTACCCAAGACAAGAGAGCTTCGCAAATACGGCCACAGAGGTGATTTATTTCCTCATTGTCTTCAGTCACAGTGTTTTCACTGCTCTTCATTCTTTGGAGGAGTAACGCTCAACGGATCAAAGGTAAATAATTATAAAAAAAACACAATGTCTCCCTCTGTTGCACGAAATTGTATTTTAAACGACCAAGATTTCTGGTAACAATCCATTTCTACTCTTACTGTTTGAAAGACATCCATATGTTCAGATGTAACATAAAAACAAGATTCTGCAATCACTGGCAAATTGGCAAGCAGGGTAGGAACATCTTGAAAGCAGAACAGTTTTCAGTGCCGTGCTACAGCAAGAGACAGCAGGCAAAGATGTGTTTAACTAAAAGGACTTACAGTCTAGCATGAATCAAAGTGGAATGTTTAAGATCTCTTACCAAGAGCGTGAAGAGTACAGTAGAATAAATGTGTGACTGACGTGCCTAATTTGGAAACGACCAACGATCTGACAGACTACCACCAAGCACGAGGGGCGTTTAATAAGTGATGCAACACTTATTCTTCTGAAAGCAGATTGATTTTATTCAGAATTCCAATACACCAAATTATTCTCTACTCTTTTGGCTACAAACCCCTGTTTTTCAACATAACCTCCGATAAGTGTGACGGCCTTATGCTACCTTTCTAGGAGGGCCTGTACTCCTGGTACTACTCTACTGATCGTCGTCGGAGCCAGCGTCTTCCTGCATCAATAGCCTCCATATCATCCACGTACTGCTACCCGCTGAGTACATCCTTCATCCTTCATTGAGAGTGTCTACCGTTCCAACACTGCAGGATTCAGCTGTGTGCGGCTGGTCGACAAGCGCGACATGAGACAGGTTTGCGATGATGACAAGGCCTCGCCCAGCGACTCACTGTGCTTTTGTTCACTGCCAGGCCTCCGCAGACATTCTGCAAGCGCTGAGAAACCACTGAAGGAAAAAAAAAAAAAAAAACAGTGTGTGTTAGTGTGTGTTCCGTTGAGAGTAAACAGGTATTCCAACGATAAAAACCTAAACCTAAAACATCCTCGGGAGACTATGTCCACTGCTAATCGAAACTTGCCAACTACTGATAGTTATGAAATGAAAACAAGTCTCTAGCTACTAGTATTTGAGGTCATTCGGAAACTACACTCGATGATATATTCAGAAATACAGTAAAAACAGTCTGGAACCGCAAGACCGCTACGGTCGCAGGTTCGAATCCTGCCTCGGGCATGGATGTTTGTGATGTCCTTAGGTTAGGTTAGGTTTAACTAGTTCTAAGTTGTAGGGGACTAATGACCTCAGCAGTTGAGTCCCATAGTGCTCAGAGCCATTTGAACTATTTTTGAACAGTAAAAACAGTAATTATCAATTTATTATGAATGCAAGTGCAAAATTCCAAAAACTTCTACATAATTGGCTCTGCTTTGAGCCCCAGGCTTCGTCTACCGCAGTAAAAGCTCTTAGGCAGTGATATAATAACTTTTTGATAGTTCTTTCTCGGGTATGAAAGTGTTGCCTAGGAAGGAATGGTTTAAGATGCAGAAATATTTGGAAATTCATTATGGTTGTAGTGAGGATGAGAAAAATACTCCTACTCAAAAGTTGCAATTGTGTGCTGCTATCAGGTACACGATATCTTTGGTCACATCGTTTATAGCGGATTGCCCCATAAACGTGTCACTCATACGGCGGTTAATACTTGCTGTGTTTCCCCCTTTCATAGGCCGTCAACAAGCGGGGGAGGGGAGGGGTGGGGGAGGGGGTGACAAAAGGGTCAACGATGCCCTCCTGGAATCTGGGTACAGGCTTTTTATTCACTATAGAATTCCTAGCAATCATTGCCTGAGATCCATTAAAATTTAGATTTAACTTTGACGGCTGCGATGGAAAACACTACAAATCACTATTCTTGGGTATGCCGGTTCGTTGATACGGCTGTGGTTTGGCACTGATGTCCGGTCATGATGGTTACGAAGATTTACAAATCCGAACTTAAATAATACTTCCAATCATTTTCCGCCGCTCTCTTGTTCAGTCATTACCGAGCCGCAGAAAGAAGCCGTCGCCAATTCCCACGACATAATCACGGCAGCAGTGTACGTGCCAGTCATCCGTCCCAAATTCCCACAAAGAAGACCCTTCGCCGTGCTGCAGTGCGGAAACTACAGTAGTTTGCCGTTTGTCTGTGGAAAAAGGAAACTCATAAGGACTGCTGGTTCTGTGGCAGAGCTATTGTAGTACACTCGGAAGAACGCAGTGACTTTATATTGTACGTATATTAGTCGAAAAAAGAAAATACCATTCTCAGCGACAGAAGACAAGAGGAAAGAAATGTGATATTTCAAGGTCGAAAAATGTGCTCTTCAGGACTGGTACCTTCTCAGATTCTGATGGTGCAGCACAGCGCTCCCTGCAGTCAGAGCTACGAATTCTGCATTCCAGTTTGCATGTTGCACTGTGAAGTGATAAACTGGAGAGATGAGTGTTGTCTTGGTGCAGTCTTTGGAAAATTTGATTCTACAATCTAATTCGAGGATGGTTTCGTAAGGTTTCCCACAGTCAGCTAATCTTTTACTGACCCTGGGCTACATTGTACCTTACGAGCCCAAAATTTAATATTTTATCCACCTTCAGCAACTGTATTTGTTGAAATAATCACAAAATAATTTCTATTCCATTAGTGGTTTCAGGCACCTACAGTCCTCATTCAGAACATTACAATTATCGTAATATTAGCTAACGTCGAAAACGTGTGAAGCAAACGGAGTATTGTAGATAGCAATCAAAGCTGTACAAGCCTGAAACTTCCTGGCAGACTAAAACTGTGTGCCGGACCGAGACTCGAACTCGGGACCTTTGCCTTTCGCGGGCAAGTGCTCTACCAACTGAGATACCCAAGAACGACTCACACCCCGGCCTCACAGCTTTACTTCTGCCAGTACCTCGACTCCTACCTTCCAAACTTTACAGAAGCTCTCCTGCGAACCTTGCAGAACTAGCACTCCTGAGAGAAAGGATATTGCGGAGACATGGCTTAGCCACAGCCTGGGGAATGTTTCCAGAATGAGTTTTCGCTCTGCAGCGGAGTGTGCGCTGGTATGAACAGTCGGCCATGGTGACCGAGCGGTTCTAGGCGCTTCAGTCCGGAATAGCGCGACTACTACGGTCGCAGGTTCGAATCCTGCCTCGAGCATAGATGTGTGTGATATCCTTAGGTTAGTTAGGTTCAAGTAGTTCTAAGTTCTAGGGGACTGATGACCTCAGATGTTAAGTCCCTTAGTGCTCAGAGCAATTTGAACTATTTGAATGAAACTTCCTGGCAGATTAAAACTGGTAGAGAACTTGCCCGCGAAAGGCAAAGGTCTCGAGTTCGAGTCTGGTTCCGGCACACAGCTTTAATCTGCCAGGAAGTTTCATATCAGCGCACACTGCGCTGCAGAGAGAAAATCTCATTTTGTATAAGCCTTTTTAAAAATTTATTCGGTATCTCCACTTTGATGGATAATAATGTGTCATATATATATATATATATATATATATATATATATATATATATATATATATATGACACATTATATATATATATATATATATTACGCCCAGCAGGATTTTCTCACTTTTTCTGGGTTTTTTTCCTGTTTTAGTTTCCAGTTTCAGCCTAATAAATTATTTTTGAATATGCTCTAGCCTTATTTCATAGCTCGGTTAATACGCTGGATTTAATCATGTAATGCACAGTCCCATACACAGGCTGTAAGCGTAGGGGAGCAGATGCAGCAACCCTGCACAGCCGCTCATGGGGAGGTTCTAGTCGAGTTTGTTTGCCGTTCCCTTCCTCCGACCTGCTACGAAGTGTTGAGTGTGTACCTGTGCCGTGTGCCGTGTGCATGACTGTGGTGAGTGCTGTTGACAGCGTAGTGTTGGGTTTGTGTTGTTGCGGACGAAAGGAAGGGAGAGGTTTTACCCCGGTACCGGCACATAGCCTACTCCCCGCGAGTGGCACAAAGAGGGGCCGACGAACTTAACGTCCCTATCCGACGGATGCACCGCCAACAGTGCCACATATCGTCACTTCATGAGATGCCGCGGAGAGGTTTGGAACTGAATGCAGGACATTGGCACAAAGACTAGTGGTCAGGAACATTACGCCATTAGCTCTCCTCCCCTTTCCGGCCAAATACTAGCAGTGAAAATTTCATCCACCACGAGGATTCGACCCACTTACGTCCGAGTCGAGCACCACAGCAGTAGCGTGCGTTGGCGACCTCGGCTACGGATTTAATTACACGAGAGTGTAATTTCAGATCGTAGGATCAAAAAGGTGGCGTCCATATTCATATTAGTAACATAAAAGTACTTTGCACATGCTACTGACGGGTACTCTCACCATTCTGTACCAGACTCATCTACCTTACAAATATTAAGAAGATAATATTTTGAGATACAATAAGTTTTGCGTACTTCTTGTCAAATTTAATTCTCTTCAAACTCGCTAAATTGGTTATATCAAAAAATTGGAAACTTTGCATTTTGCCCCCTCTTAAAAAAATTTCTACTGAGCTCATGCCCACTTTCACAGTTGGAATCTCTGTGCAAAAATAGTACACAATTTAACATTCTGTGTACGAAATTAATAATTATGTGCAAATAGCTTAAGCTCGTAGGCATGCAAACAACCTTAGTTTCTGATGTGTGGGGGATGCTAGTTGCGCTGCGGCTTGTCAGGTTCATCATTGTGATTTATTTTCCAGATGACCTTTCGTATAGTCCGGAACAGCGCGACTGCTACGGTCTCAGGTTCGAATCCTGCCTCGGGCATGGATGTGTGTGATGTCCTTAGGTTTAAGTAGTTCTAAGTTCTAGGGGACTGATGACCTCAATTGTTAAGTCCCATAGTGCCCAGAGCCATCTGAACCATTTGAACCTATCGTCTTTTAATGGGTAATCGCGCAAATGACAGCGTAAAGTGTTAGGCAAAGGCATCTAACTTATCTATTAATTAATTATCTCATGTCCGAAATTACACTGTGCTTCCCACTCTTCATTAGGAACGGTCGAGTTTCAAGCAGCTGGTCTGTGATTCCGCTGTCGAATATTAAACAGTTTCGGCTGAGTTCTCATTACCTCGAATGTAAGTCAAAAACGCCCTTGAGAGAAGCCGGAGCTTGCTGACACGATTTCCCACATCGTCATCTCCATTTTTCCACCTTCACCAGAATGATGATGATGATGATGATGATGATGATGTTTGGTTTGTAGGGTCACTCAACTGCGCGCTCATCAGCGCCCGTACAAAGTCCCAATTTTTACAGAGTCCAACCTAGCCACTGTCACGAATGATGATGATGATGATGATGATGATGGTGGTGATGATGAAATGATTAGAACAACACAAACACCAAGTCCCTGGGCAGAGAAAATCCCCAACTTGGCAGGGAACCGAACCCGGGACCCCGTGATTCAGTGACAGCAACGCTAGCCACTAGACCACGAGCTGCGGACCACTAACTAGAAGAAAAGACAGTTTAAATTCTATTGCACTGTACATCAGATATATTTATCATTATCATTTTACTACCCTTACTTTCTTTAAGCAAAATGTCTAATATGCGGTATTGTATTTTTTGTCTGTATTTTATCCGTCTGGCTGTTTCCCTTATGTAGTAACCTGGCGAGCTCTCACATGAACTGCTTGCATTCTGGCAGTCCTAGAAACTCAGCAGGACGTTATAAAAAAGCGCCGTTATGATTAAGCGTACCGAAGATTTATTGTAACAATGCCAGCGATATTCGTAATGTTATGTCATCGAAGTGTGATTAAGGGTCATAAGTCACTACACAAATAAGATCTGGTACGTAGCCACGCTGCTCCCTCGCTGCTGGATGCTATCAGGAGTAAAGGTTAACTTCGACAGTCCAAATACTGCAGTGATCTCAAAACATGTTAGTGTCAACGACAACTTGAGTTTGCTATCACCAGATACGACTATACCTAAATCAACAGTTTTGTTTCCGGCAGCTTATGTGTGGCGGGCGAAACAAGGTACAACGACGATTTGTGTTACTTTATTCTTTTCACATGTTCGTACTATCACCAATGAAATATTTGCAGACATAAGCCATACTTACCGTTATTGCTAACCAACACATTTGCTACCAACTATATTTTGGAAGCATCTGAAGGATAAGGAGATCTGAATTTTATCATCGACGTTACTAAGTGTCTCCATACTTAAAGAAGTACTCTCTACTCTTGGCCCCTGCATGGACTGTGGTGCTTCCTTTGAGCTCGTATACTTCATTCCATCACTGGGGTCTACGAGGTGTTATTAAAATGGCGTATCGGAAGCGTTATATAACCATTTTAGATCTGTGCATCACATAGATGAACGGCTACTAACAAGCTTTGGCACAGTATGGTGATCCTGCACTGTACAATACAACCTGTTATCTACTGTGAATCAAAGTAAAGTTGTAAAGCTAGTGAGACGTAAAGAATTAACACTACCAACTTCGTATTTCTTTGCATTATGAATACACATACTCATATTACTGTTGTTTTGAAACAGTATTTTCCCTAAAGAAATTATCTGTAATACATGCTAAAAAGAAACCAGGCCAGGCATACAGTATTATGTAATTACCTGTGACAGCATTCTTAATGTAAAATAGCAGCGTTTGTGCGAAGAGATAAGTGTACAGAATCATTACAAATATGTCGTTTTCCACGGATGCATATTACTAGAAGCTGTGGTAATGTGTTCTGCACCTGCTTCCATGCACCAACTAAGAGCAGTGCCATTACTCTAATATGTTCGGACAATGAGAGAACCGCCCACAGTTGGTCGTAATCATTCTACATAAAGTAAGGACCGAGCGGCGACAACAAATAGCGACGGAAATAAAACAATAACACTTTGGCATACTTCTGTAAATGCCTACACTTCTTTCAGTCTGTTTGAAATTAGTCAGAGACGTAAATTATTCCTGAAGTTGTGGACGTTATTTCTCCAGTTCAAACTGCAATACGCAACATTGTTCAATCTCATTACCGTCAGAGCGGTAACGTCTTACCTTGCTTTCTGCTTCCATTTGCCAACAATTCTCTCTCTCTCTCTCTTACTTCCCTTCTGATCACATTTTTTAAACTTATCTTCATCCCTTTTTCCGGACATAGCAATGGACTCGTTAATTTTCATCCCCGCGTTGGATTAGAACTATTTTTACCCAATGTTCTTACTCCATTCCTATTGTTTGTACACACGATTACGATTACAACTGCAGTTCTGCTCTTTCGGTTATGGTTTCTTTTCATATTTATGTAACTGCTAACTTTTTCTCTCCTTTTTTAGCAATCATGCTACTCTTATACTTGCCAACTATAATCCTTTTCTAGAGATCATGTGCTGTACTGCTGTACTATACAGCAATAACGCTATTTTTTGTTTTAAACTCGGCAGTTTAATTGTAGTGCAGCAGAAATAACAGTTCGTTTTACTGGCTACTGCTAACTGATGTTCAGATGTATGTGAATGCCTAAGGCACCTAACTGCTGAGGTCATCGGTCCCTAGACTTACACACTACTGAAACTAACTTATACTAAATTATACTAAGAACGACACACACACACACACACACACACACACACACACACACACACACCCATGCCTAATGGAGGACTCGAACCTCCAGCGGGAGGGGCCGCGCAATCCGTGACATGGTGGTAACTGATGTTTAGTTGTAATGTCCTCTTATCCTGCCCAGTGAAAAAGTAAAGTTCTGATGTCACGGTGAGTGGGCGGTTTTGAAATTTTGTTCATATTCTTCACCCCCACCGCCCTCCCGCTGCCCGCCTCCCCCGCCCCCCTCCAGTATTTTCAGTATAGTATCGAATTTGTTTCATGCTATAAGCAATAATACTTGGATCATCCATTTTCACCTAAACTTAAACTTAATCATACGCCCTGCTAATTTAAAGATAAGAGAGAGAGTGTGTGTACCCGTATGTGTATGTATGTGTCTGGGAGAGAGAGAGAGAGAGAGAGAGAGAGAGAGAGAGAGAGAGAGAGATACAGAGACGCGCCACGAAAGAATTATCCGAATGGGACGCAGATCAGCAGATGTGATGCATGTGTACAGTTGAGGAATTGATTACAATTAAAGAAAAATTGAATAATTTATTCAAGAGAAAGAGCTTCGCATAGTGAGCAAGTCAATAACTCAGTAGTCCACTTGTGGCCCACATGCAAGCAGTTATGCAGCTTGGCATTGATTGATAGAGTTGTTAGATGTCCTTTTGAGGGATACCGTGTCAAATTATGCCCAACTGGCGTGTTAGTTCGTCAAAATGACAAGTTGGTTGGAGGGCCCTGGCCATAGTGGCCAAAACATTCTCAGCTGGGGACAGATATGGCGACCTTGCTAGCCAAGGTTGGACTCTGCAAGCATGAAGACAAACGCTAGAAACTTTCGCCATGTGTGGGCGGCCATTATGGTGCTGTAATGTAAGCCCAGGATGGCTTGCCACGAAAGTTAACAAACGTGGGCGTAGAATATCGTCTTCGTACCACTGTGCTGTAAGGGTGCCCCGGATGACAACCAGAGGGGCCCTGCTATGAGAAGAAATGGCACCCCAGACCATCACTCCTGGTCGTCAGACCGCCTGGTGGCAGGTTGGTATCGCACTGCTGTCCCAGACGTCTCCAGACGCGTCTTTGCTTGTCACTGGAGCTCAGTTCAAAGCAGGTCTCATCACTAAAGACAGTTCTGCTCCAGTCAATGAGATTCCAGGTCCGAGACGCGTCTGGAGACGTCCCTGGCGGTGATGGACCACCAACCTGAATTGTCTCCCGCCATTGCCCAACAACCAGGACTGACAGTTGGGAGTGCCATTTCTTTTCATAGCAGGACCTCATTGGTTGTCATTCACGTCACCCTTACAGCGCATCGGTATGTCAAAGATATTCTACACCCTGTCGTCCCCTATGGTAAGCCAACACGGGCTTACATTTCTGCAAGATAATGTCCGCCCATACACGGCGAGAGCCTCTACTGCTTATTTGCGTGCTTACCAAATCCTGCTTTTACCAGCAAGGTCGCTGGCCTTGTCCACAACTGAGAACGTTTAGAGTATTGCGGACAGGGCCCTCCAACCGGCTCGCTATTGGACGCTCTAACGCATCCATTGGACAGAATATAGCACGATGTCCATCAAGAGGACATGCAACAACTTTTTCAGTCAGTGCCAAACTGACTAACTGCTCGCTTAAGGGCCAGTGGTGGGCCAATTCATTATTGAAGTGCTCAATTTGTGAAGCTCTTTCTCTTGAATAAATCATTCAATTTTCCGGCAGTTGTAATCATTTGTTTGTCTCTACATGTCTTCCGATTTCCTTCACACTCGAATAATTCCTTCGTGGTGCGTCGCTCTTTTTTTCTTCTTTTTTGGTGAGTGTATGTATGTGATGTATGAGAGTGTGTGTGTGTGTGTGTGTGTGTGTGTGTGTGTGTGTGTATAACACGAACTGTGATATTAGCGGTTTACTGTAGATTGAGTGAGTTGCGGAACACGCGATCTCATACAGACGCTGCCCTTGTTTTAGCACTCCTTCGAACTCTATGATTATAGCATTCCCGTGAATTCATTCAAGAATAGTCTTTTACAGACTGTAAAGATGCTTTTAAAGTATTGTGCAGCAGGTACTTTCGGATAGTTTATGCCGTGCGATTCCAAAAATTGTGCTACTGGGAACAGGTATCTTCTTCAGTTTAAAAGCACCCGAATGTGTTTGGTAATTTATATCTGGCAGTACGTGGTAAGTTACAGACATATTTGTTTTTGGAGGGTAGTTCCCCTTGACGAAAACCGGCACGTATCTACATGCAATCTCGTCGCATCGTCCATTCCAGTTTGTACGTTCTTTTCATCGAGGCGTATTCCGGAGGAATCAGCATACTTCGAACTGTCATGTTGTAAGCAGATTAAAGATATAGTAATTGAGATGGAGTACATTTGACGCCGCCGTGTATAAATATTTGTATTAGTGTTTGCAACCTCTACTGCGAACCAGCAGTATTTTTCTTGTGTTCTCCCTCTGTACGATATGTTTCATCTTCAATTACACTGAAGCGCCAAAGAAACTGGTCTAGGTATGCGTATTCAAGTGCAGAGATACATAAACAAGCAAAATACGGCGCTGTTGTCGGTAATGCCTATTGTTGTTGTTGTGGTCTTCAGTCCTGAGACTGGTTTGATGCAGCTCTCCATGCTACTCTATCCTGTGCAAGCTTTTTCATCTCCCAGTACCTACTGCAACCTACATCCAAGACAACAAATGTCTGGCGTAGTTGTTAGACCCGTTACTCCTGCCACAATGGCAGTTTATCAAGAATGAAGTGAGTTTGAAAGTGGCGTTATAGTCGGCGCACGAGCGATGGGACATAGCGTCTTCGAGGTAGCGATGAAGTGGGGATTTTTCTCGTACGACTATTTCACGAGTGTACCGCGAATATCAGGAACCGGTAAAAAATAAAATCTCCTACATCGCTGCGGCCGGAAAAAGATCCTGTAAGAACGGGACCAACGACGACTGAAGAGATTCGTTGAACGTGACAGAAGTGCGACTCTACCGCAAACTGCTGCAGATTTTAGTGCTGGGCCATCAACAAGTGTCAACGTGCGAAACATTCAACGAAACATCATCGATATGGGTTTGCGGACCCGAAGGCCCATTTGTGTACCCTTGATGACTGCACGACACAAAGTTTTACGCCTCGCCTGGGCTCGTCATCACTGACATTGGGCTGTTGATGACCGGAAACTAGTTGCCTGGTTGGACGAGTCTCGTTTCAGATTGTATCGAGCAGATGGATGTGTACAGGCATGGAGACAACCTCATGAATCCATGGACCCTGCACGTCAGCAGGGCACTGTTCAAGCTGATGGAGGCTTTGTAATGGTGTGGGGCGTGTGCAGCTGGAGCGATGTGGACCCCTTCTACTTCTATATACGACTCTGACAGGTGACAAATGGTTCAAATGGCTCTGAGCACTATGGGACTTAACAGCCGTGGTCATCAGTCCCCTAGAACTTAGAACTACTTAAACCGAACTAACCTAAGGACATCACACACATCCATGCCCGAGGCAGGATTCGAACCTGCGACCGTAGCAGTCGCGCGGTTCCGGACTGCGCGCCTGGAACCGCGAGACCACCGTGGCCGGCGACAGGTGACACGTACGTAAGCATCCTATCTGATCACCTGCATCCATTCATGCCCATTGTGCATTCCGACGTATTTGGGCAATTCTAGCAGGACAATGCGACACCCCACACGTCCAGAATTGCTACAGAGTGCCTCCAGGAACACTTATATGAGTTCAAACACTTCTGCTGGCCACCAACCTCCCCTGAGATGAGCATTATTGACCATATGTGGGATGCCTTGCAACATGCTGTTCAGAAGAGATCTCCACCCCTCGTACTCTTACGGACTTATGGACATCCATGCAGGATTCACGGTGACAGTTCCCTGCAGCACTACTTCAGACATTAGTAGACTCCATGCGACGCCGTGTTGCGGCACTTCTGCGTCCCTGTGGAGGCCCTACGTGATATTAGGCAGGTGTTCCAATTTCTTTGCCTCGTCAGTGAATGTGTATGTATTTACTCGAGTAGTAATCTGTGCTGAAAGAATTTTTCTGTATCCTTGTATCCATCGCGATTTTGTTGTTCGAAACTATTCGTATCCCATGTTTCTTTTGTCTGAGTAATATTTTCAAATATTGGTAGGTCTGTGGCATTGTAAGTGTACAAACTGTTACGTTCTTGGTAATACTAAAATTGCACCCACTTCAATTACAGAACGAATAAATTGATATTGAGTTAAGTTTCATTTGCCTGAAGATATCTTCACGTGTGATCAGATAAAGCTTGATCACTATTGTCGATATCGAAATTAGATAAATTTGTAAGATATAATCAGTCTTCATTAAGTGAGGGTATATATAGTAGTTCCCTGACAATATCGTTTGCGTTTATTTATAGGTGTTAGTGAACGAGCATCACTTGTAATTGGTGAGACTGACAAGTGTATTTTAATGTCATTATACGAAACCAGAAGTCTCGTGATGCTCTAGCTCAGTTCTTTCTAATGTATCTCGAGGCCAAGTAAATGTTGACACAAAGCCCCAAGGCGCGTATCAGAACAAAACAATAGCGGCATCAGTGAAGTAGCAGTTTGATTTGATTCTCAGAATTAATCTGAGAAAAATGTCCTTATTGGATGTTGGTTTCACGCCTTTATGAGGAAAAGAGGAATGGTGGCGTTGAGATGCGTAACAATAGGAGCGATAAGGCTGACGTTTGCCCCCGGAAAAGTCACTGCAGAAGTCAAGGAATGTTTGTCTCTTTTATTGTTTCATATTCTTGTTATCTCGCCCTAATTCCATCTTCATCCATCTCCAGTAGTCACTAAACTGGTCCATATACACCGAAGGACATTTGAATCAGAACCACACGTACACTTATTATCGATGGAGTATCAAAAGAAATTTGTGAATGGACCGAGTGTTTCTTTGTAGGAAAGACGCAGATAAATTATCTTAGACGGAGAGTTATCGAGAGATGCAAAAGTAATTTCAGGTATTGGGCATGAAACTTTATTGAGAGCATTCCTCTTCATGTTAATATTAATCACCTGGCAGAAAATATGAATAGTAAACTCAGACTTTACGCAGATGGTGCGGTTATTATAATGAAATACTCTCAGAAAAAGTTGAACAAATATTCAGTCAGATCTTGGTAACATTTAAAAGTGGCTCAAGAATTTGCAACTTGTTTAAATATTCAGAAATGTACACATCTGCGCTTCACATAACGAAAAAACGTAGTATCCTATGACTATAATATCAACGAGTCACAAATGGAATCGGGGAACACACACACATAGCTGAGTACACAACATTTTGTTGGGATATGAAATGGTATGATTACATAGGCTCAGTCGTGGGTAAAGCAGGTGTTAGACTTCGGTTTATTGGTTGAGTATTGGGGAAGCGCAATCAGTCTACAAAGGAGATTGCTTACAAATCCCTCGTGTTATCCATTCTGGAATATTGCCCAAGTGTGTGGGACCCTTACCAAGTAGGATTAACTGAGGATACTGAGTGTACGAGGGTGAGTCAAATGAAAACCTTAAATAATTTTTTTAATATTATTTATTGTGCAGAAGTGGTACAAAGCTATATCACTTTTCAACATAACCTCCCCCACGCTCAATGCAAGTCCTCCAGCGCTCACAAAGTGCATAAATTCCTTTAGAAAAAAATTCTTTTGGTAGTCCGCACAACCATTCATGCATCGTGTGGCGTATCTCTTCATCAGAATGGAACTTTTTTCCTCCCATTTCCCATATGGAAACCACTTGCGGCAAGGTCTGGTGAGAATGGTGGATGAGGAAGACACTCAAAATGCAGGTCTGTGATTGTTGCAACTCTTATACGGGTAGTATGGGGCCTTACATTGTCATGCTGCAAAAGGGCACCTGCTGACAGCAATCCACGTCGCTTTGATTTGATTGCAGGCCGCAGATGATTTTTTTACGAGATCTGTGTATGATGCACTGGTGACAGTGGTCCCTCTAGGCATGTAATGCTCCAAAATGACGCCTTTTTCGTCCCGAAAGAGAGTCAGCATAATCTTCTCTGCTGATGGTTCTGATCGAAACTTATTTGGTTTTGCTGATGAAGATTGACGCCATTCATTGCTCGCTCTCTTCGTTTCCGGTTGGTGGGAGTGAACACAGGTATCGTCCCCAGTAACGATTCTTGCAAGGAAGCCATCACCTTCTCCCTCAAAGCGCCGAAGAAGTTCTTCACAAGCATTAACACGTCGTTCTCTCATTTCAGGAGTCAGCTGCCGTGGCACCCATCTTGCAGACACTTTGTGAAACTGGAGCACATCATGCACAATGTGGTGTGCTGACCTGTGACTAATCTGTAAACATGCTGCAATGTCATTCAGTGTCACTCGGCTGTTTTCCTTCACTATGGCTTCAACTGCTGCATGGTTCTGTGGAGTCACAACTCGTTGTGGCTGACCTGGAAGAGGAGCATCTTCCACTGAAGTCACACCATTTGCGAACTTCGTACTCCATTCGTAGACTTCGTCGATGAATTTCAATAGCTTTCACACCTTCAGTACGTAAAAACCGAATAACAAAACGCTGTTCTTCCCTGGTGCAAGTCGCAAGTGGGGCGGCCATCTTTATACTGATACTGCGACAGTATGTTTGCATCTGCACCATGCTGCCACCTACAGGCCATTCTGCACGCTGTTTGTAGCACGCTTACCAACTTACAGGATAACGGCGCGAAATTTCGATTTGTTATTACAAATGTAATGCTTTCATTTGACTCACCCTCGTATAAGAATAAGGACAGTACGAATGCTCACAGGGTTGTTTGATCCATAGAGAGCGTTACGGAGATGCTGAAAAAACTGAACTGGCTGACGCTTGAAGGTACATGTAAGCGAATCCTACGAAAGTGTACTGGAAGAAGTTTCAAAACCAGCTTTATTTGAGGAATCTAGGAATTACTACAAGCCCTAACGTATTGCTCCCATGGCGATAGTTAAGACAAGCTCACGCTCATTGTAGCAAGCGCAGACGCGTTTAAGCTGTCATTCTTCTCAAGGTAGATCCGTGAATGGGACGGCAGTAAGCTCTGATAAGTGCTTAAGTAACCTCTACCACGTATTTCACAGTGATCTAAAAGTATTATTGTAAATGTAGTTGTACATGTTTCATGACTGATACGCAACAGGGACTATTTAGTACTCCAGTTGTACCTGCAGTCGGCGTTATTTTATAAAAAATTGTTTTTAATGATGCGAGATACATACATACCGGACTACTGTAATTCATTGCGAAAGAATTGGCCATAGCAATTACTCTTCTCGAGTTTTCCAAACTTGCCTTTCTCGCATTAATTGTTTCAAAATGCTTACTGTGTGTTTGTGTCTGGTTTTTGCAAGATGTGATCTGGAACAATATCGACATGATATCCATCATCACCTATCTGTTTCCACCGAAAGCGTCATTTGTCGTTGACGAGTAGCTGTAGTGGTTGAAGGCGAACACAAGGACAACGGTCGGTGTCATGAGGGCCTGTCTGCCAAGGACAAGAGCGAGGTCATCTCTTTCCCTCTTCTCAGAAGAACGGCTCAGTGGGTGGGTGACCATGTGGGTTGCAGATGCCCCTTTAATAATGAGCCAGATGTGACACTGAGGTGTCTGGGTGATGTTGTTGCGGTACATAATAATGCGATGTCCCACACCTAATATACGGGTGGCCGGCCTCCTTGCCCTACATTCACAGACCCGCTACTGCTGTGCTGATTTTACCAGCCGGCCGAAGTAATTGGTCTCCCCAGTCCCAAATGAAGCGCAGTGCTTCGTGTTTAGTGCTTATACCTCCCACTACCTTAATTACACCCTATCTCTATGCAGCGGTATAAAATTAAGCACGTTCAGGTCGTTCAGACAGTATATTCAATATAAAAGAAATAGAGTTATTCACCACATCATACCAGCTGAATACTGGAGAAATTCATGGATACATAACTCTGCACTGTTCCTAAGCATTCAAAGCTCGCCTTACAACACTGACAACTCTTGAAATGCAAGACAGTGACGATTCACAAGCTGAACACAACTAATCAAACGGGACAGGTTACCTCACCATGAAGTGAATAGCTTTCCACTTGCCACATGGTATGTGACAGTAAACAGAAGCTCTGGAGTTTTTCAATACAACTCTTAAAGGTATCGCTTTGCCGTACTGCACATGCATGTGGAACGCTCACAACACTGAATATCAATTCTGTCTATAATAACACTATCCAGGAACAGCTGGAGATTTTTACAGACACAAAACAATTTTCATCCCAAAGTAGATAAACAAACTGCAGACCTAACAGTCTTTGGTCATTAAGGAAGGAGTTACATGAATTCATTAGGTAGATAATTATGACACCTTAGATGCCACATGCCACATCACATAGATGAAATAATTAGTAACATTAGTTGAAAAATGAAACAACGGAAGATGGTCACTAACTCTCGGAAGGTAATTCACTGCCACTGGAAGACTAACATAGCAACTGTGCGAACATCCTACCATATGTGGCGGAGTACAATGTTTAATAGGCGGTGGTTACCTCACTCAGAAAGTCAGTGTGGACTGCAAAGTATAAAGCCGACTGACACACTTGGACAAATGCATGACACTCTACCGAAGTGTGTCGCACACAATCAGTTTCGTCCAACGTCATGGCGGCGCCGACGTCGAAATCCTTACAACAAAGGAAAGATGAAACTTTCTGTTCGAATAAAGTTATGAACCAAACTAAGAAGTGCATGGATCGAATGAATGGTGTAAACACTAGCTGTCATATAGGATACCGTCGTAAGAGGGCAAGTTTAAAGCGTGAGTGATGTCGAAACGACGCTACATATACATGATCATCTTTACTTTAACAATAAACGACGTTAAATTTCCTTCATATGCTGTAGATATTCTGCAAGAGAGAGTAACATTACAAACCAGCAACCCACAGAACTTGGCAGCGGCCGAGTATTAGCACAAGCCAAGCCATACCTTACATCAGAATCACGCATTAAAATCTGTATAATTGAATTAGAATCCAGTAGACAGAAATACTGCTGCATGAATTCGTAACAGAATGTAGCTGTCGTTCAACGATTCATTCAGTCGTCGGTTATTTGCCTCGGCTTGTCAGGCAAAATCCCACGCACAAAGAACACTAACATTTTGGCATCGGTTAAAAGCTCAGTGTGCTTTTGAATATTGTGTCCTACGCCAACACAGAATCCAGGCTGTACGTTGCTCTAATACATTTACAATTTACAAGGAGTCGTAAATCTGTGTCCACCCCGTTAAAGTCGTATTTATCCACTGCACATTCCACGTCCACTGTATGTTTACAAAGAGTGTAGTGTAGAGAGGTGTCTCCCATGAAAATAGACTTTCACGTCCACATGTGAAATTTTACATCATTATGACGTGAGAAACGGTCAGTCAGAGCGCTCATCTAATAGGCTTTATAGTCCTCTAAGACTGTGGATATTATTTACCTAATTAATTTATATAATTCTTTCCTTAATGACCAATGCTACGAAGTCTGCATTTTCTTAATGCACTGTGGGATGAAAATCGTCTTCGGTTGCACAAATTCCCTGTTGTTTGTTGATGATCCTGCCGGCAGAACTCCTATTCAGTGTTGTGACTGTGTCATATCAATCCATCGAGTCATACAGCAATACCTTTAAGAGTTCTACTGAAAAGGTCCATAGATTCTGTTGTAAAATTCCTGGGGAATCCTGTTGCTTGCCCCATATACGTTCTTAATAGGGGCACCTGACAACTCAGTATCGGCGAGCGGCAAGCTATTCGTATTTGCAATCTGTCGACTAATGAAGGTTTTCGTGATAACTACTCGTATCGGTTACAGTCAGTGAAGCAATTCATCAGCTTACATACTGATTACGATGACTGTTGATTTTATCAAAATTTACTAAGTGATATAACATAGCCATACCGTGTGAAGAACAGTTTTCGCACGCCACAAACTACTTGTTTACCGATGTTACGGAACTATGTAGTAGTGTGTGTTTTACTATTACATACCACGTGGCAAGCGGAACATTATTCACTTTATGGTGAATAAACCGTCCCATTTCCTTAGGTGTGCTCTGTTGATAAACTATCATAGTCTCGTTCTTTCAAAAGTTACAAAATATTGTTGGGTGAACTATGAAAGCTTAGAAACAATACAGAGCTATGTTTCCATGAAGGAGTTCAGGAAAACTTGTATCCCTGTTCCTCTTGGAGTTACAGAAAAACTGGTAATTTTTCAGCAAAGTGTCTGAGATGTCTGCGGATCACAGGCAGATTATTTCGTTCTAATATTCTGCTACGAAACGTCACAATGATCACTCATTTCATACATGGTTCAGTGCCTCAGACTTTATTAAATTGCTCGGTTTGAAAATTATAGAAAGTTATAGAACAGTTATATTTCCTGATATGAAGACCTGGGTTGTTAACAGTGGTAAGGAAAATTCCCTCCCCCCATGAACCATGGACCTTGCCGTTGGTGGGGAGGCTTGCGTGCCTCAACGATACAGATAGCCGTACCGTAGGTGCAACCACAACGGAGGGGTATCTGTTGAGAGGCCAGACAAACGTGTGGTTCCTGAAGAGGGGCAGCAGCCTTTTCAGTAGTTGCAGGGGCAACAGTCTGGATGATTGACTGATCTGGCCTTGTAACACTAACCAAAACGGCCTTGCCGTTGTGGTACTGCGAACGGCTGAAAGCAAGGGGAAACTACAGCCGTAATTTTTCCCGAGGGCAAGCAGCTTTTCTGTATGGTTAAATGATGATGGCGTCCTCTTGGGTAAAATATTCCGGAGGTAAAATTGTCCCCCATTCGGATCTCCGGGCGGGGAATACTCAAGAGGACGTCGTTATCAGGAGAAAGAAAACTGGCATTCTACGGATCGGAGCGTGGAATGTCAGATCCCTTAATCGGGCAGGTAGGTTAGAAAATTTACAAAGGGAAATGGACAGGTTAAAGTTAGATATAGTGGGAATTAGTGAAGTTCGGTGGCAGGAGGAACAAGACTTCTGGTCAGGTGAATACAGGATTATAAATACAAAATCGAATAGGGGTAATGCGGGAGTACGTTTAATAATGAATAAAAAAATAGGAGTGCGGGTAAGCTACTACAAACAGCATAGTGAACGTATTGTAGTGGCCAAGATAGACACGAAGCCCATGCCTACTACAGTAGTACAAGTTTATATGCCAACTAGCTCTGCAGATGACGAAGAAATTGAAGAGATATATGATGAGATACAAGAAATTATTCAGGTAGTGAAGGGAGACGAAAATTTAATAGTCATGGGTGACTGGAATTCGAGAGTAGGAGAAGGGAGAGAAGGAAACATAGTAGGTGAATATGGATTGGGGCTAAGAAATGAAAGAGGAAGCCATCTGGTAGAATTTTGCACAGAGCATAGCTTAATCATAGCTAACACTTGGTTCACGAATCATAAAAGAAGGTTGTATACATGGAAGAATCCTGGAGATACTGAAAGGTATCAGATAGATTATATAATGGTAAGACAGAGATTTAGGAACCAGGTTTTAAATTGTAGGACATTTCCATGGGCAGATGTGGACTCTGACCACAATCTATTGGTTATGAACTGTAGATTAAAACTGAAGAAATTGCAAAAAGGTGGGAATTTAAGGAGATGGGACCTGGATAAACTGACTAAACCAGAGGTTGTACAGAGTTTCAGGGAAAGCATAAGGGAACAATTGACAGGAATGGGGGAAAGAAATACAGTAGAAGACGAATGGGTAGCTCTGAGAGATGAAGTAGTGAAGGCAGCAGAGGAGCAAGTAGGTAAAAAGACAAAGGCTAGTAAAAATCCGTGGGTAACAGAAGAAATATTGAATTTAATTGATGAAAGGAGAAAATACAAAAATGCAGTAAATGAAGCAGGCAAAAAGGAATACAAATGTCTCAAAAATGAGATCGACAGGAAGTACAAAATGTCTAAGCAGGCATCGCTAGAGGACAAATGTAACGATGTAGAGGCTTATCTCACTAGGGGTAAGATAGATACAGCCTACAGGAAAATTAAAGAGACCTTTGGAGAAAAGAGAGCCACTTGTATGAATATCAAGAGCGCAGATGGAAACCCTGTTCTAAGCAAAGAGGGGAAAGCAGAAAGGTGGAAGGAGTATATAGAGGGTCTATACAAGGGCGATGTACTTGAGGACAATAGTATGGAAATGGAAGAGGATGTAGATGAAGATGAAATGGGAGATACGATACTGCGTGAAGAGTTTGAAGAGCACTGAAAGACCTGAGTCGAAACAAGGCCCCGGGAGTAGACAACATTCCATTAGAACTACTGATGGCCTTGGGTGAGCCAGTCCTGACAAAACTCTACCATCTGGTGAGCAAGATGTACGAGACAGGCGAAATACCCTCAGACTTCAAGAAGAATATAATAATTCCAGTCCAAAGAAAGCAGGTGTAGAAGAATATAATAATTCCAATCCCAAAGAAAGCAGGTGTTGACAGATGTGAAAATTACCGAACTATCAGTTTAATAAGTCACAGCTGCAAAATACTAACGCGAATTATTTACAGACGAATGGAAAAACTGGTAGAAGCCGACCTCGGGGAAGATCAGTTTGGATTCCGTAGAAATGTTGGAACACGTGAGGCAATACTGACCTTACGACTTATCTTAGAAGGAAGATTAAGGAAAGGCAAACCTACGTTTCTAGCATTTGTAGACTTAGAGAAAGCTTTTGACAATGTTGACTGGAATACTCTCTTTCAAATTCTAAAGGTGGCAGGGGTAAAATACAGGGAGCGAAAGGCTATTTACAATTTGTACAGAAAGCAGATGGCAGTTATAAGAGTTGAGGGTCATGGAAGCAGTGGTTGGGAAGGGAATGAGACAGGGTTGTAGCCTCTCCCCGATGTTATTCAATCTGTATATTGAGCAAGCAGTGAAGGAAACAAAAGAAAAAGTCGGAGTAGGTATTAAAATCCGTGGAGAAGAAGTAAAAACTTTGAGGTTCGCCGATGACATTGTAATTCTGTCCGAGACAGCAAAGGACTTGGAAGAGCAGTTGAACGGAATGGACAGTGTCTTGAAAGGGTGATATAAGATGAACATCAACAAAAGCAAAACGAGGATAATGGAATGTAGTCGAATTAAGTCGGGTGATGCTGAGGGAATTAGATTAGGAAATGAGACACTTAAAGTAGTGAAGGAGTTTTGCTATTTGGGGAGCAAAATAAGTGATGATGGTCGAAGTAGAGAGGATATAAAATGTAGACTGGCAATGGCAAGGAAAGCGTTTCTGAAGAAGAGAAATTTGTTAACATCGAGTATAGATTTAACTGTCAGGAAGTCGTTTCTGAAAGTATTTGTATGGAGTGTAGCCATGTATGGAAGCGAAACATGGACAATAAATAGTTTGGACAAGAAGAGAGTAGAAGCTTTCGAAATGTGATGCTACAGAAGAATGTTGAAAATTAGGTGGGTGATCACGTAACTAATGAGGAGGTATTGAATAGGATTGGGGAGAAGAGAAGTTTGTGGCACAACGTGACTAGAAGAAGGGATCGGTTGGTAGGACATGTCCTGAGGCATCAAGGAATCACAAATTTAGCATTGGAGGGCAGTGTGGAGGGTAAAAATCGTAGATGGAGACCAAGAGATGAATACACTAAGCAGATTCAGAAGGATGTAGGTCGCAGTAGGTACTGGGAGATTAAGGAGCTTGCACAGGATAAATTAACATGGAGAGCTGCATCAAACCAGTCTCAGGACTGAAGACCACAACAACAACAACAAGGTAAATTCGATAAGAAACAGAGGTATTGCAATCATAACATTGTACGTGATGTTCTTTATTCATAGTAGTTGATAGTTCCGCAATAAACCGAGAAATGGCAGCGCCATCTCTAATTTCAGTTTACGCCTAATGACAACTTTGTCCGGGTGTGTGATATGTGGTAAACAGTGGTTATGTACCAAAAACAAGGCTGCTAGTAATAATAACAAGTGCGGTTTTCATGGCAGGAAAATGTTTTCCAGGGACGATTTGGACAAATACGAGGATGATAAGGATAACTACGACTCAGATAAACATCGTGAACATGTTACTGAACACAAATGTTCTTCGAAAGTTGATGCTAATCAGGGTAGTGTGCATAATTCTTTAAGCAAGTAAACAGTGTTCAGTTGTGCTCCTTGCCATTATTTACGTGGCAGTGCGATGGTAGAAATGTTAAGAAACATCCTTAATATCATATTTTACTTTTTGAAGTTATTAACCTTAGTATTTCATGCCGTGACGATGCAAATGTTAGTATCATAAACTGAGAAGACGGCACCTTTTAAATTTGTTTCACTGAGAGGTTACCCGTAATTTTTCGTGAAATCGTTCAGGTAGTAAGCAGTGGTAAGTCAATGCTAACTCATGTTAACTGAACTCAGTTTGTAAGTAAACAATGTTTAGTAGCCTTTAACAAAGAATAAAATTTTGGATAGGATTTACTGTTTGAAGAATATATCATTACTATGCTATTTTAAAACGACTTATCTGAATAATAAAATCACAGGGGATGTACTTGAAATATCTTACATATGAGACTTTATTGAAACTTAACTGTGCAATTTCTCAAAACAACCAGTTTGTATCTTACTCTTGTTTACAGCCGAGGTCTTCATGTAACTGATCCTGTCGAGATGGCAAACACATAAATCAAAAATATTTCTCTCATAAACCATTATTTTATAGATGCTGTAAGATATTCATGAAGCCCTTATCAGTATCATCCACTGCAAACAGATCTTTGTCTATCAGTAACAATAAAATTGTATTTGTTTCTCGATGACAGTCATGAAACACGGAATTAAACTGACTGAAAGATGTATCACTACTGATAATGTCGTTGCATAGTGTGTTGTCATAGCGTGTCGTAGTCTATATTTGTGATTGTCTGCAAAGGACACCGACACGTCACATTCACCGATTTGCTTCACACTGGGAGGAGACATGGCTCTCCTTGTAGCTGTTAAAGTAATTTCTATATGTTGGCTATATTTCGTAGGCAGAAATGTGTGACGTAAAATTCACCAAACGTGAACTGGTCAGCGACATTTTTCACTATAAATTCTTCGAAATATGTGTGGAGGGTTACTTCATTCCAAAGCATCATAATAACAACCAAAAACAACGAAAAGAGAGGCTGTGAAGTGAAATCATTGGATACGTAACAATAATTTTTTTTAATAAGTAAATTTTTCTAGGAGAGCACACACTCAAATTCAGAAAGGGTTCTTTTTAATTTTTTATGTGAAAAATAAAAGTTTTACTGAGTAGCTAATAACAGATATGGATGTAGCTTTGCTTTATTTACATAGGAATTTCTTTAGAAATGTAGTAGATGAGTCGATATTTGGATCTCCACTTCCTATTGGCTAACAACTAATGCTCTAACCGAGTCAGGGAGTAAGTCTTCGTTACGTTTCTAATTCACAGCTTCTTCAGCACATGACCAATCCATCACAACGAGTTCACAGTGACTATCCTTAGTCCATTTCGCACTGATAGAAACTTAATGTAATCATATAGAAACTTAATGTAATCATACAACAGCATTTGTTTTTATAAGATAATGCTACATCATGACCAGTTTTACAATTTTTTGTTATGTAGAAAAGGAATACATTTCAGTTAAAGTTTGCACCATACTAATGGTTCAAATGGCTCTGAGCACTATGGGACTTAACTTCTGAGGTCATCAGTCCCCTAGAACTTAGAACTATTTAAACCTAACTAACCTAGCGACATCACAGACCCCATGCCCGAGGCAGGATGCGAACCTGCGACCGTAGCAGTCGCGCAGTTCCAGACTGTATCGCCTAGAACCGCTCGGCCACTGCAGCCGGCTGCACCATACAGAAAGACACATGGTGAACTAACTGTCTGCCGAAGTTTCTTAACAAGATTAAGAACAAGATTTTCCTATTACCTATTGGCATACATCTTCCACGCCTTTTGTTCATCTAGCACATTTTGAATCACATCACTGGTAAACATCAGACTTCAAAATGTTTCTTCTTGGAAACAGTTGTAGTGCATAAAGTCCAAATTGCTAGATATTTGCGCTGTGAAAATTTAACTCTGTGTTTGCCCATTGTATTGTCTGGAAATTGTCTTCCGTGCTGGAACACTAGTGCAGTACGTAACGAATTGCTACATAGTTGATGGCAGCTATAAACTGGTAAGGTAACTTCCTTGTTGTATTTGTGATTCTCAGTTATTATAGCAGGCTCAAACTGATACCCCGAAGACATGCTGTTGAGAACATATTTTCTTGTCACCACCATTCAGCTGGTATGATGTGTTAATACCAGTGTGTCTTGCAGTTCGAATATCCACTCTGATGGAACTGAATGCGCTTACGTGTTTACTGCTGTGTGTAGATAGGGAGTAACTGAGGCATCAGTGGAGTACGGAGCACCATAAACGAAGCACTGAGACTATTCCGGACCAGGCAGCCTGATTCCTTCAGCAGTCATTGGCAGCAGTGCCGGCGCAGTGGGTGGTAGTGAAAGGAGGCTGGCCAGCTACACCCTGGCGTGGGACATCTGCTTGATATGTGTCGCAACAGCATGACTCGGATGCATCAGGGTGGCACCAGACGAATTGTTATGTGGTCACGTGCAACACACCTAGCACCCACCCACTTTACCGTTGTCCTGAGGAGTGGGTGACCTTGCTCTAGGCCTTGAGGGGAAAGGGTCGGACCCTCATGACACGGACGTAGACAGATCCATGTTGTACGTCCTCGGACTTTCCTTCGTCGACTACTAATAGCTATTAGCCCTCCCCCCACCTTGGCCCTCCATCCTGTGGAGGTTATAACCCTACCTACCTGCGTACATAAGTGTTTGCAGACATAATTAGGAAAGCGTGAGAGAGATACCAGCAGAAGCTAAGTTGTCGGACTAGATCGTGGGTCGTACCTGGATAGTTCATTTGGTGCGATGTTGCCTTTGAAAGGTATAGGTTTTGGGCTGAAGTCCCATAACGGCTGACCGTTTTAATATGGCAAGGAGTTTCAAATCAGCACACAATCCACTGCCGCAAGGAAGCTTCATCCTGAAACGTTAGTTGTTTCTACATAATGAAACGCGACACTATGGAACCCTACCGCTGACATCGAACACGTATTTTTGTCATATCAGTATACTTTAGTGTCTTCTTCCTTTTCCGTAGCGTTTATCTCATCTAGTATGGGGTCTCCTGTTTTAGAATTTGGCAACCTTTGTTATTTCATTTAACTATGTGGCCGGATGCCTTTCCTGACGCTGCGGTCGTCAAGGTAACCTAAGGGAGCGAAGTGGTGTGCGCCACCAGTCTGTGAAACGTGTAAATTCGTTCTGTGTGTCATCGCATTTTAACTGATGGCGTATCATATACTTTGAAGTGGCAGTTGGGGACTAGTTCCGAAATAGCCTAAATAAGCGTGAAAAACCGCCTAAAACACACTGAGCCTGGCAGGTGTACCAACGGACAGTCAATTCGGCGCCCCGTATCTGACCCACCTCCATGTTTCGCGAGCTAGCGCGCCACACGTCACATTATAAGAGCGGATAAAGCAGTCTGTTCCACAAGAACAGAAATTTCTCAGTATGAAAAACTGGCTCACTTATAATGCACCGTTTATAGTCGGGTGAACTTAGCCTAATACAAACCTTTCCGGACACACACGAGAACGTTGTACCCGCAAGGTTGACTTTCGGTGCGATGGCTCCTGGGAGCTACCGTAAAGGCATTTCCCATATGCAGACGCTCCCTTCAGACACCGCGCCAAGTGTCAATTTTTTGCGCGTGTAATACGTAGAGTCGTCTCTCGGCTCTCTTAATCGCTTCTTGCTATCTCATTTTCTATACTTCTTACGAGTCTGGTGGCAATTTAGGCCTTTTTTAAAAGAGTGCTGAAATTCAGACGGTTTCCAGTGTATTTTGTATCTAGATAAGGAACGTCATTGATAATATAACATTCCAGCCGCGTTACTATGTGATGAGAAAGACGTAATATAGCACTGGCAGTTGGCAGGAACTGAGCATGCCATGCAAATTAATAGCGACGGTAAATCTAAAGTTATGAGTTGGCTTTGAAACAAATGGTGTTTTCCAACAAGTTTATGGCAATGTTTTGTGTGAGGAAGTACACAGGCGTAATAATTTGTTTACGTACCGTCGGAATAAGCTTCTAAATGAATATCATCTGTAGTGAGATATGCAGACAGTATCAGGGCCCTACCGTAGCAGCAGAAGCTAGCCTTTGAATCGTCTTTGTGAATGTGTTGTCTACACTAAGGCCCACTAAGAGCATGAGAAAATGGTGCTCACTGACTTTGGTTTGTGGGACATCATCGGCGGTGCAACAACGAATTAAGTAATGTTTTTCTCTCTGATTATTCGTTCAAAAAATGGTTCAAATGGCTCTGAGCACTATGGGACTTAACATCTATGGTCATCAGTCCCCTAGAACTTAGAACTACTTAAACCTAACTAACCTAAGGACATCACAGAACACCCAGTCATCACGAGGCAGGGAAAATCCCTGACACCGCCGGGAATCGAACCCGGGAACCCGGGCGCGGGAAGCGAGAACGCTACCGCACGACCACGAGCTGCGGACTGATTATTCGTAATTGAGTAAAAACACAGCTCCAAAACTAAACTCCGGTTCATCTACAACAGACTTTCTGGAGGGCCGAGGGTCAGTGATGCCTGTGCTGTTTTCTCTGGGCAGCGCAATGAACGTTATGTGTCGACGCTGTTATTCTTCTTTGTACGCTATGTCCAGCTGCTTGTAGACTTCGGATACCACTGATCAGTCGGTACTTCTTATCAGAGTGGAACTTCATATTCATTATTTTCGAGTTTTGCAAAGGCTATAGATTTTTCTTATACTTCTGAAATATCTTGACGTTTGTAAATGGCCGAGCGGTTCTAGGCGCTACAGTCTGGAACCGCGCAACCGCTACGGTCGCAGGTTCGAATCCTGCCCCGGGCATGGATGTGTGTGATGTCCTTAGGTTAGTTAGGTTTAAGTAGTTCTACGCTCTAAGGGACTGATGACCTCAGCAGTTATGTCCCATAGTGCTCAGAGACATTTGAACCATTTCGTTTGTAAAGATAAACGTTTGTAGACGCTGTATAGTGATAATAATACAAAGCTTTCAGTAATAACTCCAAAGAGAGAATGATATACAGTCGGGGCCGCAGGCGAGTTCCTTCTATAAAACGAAAGAATATATTTACTCACGTGGCAGGCGCCAAAATATAATTGTTTAGAAAATACGAGCAAAACTCTAGCTTCCGCGTGTACTCATAATTTCTGTATAGATAATTCACAGGACAGTATAAGATATAAATACGCACTAAAAGGCATTTCGTATTAACACAAAGGAAAGCCAGCGGTGTAACGCGCGAAACGTTTACCTTATACATTAGATGTGTTATCTATTAAATTTTAGAAAAAGGAAGACGAGAGTACGGGGAAGTACTTGAAGTGTTACTGTGCTTTTTCTTTCAATGGGGAAGTTTCCAGTGTATTCCATTTAAATAACGTAAGTTTATCACACATATGAAACTTCAAATAGTACCATCGAGTTAGTATCGTCATTGGACGTTAGTGGAATTTTCCGGTATGCAGCAAAACGAATTTTCATTATCTCGTGGGACCAGACATACGGAGCCCCTCTTTAAGTTTGTACTCGAAGTCAAACGTGATAAATGACCCATATGGTGTACCTGTATGGTCTCCCAATACCGGCATCTGGCATCACGCTGTATTCACGTTTGGAAAACAAAGCTGTTTCTTCAAACACTTATTAACTATTCATATGTTTCGGTTGATTAACAAAGTGTCTTGAGTATTTTTCTTATGATTATACACAACACTGCTGTAACATATGCACTGGTTACACCAGCCGAGTAAAATGTCCGATTAAAGGAGTGATAGTGGCATCTGCGCCTGCTTTCCAACCCCATTCTGTGCATGACATCTTCTCGCCGCTTCGACGGTCGAACTAACAGTTTCCTGGAACTTCTTGGAGATAACATTTGTCCCCAAATTAGGGCTTAACCTTACCATATTTCAAAATAGATGAAATGTTATCAGGCTGTCTTTTGTGTTTGCTTTGGTATGTACCTAATGAGCGAGATTTCCTGTTGCGTAAGACAGTTGTCTTGTACTCGAGAGAACAAGGGTTCATATCCCCCTCCGACAACGGGCTACTTATTTCACGTGCGTAACATTTAAGCTTTGCCCCGCTGCGCTAAATCATTTCAGTTGACTGCCATAACTGCGTTCTCAAGCAGCTGGCCACGAGTTCCTTCCGGAGGTAGTGCCCATCTCTGACGAACTCTATGATGACAGAGCATTAAGCCATGCCATTCACACCCTCAGTTTCTTGCGCTCGAAGAAACTGATGATTATCAAACGTTATCTTATACGAGATTAGAATATTTTTTACTGTTGACTGTCAGCAAGAAATATTACTAAGAGATCGTAATAAATGGTTCGAATGGCTCTGAGCACTATGGGAATTAACAAATGGTTCTGAGCACTATGGGACTTAACTTCTGAGGTCATCAGTCCCTTAGAACTTAGAACTACTTAAACCTAACTAACCTAAGGACATCACGCTCACCCATGCCCGAGGCAGGATTCGAACCTGCGACCGTAGCGGTCTCGCGGTTCCAGACTGTAGCGCCTAGAACCGCTCGGCCACCCCGGCCGGCTATGGGAATTAACATCTGAGGTCATCAGTCCCCTAGAACTTAGAACTGCTTAAACCTAACTAACCTAAGAACATCACACACATCCATGCCCGAGGCAGGATTCGAACCCGCGGCCGTAGCGGTCGCGTTGTTCCAGACTGAAGCGCCTAGAACCGCTCGGCCACAACCGTCGGCAGATCGTAATAGCTTGGCGATGCCGAAGGTCGCTACATGACCAGGTTACGGAGTTTAAACGGGAACGCACGACAGGACACTTTGTATGCTATTCACGATTCGCTTCGACTACTGCCAGTACTGTGGTTAATCACAACAAAACAATACGGGTATGGAAGGCATGCGCCTCGAAATATGATGTTCGGCCGGGGTAGCAAACTCTTTGTCCACATGCTAATGAAATTCGCAAAACCTAGGGCCGAATGCAGATGCACTGCAACACGTATGTCTTGTCTAGCAACATAAATCATCGGTGGGTCTTGTACCGTGAATTGTGTGTACTCTTTCTTTCTGTAGTTACAGCTGAAACCAAATCAGAACGTTTCCATTACCAGTGGAATCGTCGGCACGGACACAACAACAAATTGTGAGATGGGACTATAGTCATAACAGAGCTAAAGCCGGTCGGTATTGATGCTGATTCCACATCCCAGACAACAATAACTATAGTCGTATCGGACGAATATCTTATGCAATGGCCTTTCCCCGCCGATAAGAATTGAACGTACCTACTAATTAGCAATCGCCAAACCAAGTAAGTTGTAGAACCCAAAATGATATAGTTCCTTCGACGCATCCCTGGAGATGTTTATCAACAGAACAGTTCTTACGTTCATGGTGGAGCGAACAGCCGAGTAGCTGTTTGCTCAGCAAGTGAGTTTTGTGGCATTCAGTAAGGTTCCTGCTAAGTATTGTACAGAATTTACAAATGAAATAGCAGCACTATTACCCACAGTTTACAGCCACTTACTGAGAAAAATATTGTTCAGAAGGATTGTAAAAGGGCGTAGGAAAAAAAGCGTAGACGAGATCCATACAATTTCCGCCCTATACCACTCAGTTTCATTTTTAGTGGTATAATATTTTGAATTTATGCATTACCAAATAACTTTTTCCATGGCAAACCAATAGTGCCAGCACCTCGTGTCGACATATGCACTAATTGTAAGAAGGTTTGAGACATGGCGGCAATTTTTCATTTCCCTGACAGTGCTCCCTGCTGTCTGCAACATTACACAATAACATAAGTTAATGCAAAGAATAAATTATTGTTTACTAGGATTAAAAATATGCAGTTTTAAGGATATCGGAGCAGCATAATTCATGAACGTACGAGGCAGCCAGGGTCGCTGTTATTCCGAAAGACGACAGGAGAAGTGGCCGTGCAAGCAATGGGGGATGCTGGCGCGGGCGGAAGATGCGTCATGTAGCGTTGCCAACGTAGCTTCTCGCACTTTCTGGAAGTTTGGTGTGTATATATCGACCAGCGAAAAGAAAAATAAGACGCTGTTTGAGAGAATGGATACACCTTAGGTCCAGAGTAGTGGACTCGTCCATGTCTCCGAAGTGGGCGAGGTGCAAAATGTTGAGGATTGGCAGAAGAGCCAACCCGTATGAATAGAGGAAGCCGAAAGGCACGCGTTTAGCTCACGCAGGCTGGCGTGAGGTCTGGAACAGGACAAGGAAATTAGAACTTACAAGGGAACCTCCCCATCGCACCCCCCTCAGATTTAGTTATAAGTTGGCACAGTAGATAGGCCTTGAAAAACTAAACACAGATCAATCAAGAAAACAGGAAGAAGTTGTGTGGAACTATGAAAAAATAAGCAAAATATACAAACTGAGTAGTCCATGTGCAAGATAGGCAACATCAAGGACAGTGTGAGCTCAGGAGCATCGTGGTCCCGTGGTTAGCGGGAGCAGCCGCGGAATGAGAGGTCCTTGGTTCAAGTCTTCCCTCGGGTGTGGAGTTTAGTTTCTCTCTTTTCGCAAAGTTATGATCTGTCCTTTCGTTCATTGACGTCACTGTTCACTGTAATAAGTATAGTGTCTGTGTTTTGCGACCGCACCGCAAAACCGTGCGATTAGTAGACGAAAGGACGTGCCTCTCCAATGGGAACCGAAAACATTTGATCGCAAGGTCATAGGTCAACCGATTTCTCCACAGGGAAACACGTCTGATATGTTCTATACGACACTGGTGACGGCATGTGGGTCACATGACAGGAATATGTTGTCGACCCACCTAACTTGTACACTTGGCGAATGGGTAAAAAGATTCTTCTACCTTGCCCGATTTAGGTTTTCTTGTGAATGTGATAATCACTCCCAAAAAAGTGATGAAAACATAAGCGTTTGTCACATAAACTGAAGATAAAATGTTAAACTCTTCACCCGAGGGAAGGCTTGAACCAAGGACCTTTCATTCCGCAGCTACTCACGCTAACCACAAGACCACGGCACTCCTGAACTTGCTACGTCCTTCTTGTTGTCTATATTAGACATGGACTACTCAGTTTGTATATTTTGCTTAGTTTTTTCATAGTTCCACACTACTTCTTCCTGTTTTCTCGATTTGTCTGTGTTCAGTTTTTCAAGGCCTATCCACTGTGCCAACTTATAACTAAATCTGAGGGGGTTGCGATGGGGAGGTTCCCTTGTTAGAAAAAAAGGAGGTAACTGGTGGAATACTTAACTTTAATCCATTAATGTTGAACGTAGCTCTTGTCTGTACATTATTTACAATATCAATAGCAACTGATAATGGCGCCTTGCTAGGTCGTAGCAAACGACATAGCTGAAGGCTATGCTAACTATCGTCTCGGCAAATGAGAGCGCATTTTGTCAGTGAACCATCGCTAGCAAAGTCGGTTGTACAACTGGGGCGAGTGCTAGGAAGTCTTTCTAGACCTGCCGTGTGGCGGCGCTCGGTCTGCAATCACTGATAGTGGTGACACGCGGGTCCGACGAATACTAATGGACCGCGGCCGATTTAAAGGCTACCACCTAGCAAGTGTGGTGTCTGGCGGTGACACCACACAAAATAGTTTGGATGATAAACTTAGTAAAATTCCCGTGTCAGTTGATCCACGTGAAAACAAGTGTTACCTAAGAAAACTGATGTATCTGCTCCCACAAAAGAGGAAGAGTCTACTTACCGGAGTAGCTGTCTCTGTTTGAGGGTTGGTGACGAAAGTTGGCCAAGTGCAGATCATTTCGCCAGTGGAGGGTGAACCTCGGCGGCGCAGTAAGCTCATCAGTAGTTTAACTGATGCCGTGTGAAATATGTAAAATCGGAAGCAACTGATGTTGAATGAATGGTGAAGAGTTGTTTTATATTTAGTGATGAAAATAATGATGAACAAAGATTTCATTACTCCACTGTGTCATTGCTCGCCACTGCAATGGTAAGTGGGCTTACGCTGACCATCTTGCTGTGCGACAATCTCGGTGTTGTTTAGATAACAGCAGATGTCCCTGGCGCAGTGGTCGCAATTGAGTGGGTAAACGTGACAGGCATCATGGCCGCGAGCACATCCTCAGTTGTGCACGTTTTGAGGAGCTTTCGCGCATGCGCAACTGGCGTGACGTATTTGCCTTACGGATTTGCCATAGGGATTTGATGAACAACGTGTACTGTTCACTGTATGCGCAGCTAGTCCTTA
Organism: Schistocerca americana; assembly: GCF_021461395.2. Lineage (NCBI taxonomy): Eukaryota > Metazoa > Arthropoda > Insecta > Orthoptera > Acrididae > Schistocerca > Schistocerca americana. The sequence goes on along the minus strand of NC_060122.1, from coordinate 809,978,740 downwards.
CTACTGAACTACAAGTTTACGTCATTGCCACCAGACAGTAGCACACTGCAGCACACTTTTATCCTCGTGCACTTGACGCAAACACTGCCAGGCGATTGCACAGTCCTCAGACATGCAAATTCACCCACTATATAGCAAAATTAGAACGGACCGCAGTATATGTTATGCTGATAGGAAAAAAAACCTATTTTTTGGATTTGTGAGTGAGTGTATCACAAGTTTTGGATTTTATCACACAGTGACCGATTTAAGGCGCTGAGAACCATACAGGCCTAAAGCACATCATCGTCGATTATGAGACTGTAGCACTTATTAATGCTTCGGACATCTGTTCACCTTATGGTGAGTCATAGTTATCTGCTCTGTAGGCCCTCGTTGTATAGATGCGTATGAACATTAACGAAAAGCTGTCTTAGTTTTTCTGATATTCACTTAAATGTGTGATCGATGACGGTTTGCTTTAGGCTCTTGTGGTTCTACATGTACTAGGGATCCTGTACATTTCTCCGAAAAAATAAAAAAGCACGAAAACTTTCACTTATACAAAAATGCAAAACGAATCGGAGGGTAGCGAAAGGTTACATATTATTTCGTTCTTGCCTTAAACTGTACTTAATTACGTACAAAACAATAAAATGAACACAAAAACATTTCTTTCTTTTGTTAGGCAAGTAATGCATATTATTATTATTATTATTATTATTATTATTATTATTATTGAGAGTAGCTGTAGTTGTATAAATTTGCTCATAAGTGTAACTGTTATACAGCAGATGCTGTTAATTTCAAATTTGTATGAATCTAAAAACTAGTGATCACCCAGAATGTATAACGAAGAGCCACCACTGGTTGTAATTAAAGTGCAGCTGCTCGCGGAAGTCCATTATTGGCTGTAATCATCGTATGGCAGAGAAACGTGTGAGGTATGATAATGCGTTAATGCAGAATCGATCTACACTAAAAAACAAGTCTCAATTTTGACCACCAGGTGCAAATCTGGCGCTCTAAACCATCTAGTCTACTTCTCCAGTGCCCATATTGAACAAACTGTTCCAGTGGAGGTTAATAATAAAACCAACATTGTGCTTTTCTGACTCTGTATGCCTTCTCTGCACAGGTCCCGTTCTAATCCGTCACATATGGAAACATACGTCTTTCTTGCATTCATAGCATCACATTGTTCTGAGTTTGTCACATCTGAACTAAATACTCTCATTTCGTTATTTAAATGTGTAGACAGCTACTCTCTATTAGTTAAATCAAACACGAATACTCTCCTATCTTTCTTGATTATTTTTTTTTGTCTTTGGTGATCGTTGGTCCTGTAATATACTCATGGTTCAAATGGCTTTGAGCACTGTGGGACAACTTCTAAGGTCATCAATCCCCTAGAACTTAGAACTACTTAAGCCTAACTAACCTAAGGACATCACACACATCCATGCCCGAGGCAGGATTCGAACTTGCGACCGTAGCGGTCGCACGGTTCCAGACTGTAGCGCCTAGAACCGCTCGGCCACCTCGGCCGGCTAATATACTCATGCTCACTAATCTCCCTCTCACGGGTGACAACCTCGAAAAGATCGGGTCTATTTGTAAATAACAGTCTAAAACATTTCCTTCGCTTGTGGCTTGGCGCATTAATTGTTCGAGGCAGTTGTCACAGAATGTTTTAAGCATTTCTTCTCTGTAGAGAGGACCCTCTAGACATCAGGCTACCTGTACACCACATTTTGGTAAAGTTAAAATGTCATCTGCTGTTAACAGGGAAGGTAAATACTTATGTGCGTACTTCTCCTCCTGTTTTGTGTGATGATACCGAAAGTGCCAAATGCTTATCAAAATTTTGACTCTCTTCCCAATTCCCATTTAGTGTTGTGAAGGAATAATTGACACCCAAATCTTAAAGTTATATTGTGGAACACCATTTTTAAATACTGGGTGATCTAAAAGTCAGTATAAATTTGAAAACTGAATAAATCACGGAATAATGTAGATAGAGAGGTACAAATTGGCACACATGTTTGGAATGACATGGGGTTTTATTAGAGCCAAAAAATACAAAAGTTCATAAATGTCCGGCAGCTGGCGATTCATCTGATCAGAATAGCAATAATTAGCATAACGAAGTAAGACAAAGCAAAGATGATGTTGTTTACAGGAAATGCTCAATATGTCAACCATCATTCCTCAACAATAGCTGTAGTCGAGGAATAATGTTGTGAACAGCACTGTAAAGCATGTCCGGAGTTATGGTCAAGCATTGGCGTCAGATGTTGTCTTTCAGCATCCCTAGAGATGTCGGTCGATCACGATACACTTGCGAATTCAGGTAACCCCAAAGCCAATAATCGCACGGACTGAGGTCTGGGGACCCGGGAGGCCAAGCATGACGAAAGTGGCAGCTGAGCACACGACCATCACCAAACGACGCGCGCAAGAGATCTTTCACGCGCCATCTGTCAGGCATTTTGTGAACTTTGTTTTTTTTTGTTCTAATAAAACCCCATGTCATTCCAAGCATGTGCGTCAATTTTTACCTCTCTATCTACATTATTCCATGGTTTATTAAGTTTTCAAATTTATACTGACTTTTTGATCACTCTGTATATTACTGTCGTTTGAGTAGTGCAGTTTTTGATTAGCTTCCCATTGTGTGTAATATATTTAATATGAATCATTAGAAACTACTGCGCTGTGCGTTTTCTCTCAAACAACGGAAAAATAGCAATACTATTTACAGCGTTTTGCAAAGAACAGAAGAAACAAATAAATTCATATGTACAGTTGTTTACACTTTTAGGGAAAATGTTCTCTTTGTTTCTGGAAGTACGTAATGTTACAATATGTAGTACTACATCACCGATAAGGGAGTATTGGAGGACATGTGAAGGGTCTGTGGGTTATCCACTCCGATAGAAAGAGCGCGACATAACGCTTTCGTGATAACATGTTGTCTGACCTTAGACCGCAGATCAGTCGCGCACCCTACGTAGCCTCGTAGTATAGAAGTAGTATAGAAGTAAAGTAATAGTAGTATAGAAGTAAAGTGCGATTGCATTCCAAGCTTTTGACCCAGACACATCATTCTCTAGAAGTCGTGTGACGCCACTGTCACTAAAATCCTAATATTTTTGAAGGATCCATATTCGCCGTTTACTGCAGAAGTTATTTAATCCACAGCTGCAGTTTCGGCCTTTGAAGCATTATCAAAACCTATTGCAAAAGCCAAAGAATACAAAAAACGAAGCACAAAGTGTACGTACCGAGTTGCACAAACGTGCCATGCAGACTGTAGTACATTCAAAACTGGTGAAAACAACACATAATTTTTATATCCAACTGTGAATATGATATCGTTTAAAAATTTACAAGACTGTGAACTCCGACAGTGAGAAGTTAATCTCCCAATTGTTTTCACTGTATATATGTGCCTAACGTGACGTTTTAGAGGGTGAGTGACGGTCAGCGCATGCTAGCGCCGTTGCTCTGTGACTACGATGATGTACATGTACATTTGTAAGCCTGTTACACAGGCTACCTAAGACAGTGTCTGGCGAACGGTGGCCTTTAATCTCTAACGTTGTCCGCTCCCGATCTCTGTCCATCGCGAGTGCTGCATGACAATAGCAACTGTGGGCAAGATTGCGTACAAGGACGAGTTTCGGTTAAATTACAATCATGGTCATTTAGTGAAATATGAATGAAAGGCAGGAAAGTAATTTTAATGCTTCTTTGAATGTGCCGTCTCAAAATTATAACAATACACTATGTGATCAAAAGTAACCGGACACCTGGGTGAAAACGACTTACAAGTTCGTGGCACCCTCCATCGGTAATGCTGGAGTGTTGGCCCACCCTTAGCCTTGATGACAGCTTCCACTCTCGCAGACATACTTTCAATCAGGTGCTGGGAGGTTTCTTGGGGAACGGCAGCCCATTCTTCACGGAGTGCTGCACTGAGGAGAGGTATCGATGTCGGTCGGTGAGGCCTGGAACGAACTCGGCTTTCCAAAACATCCCAAATGTGTTGTATAGGATTCAGGTCAGGACTCTGTGCAGGTCAGTCCATTACAGGGATGTTATTGTCGTGTAACCACTCAGCCAAAGACCGTGCTTTATGAACAGGTGCTCCATCGTGTTGAAAGATGCACTCGCCACCCCCGTATTGCTCTTCAGGGGTGGGAAGCAAGAGGGTGCTTAAAACATCAGTGTTGGCCTATGCTGTGATAGTGCCACGCAAAACAAGGGGTGCAAGCACCCTCCATGGAAAACACGACCACACCATAACACCACCGCCTCAGAATTTTACTGTTCCCACTAAACATACTGGCAGATGACGTTCACCGGGCATTCGCCATATCTACAGCCTGCAATCGGATCGCCTCATTATGCACCGTGATTCGTCACTCCACACAGCGTTTTTCCACTGCTCAATCGTCAATTGTTTACGTTCCTTATACCAAGCGAGGCGTCGTTTGGCATTTACAGGCGTGATGTGTGCTCACGAGCAGCCGCTCGACCATGAAATCCAAGTTTTCTCACCTCCCGCCTAACTGTCATAGTACTGGCAGTGGATCTTGATGCAGTTTGGAATTCCTGTATGATGGCCTAGATAGATGTCTACCTTTTACACATTACGACCCTCTTCGACTAACTGCGGTCTCTGTCAGTCAACAGACGACGTCGGCCTGTACGCTTTTGTGCTGTACGTGTCCCTTCACGTTTCCACTTCACCATCACATCGGAAACAGAGGACCTACGGATGTTTAAGAGTATGGAAATCTGGCGTACAGACAAGTGACACCCAATCACCTGACTACGTTCGAAGTCCGTGAGTTCCGTGGAGCGCCCCATTCCGCTCTCTGGCGTTGTCTAATGGTTCAATGGTGTGCTGCAGTGTGCTACTGTCTGGTGGCAATGGCACTTAACATCTGAGGTCATCAGTCCCCTAGACTTAGAACTACTTAAATCTAACTAACCTAAGGACATCACACACATCCATGCCCGGGGCAGGATTCGAACCTGCGAGCGAAGCAGCAGCGCGGTTCCGGACTGAAGGGCCTAGAACCTCTCGGACACAGCGGCCGGCCGTTGCCTAGTGACTACTGAGGTCGCCGATATGGAGTACTTGGCAGTAAGTGGCAGCATAATGCACCTAATATGAAAAACGTATGTTTTTGGGGGTGTCCGGATACTTTTGATCACATAGTGTACGAGGCACACAGTGCCTCTCTCGTTGCGACTGGCACGGATGTTCGAGGAGCACGTGCCGCCTAGTCGATTCCGAGTGAGGAAACGTTCAGCTTCATTTCGAATGTGGTGAAAGACAGGACGACGTTCAAACTATCGATGGTTCGTACAGAGACTGGCAATTAAACAAGTAAAGTTTTGCTGAAAACAAGTAAAGTTTTGCTGCAGAAAGCGAGACTTCCTAATAGAATTCCGTACGTCGTTGTCAATGGGGAAATGTCGCTAGTTGTGAGAGTAGACTCGGGTGTGACCGAAGGAAAAATTGTCTCTCCGAATATAGTATAGTAAAGAGCTCCCTCGGATCATCCAGTCACCTAGCTACATGTTCCGATCCACCTGTATTCCTTGTCGTTACGGACACTCCAGTCTCTTCCTCGACCTATTCCTTTGTTCTTCGAGCACTTCTAATAATTTTCAATATCCAGCTTTTCATCCATTGTCAAGTAATCCTTAGTTTTTGATTCGTTTTCGCGTTTATTAAAAAGCACACTGATAGTAAGCTTTTCTTTTCAGAGAAATCGGAAACGTAGTGTTGATATCAGTTAGTATTTTACCAATATCGTGAACAGTAATAAAATTCCTGGTGAAAAACTGACTCACATTCGACGATAACATCGAACTAAATTCTGTCTCGTAGTGAAAACATACATGGTGTCCCACAAACAAAAAATAAGAAAAACAATGAATTTTAATCCATATAGAGGGTCGCGACATTACTGATGATGTTGTAGTATTGAAGATGTTCAAAATGTCCTCCATCGGCGGCAGTACAGCTTCCGCAACGCTGCGGAGTAGATCGCCAGACACATGTCTTGGTTGCCATTGGAATGAATTCTCAGGCAGTCACAGTCGCCTCTCTCATGTGATCCAGCTTACGTGGATTTGTAGCGTAGGCGGTGTCCGTCAGACGTCCCCTCGGAAAGAAATTTAACGGCTTTAGATTGAGACAACTGGGTGTAGAGTCAACATTTTGGCATAGATCTATCCTCCACAAATGTTTCATCCAGGATTTGCCGCACGTCTCGATGGCAATGTGACGGTGCACCGTCTTGTTGAAAAAAAAAAAAAAAAAAACTAGTCATCTGATAGACTTACCACGCCACATTGATAACCCAAGCGATTAAATAGCTCTTCCGTAACATGGGGGGTTATCTCCTGTCCAGTACACACAGTTATGCCGATTGATGGTTCCATTCAGTTTAAACGTCGCTTCTTCAGACCAAACAATGACATCAGTCAGCTGTACGTTGTCGCAGATCCAGTCACAAAATTCTAAGTGCCTATGCGGATTGTCCTCATTCATCGCAGGAAGCAATCTGGAAATGTAGGGTTTCCACTCTGCTTGCTTTAAAATGCGGTGAACACTTGATTCGCTTTGTGGGTCTTGTGAATGCCTGTACGACTGGGTCTCCATCCAAATTTCATCCACTACTGATTTCTTCCGATATTACCGGCCCCTCTTCGGATTACGCTCGCCTCCTTCCCTGTTAGATCCGTCACGTAATGTCGTTATTGTTAGAGATGACGGTGGCGCAGTATCAAACTCTGCCCGCCATCGTCTCTGCACTTCTCTCGTGCTTTCACATTTCCAGTAACACTTTAAAATCAATTACTTTGCTCCAAGGACAATGTTCTAGCCATCAGACGAAAAAAAGAATGGCTATACACACTGTGAGTCATGGGAGCACCATATAATCACAATTGGACCAGGTTATCATTAATACCTCCTTAGTTATTAAAGTTCAAAATATGTAAACCCCTTTGCGGGACACCCTGTATTTTTTCTCTGGCCAATAATATGGATGCCTCGCAGAAAACAAGAAATTTATCATGCCTTCTGTCTCATGGATCTCATGGCCGAACGGACGGATCGGAACATAATACGAACGCTGCGTTTTGAATACATGTTGATTCCCGCTGAGGTATGTACTGTCTCCATGGAGGGCATCATAGGAGAATATCAAATGTGTTGCATTTTTTTCCATGGCAGATTGACGTCAATGATACAGGCGTGCAGCAACGTGTTTCTAGCCCCCAATTTCCAGCAAAATAGAATGAAATCTTTTTTAAAAAATAGTTCAAATGGCTATGAGCACTATGGGACTTAACATCTATGGTCATCAGTCCCCTAGAACTTAGAACTACTTAAACCTAACTAACCTAAGGACAGCACACAACACCCAGCCATCACGAGGCAGAGAAAATCCCTGACCCCGCCGGGAATCGAACCCGGGAACCCGTGAACCCGGGCGTGGGAAGCGAGAACGCTACCGCACGACCACGAGATGCGGGCCAAATCTTTTTAAATGACTATTGTGCCGTTTTCACTTTAAGCCTCCCCACAGCTTGTTTTGTGTTTTTCGTGGTTTTCCCCTGTCTCTTCAGACTATGGCTAGAATGGTTCCATCGATAAACCCACCACTGATTTTTTTAGTACCTGTCATCCTACCAGCAAACAGTTATCCAGTGAACAAACACGCCTCATCAAAATCGGCAGAAAGTGACTATAATCTAACAACAGGCAAAACTTGCAGAAAATTTAAAGAAAAGGGCAGGGAAATGCCTCAAGTAACAGCCTCGTTGAGCAGAAGAAACACGACATTTCCAATTAATTAGAAGGAAGCTCGTTAACGTAAGAAACACAAATTACAAATATTTTTCTGACACTTGGTTAGAACAGTACAACAAGGAGGTGCAGGATAAAGTCTATGGAGAGTAGAGGGATGGTAACTGAAAGTGAATTTTGAGAAGCTCCAATGTTACTATAGTACTTATGACCTCATAAATGTTTCGCTAAACATTTTCCTGCTTCTATCCTTAGTGCCCTGTTTTCCAGATATGATCGGGACCAGTCATTGATAGTTCCTTTTACTGCTAACGAGTCTAGCTTCTTTAGTAGAATTTTATAGTCAGCAGATCAAAGGCCTTTAATAGATCTGAAAATACCTATGACACATTCATACTTGTATGTAACATCAAGGACCAGTTTAGCTGTTTCTGAGTTGTTTACCAATGTATGTTCTGGAGCAAACATCATTTATGGGTTCAAAGCTGGAGGTCTTGGCTTGAGGAACCGGCGAGGAAATTTTTTCAATGATTTCACAATCCAAGATGGCAGTGACCTGAAATTAAATTTAAAAAAAAGATGGAAATGGTGGGAAATAATTTTTTTTAGCGTCCATTAAAGTGAAACAGACAATCACAGAACAATATTTCACCGACCATTAAAATGAAACAGCCAGTCACTATGTAGCCCATGTTCAAAAGTATTGGATTGCTTATTAAAAAATTCACAATACTACAGTATTTCCATGCTAAGGTTCACCCGAATTGCTCGAATCGACGCCATCTTCACAAGTATCTGAATGATCTTCATTTTTTATCAAAAATGCACGCACGCACAGACACTCAAAAAACACACACACACGTTTATCTCTCACAGTTTTATGTCAAATACTGAGCTGCACTGTTTCATCAGTAAATCTCACCTCACATATGTTCTAACAGCATCAAATTATGTATAGGGTGTGTGAAGGCATTGCTAATTACGCATATAAAATATTTTTCCTGATTTTCTTTAGATTTCTATTCTTTTTCTTTTGTTCATATGGGCATTTCTAATTGTGGTTATGTAACATTCTGCTGTGGTTTTTAAATGTAAAGATGTCACTGTGATTATTTCTTTTGCCAATGGATAAATTAGTTTCTTGATTTGTACCTGTGGTAAAGTTTGTAAAGTTCTCTTTTGGAATATTATTAATTGTGAAAAATGCAGTCAATAACATTTATAAAGATTTATGCAATTTACGATAACGATATAACATCTATAGACAGGGGACAGCGATGGTGATATCAATAGTCGAAAGGTTGTTGTGTAGTAGAGGGGATGGTGGATGGTGTGTACTTTGTTTATGAAAAGCATACGTAATTGTATGGACAGTGATACCGAACTATCAGATTGTTAATTCTCATTACCACTGCGGCATGTAATGCCATCTCCAGCGAACTTTGAGAGCAAATAAACCGGACTGTGAAAGTGCCGCTAACAATACTTTGTTGTGGCCGACACGAACAGTGCTTTTATGCGAATGAACTTTGCTCGTACTGGTTTTGGGTGGTGGAACTGTTGTCTATCACATTCTATCAAGCCGTGAAAGTGAAGACTTTAATTAACTGTGCAATACAAATGACTTTCAGTGACGTTCTGGAAGTTTGAAATGCGAGAACAGAGTGGACATCGTTTACGGTGTGCTTCACACACAAGAACAATTCTATGAACTGTGTATTTGTGGCTAAGACTATATGAATGTGACGAACTGTGTAATTATGGACGATAGCGTCACGGACAGTGCATAGAGTGTAAAAGCGAGCGATGTCTATGTAGTGTACTTTGAAAGAGAGGACATGTCAACAAAGGTCGTATACTGGCGTCTTGTGGTTTGTTAATCACCACGGGGTTAATGATACAGCTGTGCCGGAACTTTATTTGCGTATCGCCGGAGAAGATTAACCAACGGAACTGCCTGTATCCTACTCGCATCATCGTAACCCGCCGACTCGTGCTGCCCAACGCAACGATTCGTATGCAACAAAAGTTAAGAGATTTCGCCGAACGCTATCCTCTGACCTAGAAACTTTCTTTCTCTATTAAAAGTATAAGAATTAGAGACTCTATTCAAATAAATTCTTTGTTTAGTTTATATTTGCTTTCTTCTAACGAAAATAAAATTACAATCAGTGAATTAAAAGTTGCCTGGTAGTCATTGTTGAAACACCAGTAAATATAAACTTCTTCTTCGCATTAGAACCAATTCTCCCTGCATGTCAAAATTATTGTAGTTATTTTATGTAGTTTTATGTATTGTTATGAGACTAGATATATGACAGTGACTAATAAGAGTATTTTTTCGCGAAATATGGCGTCGCGTGAAAATTACGGCGACCGCCATAATTGCTTGCGTTCTGACCAATAACGTAACAGCTGTTATTCCCGTATTGGTGCATTTCCTGACGTGAGCGTGAATTATAAATGTCAAGTGTCAAATCACGTAGGGACTGTTTACCCAGTAATAAAAGTTTTTGATATTGTATTGCTACGAGTCGTAGTATTAAGAGACACTGGTTATACTCAAAAGTGGGTAGATGTATGGTGAAATGACCCCCCCCCCCCCCCCCCAGTGTTCATGCAATTATTAACAGTATTGTGTGTGAAATTTTGTCACTTTTTCTAATTCCTTTCAGATATTGTCTTAGATGTCTTTGAAATTTCAGAGAATATATACACAATTTTGTCGGTTCAGGTTAATTTCAGAGCAGTTCCTCGTGAATATTAGAGTTTTCAGTTCATAAACAAAGTGAGATTGTGACCAGTTGAGAAGTGTAACAAAGAGTGTGGTTTTCCAACTAGAATTTTGGATGACTTCACAGTTCAGATTTTGATAATTATTTTTCATATGGGTTGAGGTCATCACAGGTGTAACTTACAGCAATTACGTCTCCCTCCCTGTTTAATACTTCACTAAAAATGTTATTGACATATACGGTAATACTTTGTCAGTAAATTTCTTCACTCTCTCCTTCTCTGTTTTACGTACAACAAAAGCTGGTTATCTTAAATATCGTAATGTCTCATCAGGAAATTTTTATGACAGGTTAGCGTTTCACCTCCAACTAAAACTGAGGAAATTTTCGTTTGAAATAATTAAAGTGACGTATTTTTTTTTATCTTCACACAATAAATTTTCTCAAATACATTAAAATCAGTTACAAATTCCTTTTAACACTTTTTACATTTTCGCACATACACTAAACTCAGCCACAAATCACATTTTACATTTTCACACTTACACAACAGCATCAACCATCATCATTTTTTCAGGTGCCAGTGATCCAAGGTAAGTTACTCAATTCATGTGGAAGTATAAAACATTTACCATCTTGCGCCGATAAACTTAGCTTGTGCTGTTTGACTGTAGAAACTAAATGTTGTTTGGATTGAATAACGTACTATACAATCGTTTTAAATTCAAAATTGGTCGTTAGTACCTTTGCTGAAGGCAATTTACACCCTTTGCTCCATGCTTACGCGATATGCCTCCCTTTTGAGAGTGTATATTTTTGTGCTCAGTCCTGTGAATTATGTATCGATATCCGCTGACATTTCATTATATCCACTTTCTCTTTATTGTCACATGGAATACTATAAATGTTATTATCAGGATAAGCAGAGGGGTGCTACGACCTACGCACATCACTTTAATAGCGTCATAAAATATTGGGGTACTTACATGATACACCCACGTATGATAACTTATTTTAGCATTTTTTGGCTCAGATTTCTTCAGCATTACCCATAATGAGAGTCTACGAGTAGAGGCTCAGAAATGTTTACAATAATCATTCCTACAGCTATGTCCACATCAAACACTGCATCAAACCTGTTTAACTGAATGCCATATAAATTTTCGTTAAAAAGAACAGTACTTTGAAAATTAGTTTTTAGAATCAATACAGCAGTACCTTATCAACTTACCCAGAAACTCTTTGGTTTTATATCTTTCATCTTTCGAACATTTTGCATAGTTTTACGAAACGCGCTATTATTTACCAGTGTGAAAATTTTCCTCGAAATCATTGCTTGCACTCCTACGTTTCTGTACATTAATCTCAACATATAGCTTTATCCGGGGGGGCTAGTCTTAAATGATAAATTCTCCACGTATCTTTGTTAACACCAATTTATAATACAAACATTATTTTGGATGTCTATTGTGAATAAAACAGGTTTTCATATCGCAGAAAGTCGAATTTAATTTCTTTGTTTTGTTACATTGTGGCATTTTTTGAGGACAAAAGGGCAAACCTGAAGTAAAATCTTGAATACTCTCATGATATTCGAGATCCACTTTTGAAATGTATCCTTTGTAAGAATCATCCGTTATGTTTATCACTTCAGAAGTTTCAACACTCTCTGGAGGAAGACACACAAAACTGGACACTGGTAGTCACCCTAACATTACCCAGCAACAAAGGGCATCAAGATACATACTGTAATGTCAAACTAGCGATGAATCTGTTGTTTGAACAATAAGCAATATCGCTTCTAATGCGTCTCTTCAATAAATTTAATTGCAACGACGGTGATAAGCGGCAGTTTTGCTCGAGCAATTTTCAGTAGAACGTCCTATGCCAAGTAAGGTGAAGTAATGAGCAGGATCCAGTTCATATATGCTACTGAATTTTTCGAACACATCAGTAAGTAGTTGCACATCAAACTTCAAATTCTCCTAGTGTCTTATCCTTGAATAAATTCAACGCACGGCAGGCTGTAGTCTTTTGTAGTTCCATCTGTTAATTAGCTTCTAAACTTATCTGTTCGAGGTAAATGATCTACTGAAAAGATTCATTACTTACACATTCATAGTGAAATACTCCTTTCTGGTTGACTAAATTAAACTGACGATCCTCAGGAAAATGTCCTGATCATCTTGAATTCGTTTGATTTCAAGTATGATGCCCTCTTTCCGTGGGAACATTTCAAAAAATTAAGCGAATCTATAAATCGGAAAAATTATATTGGATTTCCTCTTTCAGTGGATTACTGCAACACTTCGTAAATGTTTTGTATGTCCCCATATTCAATAGTATCATGAAAACATAACCCAGTCTTGTTAACTTCATCGTCATTCCCAACGTGGAAGAATTCCTCACGGTCGGAAATGGTCGAGTCGACTGAGGAACCATTTGTCACGAAAGTTTGAGACATTACATGGAAACATTTACGAAAGAAATCGAATGGAAATGAACGACGTGTTATATTGGACACTCAGGATGCAAAGGCAGATTTGATGGCGAGACGACACTGTACTTTATTAAGTCTGAGACGAAGGAAGCGGCCTATACTGAACATAATCAACGATCTGGAAGGACACTGCGTGGCAGAGGTGCCTGACCTTTAAGTGGCCGATCGTTGGCTTATGATGGGTAGCACAGGTCGCAACTCAGCTAGCGCTGGTGAAGCCAGGTCTTCAAGAACGGTATGTCTCGATCACATCCAGCGAGCCGTTAAATAAAACGTCACAGTGGGTGAATTAGTGTTTGGTGGAAGAGAAGGAGGCCACTCATAGTTGCGGAATTATAAATTTAGACCACAGTGACATTTCAACTTGTAATAATTGTGTGCCGGCCGTTGTGACCGAGCGGTTCTAGGCGCTTCAGTCTCGAACCGCGCGACCGCTACGGTCGAATCCTGCCTCGAGCATGGATGTGTGTGATGTCCTTAGGTTAGTTACGTTTAAGTAGTTGTAAGTCTAGGGGACAGATGACCTCAGATGTTACGTCCCATTTTAATAACTGTGGAAAACATAACAAGAGTCTGATGCACTTCAAAATTTTTAAGGGGCTCCGGAAAGGCTCAAAATCATGAAAAGTTCAATTTTTACTTTTTGGCGTTTTCTGAATCTGCAGACTATTACCTTTTAATAGATATATAATTTATTCAATTCCGAAGACTACAACTATTTTTAAATTTTTTTTGAAATGTGTTCTACATGGGCGTGACCCACTGTGGCGCTGTTAAACTGCTGTCAAATGGTGTTATTATTAACGTCCGTGTTCATCAGGTACATTTTAGTGATGTGAGATAAAGTATGTGTTGTGGCTAACCTGTGATGGTTCAATATATATCGCTGGTGTGATTGTCGATTGTTTCATGTTTATTTACTCTGTCGTTATCTCGAAAATATTCGTAATTAATTCTGTTTCTTGAGTCTCTGTTTTGTTGAAGTGTAATAATGAGTAAAAGTAAAGTTATTATAAATCCTCTGAAGGCTTTTAAGAAAAGGAGAAATGTTGGAAAGCCAAAGGTATGTGTTATTACTGTAAACAGTAAAGACGATAACCAAGTGAGTGAACCTAACCTCTCAAGTACACCTGCCCATAGCAAAGTGGGAAAGAAAATACTTCACAGAAGAAGCTTGGTTCTGTGAGTGAAAACTATGAATGTTTTATGGGCGAATCGGATGTGAATGAAATATTTGATATGTCGGTTCTCAAAGGAATTTTTTCAAACTGTGTAAGATGTATTCATTGTAGGGAAGTTGGTCTGGAACTCTCCATAATAAAGCACGTAAGACTTGCTAGTGAAATACAACTGAAATGGGATAAGTGTTCATACATGACCACCTTTTGGAACAGTGTTGCAGTAACTGCAACTGAAGAAAATGGTAGCAAAATCTACGAACACAACAACGAGCGATGCTTGCTTTAGACAAGGAACGCCTTCGGGCTGCAGACAGGGCTGTAAAGAGTCTAGAAATACAAGCAAGAGTAAACAGGAGGAGGAACAAGAGGAAGCTGGAGGAGGAGTTTGCAGAGGATGAAGATAATCCATCCTATGGACCTGGAATGCACTAAAAAGTTAATCCAATCTTTGTCGCTCGATTCCCAAAACTTTTATTTTCTCATACTAATTACATGTTTTCTAAGGATCTTCCAAACATATTTGTTTCAAACTTTCAGTAAATGTTACACAGTACCTTCTGCATAATTTAACACAGCCTTTTTCCAAAAAACTGTATATTTTTGAATATATAAATAAAAAATTGCAAAAAAATGTTGTGAATTTTCATTACAATTGAAAAAAAATCATCTTTAATAACTGAACTAAAATTTTGTAAAATCGCTGTGTTAAGTTGTAGCCCATATTCCAATAAATAATCTGTAAAAAGTTCAACTTCCTACCTCAAATACTTTGTGAGGAAAGATGTAATTTATAAGCGTTATTTTAACGTTGCAAGTATAGGGCGTTCCGGAGCCCCTTAATACAAACCAAGATACTAATTAAGAAAGAAGGAATGAAAATATTTTCGTTACAAAACGTTGTGGAAGGACATAATTGTCTACTACGAGGTGCGTTCAGTAAGTAACACAACACATCTTTTCTCGACCATTTTGGTTAAAAAGTGCGGAATTTGTTTTGGGACATCGTGGAACATTCCCGCTTCAGCCCCTATAATGCCATGAACTTCCGACAGGTGGTGGCGCTTTGCGTAGCATTCAAAATGGCGTCTGTAACTGAAGTGCGTTCCAAGCAAAGAGCCGTCATTGACTTCGTTTTTGCGGAAAACCAGAGCATCGCAGATATTCATAAGCGCTGGCAAAATATCTACGGAGAACGGACAGCCAACAAAAGCACGGTGAGTCGTTGGGCGGCGCATCTGCATCATCGCAAGAATGTCGTGCAAACCTGTCGGATCTCACGCGTGCCATTCGGCCGGCCGCCCTTAGCTGTGACTCCTGCTACGTTGGAACGTGCGGACACACTCATTTGAGGTGATCGACGGATGACAATGAAACACCTTGCTGCTAAACTGGACGTCTCTGTTGGCAGTGCTGACGCACTCGTTCACTAGTTGGGGCACTCAAAGGTGTGTGCCCGCTAGGTTATTCGCCGCCTAGCAGAAAACCATAAAGGGCAATGAAAAACCATCAGTGCGGAACTTCTTGTGCATTACGAGGCTGTTGGTGACTGTTTTGTCTAACATCGTCACAGGCAATAAAATATTGGTTCATCGTTTCGAAATGGAAACCAAACGGCAATGCATGGAGTGGCGTCACACCACCTCCTTCGAAGAAAAAGTTCAAAGCCGCACCTTCAGCCGGTAACGTTATGACGACGGTCTTCTGGGACTCTGAAGGAGTTATTCAGTTTACTGTCTGCCCTCATTATGGAACGATCAGGTCTGAAGTGTACTGTGCCACCCTCGGGGAAACTGAAGAAACGACTTCAGCGTGTTCGTGACCACAAAAGTGTAAACGCACTCCTTCTTCATCACAACTCAAGGCCTCACCCAAGCTTGTGCAACCTAGAGGAGCTCCCGAAACGTGTTACGTCTTGAGCAATGTAGTGATCCTTGAGTGGACTCTTAGTTCCCTATTTTATGATCGGCAGAGCATGTCTGGAATATGATGTTATGACCTACATTTTCTCACGAGCCTTTAGCCAGCAATCTTATGCACTGACGCACCTTAGAGTTTCAGATGGCAAAAAATTCCTCAAAATGACGTTTGCAAGCTGTTTTGCTTCCATGCCATAACGAATACAATAGTGTATTCGTGCTAATGGGGATCACACCTGATACTTATGTGATGATGGACGTCTGCTCGGAAGGGAATACAAATTCAATAACGTAATATTCGTTATTTGATGAAAGCTTCACGAAGTTTGATAAATATCGGGCTTGTGCTTCATGGTGTACGAGGGTCGCCCAGAAAGTAATGCACCACGTTTCTCTCTCTCTCTCTCTCTCTCTCTCTCTCTCTTTCTTCTTCTTCTTCCTCTCTGTCTCTCTCTCTGTCTCTGTTTTTTTTTCCTACGACAACGATGAAACGAACGCGAAACTTTAGATATGTATTATTTTAAGCTTCCCAGAAATCGCGCGTAAATTATCTGTTACCTCTGACAGACATCGTAGCTGCAGCAGTGTTTCAAAATGGCGTCTGCAAATGATGTACGCTACATGCAGCGTGTCGCCATCGAATTTCTCACTGTGGAGAAAAAAAACTGTTGGGAACATTTACAAATGTTTGTGTGCAGTTTATGGAGCATCTACAGTCGACAGAAGTACGGTTAGTCGTTGGGCAAAGAGGATGACGCCATTACGGGAAGGCGTTTCGGCAGAGCTCCAAAATCTGCAGCGTGCGGGGAAGCTGACAAGATGCAGTTTGGTAACGTGCTGATTTGTGATACCGAGAGGTGGCATCGTTAAGTCTGAAGCATATGTGAACACATTAACCAAACTCAAGAAGCGCTTCCAACGACTTTGGCATCATAACAACACACTGTACGGCTGATCCCGGGGGAGGTTCGAGTCCTCCCTCGGGCATGGGTACGTGTGTGTTTGTTTGTCCGTAGGGTAATTTAGGTTAAGTAGTGTGTAAGCTTAGGGACTGATGACCTTACGAGTTAAGTCCCATAAGATTTCACACACACACACACGCACACACACATAACAACACAGGTGATTGTTTGATTCGGCATGATAATGCTCGACCTCACACAAGCTTTAGGACTCTGCGACACATCACTAAACAGGATTGGACAGTGCTTTGAGGATGACGTAAAGATGATTAACCCTCTGAAGAAATGGCTTCGTGACCAGAACATGGAGTGGTACCGACAGGGCATACACGACCTTCTGTCTCTCTGGAGGAAGGCCACAGAACTGGAAGGAGATCACGTGAAAAAATAGAGAGTGTAGGAGAAGCATCATTCTTTCTTGTGTGCATGTTTCGTTTTGTTCAATAAATAACTGTTGAAAAAAAAGTGGCGCTTTACTTTCTATGCGACCATCGTAGTATTTCCTGTTTACGTCAGCGTAAGTCATCGTATCCGTTGCGATTTTCACATAGCAATGTGGGGCGGTGATTGGTAAACTGCATTTGGTCCGAATGGGGCTCGAACCCGTAATCCTAGTTTAGATTTTCCGAGGTCTGCCTAAATGGATGAAAGCGAATGCTGTGGTGGTTGCGTTGTGAAGGACACCACCAATTTCCTTTTCGATGCTTGCCTATTCCGATCTTGAGATTGATCTTTAGCGACATGGCTTCCTTTCTTTTGAATGGCGTTACATACCAGTGTCTTCGCAGGCGGAGATCTCCTACCGCCAGCAGACGACCTTCGCCCTGGCCCACAGCCAGAAAACACTCTCTAGATAAGCCGCGATACTCCCAGCGGGAACATTCGTATTATCTGTCCCGCCTTGGTATAATTATCTTTCTGTAAACGAATGACCGAGACAGCTTGGCGCTAAGACCCAAGAGTCGCCTACGAGAAGACGTGAGAATAGAGACAGCGAAATAGTAGCGATAGGCGCACAAAACGAGAATTGATAGTCGTTTCTTGACAATGATACGAGGGCGTGCTAAAAAGTAATGCTTCCTAATTTTGTGTGTGAAAACTCTTAAAGCTTTTTAAATAAAACAAACGTTATTAACATTCTACATTTTTATTCTTTTTGTCCTTATATTTATTTTTCCACATAGTCGCTCTGGCGACGACGAAGTCATTCTCCCAACGACAGACCAGTTAGCTGATACCGTCACTGTAGAATGTTCGACTTTGTTAACATAACCACAACCTCATCTCTGCTTGTACCGCTTCGTCGTTATCAAAGTAAAGCTCTCGAAGGTGCTCTTT
The DNA here is from genome assembly GCF_021461395.2 of Schistocerca americana. Taxonomy (NCBI): domain Eukaryota; kingdom Metazoa; phylum Arthropoda; class Insecta; order Orthoptera; family Acrididae; genus Schistocerca; species Schistocerca americana. The sequence goes on along the minus strand of NC_060122.1, from coordinate 809,960,289 downwards.
AACATTTGGTAACAGATGAAAATCGAAGAGTGCCAAAGCGGATGCGAACCCAAGGCATCGGATTGTTGCAGATGTCGCTGCGCTCGTATGTGGTGTGGCATTGTCATGCTGAAGGAATGGGTGCTGTATGTCTGGACGAAGTCTTCTGCGGTTAGAAACTCGATTTCAGCTCGTTGTTTTCGCCGCACCCACATAGTTAAGGTTACACATTGTCATGTTCCAAGCTACTACATTTTGGAGTCTCTAGCAGCAAAGTGCTGCAAATATGTAGACATGAGGAATAAAGATTTACAATGATAATAACTTTCGTTTTATTTAAATATCATTAAGAAATTTGCATATAAAAATTGCGGAGGTATTACTTTTCAGCACGCCTTTGTAAATTTGTGACACAAGTATCGCTCGGGACATCCTAAAGAAAAAAAAAATCAGAGGCATCACTTTTCAGCATGCGCTTCTAAAATTGTGAAAGAGGTTTCGCTCGGGACATCCCCCTCCTCCCCCCCTCCACCCCACACACCCTCAAAAAAGAAAAAGCAACGAGTTGTTTCTAAAGCTATCCCGATCGCCATGTTTGTTACAAGTTCAAAACATGTGAAAGCTTAATCGAAACCCTTCCGTTTGATGATCAAAATGTTACCAATCCAACATCCTGAATAATATCACACCATGCGTACAAAACATAGTTTCACGAAAGAAGTTAATACAGCAGAAGGAAATACTCAAGGCAGTGTGTGCAGTTTGCCAAATATTAAAATTGTAGGCGTTATAAACTTTATAAGTACGAGGGTTAGAACTTAAATAGTGGCAACTATTTATTCACAACCGATACAAAAGAGTTACATGTTTGGACCTGTTCTGTCCTTCAAAGTAGTTACCAGCGTCGTGTAGAACCCGTTGCCAGTGATGTGGAAGGCGTAGTATACCGTTAGCATAGCCTGTTCTGTTGATGATGCGGATGGAGCGGTATACTGCCTGTCGAATCTCTGGAACAGTTCTGAAGCGAATGCCACGAAGTGGTTCCTTCATCTTTGGAATCAAATCAAAGTCACCATCACCTGCGACCAACTTTGAGAAAGAAGTGGCGACAATTTCTGCGCAACCGACCCATCATTTTGCACAACAATGCGCGGGCGCATAAAGCGCAATCTGTGGCTGCTCTGTCTGGTCGATGGGACTGGGAAGTGCTGTACCATCCACCATACTCCCGGTCTTACGTCCTTGTGACTTTGATTTGATTCCGAAGATGAGGGATCCTCTTCGTGCCATTCGCTTCACAACTCTTCCAGAGATTCGACAGGCAGTAGACCGCTCCATTCGCACGATCAACAGAACAGGCTCTGCTAACGGTATATTACGCCGTCCACATCGCTGGCAACGGGTTCTACACAACGCTGGTGACTACTCTGAAGGACAGTAACAGGTGCAAACATGTAACTCTTTTGTATCGATTGTGAATAAATAGTTGCCACTGTTTAAGTTCCAACCCTCGTAAATATTTGCTGCTTGATGTCTGTGAGAATGACACAGTACATCGCTAAATGTATTTGAGAGCGACTAGTTTTTGTCCGTCAGCTCAAATGAAGTACGATTGAAAGACACGAAAGTCACTCAGTTCACTAAATATAATCGGAAAATTGTAGCGAAAAGAAAGCACCCAGATAAAATGGTCGTACATTTTAGCTGATGCCCCATCTTGGATGTAATGACAGGAAGAAGCTATATAACTGTTACACAGTATACGTTAAAATGCTGCAGTAACAGTGGAAAAAGTAAATAAGCGCCAGGGATGAAGATGAAGTAATCCCTTCATTGAGAACAAGTTTCAATTAGGAGTAAAATATACCGTTTTAACCCTGTGGTGCAGTTGTCCATTGCAGTGCACAGCTGTCAGTGTCGCTTATTCGGCGTTTTTGATCATCCCTGAGGCTACAAACGCACGCAGACCACTGCAGTGGGTTGCTCCTTACCGGGGCTGTGCCCTACTTGCATTTGCATCCTCAGGACTGATTAAAAATGCCAAAGAAGCCACACTGACAGCCGTCCGTTGCACTGGACAACCGTAGCACACAGTTAACCAGGACAAAGTAAAGTAATACAGTTGCTGTGATTACAATCGCGTATTCTAGCAATCTGTCACAAACGGAAAAAGGACATTGACAATGCTGTATGACAACAAGGGACGTTATTTTAGACGAAGGATCAATATCCAGAAAACGTGTAGTTGACATGAATTTGACAGTAAGATATTTAAAAAATGGGTCATTTTGCTAATATATTGGCTTTGCAGAAGAGGACATTGAAGAAATTGGTAGTTACCTGGAAAGTGATTTTGATGAGGACGATAATGTTCGTAAGTCCCATAGTGATTGAAATAGATTGTATTTTCCGAACTTTATCGTACTTTCCTTTCGTGAAATTTATTTAAAAAATCTTTTAGTTCAGTGGTTTTGAGTAAGCTCTCAGTTGATGATTTTGAGTAAGCTCTCAGTTGATCATATCACAATTTTAGGGTTGCAGTTGATTCATTGGCTTGCAACACAGACTTTCATAGGCCTCAGTAGGACTTGTAATGATTTTTGAGTATCAAAAAATTGTCTGATTAGTAAGATGTTAGACTAAATTAGTCTAACATCAATTTCTATTGCATCTAGGTGATATGTTTTATCATATCCAACTGTTTTCTAACGGGATGTTTTGTTAACGATCGGTAAAGTAAATAACAGTTTCATAGCGGTCTCAAAATGAAAGATAATCATATTATCTTCTGAAAAATGTTTTTTGCGGATTAATTGACTCAAATCTGACAGTAAAACAGATTTTCAGAGGGTTTGTTACGATTTTTTGTTTCATTGTTATTTTTTCAATATGTACCCATGTTTGCGCTACGCTACAGGCGCCTGAAAAACGTATTTTTTGTATCTTAAATCGGTCATTAAACTAACATCCAAAAATCAGATGTATTGCCGCTATACAGTTCGGTAAAATTTGTTTACATTTTTCAAAACGCCATCAGATCAGGCGCGACGAAAAAAAAAAGCAAATAACTCGATCAGTCTTTCTTTGAGTTCTTGTTCTTTCATTAGGCTTTCCTATTTTCCGAAAAGGCTTGTTTACGCTCATCCGACCACTTAGTCAGTACTGTTTTTATTTTGGTTGCTCTGGTATAACTCCCCATTGGCCTACTTTGTGTCTGAAGGTGTCTCTTTCTAGAACGTTGGCTGGTCTTATGTTTGCGTTATTTAGGTCCTTTCGAATTTCATCTAGCCAAGGTGTGGAATTCTTAAGTGAGATTACATAATCTATTATTCTCTTCGTCAATCGATTTACTGGTAGTCGGCTGAGGTGGTCAAAGAACTTCATTCGACTGTTCCTAACATCAGTTTCGATGTTTGAAAACTTTTCTGTTGTTTTAATTGATTGTATCCTATAACCGTCTTGGGTATTCCTTCCTCCTAGAATTTTCCTGGTGATTTTTCTCTCTTCCTTTTTGATGACTTCAAGTTGTTGTTTTCTGTTAAGTGTAAGTGTTTCATTTGCGTAGAGAATTGCTGGTTGTATGACAGTATTGTAGTGTCGAAGTTTTGCCTTGTTTGATACTGATTTTTTGTTGTAGAAGTTTTGCGTTAACCCTAATCCTTTTTTAATTTCTTGGAAGCGATTTTTCCGTTAGATTTTTTTCAATACCAGTCGGTTCGATGAATTCTCCAAGGAATTTAAAGTATGGGACGTTGCTTTCAAGTTTGCAAATTTTTTTTAACAAAAGAATTCAGTTTTCTTAAATGAAATATGTGAACCTACTTTTCCTCAACATTCTTTGAGTATTTCCAGCTGTCTGACTGCAGTCTGCTCATCCTCTGTTAGTATCGCCAGGTCCTCCGCAAATGCAAGGTATGCCAAGTAGAGGTTGTCTCTAGCAAAGACCAGTCGGATTGGCTTCCAAGCCCTGCGTTTCTTGAGTTCTTTCTTCCATTCTTCCATAACTTCCTCTAGAACTACGTTGAACACAAGAGGAGAGAGTCCATCACCTTGTCTCACACCTGTTTGAATGTCGAAGGGTTCTGAGATCTCGCCATAAATTTTACTTTAGATTTCGTGCCACTTAGTGTTTGTTTTATGATTTCTCGAGTTTTGGGATCTAGTCCCCTCTCTTTTAAAATTTGGAATAGTGAGGACCTTTCTATTGAATCGTATGCTTTTTTGAACTCTAAAAATGTGCATACCACAGGGTTTTGCCTTAGAGCTCGCATTTTGAGTATGGTTTTGATGTTGAAAATTTGCTCCGGACATGATCTGTGCGGTCTGTATCCTGCTACTTTGGGTCGTAATTGCTGTTGTGTTCGGCAAGCTGGTAGAATTTTATAGGTGACTGGAAAAAGAGAGATCCCCCTATAGCCGTTTACATCTGATTTATTACCTTTTTTATGTAGTGGATGAATCAGAGCAATCTTCCAGTCATCCGGGATGTTTTCGTTTTTCCAGGTGTTTTGGATTATTTGAGTAATTTCTTTGAGTGAATTTGGGCGTAAATTCTTCAAGAGCTCTGCTAAAATTCCGTCCTCCCCTGATGCTTTATTGCTTTTAAGTTTCTTGATGTGTGCAACTTTCTTCTTGTGTTGGTGGTGACGAGTTCTGTGCTGAGATTTCTGGCTGCACTTTCAGGAATCTCTCTTTGGGTTCTTAACAATTTAAAATCTGTGAAAAAATGTGGCTAGTACTTAGCAATTTTCTTTATTTGTCAGGGCCAATTTACCGTCTTGTTTTTGAAAGCAAAGGTTTTGTGGCGAGTAGCCTTTGATCTGGTTTGCGAAGCTCTTATAAAAATCGCGTGTATTGTAGTCTTTGAAGTTTTCTTCGATTGACTGCAGTTCCTCACTGACATGTTTTCGTTTAATTTGTCTTGAAATCTTGGAAGTCTGTTTGCGCAATTCGAAAAATATCTTCTGTGTTTCTTCTGATTTGTTGCAATTGTAATTTTGAAATGCCTTTCTTCTTTCTCCTAGTGCGTTCTCGCATTCTTGATTCCACCAAGGGCGTTTTGGTTTTTTGTGAAGAGGGATCAGATCGTTTGCTGTTTTGATGATTTTAGTTTGAAATTTCTCCCTATCTTCAGCGTGTTGTTCTTCCCACTTTTCAGTGATTTTGTAGTCTTTCATTTTATGTAGATCAAATTTTGGGATCAGCGGTGTTTTTTAATTTAGTTTTTATTCTGCTTAAATAATGATCTGAATCGATATTTGCACCCCTACGTACTTGCACATCGTGAATTTATTTTTGATGGTCATGTGATATTGTAACATGATCAATGTGAAAGTCTCACAAATGATGTATGGGTGATCGCCACCTTTTTTGGTATTGGGACGTTTCCGACGTGAGGTTGAAATATTTTTTAGGTTGTTTTTTTGGCATAATTCAATGAGGCGTATGCCATTTCTATTGGTAATTTTGTGTGCTGGATAGTTCCCTACTGTCTTCTTGTATCTGCTTCTCTACCAGTTTATGCACTGAAGTCACTGAGTAGATTTTTCACGTCATCTTTTGGAATTTTGTCCACCTCTGTTTCAACTTCTTCCCAGAATCTTTCTGTTTCTTCAGGCTCTTTTTTATTATCACCATTTGTTGATGCAAGTACATTAATAAGGGTGTAGTTTTTGTTTATGTGTTTGATTCTTAGGGTCATTAATCGATTGTTGTTGGGTTTCAAATCTGTTACTGAGTCCAGCACTTTTTTGTGTACAATAAAGGCCGTTCCAGATAGTGCTGCTCCTTTGCCAATTTTCTTGTTTGTTCCACTTTTGAATATTCTGTAATTATTGTAGTCTACCTTTTCTAAATCTGTGTAGCGTGTTTCTTACGAGGCGAGAATTTGAATTTTCTGCTTCGTGAGTTCTGTTGTGAAATTGTGTAATTTTCCTGCTTGAATCAGTGTCTGAATATTGAAATTCCCCATATATGTGTGTGTTTTTCCAGGAAGCTTACCAGAGCACTCCGACCTGCTCTCTCGTAAAAGTCCAAGCTCCCCAGAATCCGAATGCTTGGCTGCCGCTTTGGAGTGGATGGATCGTCCACCTGGGGTAATTTTGTCGTTACTTGTACGAGTCATGTTCGTTTTCATCAGTTGTCCAGCTTTGATAGTTGTGTAGAACCAGGGATTGTGAGTTCCTGTAGCATGTTTACAGCCGCACCTCCTGGTGAACAGACGCCGACCATACTGCCACTTGCTCCAAGACAGACGCAGCATGGATTCTGGTTGTCATTTTGGTCCGCGGGTGGTATTTTATTTCCCTCCTAACCGGCATATCTACCGAGCATTCCCCTATCCGTCACCTGGGGACGCGCCAAATGGCGGTTGACGAAGCCCATATATGGAGCAAAAAGTTTTTGGTTTAGCCTGGACCAGCGTCCATTTGTGTAGCTATTCGAACATATGTGTTACTGTACACATGTTATGGTTTATTGAGCAAGGTTTGAACAACTAACTTGAGCTGACGCCGCAGGTAAATTGAGCGAATCGATTAATTTCTTTTCCAAAAGATTTTAATCGGGCTGAAATTAATGCTCAGCCAGTGGCATCCATCATCTGTATGTGCAGCGAGGGGTTTTACGTTTTTCTAGGAGGTATTTCAAGCGTACCACTTCTGTACTTTAAAGTTGAACGAATCGGTTCAAATTTCGCACGAGGGTAGATAAATGGATAAAGTCAAAACGAAATTTTTATATCCAATAATCGTCGTCCTTTGTCGAGAACTAGGGTTTAAACTCGAGCTAAGTGCAGCACGTAAAATTCGTTCTTACGTGAATTGAATGCGCGGAAATGGTTTAAAATGAGTCAGATAAATAAATAATTCACTATTACGATACAGTAGAAAACCTTCTTTTAAAAATCTAACATTTTTTTCCTATTTTGTATGTAGAAAAAGCACGTTTTTCGTGAGTTCTTTTAAGCGCACCATAAGTTTCACACTTGTGTGAATCGGAAAGTAGACAAATACGTGTAATTAATGGTTGTCCTGTTGTTTTGTGAAAACTTTAACCGTGCCACGATATAAGCTACGTGCTTCGAAAGACAATAACAAAACCCTACACCGAGTCAGTCGTCACCCGAGTCAACAAAAATCTACACCGGTTGCCAAGCTATGGCGACCTAATGTGAAAATTATCCAAAGTAAAAGTTGGGAACCATAATGAAAAATGTGCCTATCACAGTACACAATGGCGAATATGTCCTGGGCAGGGTTAGGGACGTAGAAGAAGGGAACTAACTTTTCAATTTATCTGACAGCTTCAAAGACATTTTAATCAAAACATCTTGATATATTCGAGCTTTTTTATTAGTTAACCCAACTTTCCCAGCGTAGTGAGCTCTCTTAGCTACAAGATGCCAGCTCACCTGAATCTTTCAGTTTATAGGCTGAAGTTCCTTATCCCGTGCCAAAATCCAGAGGATTTGCCAGCCGTAATAAACATGAAATGATGGCATGTGTCGTGTTATACGACATGACATCTTACATCATGTTACTTTACTTGACACAGTGTATTCATTATATTACATGACATGAGTACTAATACCAACAAATAAAGAAGCGCGAACGTCTCAAGTTGTTTTGGTTTACATGTCTGTGAAGCTGCCAGATACGCCGAAAAGCTTGTTCATTTTCTTTCACATCCGTAACTCTGCCCAGGACATTTTCGCCTTTTTTTGTTGTGGTAGGAACAATTTTCATTCTGGTGTGACAGTGTTAATGTAAAATCGCATGGACAACATCCGGTGTTTTCTCATATTAACTGAACAATACTAAAGGACCTGGTACTGGAAATAATGACCGTACGTTATGTAAACTAAACAAAACTCGCATTAATTTTGATTACTGCTGTTTACAAGTGATTGCAAAGCAAATAACTAAAAACAATTACTTGGAAAACTGAACTTGCGTGTGACAATCTCAGAACTACGTGGTCGTACGAGTCGCCTTGAGGTTGTTTAACTGAACCAATATATGAGCAGGTAAGTTTTCTGTTGACTGAAAAAAGATGAGGGAATGAATATTTAGAACGTTGAAAAATAAGTACGACGCTTGTTTACATAGGCTATTGCTGATATTCTTGTTGTGTACTACGTGAAATCGGCGTAGTAAACTGCTACACGCGTAAAATATGTGTAAAATGAAAAAAGGAATCAGTATTCTGACTCGCTAGCAACCTCTGCGGGCGAAACATCGCGCTGGCGAAAGACACCGGGCTCATATTTTTAAGGAGCGAGACTTAAATCCAACCATCATGATATACACGTTCTACAACTTTGGTAAATCGTGTCTGGTGAATGCAGGAATGGTTCCTTCGAACATCCTACTGCCAAGGTCTCCTCCCATCTTCCTCCTTCTCCGATGATATCGATGCAGGCAGTAAATTAAAATTAAACCTTAGTTGATCCCTTCAAATAACGTAACTGCCGTTCAGATATTAAAAATTATTAAGAAAGGAAGCTGTTTGACACTATAGAGAGCAAAGCTACCTTTTCATTTCTGCTGTCTTGAATATCAGAGTATGACGACTTCCGCCACGTCCCCCCAATAAGAGTATATTTCAATGGTAATATCTAAACAATAATCTACTGTAAATATTACCAGTTACTACCGGTTAGGTACCCATGCGACAGCATGCGCTGCCTAATATGTTCGAAAACGTCACCCATAAATACGGGATTCTTCCGGGGCTCATACCTTTGGTTCTATTGATGATGGAAAAGTAGGGTCAAGTGTTTTGGATAGCCCTTGGGCGAGGGACCATTGGCATACCCAACAGAAGGATCGTCTTAGTGTCACTATCCTACAGTACAACGTCAAATTTTGAATATTGCACACTTTCTCCCGCTCAGGCAAATGGAGCAAATAGTTTGTGTTTTGTTTTGGTTTTTTTTTCATTTAATGTCGTCTGCTATAGGCCTTAAGCGGGCAGTTCATTAGAAAATCACAAAAACACTTTTTTACCATTTTTTCGTACCAAAATTCACGGATTCCAAAATGGATACGCACAGTAAACGACTGAAATTTTTACGATATATTCCTAAAAATTACGATCACAAGTAAACTAGAAAATTTTCTTGATATCTTTATCCGTTTCCGAGATACAGAGGTACAAAGTTACAGTACTTGCACACATAAAATACGCTCGTAAAATCAGGAGTGAGACGAAAACGTAGTGTATACAGTGACATAGCACGGAAAAATAAACTGTAAAGTGTCTCTGTTACCATGAGAAGGGTTCTGGGAACGCCATGTTATAGTACCTAAACACATGCAAATTTTTGTGCACCTAAAATCCCGCCTGTGGTGTAAAATTAGTTTTCGGTTATTTCAATTTCACATAAATAAACTGTCAAAATCTTACTGACCCATAAAGTCCCTTTCATATGAGTGACATGTCCTGCTGTGGCAAGAAAAAGAAGGGACTCACTTGAAACATGCTCCTATCGGAGCGCAATTACCGCAAGTATGCTCCTGTATAAAAGACTCTGAAAAATGGGCTTCCATCTGTCCCATTGTACCTTCCCCAGTACTTAAAGTTTTCCCATACTTTTTGGTCTGTAAACATACTCACGCTTTTTTATATTGAGAGGGAAGACAGTGATGAAGGGAAAGAGACATAAAAATGGTAAAGTACAAGATAGTAGTCACAAACATGGTATAGAAAGAGCAAAGGAGACAATGACAATGTGAGAGAAAGAGAGAGACGCAGTGGCTTAGATCATATTTGACAGGGGACAGAACAATGCTAGGAAAAGAGTGAAGGGGTCAGTGCCAGTGAGAGAGGAATAAAGAGAAGGAGAAAGTGGAAGTGGTTGAGAGCCAGCGATAACGAGAGACCGAGTTTGTGGCAATGAAAAAAGGAGAGAAATAGTGACAGTTGGCAGCACTGGCGGAGATCGCACACGCTTGAATATTAATCTCTTGAAGATAAGTAATTAATTCTATAATAACTGTCAATTACTGTAATATTACGCCATAACGAAATTAATTAGAGTCTGTTGTACATTATCTCTTTAAGTATTAAGTGAAGAATTTAAGTTGTTTTCATTACAAATATACTTCATAGTGCCGTATCTACTCGGGGAATTAAAAGTTTTAAGTTCTATCTTTCATTTCCTTTCAAAACGCTTAAAGTAAGTATCGCGCATACACGATCTTAGGCGTAATTTTTCGGGTATACAAGTTTTGATTTTTTAACGTTGGTTTAACTGCATTACGTTACTATATTAATAGTATACACATACATTAGTGTTCTACATAACTTTGGTGATTCTTGAGATCTGTAGTTAATAGAATATTACTGTTATTGCATAGATAAATTTTGTAAAAATATTGTAAACAACAATGAGTTAGAAGCGTTTGAGCTGCCGTAGTAAAGTCAGTTCTGGGCTTTTGTGCAGCTGTTGTGGCAGATGGTTACATTGGGTTGAATGTAGCGGCATTGGTATCTGGGAAGTAAATGGGTCTCTTCCATGGTATTGCAGATTATGTTCAATGGATAGGAAAATAGCGGAAGAGGAATAGGAGAGTAGAGCCCTTCAGGCTGAACTGGATAGTGCTAGGGAGGAAGTGATGAGGTTAAGGGGGAGAAGGCTGAAGACAGGTAAAAATGGTAGCAAGGAACAGGGACCACAGAAAGAGAACAGTATCTGACAGATTCATCTTGGCACAAACAATAGATTTGCCTTGCTACCTCAGTCACCTAAGGAAGAGGCTCAAGTGAATGTAAGTGTATTCAGCACTCAACAGACTTTCACTAGGAAACCAAATGTTGCAAAAAAGTAGAAAGTGGGAGGAATGTTCTGTTGATAGGTAGTAGCCATGGAAGAGGTATGGGCCAGATCTTGCAGGAAAAATTAGGTGACAGGTACAAGGTCACAAGTATTTTCAAGCCCAGTGCATGTATTAGCCAAGTGATAGAGGATGTAGCCTTATTATGCAAGGGTTTTACAAAGCAGGATCATGTTGTTGTAGTGGGTGAAGCAGGAAACAGTATTGATAGGGATCAGGGTTACAATATTGAGTGTGACCTAGTAAAAATAGCATCTGCAACGAACCATAAAATGTTTGCTGGCCGCGGTGGCCAAGCGGTTCTGGGCGTTACAGTCTGTAACCGCGCGACCGCTACGGTCGCAGGTTCGAATCCTGCCTCGGGCATGGATGTGTGTGATGTCCTTAGGTTAGTTAGGTTTAAGTAGTTCTAAGTTCTAGGGGACTGATGAGCTCAGAAGTTAAGTCCCATAGTGCTCAGAGCCATTTGAACCATAAAATGTTGGCGTGGTTCCTGCTTACATTCAGTATGATCGGCCCCAATTGAACAGCTCTGTCAGGAGGGTCAATATGGAGCTAGATAAGCTGCTTCGGGCAGCTACTTTGTCAGGCCTAGGTTTGGTTCCTATTCATGGTATTGGTAGGTGGGACTTCACAAGACATGGCCTGCATCTCGATAGGAAAGGGAAGGGCAAGTTGGCTGGGATGATAACAAAATCTTTAAGGGGGGGGGGGGGGGAGCACTGAGACTCATAGGAGTACTTTTTTAGGGTAAGATCAGTGTCCCATCATCCTACATTGATTGAAATTAACCTTAATGAGAAGTTCAGACAGGCAGGTACTAGAGATTTGAAAATATTACAAGATTCTCATAACAGCATAAGTGAAAAATAATGTTAGTATGTCACAAAATTCACATAAAAGCATAGTGAAAAGTAATGTTAATATATTGCATCAGAATATAAAGGGATTAAAAAACAAAGTAGATGAGCTTCTTGTTTGTTTAGAAGATTTAGAAACTGAATTTGGAATAGATGTATTATGCCTGTCTGAACATCATATAGTCACAGGTTTGGAAATGGTAAATGTAGGTGTATATAAACTTTCAGCACATGTAAGTAGAGACTCTATAGAGAGGAATGGTTGCCATATATGTTAAAATCTGTCATAGTGTGAAAAATTTGGAAACTAAAAATTTTTGTGTAGAGTATGTGCATGTGAGCTTAAACTAAATAATGGCGCTTTTATAATTGTACCCATTTATAAGTTCCCATTGGGGAATTTTCAACTATCTTTGAAAAACCTGGATTCTTTGTTGTGCTGTCTGTCAGACAGAGGAAAGCAAATTAATGTTTGTGGGGATTTCAATGTAGATTTTCTGAAAGAGTCCGATAGAAAGCTTGACCTTGAAGTATTACTTGGTTCTTTCAATTTGACATCAGTTATTGATTTTCCTACTTAGATGGTACGGAAAAGCAACACAATGATACATAATGTATTCATAGACCAAGATAAATTTAATCAAATAAAAACTTTTCCTGTTAAGAATGGTCTGTCTGATCATGATGCACAGTTAGTTACAGTGTATGATATAGCTCCATACAGTATTGGAAAACAGTCCTCCAAAATAATGCATTCAATTAACGATTTAACTATTCAAAATTTTAGGGAAAGCTTGCAACAGTTAAACAGGGATGAAGTGTACAGGAAACATGATGCTAATTTAAATTTTAACCTATTTCGTGATACCTTTGTGAGTATATTTGAAAACAGTTCCCCTAGAACAACAGTCAAATATAATTTAAGAAACCATGTAAAAAGCCGTGGCTTACTAAAGGTAGAAAAATATCTTGTAAACAGAAAAGGGAAGTATATCCTATAGCTAGGAGGAGTAATGATCCCAAAACAATGAAACATTATAAAAACAACTGCGTTGTATTAAGGAAACTTATTAAAAAGTCCAGAAGCATGTGCATTGTGTCTGAGATTAACACATCTGACAGTAAAACTAAAACAATTTGGAATATTGTTAAAAGGGAGACAGGACAACCGAGAGTACAGGAAGACTGTATTTCTGTCAAACACAATGAAAACTCTGTTAACTAGAAGTCAGAAGTAGAAAACATTTTTAATAATCATTCTTAAGTGTTGTAGAGAAAATAGGATCAAGCTATTCATTAGAAAATGCAAGGCAGTATATGGAAGAGGCAGTACCTAAGCAATTTGATAAAATTGAAATTCAGCCCACCGCTCTTACTGAAATTAGGAAACTAATAAATTCACTCAAAAGTAAAAACTCACATGGAATTGATGGCATTTCCAAAAGAGTACTAAAAGCTTGTTCCCAAAAATAGTGGGATTCTCAGCCACATATGTAGTAGCTCACTTAAAGAGGGCATTTTTCCAGATAGACTGATATACGCTACTGTTAAACCATTGCATAAAAAAGGGGATAGATCTGATGCTAACAACTACCGCCCAATCTCGCTTCTGACAGCTTTATCCAAAATTCTTGAGAAAGTATTGTATGAGGGTGAGTCAAATACTATTTATTGTGCAGAAGTGGTACAAAGCTGTATCACTTTTCAACATAATCTCCCCCCGCTCAATGCAAGTCCTCTAGCCCTTACAAAGTGCATAAATTCCTTTAGAAAAAAAATTCTTTTGGTAGTCACGCAACCACCCATACACCGCGTTGCGTACCTCTTCATCAGAACGGAACTTCTTTCCTCCCATTGCGTCTTTCAGTGGTCCAAACATATGGAAATCACTTGGGGCAAGGTCTGGTGAGTATGATGGATGAGGAAGACACTCAAAAAGCAGGTCTGTGATTGTTGCAACTGTTGTACGGGCAGTGTGGGGCCTTGCATTGTCATGTTGCAGAAGGACACCTGCTGACAGCAATCGACGTCACTTTGATTTGATTGCAGGCCGCAGATGATTTTTTAGGAGATCTGTGTATGTTGTACTGGTGACAGTAGTCCCTCTAGCCATGTAATGCTCCAAAATGACGCCTTTTTCGTCCCAAAAGAGAGTCACCATAACCTTCCCTGCTGATGGTTCTGTTCGAAACTTCGAGTTGTTCGGTTTTGGTGATGAGGAATGGCGCCATTCCTTGCTCGGTCTCATCGTTTCCGGTTGGTGGAAGTGAACCCAGGTTTCGTCCCCAGTAACGATTCTTGCAAGGAAGCCATAACCTGCTCGTTCAAAGCGCCGAAGAAGTTCTTCACAATCATCAACACGTCGTTCTCCCATGACTAATCTGTAAACATGCTGCAATGTCATTCAGTGTCACTCGGCGGTTTTCCTTCACTATGGCTTCAACTGCTGCAATCTTCTGTGGAGTCACGTCTCGTTGTGCCTGACCTGGAAGAGGGGCATCTTCCACTGAAGTCACACCATTTGCGGACTTCCTACTCCATTCGTAGACTTGCTGCTGCGACAAACATGCATCGCCGTACTGAACCTTCATTCGCCGATGAATTTCAATAGGTTTCACACCTTCACTACGCAAAAACCGAATAACAGAACGCTGTTCTTTCCTGGTGCAAGTCGCAAGTGGGGCAGCCTTCTTTATACTGATACTGCGACGGTATGTGTGCATCTGCACTATGCTGCCACCTACAGACCATTCTGCACGCTGTTTGTAGCACGCTTACCAACTTACAGGATAACAGCGCGAAATTTCGATTTGTTATTACAGATTTAAGGTTTTCATTTGACTCACCCTCGTATTTAAGAGGAGTATCACATATTTGTAAAAATGAAGTACTAAAAAAATATCAGTCTGGTTTACAGAAAGGCTTTTCAACAGAAAATGCTATATATGCTTTCGCTGATCAAATATTAAATGCATTGAATAACTGAAAATCATCCATTGAGATATTTTGTGATCTCTCAAAGGCTTGTGATTTTCTAGATAAGCGTAAGTATTCTGGTATGAGTGGGACAGTGCACAAATAGTTTAATTCATTCTTAACTAGAAGAATGCAGAAGGTTGAAATTAATAGTATAGATAGTCTGCAAAAACCAGCAGAGTCCTCTAACTGGGAAGGTATCAAGAATGGTATCCCGCAGGTTTCAGTTGTAGGTCCCTTTTTGTTCTATATATACACTCCTGGAAATGGAAAAAAGAACACATTGACACCGGTGTGTCAGACCCACCATACTTGCTCCGGACACTGCGAGAGGGCTGTACAAGCAATGATCACACGCACGGCACAGCGGACACACCAGGAAACGCGGTGTTGGCCGTCGAATGGCGCTAGCTGCGCAGCATTTGTGCACCGCCGCCGTCAGTGTCAGCCAGTTTGCCGTGGCATACGGAGCTCCATCGCAGTCTTTAACACTGGTAGCATGCCGCGACAGCGTGGACGTGAACCGTATGTGCAGTTGACGGACTTTGAGCGAGGGCGTATAGTGGGCATGCGGGAGGCCGGGTGGACGTACCGCCGAATTGCTCAACACGTGGGGCGTAAGGTCTCCGCAGTACATCGATGTTGTCGCCAGTGGTCGGCGGAAGGTGCACGTGCCCGTCGACCTGGGACCGGACCGCAGCGACGCACGGATGCACGCCAAGACCGTAGGATCCTACGCAGTGCCGTAGGGGACCGCACCGCCACTTCCCAGCAAATTAGGGACACTGTTGCTCCTGGGGTATCGGCGAGGACCATTCGCAACCGTCTCCATGAAGCTGGGCTACGGTTCCGCACACCGTTAGGCCGTCTTCCGCTCACGCCCCAACATCGTGCAGCCCGCCTCCAGTGGTGTCGCGACAGGCGTGAATGGAGGGACGAATGGAGACGTGTCGTCTTCAGCGATGAGAGTCGCTTCTGCCTTGGTGCCAATGATGGTCGTATGCGTGTTTGGCGCCGTGCAGGTGAGCGCCACAATCAGGACTGCATACGACCGAGGCACACAGGGCCAACACCCGGCATCATGGTGTGGGGAGCGATCTCCTACACTGGCCGTACACCACTGGTGATCGTCGAGGGGACACTGAATAGTGCACGGTACATCCAAACCGTCATCGAACCCATCGTTCTACCATTCCTAGACCGGCAAGGGAACTTGCTGTTCCAACAGGACAATGCACGTCCGCATGTATCCCGTGCCACCCAACGTGCTCTAGAAGGTGTAAGTCAACTACCCTGGCCAGCAAGATCTCCGGATCTGTCCCCCATTGAGCATGTTTGGGACTGGATGAAGCGTCGTCTCACGCGGTCTGCACGTCCAGCACGAACGCTGGTCCAACTGAGGCGCCAGGTGGAAATGGCATGGCAAGCCGTTCCACAGGACTACATCCAGCATCTCTACGATCGTCTCCATGGGAGAATAGCAGCCTGCATTGCTGCGAAAGGTGGATATACACTGTACTAGTGCCGACATAGTGCATGCTCTGTTGCCTGTGTCTATGTGCCTGTGGTTCTGTCAGTGTGATCATGTGATGTATCTGACCCCAGGAATGTGTCAATAAAGTTTCCCCTTCCTGGGACAATGAATTCACGGTGTTCTTATTTCAATTTCCAGGAGTGTATATATATATATATATATATATATATATATATATATATTAACGACTTGCCACTCTATATTCATGAAGATGCAAAGCTAGTTCTTTTTGCTGATGATACAAGTACAGTAATCACACCCAACAAGCAAGAATCAGCTGAGGAAACTGCAAATAGTATCTTTCAGAAAACTATTAAGCGGTTCTCTGCAAATGGATTCTTACTAAATTTTAAGAAGACACAATTTATACAATTCTGTACAGTAAATGGCATAACACCATTGATAAATATAGACTGTGAACAGAAGTCTGTTGCTAAGGCAGAATACTGAACATTTCTGGGTGTGTGCATTGATGAGAATTTGAATTGGAAGAAATACATCGATGATTTGCTGAGACAGTTTGGTTGAGCTACTTATGCTATTAGGTTTAATGCAAAATTTGGTGACAAACATGTCAGTAAATTAGCCTACTACGTCTATTTCCATTCACTCCTTTCATATGGAACCATATTTTTGGGAAATTCGTCATAAAGAGAGAAAGTATTCATTGCACAAAAGCGTGTAATCAGAATAGTAGCTGGGGCCCAGCCAAGGTCACCTTGCAGTCATTTATTGAAGCAACTTGGGATATTCACAGTACCTTCGCAACACATATATTCACATATGAAATTTTTCATTAATAACCCATACTAATTAAAAAATAACAGCGACGTGAATAGCTACAACACTAGAAGAAAGGATGATATTCGCTATTCTGGGTTAAATCTCACTTTGGCGCAGAAAGGGGTGCATTATGCTGCCACAAAAATCTTTGGACATTTGCGAAATAGTATTAAAAGTCTGACAGATAGCCAACCAACATTTAAAAGCAAATTAAAATAATTTCTGAATGACAACTCCTTCTACTCAATAGATGAATTCTTAGGTGTGAAGTAGTAACTGTAAAAAAAAAAAAAATATTTTGTGAAAAAAAGACTTTTGTTAAAGTGACACAATCCACATCATTATGAAATGTATGATTTGTGCAACAAGTATTAATGTATGTATGTACGAGAAGAGACAGCAGCATTGGGAAGGAATAAATGAGATAGTAGCAGTAAGAGAGAGCAATAGCGAGGCAGTGACAGTGAGAGGAGACACTAGTAGTAGGACAGAGGGAAGGAGACTGTGGCTGTGAGAAAGAAGACAGTGACAGAGAGAGAATGATGTTTGATGTCGTGTGACTAGGGCCTCCCGTCGGGTAGACTGTTTGTCAGGTGCAAGTCTTTCGATTTGACGCCACTTCGGCGACTTGTACGTCGATAGGGATGAAGTGATGATGATTAGGACAACACAACACCCAGCCTTGAGTGGAGAAAATCTCCAACCCAGCCAGGAATCGAACCAGGGCCCTTAGGAATGACATTTTGTCGCGCTGACCACTCAGCCACCGGGTGCGGACAGAGAGAAAATATAATGCAATGATACAATTACAAAGAGTTTGACAGAATGAATAAGTATGTGATTGAGAATGGCAATGTGGATGTGGATTGATATGAGCGACTTACAGCGATGGACTAGTGGGTGTGAGCGAGTTACAGTTAGGGGTGCTTGTGGGAGTGAGATGTGAGTTGCATGGTAAAGAGAGCACGAATGTATTCGTAAGGACAATTTATTGGTAAAATTTTTAAAGCTGCTGAGGAAGGTAGAATGAGGTAGCTGGTAATCCACTTTTCTGCCAGAGTCTTTTAAAGAGGAGCATATTCGCCTTTTTTGTGCTCTGATGGAAGCATTCTTCCGCTTGTTACAAATACCTGTTTAACTAATAACACAGTTCCACCGAAGAATCGTAAATACACACACCAACATTTCATATTCTTGTTCTTCTTATCTTCATCCTTGCCTGTTCCCGTTTCTCTACGAGGCTGGCAGTTGTTATAAGGGTTCCGACAATGTTAGTGACCTTTGGTGACCTATGCCCTTCCTAACATCCCCAATCATACCCTCTCCCTACCCCTGGACGGAATCTCTGTACCCCCATCTGTCTGCGTCTAGAGAAATCTTATGTTCAGAGGTGAAAATCTTTTCTGAATGTTTGTGTAACGTGCATACGAGGCGGGACGAGGGTACCAGCCCGCTATTCGCCTAGGTGGATATCAGAAACTTCCTGGAAACCACACCGAAGCTGACCAGGTCACCATCCCTCGTCTTTAATCCACGAGGCGGATCCGATCAGGAGCAGGCTCGCCCCCCTGAGCTCCGGATGCGGCGTTTTAACGCGTCGACTATGCAGGCCGGTAATTTCATTTTGGTGTTAGAGTCATAACGTCGGGCTGCACTTTTGCCGATATCTGGTAAATTGCGTGCTTATATTTTAGAAGAAGTAAGACGAAAATATTCACGCCATTGTTTAATGAACGATTATTTATTCCTTAAAGGCTGAACGCTTCTAGTTGGCAACTGAAAATTCTGCAGTGCTTGTTTTAGGTACAGTGTTTGGTTTGTACCTTGCGTTTCAGTTGAGCTAGTCCAGTAAAGCCATAAGTTTCCAGAGGATTTCCAGTACTTTTCCACAGTGATCCGCGGCTAGCGGCGCATGCGCGTATCAGTTGCTGTGGCTACCCCTCTACTCCCTGCCGGTGTGGCGCCTGGCGTTCCATCGTCAGTTGGCCGGCGCGGCTTGCGGGCAGCGTGCAGGGGCTCCCGCAGGCGCCGTGCAGCTGTTTTTTTGTAGCGCGTGACACAGTGCAACGAGTACGCGAAATACTGCATCGTTTAAGGACACAAGTTCCACTTCTGTGCGTGCTTCAGTATAGTTAACTATCCAGCTCTGGCAGTGAAAGTTATTGTTAGCTAAATTCTACGAGTTCAATAAGTAACTACCTGCTACGTAGTGGACTCTTCATAATGCATATAAACACAAGATTTCTATACCAAGCCGCTTACGAAGTCCTCTCTTGTACGCATTCCACATCACATATATTTTTTAACAGTTTCAGAATATCCTGTTTCAAGTCGAAAATAAGGAGCCCCACTAACAATCTCTGGAAGCATATTACAGTAATTGTCGACGATCGTTCATTTTCCCTCATGTAACTCACGGTTTCGAGTTAATACCTAATTTGACTGTAGTCTGTTAAAATATTGGTAAAGAATTAATCGTTTGGGCTGACGTAACGAGTTTTAAAGCAAACAAAATTAATTTAATCTTTCTCTAAATCTTTTCTTGGAAAGCCAAAAGCACAGTTTGATTCCTTAGACTCATTCAAACCTTAGTAACGTGGAATATAATGGTGAAACTACTATAAATGTAAATTAAAACTATAAGCTGCTTCGTATTTTTTCCAATAAAGCTTGAAGGATGAAGAGGACGTAGTTAATTATTTTATACGGATTTATTTAAATGGTATTTCATCTAATTCTTCCGAGTGAAAATTTATTCTCTCCAATTTGTTGATGTTCAGAGCATTAGAATACGGAAATGAAATATGTAATTCGTGATCTATATAGCAGCCACGAAGAACAATGTATGTCATAGCAGATTTCCACTTTCAGAAGTGCGTTTTCCCCAGTGATGAAGTAGAACGTTAGAAATATTTGCTAATCATATTATTTGAAGAGTTGCCTCCGTGTCATTGCTAGTGTAAGGCTAGAAGAACTAGGTCAGTGGAACAAATCTCGTTGCATAAAGCAAATAACTCGCACTGGCAGGCGTAATTTGTTGCTTTCACGAATCTGTGTCTCTCTCTCTCTGTCTCTCTCTCTCTCTGTTTCCGACTTAACGTCTGTGCGTGGAAATGGATATAAATCTTATAAGGGGAAGCCACCCAGTAGTGGATTATTTATGAGTTCGGAACAGAGTGTGGTTTTCAAATTGTATTATGAAGTTTTCTGTTGTGGCCACAGTTACCACTGATGACTAAAAGTATATACACTTGTTAAAAATTGTTCTGTGTATCCATGTTGAAATCCGGTTCTAAAAAAAAAGAACAACACCAAGCACAGCTGAAGTAAGACTGCTGATGTTCTAACACTTACCTGCGTACTGCGTACCAGAACTATTGACGTGAGTCGATTCTCAAATATTGTACTCTTTGTAAATTTCTGTGTAAGGCTCTCAGAATGAACTGGATCTCTTATAAACGTCAGATGTACCAGAAGAATTAAGTGTCTTGCAAAATGTACTTACTTTTGATGCTGAGTAAGTAAAAAAAATTCACATTCGAGATACCGGATATTATGGCACACACGTTTTTTTTTTACGTTTCTACTTTCTGTCTGGTAGGTGCATGTTGAAAACCGTAGAGTATATTGAATCCAAGCTGGAACACATGCAATGACACTACTAAGCGAAGGGTGAAAGACGTAAGAGAAAACATTATTTGAAAGTTTGCTTTGTTGCTGAACGATAACGTGTCTCAATTCCCTGCTCGTAAACATTTTGAAGATAATGTGGGAATCATTTTTGCAGTAATAACAAAATGGAATGCAACATTATGAAATCTGCACACTAAAGAAGTTTTACAATAACCAAATAGCCAAGATTTAGTTCCTAAAGAATTAATCTGAGTTTGATAATCAAAAAATATTACACTGACGACGAAAAGTAGTTTTAATTTCACAGAATTACAGGACTGTTTATGTGGAAACTGAATATGAATCATTAGTATCTATAAACAATTAAGAAAAATCATCCTAACTGAAAAATGCAATTGTATGATATAGGATTTAAACTGCGACCTCAGTGATGCTGGCTGGCATCAAGTGTGTTATTTAGTTAGGGATGGTGTGAGTTCGGAATCTCAAAGTATGTTGTATTCATTGTCGTCATAATTACACCAGTTTGTGCTGCCTAGCCTTGTGCCGGTTATTCACAATCCTTACGTTATTTAGCCCGTAACAGAGATAATTCACAGACCCCTATTGCCAACTCCTCATTGTTACTTATGATTAAAAATAAAAATAAATATTTCCATGTACTGTGCGTTTTACGCGTACTTTCCGAGTATTTGCGATAGAAGTTATAGTTCATATAGGTGCTGAAACTACGTTCCGTAATATCGTGAAGACAACAGCTTTTAAGTATTTCATTTGCTACTAATAACAGAAGCCTCCAGCCACTCAAGGTAGTGCGAGGGTAGTGATTTCTTTATATGTTCAAGTGTTACCGACTGTAACTTATTAGTTATCTTTGTGCTAGGGACAGTATTTGTGTGTGTGTAACTATGATATGGAACGTGTCAGTTCATTTAACAGAGTACAAGTTCTCTCTCTGAATATACTCGTATATTCAAGTGACAGACATTCAAACAAGCTGTTTGAATGATATGCTTTAAATTTACACTAAAATCGGCCTAGATTTAAAATTACTGTCTAAAACATGCACAAACGCTAATGAAGAATTGCTGTATTGAGTAGTAAGAGTTGGCAAGAGCAAAAATTGTTTTCAGTTATCTTAAAATTTGGTTTTCTTATATTAGACTTGCACTTCACTGGGAAGCAGGCAGCATATTTTTGTAATTGCACTTGTTACGAGGCGATTCTTAGAATCTGTGGTTCCTCAAATAACCGTTAGCAAGGGAACTGAAAATCTGTGTCATGTACTAAAGCTCTATTTTTACAGTGACTGAAGTGAAGAATTTCCCCATAAGTTATTCTGAATAACATTAATGAATGGAAATATTCCCATCATTGTAGCTTTTATAATTTAACTGGAAAAAGTTACATTTAGTTAGTGAGAGGTAAGTTAGGAGAAGGGGAAAAAACTTTTTAAATATCACATGAAAACATGTTATTAGATGTCTGGAATGATTGAAACTCAGTAATCTATTTAATCTACTTTATAATACACTAACAATCACGCGTTAGGCGCTGAAAACGTTGTCATGCTGTATATGCCTGAGGTGGTGTCGATACAAGGCAGTAGCTAATTTTATATAAGGCAGAAGAAATACTTGATTAAAGGGAACACGGAAGGTAGTGGGAGCTTGTATTAGTGAAGCTGAAAAATAATTATGTCTCGCAGAGGGCTCAATTTCCATTCAAATCTAAGTTTGGAAACATGGTGTTTAAGTCAAACCGATTACGTACCCAAGAGACACCTAATACGATGGTGTGAATCATATTTGATCTTGATTGCAACAACATGAAGAAATATGTACGTCAGAGGACCGTTGATGATTTTACAACGGTCTGCTTACGTTCATTAATCAAACAAGGAGGTGGCTGCTTTATCATATTCTGTTGTGCTAATGTTGCTCGCCACGGACGAATAATGGTCAAGGGTTGTGAGGAAATTTTAGGTAACCAAGTGCATATACAGTAAAGAGTATCGTTCTCTGATGGTGAGGTCGCCTTCCAAAAGGGCGATATAACAGTTGATGAATATGAGGGAACAAAGCATTTACAGTCACAATGAATTAAACATTCCGGCGTTCGTCTTATTCAGGGTAACCATTGAAAATATAAATTACAGAGACCGTTGCGTCCCGAATAATTGAGTCTGAAGTGCTGAGTCTCTCAGCAGCAGGTAGGTTAGCGATGCAGTCGCATATCAAAAAGAAAAGTAAGTCTCTCACAAGCCTCCCTTCTTCCGTTTGTTTTGTTGAGAGATAGCTCACTGCTTTACAGAAGACATAGGTTCGATCTCCGATGGATGATACGGTATAAGTTCCGATCGCCTTGTGTGGATAGCTGAAGAAGACCATGAAGGATTAGAAGTGTATCCCAGTTATAGAGCAAACATTAACCACCCGGACAGTGCTTTTCTGACCACATTGCATACCCCTCTTGTCCACTTGGGGCACAGGATGAAGCTGAATTTTGTCGGAAGGCGAAAGGCCAATGATCTATGCAGATAACAGGGCCACTGAATTCTGATTTCTAGCTCCCACTTACCTTTCTAGATTTTCTTCTCTGACCATCACGCTGTGGACGGAGCACTAACCCTAACCTTTTCAGTCTTCACAGAAACGTTTGAGTGACCTGGAGTCATTGGAGTGCACAGAACTAGTCTCACATGACACTGTCCGCATAGATACTGCAGCAACAGTAAAAAAGGATGATTACGGTTTAACGTTCCATTGACTACAGCGGCTAAGAATGGGGTGAAAGCTCATATTGGAAAGGAACTCATCCACGTATTCCCAAAGAAACCATCGTGTTAAATTGTTTAGGGAAAACACAGAGGAATGAAATAAGGGGGACATTCGGCGGTTTGAAACCACCTATTGTGATTACAATAAGTTAAACTCTGTAACTGTGATTGAGCAAGGTCGTTGGATTCCTTCGTTAGCTTGAACAATAGGCTCTGTCTTTGGTTACACTGTCTCAGTGTGTGTGTGTGTGTGTTTCTTTGTGTGCGTGTGTGTGGACGGATATTTGTTGAGAACTGGACGCTGTCGATGCTCCCAGAGATAGATGAAGCTTTTTCTAGGAACGGTGCGTCAGGCACCGATATCAATGACCGCCATAGAGGAAGCTGGTCCTGCAGTCTATCGCATCTGCCTTCCCACCACTATGCTGGAGATACTTGTTTGCCAGACGAATCCGGTTCATCGCTCTCCCGCGTTGCTGACGTCCCCTGCGCCTCAGTTCCTCGTTCACTCCTCTCCGTACGCCAGTGCCCGCCATGAGCGAGCAAAGCGCCTGGTAACAGTAAAAACAGCACGTGCCGCACATGACTCAGAGCACTGACCTCGACCTCTGTTATCTGCAAGTCAGGTTTTAAAAGCATAAACAAGTAAACAGAAATATGGTGATTGCTTCAAAATGCGTTAGTAGTAAAATTGAGAGCAGAAAATCACACTTGAGATAGACATTCATTTGGATAACTGTCATCATCGCTGTATTTATTTAGCTTTTTCGGCAAGCGAATTCCAGATAATTATGAAACCACAGCATTGACATCCAGGTCAGTGGAACAGGCTGCGAAGTACTTGCGGTAGTGGGGTACATATATCTTTTGTCTTATCCCTTGACTGTGTTACTGTTAGTCGTTTGCATCGCTTTGTTAGTCCGATATGCAAAATTCGAGATTTAGCATATTTTAGTCAAGGGCAATTATTAAACTGCATCACATACACACACACACACACACACACACACACACAGTCACTGGTCATACCGGACTCGAGAGTCCATTACCGCAGCAACGTATTTTCGCCATCTGTCCCTGTCTTGGGCTATTTCCTTCCATTCCCCTTCAATACCTAGGCTCCTCAAATCAGCCTTCACATTCTCCTCCCATCTACGCCCCGGTCTCCCCACAGGACGTTTTCCCTGTAGGTGCCCTACCAGTACTCTGCAAGCTGCCCTGCCCTCATCCATTCGAGCTACGTGACCCGCCCATCGCAGCCGACGTGATTTAATAATACTTCGCCTCAAGACCACGTGATTTCTACAGTGGGGAATCGAAAAATTACCCCAGCGTTGGCAGGCTGTTGTAAATAGTGAAGGAAAATATGTTATTGATAACTAATGCCTCTGTTATGTGTATCTGTTGTGTTTATTGAACTTATGGAGAAACGCTACGAACTTATGTACCAATCCAATACAGATAAAATACGTCTTAAATATAATGGAGTTAACGAGAAAATCTACGTTTCCAAAGGAATGGTACGAAGACAGCTCCAAAAACACATCTGTTATAGGAGAGAAGTTCACTGGCTTTTACCTTACGAACAAATGCTGCAAAGAGGAAAATATTTGGCCGGCCTGAGTGGCCGAGCGGTTTTAGGCGCTACAGTCTGGAACAGCGTGACCGCTAAGGTCGCAGGTTCGAATCCTGCCTCGGGCATGGATGTGTGTGATGTCGTTAGGTTAGTTACGTTTAAGTAGTTCTAAGTTCTAGGGGACTGATGTCCTCAGAAGTTAAGTCCGATAGTGCTCAGAGCCAGAGGAAAATATTTATATATTGTTAAAGAATGAACACATCCATACAACAAAAAAGGCTATAATTCTCTGATTCATCTCACTGGTTTTTAAACCCTGTATGAGGCTCAAGCTTGAAATCTCAAAACTCTTTCGATTGATAAACATTAGTCATTGCTTGTAGTAACAAACTGTACTGTGTCAACATGTTACCCGTACTGGTCTGAGGCGTCGTCTTGATGTGAACAACCATATTTTTCTTCCGTTAGTTTGGCAACCGGATGTGTATTAAGAAAGTACTCTACCACAATCTATAGCGTCTTCCATAGTGATGTTACAAAATGTTCAACACGTATTGTTGTCCCGAAAATTAATTCCAGATTATGGTGTTTGTGAAGCCATAGATTTTCTTGTAAGATTCTGAACTTACAATACACTAGGTCAGTACTGTCTAAATTATTATAAAGCAGTTAAGTTTAGATTTACGTAAAAAATATTAAGCCCGTAACTTTTTAACTTCTGTAAAGTTCAAATTCCTTCATTTTTTAACACTCATTGTCCTTGTAAAGTGTTTGCTTTTAGGACAGTTAAACAACTAATTAAGAGTTAAGTCGTTTCTGAAAGTATTTGTATGGAGTGTAGCCATGTATGGAAGTGAAACATGGAAGATAAATAGTTTTGACAAGAAGGGAATAGAAGCTTTCGAAATGTGGTGCTACAGAAGAATGCTGAAGATCAGATGTGTAGATCACGTAACTAATGAGGAGGTATTGAATAGAATTGGGGAGAAGAGGAGTTTGTGGCACAACCTGACAAGAAGAAGGGACAGTTGGTAGGACATGTTCTGAGGCATCAAGGGATCACAAATTTGGCATTAGAGGGCTGAGTGGAGGGTAAAAATCGTAGAGGGACACCAAGAGCTGAATACACTAAGCATATTCAGAAGGATGTAGGTTGCAGTAGGTACTGGGAGATGAAGAAGCCTGCATAGGATAGAGTAGCATGGAGAGCTGCATCAAACCAGTCTCAGGACTGAAGACCACAACAACAACAATGGTACTAACGTTATTAACGAGATACGTTGTTCCCAGTAAATAAGTCATTTTGTGTATTGTATAGTGGAGTATTATTATTTACATAGTTTTTTATAACATGACACGCGAAAAAATTACTCATTTTGTAACACAAGAAAAAGTGTTCAGTTTTATGGGCTTCAGGAGAAGATGGGAAGTTCCCGGACTGGCACTAAAAAGCATGTTAAGAATGTACTCATATTACGATGTATTTTTCATTTAGACTAACTTGCATTTTTCAGTGGATAGACTTCATCCTGGAATGAAGTTTTCGGAGGTCTGCGAAGTACTTATGTTAGCCAAAACTAAAGATCCATCTAGAGGCCATGTCGGCCCATTCTGTACAGTTGCAATAACGTCTTCACATTGAAGTCAAAACTTTGACTAGCCATAAAAACAGGATGTGAGCAAAAATAGAAGTCAGAGGCAACCAGATCACGCGTAAGAAGAGGTATCCCAACAATTTATATTTCTGATTGTTTAATTTCCTTATTGACAAAGCGTCTATGTGAATAGGTGGAATATGATTGAGAAATATTGTTTTCTTCTTTTGTAATTCAGGCCTAGACAGACGTTTGTTTCGTCAAATTGATCCAGAGTGTTTGTGGGGTATTCGCCAGATATTTGTTTGTTTTCCCTATTCAAAGTACGCGACAGGAAAGATCCCTCTTCTCCATCAAAAGAGATTACCTCCTCAACAAATGAAATCGAATCGCGGTTTTTATACAGGTTCACGAATTTCCATTCACAGCTTTGATTGCCGTTTCGTATCTCTCATGTGATTGTTTCACGTCTCCGACGCAGTAACAAGATCAGTTGAATTCGCTTTAATACGCTCCATGCATTGCTAAAAAAATTGTTTTTGCGTTTAATTTCGTTCAGCAATCCCGATAGCCAACAGCTATGTTGCACAAATCTTCGTCATAGGTAAATTGTCCGAGCAAGTCCGCAGCTCGTGGCCTTGCGGGAGGGGTCTCGCTTCCCGCGCGCGAGGACCCGGGTTCGATCCCCGGCGGGGTCGGGGATTTTCTCTGCCTCGTGATGACTGGGTGTTGTGTGTTCTTCATCATCATTGACTCCCAAGTCGCCGAAGTGGCGTCAGCTAAAAAGGATTTGCAATACGGCGGCCGAACTTCCCCCGCATGTGGCCTCCCGGCCAACAATGCCATACGATAATTTCATTTCGTTTTTTGTACGTACAGAAGTATTATACTTCTTTCTGATTGGCCTATGGCATCACTTATTTAATATTACTAAATCGCGAATATTTCATTATCATACACTGAGGTGGCAAAAGTCGTGGAATACCTCCTAATATCGTGTCGGACCTCCTTTTGCGCGGCCTAGTGCAGCATGGATTGAGGATTAACGGGTCGTTGGAACCCCTGCAGAAATGCTGAGGCATGCTGCCTCAATATCTGGCCGTAATTGTGAAAGTGTTGCTGGTGCAGGATTTTGTGCACCAACTGACCTCTCGATTGTGTGCCATAAATGATCGGTGGCACTCATGTCGGGCGATCTGGGTGGCCAAACAATTCGCTCGCATTGTACAGAATGTTCTTCAAAACAGTTGAGAACAATTGTCGCCCGGTGAAACGATGCAGTGTCATCCACAAAAATTCTATCTTGGTTGGGAACATGAAATTCATGAATAGCTGCAAATGAAAAAAATGGCTCTGAGCACTATGGGACTTAACTGCTGAGGTCATCAGTCCCCTCGAACTTAGAACTACTTAAACCTAACTAACCTAAGGACATCACACACATCCATGCCCGAGGCAGGATTCGAACCTGCGACCGTAGCGGTCGCGCGGTTCCAGACTGTAGCGCCTAGAACCGCTCGGCCACTTCGGCCGGCAGCTGCAAATGACCTCTAAGTAGCCGAACATAACCATTTCCAGTTAATGATCGGTTCAAGTGAACTAGAGGACTCAGTCCATTCCATTTAAACACAGCCCACACCATAATGTAGCCAGCACCAGCTAATACAGTGCCTTGTTAACAACCGAGTCCATGACTTCGTGGGGCCTGCGCCACACTCGAACCCTCCCATAAGCTCTAACCAACTGAAATTGGGACTAATCTGATCAGGCCGCGGTTTTCCATCTGTGGTCCAACCGATGTGATCACGAGCCCACGAGAGACTCTGCAGGCGATGTCGTGCTGTTAGCAAAGGCACTCGCTTTTTGCTTCTGCTGCCATAACCCGTTAATGCCAAATTTCGCCGCACTGACAAATGGATACGATCGTCGTACGTCCTATATCGATTTTTGCAGTCATTTCACGCAGTGTCGCTTGTCTATTAGCGCAGACAACTCTACGAAAACGGCGCTGTTCTCGGTCGTTAAGTGAAGGCCATCGGCCACTGCGTTGTCCATGATGAGAGGGAATGCCTGAAATTTGCTATTCTCAGCTCACCCGTGACACTGTGGATCTTGGAGTACCGAATTCCCTAGGAATCTCCCCAATGGAATGTCCCATGCGTCTAGCTTCAACTATCATCCTGCACTCAAAGTCTATTATTCCCGTCGTTCGACCATAATCACGTTGTACAACTTTTCGTATGAAGCACCTGAGTACAAATGACAGCTTCGCCAACGCACTGCACTTTTATGCCTTGTGTACGCGACGCTACGCCATCTGTATATGTGCATATCGCTTTATGGCTTTGCCATGTCTTTTCTCACCTCAGTGTATTCTGGCTTTCTTGACGTTTTCTTATGTGGTTTTGAGACGTGCATCTTCCAAATCATCTTCTAGAGGAGTACGATGATATGTGAAAGCCTTTCTTAACCAATCAAAATGAAACGATAGAGTTTTTACAAACCTTCGCCAGAATCCGGTAAACTGTGCCGTTGTATGAAACGATTAGGTACGACTCTGACAGGTGACACGTACGTAAGCATCCTGTTTGATCACATGCATCCATTCATATCCGTTGCCCAATCCGACGAACTTGGGCAATTCAAGCAGGACAATGACACAACCCACACGTCCAGAATTGCTACAGAGTGACTCCAAGAACACTCTTCTGAGTTTAAACACTTCCGCTGGGCACCAAACTCCCCAGACATGAACATTATTGAGCATATCTGGCATGCCTTGCAACGTGCTCTTCAGAAGAGATCTACACCCCTCGTACTCTTACGGATGTGTAGGGCAGCCCTGCAGGATTCATGGTGTCAGTTCCCTGCGATACTGCTTCAGACGTTAGTCGAGCCCATGCCGCATCGTGTTGCTGCACTTCTGCATCCAGGCGAGGGCCCTACACGATGTTAGGCAGGTGTACCAGTTTCTTTGGGTCTTCAGTGTAAATGTCTTGTTGTTCTATGATGGTTTAGTATAGGGGTCCATTTATACGTGTGTGTAATTCTGCAAGATTGTAATTAAATATATGTTTCAGCAGGTCATCTGAAGATGAGCAAAGCCCGGAACGCGTAATGAATAAAAAAACAGTCATTTTAAAAAAATTTCTGTTCTTGTGATTATAATGGTCACATGTCTCTACGGCATTCAGTCACGTCTACGTCACTGAATTAAGACACAGAAAATCCACTGAACGTGAAACTTACATTAAGTTCCCTGTATTGTTACCTGTACGTGGATACCTGTTCCTGTGTATTTTAAAAGTCCTCATAAATCGATAATCACTTGTACTCTTATGACATAAGTGTTTGCAGTTGCAACTTATTAAGTATTTTGCAGTTAAATGCTGAGTGAAACTTCAATATTTTACTTATTTATTTTTCCATTCAAGCCGTTCACAAGGTCGTACGGAAACGTAAAGTATTTGTCGTAATAGTCTTTTGATAAGTGTTAATCTGTTTGGTTGAGTAACGCCAATATTTCCGGTTTGCTGTATGACAAATATCAAACATACTTGTTTTCAGCGCTCTAGCTTTCTGGACAGGAGTGAAGTAAGAGGCGATAAATACTGTAGAACGATGAATCAGGTGTGCCTGGCGATACAGCCTTGTTTAGTTTAGGCTGAAGAAATCTTCCTGTCAGTGTGCTTACACCACACTGGGTGCGGACGTGTCTGTTGACTAGAAGCAAAGATGGCCATCGGAAATCGTGAGTGAATTGCCGATTGTGTCCCTCATTTTCATGTTATCCCACATTCTTTCTTAGTGGAAGATATGATGGAACAGCCAATAAACAATAATTCCATTCAGGCCAAGTAGCTAAATACGTAACATACAGTGACTTAGTACATTATGTATTTAGCCACATGTCCATTTTAAACTTCTAATCCGTGACAAGAAGCCTACAGATGAATTTAGCAATGCAACCTTATTATAAAAGCGATACTTTGTAAACTTAATAACACAGTTGTTAAACTGGCCAAACAATCTGTTTTTCAGCGCTGGTAGTTATTCTTTTATACCTTTCGTTAAAATAACGTAGTGATGTGCGTTGAGAACCTGGAATGTGCAACCGTTTACTGTCTAGGCTATATGATTGCCCATTTGGTTAGCAAGCAACTAGGTATGATAATTCTCAAATATTTCTAATGTTCTAATACTGCCACAGCACTGGAAGACTATTACATTACAGTTAAAAAATCTAACTATGTATTTAGCAGAGCAACATACTGCTCATTTTTGTCAAGAAATAGAAAAAGGAGGAAACTGAGTTAGTCAGAAGATGACTGTGGTACTGCTATATTTAATTCACTTCAGCTTTAGATTTCTGGATTTAAATGAGACGTAGGTTATCAAAGGATCTTCTGTTATTTTTGTTTCGAAAATGAACAATGAAAAAAGAAGATTGGTATCAGTGATTTAGATGCTACAGAGCACAAGCCCCGTGCTGAAGTCAGCTTCACGAACCATTTCACAGACAGCAGGTGCACATACCACTGGGTGCATATGCGAAATTACATCACTACGTATCACATAGTTCAGGAGAAACCCCTCGGTCTCAGGCGTCTTGTCACGGTTCGCGCGGCTCCTTCCGTCGGATGTTCGAGTCCTCCCTCAGGCATGGGTGTGTGTGTGTCGCCCTTAGTGTAAGTTAGGTTAAGTAGTGTGTAAGCTTAGGGACCGACGGCCTCAGCATCATCTCAATAGATCACCAGTTTGAAGAAAGTCAGAACATGTAAAGAATATTGGGTTGTAAGCGTTCCGAGAACGATTTGTCGTGAAAACTCACGACTACTTCGCCGTTCGCACTAGCTCTCCTTGCAACTGGAAATACCAAATGGCTCATTCGAAAAGCTACCAGTGATCATCATTTTATAATGTTTTGTCTCGTGTTCAGGACCTAATGGCAAAAACTGCTAACATGTAAATTATGAAACCATCTGCATGTATCTGAACGTCTTCTGCCAGAAAGCAAAATAATGTGAACAAGTTCATTACAAACTGTGGTCCTTTAGTTACGAGCTTGCGGTACGTACATTGTAAGCGGTAAATAATC
Source organism: Schistocerca americana (assembly GCF_021461395.2). Lineage (NCBI taxonomy): Eukaryota > Metazoa > Arthropoda > Insecta > Orthoptera > Acrididae > Schistocerca > Schistocerca americana. The sequence goes on along the minus strand of NC_060122.1, from coordinate 809,928,638 downwards.
ATCATAAAGTGGTAGCATTAGTATATTTTGTGTTCAGTTGTTTTGATTTGCATTTTGTAAAAAATTGCGAAATTATGCTTCGGTTTCCTCCATCTGTCAAGTTCCACGAAACTCTTATGTGTACACCCCCTTCCACCCAGACACTTGCTCTGACCCTTAGTACGCCTTGATCATATACGTAGTAATGTCCCCAGATACAGTTCTAATCTATGATTCTTCATGATATTGAGCTAATCTACACAAATTATAAAAAAGTGTGACTGTATATATGTTCCACATCTCCTCCTCAGCCACTGCCACTGCACCGACTTCAACCAAACTTGGTACCCACATTATTCACCACCTGGAAAGAATAAATATGTGGCTACGGTCGCAGGTTCGAATCCTGCCTCGGGCATGGGTGTGTGTGATGTCCTTAGGTTATTTAGGTTTAAGTAGTTCTAAGTTCTAGGGGACTTATGACCTAAGATGTTGAGTCCCATAGTGCTCAGAGCCATTTGAACCATTTGAATAAATATATGAGTAAGAACTACCAACCTATCAAAGGGGTGGGGGTGAAAAAATATTATAGCCCACGACGTGAGGACACCCATATTTACGAAACATTTTCTCACTGAAACCCCCATAAAATAATTAAAGGAATAAAGTTTTTGTCTACTACATTTTCTCTGCTTGTGCAGTAAAACTGCCACTTGAAGCATGACGTTTTAATTTATTACTTCTTTACTGCTTACTCTATTCACAACACATTTCACAGACAGCAGGTGCACATACCACTGGGTGCATATGCGAAATTACATCACTACGTATCACATAGTTCAGGAGAAACCCCTCGGTCTCAGGCGTCTTGTCACGGTTCGCGCGGCTCCTTCCGTCGGATGTTCGAGTCCTCCCTCAGGCATGGGTGTGTGTGTGTCGCCCTTAGTGTAAGTTAGGTTAAGTAGTGTGTAAGCTTAGGGACCGACGGCCTCAGCAGTTTGGTCCAATAGTACTTACCACAAATTTCCAATTTTTTTTCGGGAGAAAGGGCGTCATAAAATTAAGCTGCATGGCGAAACTTGCTAGATATACAGAAATATGTGTAGAAATATGCGTGAAATATGTTAAATGTGTGTGAAATGTATTTGACATCTGCGTATACAAACAAAGCCACAGGTACAAAGCTCATCCTAAATCCCTGGAATAATTTCAGTTAAATTCGGCACACATGTTAGATACAATCTGGAAAGAGATAGTACGAGGGTAAGAACCACTAGCCTCCTACTGGGGAATGTCTCATAACATGGACAGAGAAGGGTGGACGAGGAGATGGACAGACAACGAGAGGGAATGAGGAGACGGGTGCAGATATGAGGAGGAGGAGATGCACAGGGATAGGGGAGAGGGAAACGGAGAGGGGAGAGGAGAAAGTGGACATAGAAAGGAAAGACGAAGAGGTGAACAAGGAAAGGGGAGTAGGAAATAGACAAAGACAGGAGGAAAAGGGGATGGACAAAGAAAGAGGTAAAGGAGATGGAATTAGAGGGGGAAGAATGAGGAGATGGAATTAGAGGGGGAAGGAGAAGGAGATAAACTGAGGGGAAAGGAGCAGAAGGGCAGAGGAGGGAGGAGCAGATTGACAGAGAAAGGGGGAAGAGGAGATGGAGTGGGGAGTGCAGGAGTTGAACAGAGAGAGTGGGTGGTGGAGATAGAGAGAGGAAGATGTGGAGTTGATGGACAGGTGTACGGGGAGATGGACAGGAAGAGCAGGGAGGATATGTAATGTCACAATTTAATATGAACAATTTTACTGGTGATATGACTGTTGGGACTGTGCGATCTATGTAGGAATCAAAGATGCTATCTCTTACAGAGAGATATGAACAATACTATCATCTCTGGTTCATAGATAATTTTTGTTGCTATCTGCAGTGTTAATTATTCAGATTATTGTTTTTCGGACTACTGTTCTCGTTAAGATTATCTTGAAACTGCTACAGCTCTGTAGATATATTGTATTGTATAAGAAGAAATTGAAGACTGATTAATAGATGAGACTCGAAATTAATTATTCTTCCACAATTACATTCTCATAAATATCTAGAGATCCGAATATCTGTATTGTGTGCATATGGAGAAACACTGGAGACTTGGCAAACGAACCTGGAATCACATGCGATTCTTTACACACTCAAGAACTCGCAATTAAATAGCGTTAATAGCGCTTTACCAAGATTTCGTCACTCAACATATTACGCAGACCACGAGTTAAGTTAACAGTACAACATTTGAAACCCAACAATACAAACCAAAATCTTGTCCAAATAATATTCTGACACAACATAAAGCACCACAACAAATAAAATAATAGTTGGCGACCATGACGGGAGACGACTTGAGTCTTCACAGAAACATGAACATTATAGTGTATTGAATTTTACAAATATTGTATGTATTAGTGTTGTAAGGAACTAATATTATACTTCTTCTTCAAGTATGGTTGCTTGAGTGTATTGACGGAGAGGTGTACATAATAGAAGGCTGAAGATCGAGGAATTGTAACAGTAGTCCACTATACAGCATCTACGAAAAGGAGGTGTACATTTCCATCTCTATCTCTGCTGACTTTTCTATGGGTTTTGTAGGAAAGAATTAGTGGTAGACAGGCGGTTTCATTTTAATAGATTTGACGTAGGTAGTACGACAGTTTATTTGTGTCAACTATCTATGCGACGCTATCACTATGTAAGAGATATTAGATTGTTTCTGGCGTGCTTGTTACGTAACAGGCAAACACGGTTTTGCAGCATAGTATTGTTGAGGACCCAATTGCTATTAACTTAAACAATATAAATTGTATCACAACATTTGTGTAAGATGGTCAGAACAAGACAGAAACCTAAAATGGCGGAGCAGAACGTACAAAATGTTCTGCAGGCGGATGTGCAAGAGGGTGCTGATCAGATTACGTTACTGTTAGCGCGTATTGAACAAATGTGAAAAGAATTAAAAACAAATTAAAGAACAGAATTGCAGAATAGTCACCCAGCGCTAACAACTGAATTTCAAACACAATTTCAAAACTGTCGGACTGAATTAAAAACCGATTTGTAGGCAATTAAATATGCGTTGCAGTATATGGAAGAGGCAGTACCTATGCAACTTGATAAAAATTTAAACTCAACCTACCTCTCCTACTGAAATTACGAAAATAATAAATTCACTCAAAAGTAAAAGCTCACATGGAATTGATGGCATTTCCAACAGAGTACTAAAAGCTTGTTCCCAACAAATAAGTAGGATTCTCAGCCACGTATGTCGTAGTTCACTGAAACAGAGAATTTTTCCAGATAGACTGAAAGATGCTATTGTTAAACCATTGCATAAAAAAGGGGATCGATCTGATGCTAACAACTACCGCGAAATCTCACTTCTGACAGCTTTATCCGAAAATTCTTGAAAAAGTAATGTATTCAAGAGTAGCATCACATATTTGTAAAAATGAAGTACTAACAAAATATCAATTTGGTTTTCAGAAAGGGTTTTCAACAGAAAATGGTATATATGCTTTCACTGATCAAATATTATGTGCAACGAATAACCGAACATCACCCATTGGGATATTCTGTGATCTCTCAAAGGCTTCTGACTGTGTGAATCATGAAATTTTTCTAGACAAGCTTAAGTATTGTGGTATGAGTGGGACAGTGCACAAATGGTTTAATTCATACTTAACTGGAAGAATGCAGAAGGTTAAAATTAACAGTATAGATAGTCTACAAAAACCAGCAGAGTCCTCTAACTGGGAAGGTATCAAGAATGGTGTCCTACAGGGTTCAGTCTTTGGTCCCTTATTGTTCTTAATATATGTTAACGACTTGCCACTCTATATTCATGAAGATGGAAAGTTAGTTCTTTTTGCTGATGATACAAGTATAGAAATCACACCCAAGAAGCAAGAATCAGCTGAGGAAATCGCAAATAAGGTCTTTCAGAAAATTATTAAGTGGTTCTCTGCTACTGGACTCTGACTAAATTTTGAGAAAACAATTCTGCACAGTAAATGGCATAACACCATTGATAAATATAGACTATGAACGGAAATATATTGCTAAGATAGAATACTCAAAATTTCTGGATGTGTGCAGTGGCGAGAAACTGAATTGGAAGAAACACATCGATGATCTGATGAAACAGTTAGGTTCAGCTACTTATGCTATTAGGGTTATTGCAAATTTTGGTGATAAACATGTCAGTAAATTAGCCTACTATGCCTATTTTCATTCACTGCTTTCATATGGCATCATGTTTTGGGGCAATTCGTCGTTAAGAGAGAAAGTATTCATTGCACAAAATCATGTAATCAGAATAATAGCTGGAGCCCCCCCAAGACCACCTTGCAGACATTTGTTTAAGAAACTCGGGATATTGACAGTACCTTCGCGATACATAATTCACTTATGAAATATGTCATTAATAACCCATCCCAATTCAAAAATAACAGCGAAGTGCATAGCTACAACACTAGAAGAAAGGATGATATCCACTATTCTGGATTAAAGCTCACTTTGGCACAGAAAGGGGTGAGCCATGCTGCCACAAAAATCTTTGGTCATTTGCGAAATAGTATTAAAAGTTTGACAGATAGCCAAGCAAATTTTAAAAGCGAATTATAAGAATTTCTTAATGACAACTCCTTCTACTCAATAGATGAATTCTTAGATATGAAGTAGTAACTGTAAAAAAATAATTAATTAATTAGAAAACTTATGTTAAAGTGACACATTCCACATCATTACGAAATGTGGTATTCATGATCTATGGAACAAGGATTAATGTATGTATGTATGTGCGTATGTATGAGCCAAGTAGTAGAGTCGCAAACTGTACTCAGCGGGGCAGTTCAGCAGATTTCTAATGTGCAAACGAGTTTAGCCACTGAAATTGGTCAATTCTGAGATCAACATAAGCATTTTCCAGACGCATTTAATACTTCAAAATCGATATTTGAAACTGTGAAATTAGGCCAAGATGAGCTGACGAATACTGTTGCGGAGCCGCCATTAGCAATGGGTAATTTGACTCGGCGTCAGCGTGACATTATAAATGCGCAACTCAAGCAACATACGGAACAATTTACAGACTTTTTCCATTCGTGGTTAGGTGAGCAAGACACACAGCTGACTAGTACTGTTGAACGAGAAGTTCAGTCTTTGCTAAAGGATGTCATCTCAGACAGGGATTTAGCCAATCAGGAATTCGCTAGACGTTTGCAAGCAGGTTGAAGACGTGAGCAAGCAAGTAAAGGATTTACGTTACGCTTGCCTGGATAATTATTCATTTGTCGGGGACACTGAATCTATGAACGAAAGATCTAGTCCACACATGGCGCTGAAAGCTTTTAGAATTAATGAACAGGTCCATACACAGACTTTACTACATGTGAATGTAATGAAAAATCATGTTAGTGATTACGCTACGTTACATACGGAGGAGAAATTGATTAAGGACAGACAGTTCCCATCTTATAATCAGGAAGAGAAGACTGTATGTCCAGTTGTATGTATTAGATCATCTAAAGGAGTATTAGCGAGAATATCGACGGAAAATCAGAAGATTAGTTATGTGAATGGGCATATTTTAGGAGATGGAGCCCTATGGGCAGCTGAAGCTGCAAAAACCTGCACTACATATGCTGAGTTTGAACATGCATTTATTGCAAAATACTGGTCTTCTGCGATACAAGAGGGGTTCGTAACCAGATATACAACACCGAACCGTACAATTAACGTTTGGTACTTTGAGAGGTATCTTAATAAGATTAAGTATTTTACAGAATCAGTATCTGCCAAAGACGTCATTAGAATACTGAACGCAAAATTGGCACTGGACATATAAACTAACTGCATGTCAGTGAAACCAGTTTTGATGTGTTTTTGACTGCAGTAGAAGCCGTATATATGTTAACGGAAGACACCAAAGCCAGCGAACCATAGACGGCAGGGAAACTAGACGCGACCAGCTTTAACCCCGAAAGGCTTGTCATAGTTAGTGAATGGAGATGCGACAATAATATTAAGATGATAAGGGACAACCACAGTGCTGACATTAGACACGAATTATTGCACGGCGACAAACCCTGTAACTTTAAACCGAAAAGCATACCACAAGCAGCTGTTAATGTGAACATTGTTGGATTCAATGTTACAGCACTCTTGAACAGGGGCGCAAGTGTAAATACTATCTCCACGGCTCTTGTGAAGAGATTATGGGAACGAGCTAATTTGCCTACCTTACCCGTGGCGAACTGCAAAATACTTGGGGCTATAGGAGGACGCTCTCGTTCAATTAAACTGCGAACAAGAATCAAAATTGATGTTGGTAATGGAGCTATAGATGGCACATGCCTAGTGGTACCTAATCTTGTTGTGAACTTGATTCTAGGGCATGAATTACCGAGAGAGATGAATGCAGTAATAGACTTCGCCACCAGTAAGCTTAAGTTAACTATAGACGGCGTACCTCTGACGGTTAATCTGGTACAGAAGCAGGAACTGAATGGGTGCTACTGTTAAGGGATTGCGATAAAATTCATTACTCGGGATAAGACCAGAAAGTTTGGAAAGAGGGAGACGAGATACTGGCGGAAGTAAAGCTGTGAGGACGGGGCGTGAGTCGTGCCTGGATAGCTCAATTGGTAGAGCACTTGGCTGCGAAAGGTAATGTTCCCGAGTTCGAGTCTCGGTCCGGCACACAGTTTTAATCTGCCAGGAAGTTTCATAGCAGAAGGTCACCAACCTAATGCCTAGTGACTCTAGCCTATTAGAGCACGTTAACACAAGAGTAACTGAATCTAATGCCGTAATACTTCAGCAAAAGCATGAATTAAAACAATTATTACAGGATTATGATATGGTGTTTTAAGAGAAACCGGTCGTCATAAGATGATATGGCTGTCTTTTAAATGTGAGACTTCATAAAACATACTGTCACAGGTATTACGCCATTTCTTGGGCACTAAGATTTGCCACCGACCGAGAACTAAGCTTTCTGTATAATTACAAGCTTCTACTTGATTGTTTACCTAGATGGATGCTTATTCTACAAGAATACTGTTTTGAAATTATATATGTCCATGGTAGACAGAATATTACTGCAGATGCTATATCAAGACCACCAAAGGACTAAGCGAAGCTGTGAAAATATAATGACAAACAGTGGAATTTAAATTTTTGCTAATGAAGGACGCGGAAAATCAAAGAGTGTATCTTAGAATGTGCAGGAACTTGGCACAACGGTAGCGAAAAGATCCCCATTGTATTTATGTCATTGAGAAGCCTTAGACAGAAAGTTCACCAATGATAAATGAGCTGTATCAACTGCATGATAATGTCTTACTTCACAGGAGACATCCTCAGTCAAATAATTGGTGTGTTTGCATGCCACAAGACTATGTTCAGAAATTAATATAGCATACACATATAGTTTGGCGGCATTATGGGGTATATAGATGCTTAGAAAAGATTGGTAGATATTACCATATTACCATATTGTGCAAAGCATGATCAAGAAGTGTCAAATATGTCAGAAGCAAAAACCGTCGAACCACGGCGCCAGAGTAATATTACATCCAATTAGTATTGAGCGTGTTGTAAGCGTGCTAGAGGAATTGACATATATAGTGTTGGATTCGACGATCAATTGACTAAATATGCAAAATTATATTCAATCAAGGCATGTACTGCGCAGTCCATCATCCACAGACTCACGGCCGATTATATTCCACGTTTTGGAAAGCCACGCATTTTGTTATCTGACAGTGCAGCCAATTTTACGGGATACATATGGAGAAGACATTGACGAGGCAACAGGATTAGACATATATTAATTTCCAGATTCCATTCTGAAGTTAACCCAAGTGAGAGGTTGTTTCGTGAGGTGAATATAGTTGTTGTTGTGGTCTTCAGTCCTGAGGCTGGTTTGACGCAGCTCTCCATGCTACTCTATCCTGTGCAAGCTTCTTTATCTACCAGTATTTACTGCAACCTACATCCTTCTGAAACTGCTTAGTGTATCCATCTCTTGGTCTCCCTCTACGATTTTTACCCTCCACGCTGCCCTCCAATGCTAAATTTGTGATCCCCTGATGCCTCAGAACATGTCCTACCAACCGGTCCCTTCTTCTTGTCAAGTTGTGCCACAAACTCCTCTTCTCACCAATTCTATTCAGTACCTCCTCATTAGTTATGTGATCCACCCATCTAATCTTCAGCGTTCTTCTGTAGCACCACATTTCGAAAGCTTCTATTCTCTTCTTGTCCAAACTATTTATCGTCCATGTTTCACTTCCATACATGGCTACACTCCATATAAATACTTTCAGAAACGACTTCCTGACACTTAAATCTATACTCGATGTCAACAAATTTCTCTTCTTCAGAAACGCTTTCCTTGGCATTGGCATTATACATTTTATATCCTCTCTACTTCGACCATCATCAGTTATTTTGCTCCCCAAATGGCTAAACTCCTTTACTACTTTAAGTGTATCATTTCCTAATCTAATTCCCTCAGCATCACCCGACTTAATTCGACTACATTCCATTATCCTCGTTTTGCTATTGTTGATGTTCATCTTATATCCTCCTTTCAAGAGACTGTCCATTCCGTTCAACTGCTCTTCCAAGTCCTTTGCTGTCTCTGACAGAATTACAATGTCATCGGCGGACTTCAAAGTTTTTATTTCTTCTCCATGGATTTTAATACCTACTCCGAATTTGTATTTTGTTTCCTTTACTGCTTGCTCAATATACAGATTGAATAACATCGGGGATAGGCTACAACCCTGTCTCACTCCCTTCCCAACCGCTGCTTCCCTTTCATGCCCCTCGACTCTTATAACTACCATCTGGTTTCTGTACAAATTGTAAATAGTCTTTCGCTTCCTGTATTTTACCCCTGCCACCTTTAGAATTTGAAAGTATTCCAGTCAACATTGTCAAAAGCTTTCTCTGTGTCTACAAATGCTAGAAACGTAGGTTTCCCTTTCCTTCATCTTTCTTGTAAGATAGGTCGTGAGGTCAGTATTGCGTCACCTGTTCCAACATTTCTACGGAATCCAAACTGATCTTCCCCAAGGTCGGATTCTTCCGGCTTTTCAATTCGTCTGTAAAGAATTCGCATTAGTGTTTTGCAGCTGTGACTTATTAAACTGATAGTTCGGTAATTTTCACATCTGTCAACACCTGCTTTCTTTGGGATTGGAATTATTATATTCTTCTTGAAGTCTGAGGGTATTTCGCCTGTCTCATACATCTTGCTCACCAGATGGTAGAGTTTTCTCAGGACTGGCTCTCCCAAGGCCGGCAGTAGTTCTAATGGAATGTTGTCTACTCCCGGGGCCTTGTTTCGACTCAGGTCTTTCAGTGCTCTGTCAAACTCTTCACGCAGTATCCTATCTCCCATTTCATCGTCATCTACATCCTCTTCCATTTCCATAATGTTGTCCTCAAGTACATCACCCTTGTATAGACCCTCTACATACTCCTTCCATCTTTCTACTTTCCCTTCTTTGCTTAGAACTGGGTTTCCATCTGAGCTCTTGATATTCATACAAGTGGCTCTCTTTTCTTCAAAGTTCTCTTTAATTTTCCTGTAGGCAGTATCTATCTTGCCCCTAGTGAGATAAGCCTCTACATCCTTACATTAGTCCTCTAGCCATCCCTGCTTAGCCAATTTGCACTTCTTATCGATTTCATTTTTGAAACGTTTGCATTCCTTTTTGCCTGCTTCATTTACTGCATTTTTATATTTTCTCCTTTCATCAATTAAATTCAATATTTCTTCTGTTACCCAAGGATTTCTACTAGCCCTTGTCTTTTTACCTACTTGGTCCTCTGCTGCCTTCACTACTTCATACCTCAGAGCTACCCATTCTTCTTTTACTGTATTTCTTTCCCCCATTCTTGTCAATTGTTCCCTTATGCTCTCCCTGAAACTCTGTACAACCTCTGGTTTAGTCAGTTTATCCAGGTCCCATCTCCTTAAATTCCCAACTTTTTGCAGTTACTTTAGTTTTAATCTACAGTTCATAACCAATAGATTGTGGTCAGAGTCCACATCTGCCCCTGGGAATTTAAAACCTAGTTCCTAAATCTCTGTCTTACCATTATATAATCTTTCTGATACCTTCTAGTATCTCCAGGATTCTTCCATGTATACAACCATCTTTCCTGATTCTTAACCAAGTGTTAGCTACGATTAAGTTATGCTCTGTGAAAAATTCTACCAGACGGCTCCCTCTTTCATTTCTTAGCCCCAATCCATATTCACCCACTATGTTTCCTTCTCTCCCTTTTCCTACTCTCGAATTCCAATCACCCATGACTATTAAATTTTCATCTCCCTTCACTACCTGAATAATTTCTTTTATCTCATCATACATTTCATCAATTTCTTTATCATCTGCATAGCTAGTTGGCATATAAACTTGTACTACTGTAGTAGGCATGGGCTTCGTGTCTATCTTGGCCACAATAATGCGTTCACTATGCTGTTTGTAGTAGCTTACCCGCACTCCTATTTTTTTATTCATTATTAAACCTACTCCTGCATTACCCCTATTTGATTTTGTATTTATGACCCTGTATTCACCTGACCAAAAGTCTTATTCCTCCTGCCACCGAACTTCACTAATTCCCACTATATCTAACTTTAACCTATTCGTTTCCCTTTTTAAATTTTCTAACCTACGTGCCCGATTAATGGGTCTGACATTCCACGCTCCGATCCGTAGAACGCTAGTTTTCTTTCTCCTGATAACGACATCCTCTTGAGTAGTCCCCGCATGGAGATCCAAATGGGGGACTATTTCACCTAAGGAATATTTTACCCAAGAGGACGCCATCATCATTTAACCATACAGTACAGCTGCATGCCCTCGGGAAAAATTAGAGTTATTAGAACATATTGCCACCATAAACAGACATTGGGAATGGATTATCTGCAGCAGTTTGAAGAAATTTATAACAATTTAAGACATTCTTCAACCGAGTCTACACCAACAGAACTAATAATGAATAAGAGAGGGATCATTGAGTGGGTTAATTGTTTACTCAAGGTACATGTATTAGAAGAACGTCGGGAGGCCAAGATTTATCGAGGATTAGCCAAAATGAGGAGAAAAGCTCAACAGAGGAAAACTTATCATGAGCAACAATTGAAGAAAGAATATATACCAAGTGGGTACAGAAGCACTACTAATGACCTATGAAAAAACGTCATTGCTTAAAAGGAAGAACAAGGAATGGCCACTTGTGTACTCAGGACCCTACAGGATCATTTCTATACCTAATGGTGGAGCCTATGAATTAGGTTAATCGATAATAACAAATTGAAGGGAAATACTGTCATCACAATCTGAAACCTTACCATTCGAAGGACTGATGTAATCAATGATTAATAATGTGTAATGGACCCTGTAAGTAGACTATGATAAGACTGATTGTTATATTTCAGAAGACCGGTCCGGTTGTGATAATTAAAACTTAGGGACAGCGTCGTGTTAGTCATTTCGTAGAGAACTTCGTCATTGCGAGTGGAAAAAAATGTTTCTGTAAGTCTGGTGAAATCTATTCGTTAACATTCACAACAACTGTATATTTCCGGAAATTGCATGCAACGGATTCTGACAGAAGATTTGCACCTTTAAGCTTATAAAACCGAACTCAGACAAGAATTAAAGCAGAACATTTGCCCAGTGGGTGTTTGAGAAACAAAGAGCGGGCAGCAATTTCTTCAAGAAAATAATATTCACTGGTGAGGTGAACAAGCAAAATTGCAGGAACTGAATCACAGTAATTATGGAGAACTCTTACATCCAAAACGAGTGACTGTGTGGTGTGCCATTTAGGCTGAGGGGATAACTGGGTAGAATTTCTTCGAAGATGACGCCGGAAAAGCATTAACAGTGGACAGCAAATGCTACTGCGATATGCTAAGAGAGTTTTTATTGTCTGAACTGGATCGTGTGAATGCTGAAGAGATTTATTTTGAATATGATAGCGCAACCTGTAATACGTAAATTGCAACGGTGTAGCTGTTACTGGTACAAGAAACATTCACTCGTCGGGTGATTCCTAGCAAAGGTGATGTTAATTGGCCACCCAGATCTTGTGATATGACATCATGTGATTTCTTTCTCTGGGGGCCATTTGAAATAACGTGTGTATGCCATCAAACCATGATCACTTTCAGAGCTCAAGTCCGTGGTTCAACCTGTAATGGCGGAACTAGAGCTGTGCCGATGAGGTACGGAAAATTTCATCAAAAGAACGAGATCGTGCCTGCAGGGCCGTGGAGAACATTTGAATAAGATCAACTTTCATGTCTAATCACAGGTAGCATGCACAGCAATAATTTATGTAAATTATTTAATTTCATCAGTGACTTTGTATGTTATTATACATTCAAAATTTGAGTTCTTTGTGGGACTCCGTTTACCTCTAAATACTCGTCGGAGACTTGTTCGTTATCTACTATAGGTTTACAACGAAAAGTGCGTTAAATCTGGCGCGAACGTAGACATCAGGCTCCATTATGGCCCCATTGTTGCCACGACATTTATTACGCATTCACATTCTTTGGTTTCGTCAACCCACAACCAAAGCATCGAATTCCAACCTAACTTAGGCTTAGAGCTACGCTACAGGTCATTGTTTCACCACGACCAAAGTATGATGGGGATCTCAGTGTTACACTTCAGGTCTCATATCAAACGACGAGCCACGGCTATGAATATGTGCACACTCCTGCCCTTTCTTTCTTTCAAGAATTGCAGTTTGCAGCGTGTTCTAGTTTAACACATTCGTCAAACTTTCTAGCACCTTTACCACAGGTTATTGAAACAGATATTGCAATACGTCAAATAACTGGACTGCTGTATAGCATATTTTACTCACGGTAAATCCGTGCCATGTTACGACGTTGACAACAACACAGCGCATCATTTGCTGTGTTTACATGTGACACAACTTCTATAAGATAAAAACCGAATTTTGAAAACAGTCTTTTCGCTTTCGCTTTACATGTCAAGGCGTGAATGGGTTTTGCAATCCAAACTAAATATCAATGTTTCGATCGTCAGATGTTTTACGCAAACGGCCTCTGGAAATCAACTGATTCGGTTTCCGATTTAGTCATTAGGCTGGCTATTTCTCTTCAGTTATGTGTAAGAGGTAGGTAATTTATTGCTCAGTCTAATACTTTTCCTTCACTTCGTCACTTCATGCAGATAGCTTACGTTTTTATAATCATACATAGCCTGACAACTGGAGTACGTTTTGAAAACGGTTGTGCTCTTACATGAGAGCAAAAGTCGTTTGTGGAAGAGAAAATACGACAATAAGAATAGCGTTTCCAAAATCGGTATTGGAGTGTCTATATAAAGAATCAGTGGCACTATCGGAAAATCGATTTACGAAAACCAGATTTGGGAGGCCTATGTAAACACAGTGCTGCGTGCCAACCTTATATACGGCAGTAAAACGGGTAAAATTCTCAAAGTCCCCGAGCGAAGCCATCTCGCTACATTACGGCAACGTCAACATGAGGCTGGCGCAATGAAAACATTTCGCCGCCGAGACTAGGATCAGGGCAAAACAACATCGGCGTTTCTAGCGGGCCAGGCAGCAGACTTCAGCAGAGTGTAGTGGGTCAGAGCAGCAAAACAGGGTCACGTCACCTTCGCTATGTGACGAAAGAAAGGCTAAAGCGATTGCGACAAACGATACCAAGAGCTTTTAGGAACCAGTTCTAGACTGTTCAGAATGGTTCAAATGGCTCTGAGCACTATGGGACTTAACTTCTCAGGTCATCAGTCCCCTAGAACTTAGAACTACTTAAACCTAACTAACCTAAGGACATCACACACATCCATGCCCGAGGCAGGATTCGAACCTGCCACCGTAGCGGTGGCGCGGTTCCAGACTGTAACGCCTAGAACCTCTCGGCCACTCCGGCCGGCGTTCTACACTGTAACAAACCCGTTAAGCAAGCACGGCAGAAGGAAAACCGCCGTAACCTTCGTTATAGCAAGCGCTATGCGGTCATGGCGAATGACGTTGAGTGAACATTAACCAGTACTTCGCTCCATAAATATCCCAGCGGTGTAGCTCGTAAGGCAGTCGGTCAGAAGGATCGATTGCGTACATGACGTTCGCTCTCGATTCCCTGACTGCAGCAAAGGACGTCTGGCAGAAGTCTGTTGTAGATTACCTTCACACTACCGACAACAGCAGCCGCCACTGGGAGAGATGGCTACCTCGCGGTTTTCACTAGTCGCAAAGCTCAGCAGCAAAGTCTGCCTATGTCGCTGATGGGAGGACCTGGCGATATTTCCGTCCCATCAGGATCAGGACACCAGAGTTCCTGACATTCCGGTGGACTGAATAGGGCCTACCTGGACGGCAAGCCAACATCGTCGAACTTCACGGGTACGCGGCAACTGTCATCGCGGTACGACGGATGACGAAGACGTGTGGTCAGCGGGAGGGGACAGAGCACCTCCCATGCTGGCGTGTGTTGAGTTCAATAGACGCGCCGCCGGCACTCACTGAAGCGGCGCCGTGGTACAGACGGAGCCGGCGCCACGGCAAGGCGCGAACGCCAGTGCAGCAGCCGGCTGGAACGAAGTGTGCGGTGTCAGCCGCGTGGAGCGGGCTGAAGGCCGCTTACGACGCTATTCCTCAGCGAGCATCGACAGAAGGTGCTAACCACGAGTCAAGGGGTCATCTGTATTTTATATGGAAATAAATAGCTAATTCTGAATCTTCTTCCGCTGCGCCTGTCGGTGAACACAGGTCACTACCGTCCTCCCGAGGAAAACTGGCAAGGAACGAACTGGAAGAGTGGCTCCTGACACAGAACCAACACTGCTTTCGCTCTCCCAATAGTCGCCTCGTGCAGTAGTAACTAAAACTGCTACAACCCATGTTAGCACAGCAAATCCGTTTACCGTACCAGCATTCTATTACCTACGCGCAGTTTTACGAAATGCAGCTGTAAGCATCGATACAGGTATACTGGCGTGGTTGCGCGACGCATGGAATAAAGTCTAGTGTCTTATTCCACTCGTCGGCTTTGAACAATGACGTCATACCAGAGGAAAGGACGTTTATACACGCAATATTTGAAAGCAGCGCATGATATTTGTAAACAAAGGACTGCAGCGTATGGTACAGTTACAATCGCAACACACGTGATTATTTACTTAGCCGCGAGTTACACATACAGTACGCTCATTTTAACTGAAGACATTGAAACACTGCGAAAACTACACATGTTAACAAAAGAAGTTATAATTTCAGTTTGTTTGTCTCGGAGGGGCACACCCAGTGATATCACACTCGACAGTCCACCCCATCCCGTTCCGTGGGTGACGGGGGCAACTCTATTCAATCACAAAATGTTTTTTTACTGCAGATTACGATTCTACGGCAAGATCTGCATACATTTTGCCTGAAGCATTTTTTTCGTTTCGCCATAGACGGCGTTGTAATCGAAGGAATAGAAATGGGTAAACAATCTTTATTTACGACATGCTGCTCAGTGGTCCTTGAATATCCAGTGGCATGTGGGACACCATACACACAAACACACACACACACACACACACACACACACACACACACACACACACACACACACACATAAACAAACTGTGTTTGAAACAAATTATTGTCGTAATTTATGAGAGTAAGAAAAGCACGAAATCCTTTAACCCCATTACACTATAGCGTGTAGTGAAGTCTTAACATTATAAAATAGTGTTAATTTATAATAATTATTATTGAATACAGTAGAACAACTACGGGAAAGTCGGAGTTTTGGGCGGGGTAAAACTAAAACAGCAACAGGAAAATGAAATAAACAATACTGTATATGAAACAGTAGCTTGAAATGTGGAACAACCGACACAGAAATCACAGAAATACTAAAGGAAAACCAGGACACAAAAAACGAAAATTCACAAAAAGTAACAAATATTGGAATCCAAACTAGTACTGACCTCTTACGTAGTTCAATTCTGGTTGCCGATTCCATTATTTATCATTTGTTACAGTAGTTTAGAGAGCAATTAAAAATGCCGAAATCTTATTATATTTCAGAGTAAGCACGTGCCGGAAAAACGATCTAAATAATGAGCCGCGGCATGGTCGGAATCGGTAAACAGAATTGACCTACAGAGGTCATCATAGATATAGCAATTCGATGGTCCATAGTTTTTAACATGTTTGCCGTAGTGTGTGAACTCGGTTTTTGTAGTATTTCTAGAGTTCTTATTGATCTCTGAACTTCTGCTAAAAAGTAACAAATATTGTAGTATCGATTCCAAGGTCTTTTTTTCACAGTAGTCGATGTAGAAATCTTATAACACTTAGTGGACACACTTGTTGTAAAACCGGCCTAAACAACTATTCATGGATTGGTTGGAATCGGTAACTAGATTAAACGTATATAAGTCAATTCTAGTTACCGATTACAGTATTATAAATACAAAAAAAAATTACAATGCAGTGCACACACTTGCTGGAAAAACAATATAAATAATGAACCATGGAATTGTTGGAATCTGTAACTAGATTTGACCCGTAATGAGTAAACACGGAATAATATAGGACACACTAACTACAATTTCAATGAACAAACGTAACGAACTTTATGTCAAAGATACCAACACGAACCATATATAACATTACCGGTAATGCACAACCATGTGTTCAATACATGTCAAGCTACGATACCAGCTTTTTTATGCTATTTTCCTTCTATAATGTTACGTTTTAACCTTCTGACAATCTTTTGGTACATTCGGTCTTTCACAGATTATAACCCAGCTGAAGAGTTGAGACAGCAAGGTTTTTAAAAGGTAGATATTTCTCAGTTACAATTGCTTATACTGGAGTCGCATGACCTACTCAAGAGGTTCAAGTTTTAATCCCACTTTTCCCACAACAAAGAAATAATTATACTCCATGATTGCAGCAGTTGCTACTAATATGTCTCTCACTTAGAATGCATTAAAAAAATATTCTTCTTTGGTGCGATAAATTGCCCTGGCTTGTATAAATTTACTGCCACAGATTTTCATACTAATGTGTGATTACAGCAAACACAATATAAGATAAATTTCTTGCCATGTTACTCCAATAAACGGATACAGGCTTTCAAAACACTTATTTTCATCAGCGTTTTTAATATACTAGCCAAGAAATCCGGCGTTGCCCCCGTATTTACGAGTATTTATTCCAATCTTTTGTTAGTTCATCTCCTCCTCCCTGCTCTCTCTGTCTCCTCCCTTCTCCTCTCTCTGTCCTTTTCCTCCTACCCCCTCTTTCGTTCATCTTCTTCCCCCTATCTCTATCCACATCCTCCTCTCCCTCTCTCCCTACCGATCCCCTCTCTCTTTATCCACCACTCTTTTATGTTATTGTGTTTGCTGTCGTATTTTATGTTGTAATGGAATATTATTTGGACGAGATTTTGGTTTGTACTGCTGGCTTACAAGTGTTGTACTGTTAACTAAACTCGTCGTTTGCGTAATATGTTGAGTGACGAAATCGTGGTATTCGCTCTCAACGCAATTTAATTGCGAGTGCTTGAGTCTGTAAAGAATCGCCGTATGATTTCTGGTTCGTTCGTCAAGTCTCCAGCGTCTCTCCAAATGCACGTCAACGCAGGTACCTGGAACTCTCCGGATATTTATGAGAATGTAATTGCAGAAGAATAATTAATTTTGAGTCTCACTTATTAATCAGTTGAGATGAGCTCTTTTATTTCTTCTGATACAATACAATATATCGAATGAGCTGTAGCAGTTTCAAGATAATCTTGACGAGAACAATAGTCCGAAGAATAATAAATCTGAATAATTGACATTCCAGATAACAACAACAAAAAAATATACAAATCAGAGATGAAAGTATTGCTCATATCTCTCTGTAAGATAATAGCATCTTTGATTCCTACATACATCGCACACTATCAAACGGTCATTTCACTAATAAAATTGTTCATATTAAATTGTGACGTTAAAATGTCCTCCCCAGGAGTACGGCAGAGTGCGGCACAAAATAAAGTGCTGCACAAACCCTTTATAGTTCGTAATTTTAATAGCACACTGTTAAGTTCTTTCGTGGGAGATGAAGAAGCATGCACAGGATAGAGTAGCATGGAGAGCTGCATCAAACCAGTCTCAGGACTGAAGACCACAACAACAACAAGTTCTTTCGACCTTTTCGATCAGACACATTAGTATTAAGTTTTCGTCCAACTGAGGATTGTTCATGTTTACATGACAATAATTATAGTTTTATGTATATCTACATTTACTTGTGATGATGTGAAGTTTATTGTTGTGTAATGTTCACTACGTTTCATTACAGTTCTCAACACTTGAAAAGACTACCCTGGATTCTAACTTGACCCTCATTCAAGCATGGATTTTCGAGCATGGGTGACCGGAAAAATTAGGAAAAACCGCATCGAGGCCTTCAGTATTGATAACTGCAATGGGTGGGTCACTGTATATCGACAATAAATGAACGAGCCTAGATGTCTGTGTGCATAAATCGTGTTTGATGACTAGATTTCACTAAACTTTTCCAAATCTCTCTCTCATTTGTTAGACACATGTCTCGTACAGCATAGAATTAACAATCTTCTAAATATATGCTATCATTGTCTACTTGTGTCGTCCTGGTGTGCAGGTGGTAGGCGACGACGAAGTTGACGGAAAAGTCGACCGGAATCAGGATCGCAGAATGACCGGTTCAGAACGGCCGTTGGACACGGATCTTAACCATCCTTCGGGTTGGCGCGGGAATCAGCTCGGGGATGGGACAAAGAACAATCGTAATAGGGCATTAGAATTTTTGAAAAGTCAGTTTCTGCACCTGTAAGAAATGTATGGGGTCTTATAGACAGCCCATTCTCACATGACGAATCTGTGGTCCCTAGAAATTTGGATTCAGAGTTCATATCCGAGAATTTAATAACTGACAACATGGTAACTGTATATTATCTGGTCCACATAAACCAGCGAAAACTTCAGATCACACAGATGTTTCAAGAACTTTTTAACAACACTGAATATCTTTATCACAGTTTTAGTGAATGATTGTTGCACATCACTCATAGAAATGCACTGTTCTATTGCAGCACGACTGTTCGCAGGAGTTCGTGCAAATAGATTCGGTCACAATCCATGACTTAAATTGAGCGTTCACAATGGAATACATTATATCATGTGGAGCACAGTCTTCTCAAAATTACAGATTGAAAAGTCGTGCAGAAACACCAGTTTTAATTAAATTTTACGTTAATCACTGCACAATGTGCATATACATAATTATGTGTCTCTGAAAATCATTGCGCAGGGAAACCGTTCACAGAGTTGTTCTCTGAAAACATTGTGTCCGAATGTCCTTGGGAAACAGATGGTCCCACAGTCAGTTCTGTTCATGCACATTCTATCATTCTCTAATATAAGTAAGCTGCAATATGTATGGTATGGATACCTGCATGAGATGCAGATGTACCTTAGTATGTACACTTTCGTATCTATCTCTACTGACTCATATCACGCGGATGGGCTTCCTTACACGAAAGAAAAAAATAGATTAGCAATAGATAGATCCCACTAATATTAAAGTCTGTCATCGCTAAGTAAGTGTGCATGCCTATGGATGTGCTATGTAGGAATAAATCACGAGCATCCTTTTCATAGACAATGAAAGAAATAACAAAACAACATGATATCATTGTTGCAATGCTAATAGAAACAAATAAAATGGATAAACATAGAGGTCAAACAACATAATATCTAGATCTATATGTAGAGTTGTGAGTGCCAACAGACAAGCATCACTGCGCGAAATAACCGGAGCAATCAATATGGGACGTACGACGAGAGCATCCGTTAAGACAGTGCTGCGAAATTTGGCGTTAATGAATGGGCTGTGGCAGCAGACGACCAACGCGAGTGCCTTTCGTAACAGCACAACATCGCCTGCGCCTCTCCTGGGCGCGTGACCATTTCGGCTGGATCCTAGACGACTGGAAAACCGTGACCTGGTCAGATGAGCGCCAATTTGAGTTGGTAAGAGCTTATGGCAGGGTTCGAGTGTGGTGCAGACCACACGAAACGATGGACCCAAGTTATCAACAAGTCAGCAAGGCATAGTGCGAGCTGGTGGTAGCTACATAATGGTGTGGGCTGTGTTCAATGCAATGGATTGGGAGGTTCGGCTACTTGGAGACCATTTTTAGTCATTCATGCGCGTCGTGTTCCTAAACAAGGATTGCATTTTTATTGATAGCAATATTGAAGAAGCTGTATAATTTTTTTCTGTTTCGTCCGTCCGTCTCAGTTGCACTGAGATAAAATTCAGCTGCAGAAATTATTATTCATACAGTACAATACAATATGGTAATTACGGTTAGTAACAAGGTGCGTGTGATAGTCGCGAGCTCTATCTTCTTATCTCGTGTTTTCTACTGAAAATCTCATGCTTGTACTCTTGTTAACTTTACTATTACAGAGATCGCCTAAACTTTATTTTTTTAAATTGGTCCTGTGCGCAACAAATAACTTACTTGGTCTTTCTGCTGCCACTGCTTGGTCTGCTGCATTCCATTATTTAACAAAAACGTAAACATCAACATTCATGCTGAGTGAAATGCATGTTCTGTATGGCGGCTCCTGCTGTTGCTGCGGCTGCTGCTGCTTACTACAACTACATATAATTCAAGAGAATGGGTTTGATCAAATATAAACTCGATAAATGATAACCCAAACAAGTAATTCCTTTTTTCAAAAACTATATTCTGAAAGCGATTTTTTTCTCATTCAATTAACAAAACGCTAGAAGCTCTTTGAACAATCGCTCCGTATGTAAATCTACCTCCAGTGGCATTAAAGCAATATTACAAATTAATCAAATTCTTGAGACAGACTGAAATACTTCTCAATTAAATACATAGTGAAACACTTCCCTGACAATTACAAAAGAAATCAATGACAAAAATCAATAGCTTGAGAATGGGCGTGTCAGCCCAAAATCGGTAACCACTACAGCTGAATTTTATATCAGTGCAACTGAGACGGAGTAAATAAAAAAATCATCCCATTTCCTCCGTACTGAACAGTTGCCAACCCACCATCCGAGGCAGCATGCCTCGAATAAGCAACGATGACAATGTGCCATGTCACAGGGGCACAATTGTTCCCGATTGGTTTGAAGAACATTTGGACAATTCGAGCGAATCGTCTGGCCTCCCAGACCGCCCATCATGAATCCCATCGAATATTTATGGGACATAACCGAGAGATCAGTTCGTGCAGAAAAACTTTCACCGGAAACACTCTCGAAATTATGGACGGCTGTAGAGGAAGCATGGCAGGGGACTTGCAGTGACCTGTTGAGTCCAGGTCACGTCGAGTTGCTGGCCAAAGAAGGCCCGGCTCGATGTTAGGAGATATCCCATGGCTTTCGCCAACTCAGTGTAGGTGTTTGTCAACAAAACATTCCACGGAGTTTGCGAGTAGTTTTTGCGCAACATTCACCACATTTGTAAAACATTTTCACTGTGACAGCACACTGTTCTGTCGTCATGCACTCCATTAATAACCAGAAAAAAAACATGAAAACCATGCCAACTACTTGAACAGAAATGGTGGTAATTTCAAAAGTAGCATTCTATATTCGTTGTAACATAATAAAACAGGGAAGAAAGCGCACTGCGCGAAGGAATTACCTGAATGGGACGGAAATCGGTAGACGTGATGTACCTGTACAGACAGACAAATAAGCACAGTTTCAGAAAAATTAGATGATTTATTCAGGAGGAATAGCTTCACAAATTGATAATGTCAACACCGCATTTCATGACAAGCTATTCCGAACTTACTTAGCAGCAAGGTAATGCCTGCTTGCACACGGCAAGAGTTTCTACTGCTTGACTTCGTGCTGCTTGGCCAGAAACGTCGCAGGATCTCTATCCGATTGAGACCTTTTAGAGCATTGTGGGCTGGCCTCACCAACCAGTTCGGGATTTTGAAGAACTAACGCACCAGTTGAACAGAATTTGACTGATGTCCCTCAGGAGGACATCCAACATCGCTGTCAGTCAGTGTCAAGCCGAATAACTGCATGCATAAAGCAAAAGGTGGTGACCTGCTCAATATATGAAGCTGTTTCTCTTGATTAAATCATCCAACTTTTCTGAAAATGTAATCATTTGTTTGTCTGTACACGTACGCCATGTCTACCGGTTTCCGTCTCACTCAGGCAATTCCTTCGTGGTGCATTTTTTTAATTTTTTATTTGTATTTATTTATTTATTTATTTCATCGAGGAAAGGAAACATTGTACGTTTCGCTTAGGAAAAAACTCAGCACTCTTGTTACGTCGCAATGTTATTCACGGCATGTTTCTGGATGATACTTGCGACAGCAGTAGTGTCACATACTCAGAGTATTCAGTAGACAAAGCGAAGCTTGCTATTTAGAGGCGCGGACGTTATGGAGAGTATGGTTTCTGCTGTGTTCCACAGTGAAGCGCACAGAACACGCCGATTTGTGGGACCATGAACCAAAATTCTGTAAAGCACCCAGCACTTAAGCTAGAATAGTTTTTATGTGACGACGGAAGCTGGCCGTGTTTCTGGGAGTACTTAAAGTTAGTTGGTTAGTTAGTTAGTTTGTTTGTTACGTGATCCAGGAATAATTCTGTGTGCTAAATCGTAATGGTGTCGAACGAGTCATTCTACACTCACATCGCAAATTAATTTCCAAACATGGCTACATGCCGAACATTTGTAAGATTTTTAAATACACAAAAGTGAGCCAGTAATTCCTACCTACCACTTTTTACAAAATACAATAGAAATCCTTCTACAGAATCGAAGGAGTTGATAAACAAGAAAATTTTTCAGTTTGTTTCCAAGTTTTGGTTTGCTGTCTCTCAGACATTTTATATCACTAGGTAAATGATCAAAAATTTTTATTGCACTATTCTGCACCCCTTTTTGTGCTACAGACAACCTCAAGTTGAGTAATGAATATAGTTTTTCCTTCTGTAATTGTAATTATGTACACCACTGTTCCTTTTGAACTGCTATGGATTATTTACAACTTCATGAGGGAATAAATATACTGGGAAGCAGCAGTCAAAATACCTAATTCCTTAAACAGATGTCTACAAGATGATCGTTTATGAGCACCACATATTACTCCTACACCACGTTTTTGAGCAATGAACAATTTCTTTCTTAACGGTGAGTTATCCCAAGAAATTAATCCATATACGTAAAATACGCCAAATTACAAATTTGTCTCTCCCCAAGATTTACAATGATTGTAAGTGCAAATGTGGCTGAACTAAGTTGTTTTAAGAGTTCCAAAATGTGCTTTTTCCTCCACTTTAAAATCTCATCAATATGAACACCTAAGAACTTTGAATTTCCACATTATTTATTATTTCCTCACCGTGTGGTACACTTATCATTGTTGTAGTACTTCCAGATGGCAGAGCTGAATATTTTGTGTCTTTTTAAAAATTGAAGGTGATACCATTCTTATAAAACCAGCCAATAATACTTTTAAGAACTTTGCTCACCATTTCTTCTGCTTTCTGCACGTATCCATGTATTGATTACTATAGTGATGTTAACTTCAAAAACAGCTACTTCTGTTTGTTGTATATTAGACAGAAGGACGCAGAAATTACCAACCGCTCCTATTTCATTATTTAGTGTGTGTAAATTTTGTTGAGTGAGCAAGTACATGTCATTATCAGTACAGCAACTCTTCTGAAACTCAATGTGATTTGCTAAAGATATTATTATTGCTAAAGTGAGACGCTATTCTAGAATACATCAGCTTCTCAAAAATTTTGGAAATTATGTCAGCAGCGAAATCGGTCGGTACTTATTGACATCTCTGTTATCACCTTTCTTAAAGAGCCATTTAATAACGACATATTTCACTCCCTCTGGAAGAATGTCTTGAGCTAGTTATGCGATACATATTTCTGATAGGAGTGAGATTGTTATATGGGAACAAATCTTTAGAACTCTATTGGAAACACCATCAAAATCTGACGAGATTTTATGTTGGAGAGAATGTATAATTTTCTTAATTTCCCAAGGATAAGTTGGTGATACATTCGTATGACTGAATCTTCTGAGGGTTACCTTGTCAACATGCTGCTGTGCTTTTCTTTTGAACTGTTTCTCCCTATACTTTCTACTACATCTTGTCTGCAAAATCCTCCATAGAAGATAATCCGTTCCTGTTAATCGGCAACAAGCACATATTACCCCGTCGATATCTTGTAAGACAAGCGAAACTGCTCTTTGACTGTACCTCAGCTTTTGAAGATCCATAGAGAGTGACCGGCTTGCAACGTATTTTCAGACGGCAGTCGGATTGTCCAAGTTCCCCTTAACTACACTACTGGCCATTAAAATTGCTACACCAAGAAGAAATGCAGATGATAAACGGGTATTCATTGGACAAATATATTATACTAGGACTGACATGTGATTACATTTTCACGCAATTTGGGTGCATAGATACTGAGAAATCAGTACCCAGAACAACCGCCTCTGGCCGTAATAACGGCCTTGATACGCCTGGGCATTGAGTCAAACAGAGCTTGGATGGCGTGTACAGGTACAGCTGCACATGCAGCTTCAACACGATACCACAGTTCATCAAGAGTAGTGACTGGCGTATTGTGACGAGCCAGTTGCTCGGCCACCATTGACCAGACGTTTTCAGTTGGTGAGAGATCTGGAAAATGTGCTGGCCAGGGCAGCAGTCGAACATTTTCTGTATCCAGAAAGGCCCGTACAGGACCTGCAACATGCGGTCGTGCATTATCCTGCTGAAACGTAGGGTTTCGCAGGGATCGAATGAAGGGTAGAGCTGAAATGTAACGTCCACTGTTCAAAGTGCCGTCAGTGCGAACAAGAGGTGATCGAGACGTGTAACCAATGGCACCCCATACCATCCCGCCGGGTGATACGCCAGTATGGCGATGACGAATACACGCTTCCAATGTGCGTTCACCGCAATGCCGCCAAACACGGATCCGACCATCGTGATGATGTAAACAGAATCTGGATTCATCCGAAAAAATGACGTTTTGTCATTGGTGCACCCAGGTTCGTCGTCGAGTACACCATCGCAGGCGCTCCTGTCTGTGATGCAGCGTCAAGGGTAACCGCAGCCATGGTCTCCGAGCTGATAGTCCATGCTGCTGCAAACGTCGTCGAACTGTTCGTGCAGATGGTTGTTGTCTTACAAACGTCCCCATCTGTTGACTCAGGGATCGAGACGTGGCTGCACGATCCGTTACAGCCATGCGGATAAGATGCCTGTCATCTCGACTGCACGGCGTTCCGTATTACCCTCGTGAACCCACCGATTCCATATTCTGCTAACAGTCATTGGATCTCGACCAACACGAGTAGCAATATCGCGATACGATAAACCGCAATCGCGATAGGCTACAGTCCGACCTTTATCAAAGTCGGAAACGTGATGGTACACATTTCTCCTCCTTACACGAGGCAGCACAACAACGTTTCACCAGGCAACGCCGGTTAACAGCCGTTTGTGTATGAGAAATCGGTTGGAAACTTTGCTCATGTCAGCACGTTGTAGGTGTCGCCACCGGCGCCAACCCTGTGTGAATGCTCTGAAAAACTAATTGTTATATCCTAGCCAGTAATGCCACCCGAGCCCGCTGCCAAAAGGTTGGCAGCATCAAAGTCCGGACGCCGTCCGCATAAGCAGCGCCAGTGAGACAGGAAATCGCCGCAAGTCTGCGCGCGCCACCGCTGGCTTCTGGTTTCTTAAGCGCTGGAGTCGCGAGCGCTAGGACAGTTCTGTATTCGCCGCTCAGTTGTATACTCGCCACCGAATTGTGTACTTGCTAGTCAGTTGTGTGTTCATCGCAGCAGAGTTGTTGTTTGTCGTCAGCCGACGCTGACCTAGCCGCTCCGATTCGAACTAGACAGATTTCTGTAGACACGGAGTTCACTACTGTGTTGCTGTATCTTCGTTAATAAAGATAAGTACCGACTTTTATTTAATCAGAGTGTTTGGGTTTTCCTCTTTCTGTTCACTGTTCCAGCGGACCGGTCGGCCCGCTACTAAAAGTGTGGCGGTGACTTCGTAAGCCGTTTCTACAGCGAACTGCTTGTCGCTACGAACGCCGCCACAAAACTGGCGACGAGGACTTCCGAACTCGTGTGCAGGGCTGGTTCAACTTGTTTCTGGTTATACTAATTATAGCGATAAAATTTTGAGGGCTGGTTTAATTTGTGTTCACTATGTCTGCCGAATTACAACAGTTGATCTTGTTACAGAGTCAGCAAATACAAAGTCTGGTGGAAGCAATCGCCAAACAAGCGGCTAATCCTCCAACACAACAGGAACAAGAACAAGCACAGGCAGCACCACCTTTCCGTGCTTTTGATGCATCAAGAGAAGAATGGCGAGAATATTTCGCGCAGTTGCAGGCGCACATGACAGTCTACAAAATCACGGGTACTGAGCGGCAGCTTTATTTAATTTCCACTGCAGGCGTGGAAGTCTATCGACTACTTTGTAAGTTGCTCCCGGAATCCAAGCCAGAAGCTTTAGACTATGACGTTGTTGTTAACAAGCTTGCTGAGTATTTCGAGTCGCGAGTTCATGTGGCTGCAGCCAGATTCAAGTTCTTCAGATTAAAGAAACTGCCACATCAATCTAATAAACAGTGGGTAACAGATTTACGGGGCCTCACCCGTCAGTGCCGATTTAATTGTGTGTGTGGAGCTTCCTACAGTGATGTCATGTTACGAGACGCTATTACTCAAAACATTGCAGATTCTCGTATTCGTGCTGCTATCTTAAAGTTGCCTGACCCGTCATTAGAGACTGTGATGAACATCATTGAAGCCCAAGATACTTTTGACTATGCTGAGTGTGAGTTAGATCAGCCATGTATTTCTCAAATTGCCTTTGCTAAGCAAGTTATGTCACGCCCGCGGCCCCACCGGCAGAGTCAGACTGTAAACACTAGCCGGCCGCGTCATGTTAAACACATTCGTCAGCCGCGTGTGCAAAATGATAGAGTTAAGTCTTGCCCTAAGTGTGTTCTTGCTCATCCTCGTGAACGTTGCCCGTTAAGAAACGCGGTTTGTCACTTTTGTCAAAGGAAAGGACACATCCAGACTGTTTGTTTGCGTAAACGCAAGAACAATTCTAGTGCTGCCCAGCCCATGGATATTCATGTTCTTCAAAGCCAGCCCGCCCAGAAGGTCGCGTTTAAAGCCTCTTCCACGGTTCGTGTGGGTAATAAACTTGTTCGCAATAAGCCACCCACCCAGCCCTCTGCTATGCGACCCAAGCGTAATTCAAACGCTGTAAAACGTAATGTACAGACTGCAAGTGAAGCGGGAGTTGTTGTTCCACCCGCCCAACCCACGAGTTGTCGTAAGCAGCGAACACGCGCTAAACGCGCTGATTTTGTGTCTTCCGCCTCCACTGCACCGATCCAGAGACAGTGTAATAAACTATTTGTGAAGCTACGCATCCAGGATAAGACCTTCAATTTTCAATTAGACACTGGTGCGTCTGTGACTCTCACAAATAGTGCTACGTATGCGGCTATCGGCCGCCCTAAACTTTCAGCGGCAAAACATTCTTTGGCTACTTATAGTGGAGAACAAATTCCTGTGTTAGGTGTATGTAGCGTGCCAGCCACATTCCGTGGCAATACAAAAACAGTTTCATTCACAGTGCTCCGCGCTACAGACAGTGTAAACATTTTCGGATTAGACTGTTTTGACTTGTTTGGCCTGTCTATCCAAGACAATGTGTTGCAAATTAATTCTGTTGTTGTTCCTCAAGACAGCATAACCGATTTGTGTAAACAATACAGTGACATATTTAAAGACGAACTAGGTTGTGCTGCGAACTTTGCCGCTCATATTACGTTAAAAGATAATGCTCAGCCTCGATTTTGTCGTGCTCGTCCAGTGCCTCACGCCCTCCGGACACCTGTAGAAGATGAACTTCGTCGTTGGCAAAACAACGGTGTTATTCAACCCGTTTCAGCGAGCCAGTGGGCTTCTCCCTTAGTTATTATAAAGAAACCGTCTGGCAAGTTACGTTTGTGTGCTGATTTTAAGTCGACAGTTAATCCTCAGACTGTCATTGATTCTTTTCCTTTGCCTAGACCGGACGAGCTGATGGATAAGTTAGGGGAAGCTCGTTTCTTTTCCAAAATTGATCTCCGTGAAGCATATTTGCAATTGCCCCTCGACGAGCAATCACAACAGTATTTTGTCATAAACACGTCGTTGGGGTTGTTCCGTTTTCTGCGTTTGCCTTTTGGTTGTGCGTCAGCTCCAGCTGTTTTTCAGCGTTTTTTGTCACAACTTCTGGCTAATGTGCCATCGTGTTGCAACTATTTAGACGATACTGTTGTGTCCGGTCGGACGCCTGCTGAACATTTCCGTAATTTGGAGTGTTTGTTTACAGTGTTGTCTCAGGCAGGCCTACGTTGCAACATCGATAAATGTTCATTTTTCCTTACGGAGATGGAGTATCTGGGACATGTTATTAATGCTCAAGGCATTCATCCCTCCCAGTCACATTTAGCAGCTATTCGTGATTTGCCCGCCCCTCGCAATCTGCATGAATTGCAAGCAGTTCTTGGCAAATTGACATATTATATTAGGTTTATACCTAATGCATCACAGATTGCTGCACCGTTGCATCGTCTCCGCCGTAAGAATGTTCCGTTTGTGTGGTCAGCTGATTGCCAATCAGCCTTTCAGCAGCTTAAAGAGGCTTTATTGAATGATCGTTGTCTGGTCCATTACGACCCTAACAAGCCTCTGGCGTTAGCTTGTGATGCCTCTTCTTTCGGCCTCGGTGCTGTGTTGTCTCACCGAGTCGGTAACACCGAACGTCCTATTGCGTTCGCATCTAAATTGCTAAACAAAGCTCAGTGTAATTATAGCCAACTGGACAAGGAAGCGTTGGCTATTGTGTTCGGTGTCACAAAATTCCATCACTACCTCTATGGTAGACCATTCTATTTAGTAACAGATCACAAGCCCCTGACGTCACTGTTTCATCCGTCTAAACCAGTTCCTCAGCGGACAGCTCAGAGACTACAACGCTGGGCTCTTTTGTTATCACAATACCAGTATGAGATACTGTATCGCCCTACAGCTCAGCATGCAAACGCTGACGCGCTTTCTAGATTGCCGATTGCTGCGGATGATGTCTTCGATTCCTCTGACGACTCTTGCCATCAGATTGGCGCCGATGAGCATCAATCCCTCCGGGATTTTCCGATTGATTATCGTCAGGTGGCACGTGAGACAGCTACGGATCCTCATCTGAGTTTACTATTACGTCTTGTTCAACGTGGTTGGCCGTCCAAGGCAAAGGACATATCGGATCCTGTGAATCGTCGCTATTATCCGCAACGTCATCTGTTGTCTGTTTCGCACGGAGTTTTGCTGTTACGCACCGAGAATGACCAGCTTCGTGTAGTGGTCCCCCAAGTGCTCCAATCCAAGGTCCTCGACTTGTTGCATCAAGGTCATTGGGGAGTGGTCCGCACCAAGCAGCTTGCCCGCCGTCATTGTACATGGATCGGCATTGATAAGCAGATTACGCAGATGTCTACAGATTGTTCGACGTGTGCCGAACACCAAGCTGCTCCGCCTCAACGCTATTTTGAGTGGGCACGCCCTGCCGGTCCCTGGCAGCGAGTACATATTGATTTCGCTGGTCCATATTGGAATTCTCGTTGGCTCATCGTGATAGATGCATTTAGTAATTTTCCGTTTGTTGTGCCCATGCAGTCTACAACGTCTGCACAAACTATACAGGCGTTGACTTCAATTTTCTGTATTGAGGGTCTTCCAGAAGTTTTAGTGTCTGACAATGGTCCACAATTTACCTCTGCTGAATTTGAAAGTTTTTGTTCTGCCAATGGCATTCGCCATGTTCTTACTCCGCCGTTCCACCCTCAATCGAATGGTGCAGCGGAACGTTTTGTACGCACATTCAAGGATCATATGGACCGCCTTCGTGCTACGCACTCTCGTCAGCAGGCCCTCATCACGTTCCTGTCGTCGTACCGGACCACGCCACCCGACGGCCCTTCGCCTGCCGAGCTTCTCCACGGCCGTCGTCACCGCACCCTACTACGGTTGTTGCACGCCCCGGATCGACCCGCCGCTTCTGAGCATCGTACGCGTTTTCAGCGCAACGACGCCGTTTTTTTTTCAGAGTTTATCACGGTCGTCGTCGTTGGGAACGTGGTACCGTGATAAGTGTCCAGGGTCGCGGTTTTTATACTGTCCAAGGTGCTACTGGGGTGCACAGGAGGCATCAGAACCAGTTGCGCCGCGCTGGCCGCCCGGATTCTGCCGCTCGTTCTTTGTCCACAGATTTGGTCCGCGGCGGGTTCCAGCCGCGCCTTCCGACTTCGCTGCCGCCCCCAGGGCAGCAGCAGCAGCCGTCGCCGCTACCACGTCGACAGCCCGTCCCGTTGATGCCTCCCGCGCAGCTTCATCCGGGAGCGCCCCAGGTGGTCGCTCCGGCGCCTGCGGTCCCTCTTAAGTCGCCACCGCCTTCGGAGCTGATGGACGTCGACCCCTCAGCCGGGCCGCCTTCCCAAGCGGTGGCTGTGCAGCCTGTCCTGCAGCCGCTTTCCTTGGGCGCCCCCAAGGAGTCTGACACCGCAGCGCCTTGTCCGGCGCCCACTCAGCAGCCGTCGACGCAGCGTCAGGAGACGCTGCCTCTCCTCGTGGGTCCCGACGCCCTGTCGCGTCCAGTACCAGAAGCTGCGCCCGTGGTCACAGGCGTGCACCCTGACCTCGCTTTTCAGTCGGTGTTTCCCGAGGCCCCGCGCAGCCAATGCTGGGGTGCGGACCGGGGACTGCCACCGACAACAGTCTCCGCCCCGGTCTCTTCTGCTACGCCTGCGGCCAGACCCCTCCCCCGCCGTCGACGCTCGCCACGTCATTATTCAACGACGGTGCGGCGATTTGGGGGGGGGGGGGAGGAGTGTTATATCCTAGCCAGTAATGCCACCCGAGCCCGCTTCCAAAAGGTTGGCAGCATCAAAGTCCGGACGCCGTCCGCGTAAGCAGCGCCAGTGAGACAGGAAATCGCCGCAAGTCTGCACGCGCCACCGCTGGCTTCTGGTTTCTTAAGCGCTGGAGTCGCGAGCGCTAGGACAGTTCTGTATTCGCTGCTCAGTTGTATACTCGCCACCGAATTGTGTACTTGCTAGTCAGTTGTGTGTTCATCGCAGCAGAGTTGTTGTTTGTCGTCAGCCGACGCTGACCTAGCCACTCCGACTCGAACTAGACAGATTTCTGTAGACACGGAGTTCACTACTGTGTTGCTGTATCTTCGTTAATAAAGATAAGTACCGACTTTTATTTAATCAGAGTGTTTGGGTTTTCCTCTTTCTGTTCACTGTTCCAGCGGACCGGTCGGCCCGCTACTAAAAGTGTGGCGGTGACTTCGTAAGCCGTTTCTACAGCGAATTGCTTGTCGCTACGAACGCCGCCACAAAACTAATCATTTGCATATCACAGCATTTTCTTCCTGTCGATTAAATTTCTCGTCTGTAGCACATCATCTTCGTGGTGTAGCAATTTTAATGGCCAGTAGTGTATAATGCAAAAGTCGTATTGAGGCTCTTCAGTCGTTTGGGGCGGGAGGGGGGCGGCGAAGAGGCGATAAGGTAAATAGTCGTGTACTCGAGCCGAAGATGCTACGCGTATTCCCTGACGGCATGTGCTAGTGCTGAATAATTCACGCAAATCAGTAGCTTCCTACGATAATCTATTAATTATTAAGCTTACTTCTCTCTAATGGCAGCATCGGCCTCGTAAATCACTCCCCTTTCCCTTATTTCCACCCTAAGCTGTTTCAAATACGCTAATTACATTTCTCCTCTTACGACATAGGATACACAGTGACACACAGCCGTCACTATTTTGGTCATATTCTCCTTGCACCGAATACCACTAATCCATTTTCTATCTCCCGCAACCTCAGGAAAACTCTTGCAGTCGCCTTTCTTTCGGCACTCGCGGAGTCACAAACAGGGCGCGCAAAATCTCGGACACCCCTGTGTTATGTCACATGGCGGAAGCACCGGCCAGTGCCTCTCGCGGCAGGTAGTGCCTAACAAAGGGACAGACCAGTCTGCCACCCTGCTCCAGGCTGCTCAGCGGAACGCGTCAGAGCCTTTAGCAGCTCACTGCAACATCCAGTCTTTACCTGCACATTATGAAGAACTTAGCCTCCTCTTCAACCAACTAAACTACCACGTAATCCTCTTATCTGAAACGTGGTTGAAACCACACATATCCTCTGCATCTATTCATCTCCCAGGGTACACATTTCTTAGGGCAGACAGATCAAAAAAGCGAGGTGGCGGGGTCGGCGCGTATATACGAACAGATCTCAAAGCGAAAGTCTTATGTACGTCAAATCCTGCTGAAGAAAAAGAGGCTGAATTCATGTTCATTGAAATAAATATACAAAGTCGGAAATTCTCGACTGGTGTCGTGTACAAGCCGCCAAAAATAAGCTCAATGAGTTCCTTCCAGTCGGAATTACATTCACTTCAGTGTCAATACGAACATGTTATCGTAATGGGTGACTTGAACATAGACCTGCTAAGAGACACTCCCTCCGCAATAAACCTAAGAAGACTGTTTAGTTGCAATAGCATGAACATTCTTCCATTACAACCTATAACCACCATACGGCGCACATAGACGTAATCGCAACGAAACAGACTGACAAAGTAAGAGATGTTGGTCAAACATCGGCCCCTGGCCTGTCAGCACATGATGTAATATTCCTGGCCTACTCTGTGCAGCCCCCAAGGATCAAATCGCGTTACATAACTTGTAGGAACATGAAACGTATTGACCTTGACGCTCTAACAGCCGATTGCCCAGAAATCTCATGGCATCAAATAATCAGAGAACCTACAATCGACGGCAAAATTAATGAACTTGGTGATAAACTCACTGTCCTCTATGACAAACATGCACCTGTGCGCACAATCCGTGTAAGAAAATCTCCTGCTCCATGGCTGACAGCTGAATTACGTCAAATAATGACTAATAGGGATGCTGCCCACAGGCGTTTCAAAGCAGATCCGAAACCCGAGCGTTTCGAAGAATATAGAAAGCTACAGAACAGAGTGAAATAATGCATTCGCAATGCTAAAATCAGGCACGCTCGCTCCCTTGTATGCAGCGATCTGACGCCCACGACTCTATGGAAGAATCTCCGTAGCTCGGGGGTCGGAAAGGCAAAATCGGAAACTACTTTTCATGTGTCAGCTAACGAATTAAATGAATTCTTCTCTGCACCTCTGAATACCCGCACGGCTGATAATTACTGTCCACAAGAATCCACAAACAGGATAACTAACAACGATACCTTCCATCTAAAACATGTAACAACAAATACGGTAAGAAAAGCAATAATGAGAATCTCTTCTGATGCAATAGGCAACGACAGTATCGGTATAACCATGATTAAGAATGTTGCCGATATCTTAGTACCTGTCTTAACTGACATATTTAATTTTTCCCTCGTGAACGGAATATACCCCACTGCATGGAAAAGAAGCATAATTCGACCCATCCCTAAGATCGAAAACCCGCAACTGCCTAGTGATTACCGACCAATTAGCATACTGCCCGCTGTTTCCAAAGCACTTGAATATATTGTTCATGACCAAATTACTGAACACTTGCACGAATTCAGCCTATATGACAAATTTCAATCCGGTTTCCGTAAACATCACAGCACAAACACTGCTCTAATTAAAGTAACTGATGACCTGGAATATGCCATCGACAATCGAAAGGCAACAATATTGACGCTACTGGACTTCAGCAAAGCTTTTGACATTGTTAACTTTGACATATTGCTCATAAAAATGCAACAGCTTAATTTCTCTGATAGTGCAATGAGATGGTTTGAAAGCTACTTAAAAGACAGACAGCAGTGTGTTGTCTGCGTAAATGAAAAATTTTCCTGGAAACATGTTTCCTCGGTAGTGCCACAAGGATCAGTCTTAGGATCACTTTTGTTTTCTTTGTATGTCAACGACATTTCGTCGGTTCTGTCCTCCTGTAAATATCATTTCTATGCCGACGACCTCCAGCTCTACCTAAGCGTCAGACCTGAAGATGTTAACACTGCAATCGCTTAGATGAATGATGATCTGTCTTCAGCAGTGACATGGGTGAAAAACCTAGGGCTTAAACTAAATTCAAAAAAGACGCAAGTAATCTTAATAGTTACCTTCAGAAATTAATAAGTTCAGATTTCCGCGAACGGCTACCTCCTATTCTGCTCGACGGTACTCCAATACCATATCAGAAAACAGTGAAGAACTTGGGTGTAACTTTGGATGAGCATCTCAACTGGGCGGAGAATACAATCGCAGTGTGCCGAAAGACGTCTGCTTGTCTCTATGCTCTCAAAAAATTTCGGAACATATTTCCACAGGACTTGAAACGCCAGCTCGTGCAAGCACTCGTTCTACCGAACCTCCACTATTGTGATGTGATTCAACAAGGCATGAGTAGTGAAAACAAAAGACGGCTAGAGCTAACCATGAATGCCTGTGTGCGTTACACCTGCAACATTCGCCGATATGATCATGTTAGTGCTTCATACTCCGAGCTAGGGTGGCTGCGGCCGGACAAATTGCGTGACTAGCACACACTATGTCTACTTCACCGACTCCTCGTCGCGCAAGCACCCCAGTACCTTGCTTCAGAGATTAAAAACCTGTCATGCCATCATAATCGAAACACGAGGCCACTCTTATTTGGTATCCTAACTGTGCCCACTCACAAAACAAAAACTTTTGCAAACTCCTTCTCAGTTGCCGCTGTCCGCCTCTGGAACAAACTGCCCCTTACCTTGTGCAAAATTCAATCTCCTGCTGCTTTTAAGAAGAAGTTGAAGCATTTCCTACTATCATCCTCATAAAGTTCTCCACAAAATTAATGTACAAGGCCAATCCTCTCATCTGTCAAATAGCAAAGCTAGCGTCTCCTATCTTGCTCCTGAGATGCCTTCCTCTTCATCTATCTCTATTAGCCACGCAAGCTTCTTTTCCTTTATATTTCCCTAATTATGTTTCATTATGTCTCTCTATTCTTCTCCTCCCTTCACCATGAGTCTCCCTCATACTCCCTGCTGCCAGCACTCCTATCTAAAATCTGTCTCTTCAATAATGTCTAATTATAACAGTACTTGTGATCTACGAATATAAACTCTATATGTATGTATTTTTCCAGGTGTACCTTTCTAATTGTTTATTTCACTTTTTGTACTAGATGTAGTTTAACATGCCTACTAAAACATATGAATGTAAAATAAGTAGAATGCCTGGTTAGATGTAAGAGAGGGCCTGATGGCCCTAAACTTGCCAGGTTAAATAAATCAATAAATAAATAAACGTGCGTAAGTTCCCGGTTTTACCCTTTGTACAGCTGCATTTCGTGTTTTCTCGTAACCTGCATTTCCACAAGACAAGTTCACGACAAAGGCAAAGGAGTATTGCGTGTTTTGTTAGCAGACATGCCACTGGTTACAGGATTATAAGACTTACAAATGAGGGTGAACGTATCATGATACTGAAACCAAATAACCGTTTTTAACAGACATAATTGTCTCCCGTGGCTGCCAAAATTATTTATGTTTAAAATCCACGGCTGAAGTTTCGGCTGTTAACCATTTTCTGGCGGATCTCAGCAAAAACTTTGCGTTTCAGCACAAGGCAAAATTTAAATACTGTATATCAGACATATGGACATGTGCCATCATCAGAGGACCAATCTCCATTGGCTGAGTACGCAACGTTTTTAACATCTTTTGCACAACTAACGTGAAACTGCTCCACGTGATCGTTGTTTTCTGGGTAGATAGGAAATGGCTCTTAACAGCTGGAAAATATTTATATGCTACAAGGTCACCGAAACTCAAGCCTTCATCATATCTATTGGATCAGACGAGTCCATGAAGAATGCCTCTCTGGTGAGACTAACGCCTCACATAATGAAAGGCCACCGTAGCGAAAATCGAAATGAAACGCTTCTAACGACTTTTAGGTACCAGTAGTGGTTTCATATTTTTTGTGGTCGTCTACAATTTACATATCTATCCCAAGAAGAGAACTGCCTGTTCGTCTCGGAAAGAGACCATCACTTTACGTAACTTATGACCCTGCATACACGTGTGAATCTTCGCGTCAGAACAGTAGTCTCTGAACTTTCATCATCTTTTTAGGAATTTTATGCATGTCGTGCTGTCAAGAAAGTTATCAATCGCCACCTTTCTTGTAATACCCCTTGTTCCAACTCTAAGTGAAGTAGAAGCCTGGAGATCGTTACAGTGCCCTTTTCATCTGTGAGAATCAGTGCCTTTTACTTGGAACTGCCCAGCAATACACCAGCAGGTACATTTATTTATTTTTTATCGTATGTTTTAAGCACAATATTAAATATAATACAGGCAATATCACATGTACTTTACAAACAGCCATCCAAATTTTTAATATAATAATTTCGTCATTCGTTGCCATCAGGAAATAGTCAAAAGTACCACAATAGGACCTGTTGGGACATTCTGTAACTATGTGCCTAACGGTTTGCTTAGCTGCTCCACAAAAATAAACATTGTCCATGTTCTGCGTGATTGGTCAAAGGCAGGGGATTTCTTTCATGTGCAGAGCAAATTGTAACGTACGCTACTGAGAGATCTATAAGTGCAGTTGACGTTTTTAAATTCTTTTGAATGTCTTCTTCTGTGTATGTCGTGAATCACATTATGTGGTCCGTTCAGCTTCTTTCTAAGTAAAAAACATCTTGTTGAATTGGAATTTTCTCAAGTATTGTAGCTGAGATTCTTTTGTAGATGGCTCTTTCAAGAAGCTTGTGTAATGAATTAAGAAGGGCTATTGGGCGGTAGCTTTTCGGTTCGTTGACACTTGGTTTGACTGGCTTAAGCATAGGGATGGTGTTAGACTTTTTCATACTTTTCAGGATTCTCCCTCTAATCGTGATATCAGTAAAGAACGCAGCTGGCCATCTTTTTTATATTTACCGCAGTTTAGGAGGAATTCAGGTTGAATTCCATCAGGCCCTGGTCCCTTGAGGAATTCAGGTTGAATTCAATCAGGCTCTTGTGCCTTCACCTCTTTAACTTTTCTGAGGGCCTCGACCTAAATGGATGGAGAAATACGGTCTGGTCTGGGCTAGATGTCTTCAAAGCCATGGATTCGTGTTTGATATGGGTGGTATGTGATTTGTCCCGTGGTGTTCTTGAAGTAGCAGTCACAACGTGATTCGCAATCCTGTCTGGGTACAAGGCCACTTGCCCTCTTGCATCCTAAGGACTTCCACCTAATTTTTTAAAAGAACACAGGCTTCTCTGCTATATCTTTTGAAGATCAGGTTCACGACTGTTTCTCTCCATTTCCCACATTGTGCGTGGGAGATCGTTAGCTGTCTCTCCATCCCCTCCTTGGGGGAACTCCTTGTACAGTTCTTCACGTGGAGCATTTCATCCTGGAATGTACTCCTTACGGAATCCTCTAGGGACAGTCTTTGCTGTTTCAGTCACTGCTCTTGTAGCTTGTAACTTTAGGTGGTGGGTGGTATCCAACCTAAACATTTGTCAAGGTGGTTGTAGAAGTACTTCCAGTCCACCTTCTTAAAATTCCGTATTGGGTTAGGATAGGATCTGATCAGAGGATACTTATTCCTGTTTCAGTTAGGTGTGGTCGATGTTAGCTGTGTAGAAAGTCTTTAAGCATTCTGCAGATCCCTTGCAACGGTAAGTCCTTGTCGTCTTTGCTTACAAACCACAAATCAGGTTTGTATTATAGGCTCCAAGCTGCTGATTTAAAATATCCCTTCTCTTTTGCATCAAACGGCAGAATTAGGTTGTTATCATCAGCCCAGCCTGTTAGAATTTCACTGTTCTATCGTTGGTCGTATATTTCTATTGTGTGTGGTGACTGTTGAAGTCCCCCCCAAATAGACCACTGGGTTGGACAGCAGAGGCAAGGTTTCAGGTTCCCTTCAATGTGTGTGTGTGTGTGGGGGGGGTGGGGGGGAGTTGTATACTCCTGATAGTTATTTCTCCCACTTTGATGACACCTTCATGAATATTGTTGGTGATGAATGTCTTAAGCAGGTAAGTATGTTCCAAAGAGGACTGAACATCTGTTGCGGCTCATAAGTTTGGTGATATGTGACTCCTAACAAGTCATATCTTGGTATTTTCCTTCGTTTGGTTAAGTGGTCTTCGTTGTCAGTATGGGTTTCCTGGAGAGCTAAGACGTCAATATCGTTATCTGCTAGAATGGAAATATTTTAGAACTTGAACAGTAACTTGAACAGAATAGGACTGACCTTGTCGTCAGTATCAGTGTAGAGACAGGGATTAGTGAGCATGATGTCATCTTGGTAACGACGGTTACTAAAGTTAATAAATCCTTCAAGAAGGGAAGGAGAGTATTCGTGCTAGAAACAGCAAATAAGCAGTTTTTAGCCTTCCACTTAGACAATGAAAGGAAATCATTTAGTTTCAATGCGACAGTTGTAGAGAAATTATGGGCAAAGTTTAAACTGATTGTTAATCGCGCTCTGGAGACATTTGTGCGAAGTAAGTCAATTAAAGAGGGAAAAGACCCTCCGTTGTCTAACAGTCAAATTCGGAAAATGATGAGGAGTCAGAGATTCTTGCATTCTCTGGTTCAAAAACGAACGCTCAAATGTTGACAGGCAAAAATTAGTACAAATTCATGCATCTGTAGGAAGATCAATGCACGGAGCCTACAACAACTTCCACCGTCATACCTTAACAAAAGATCTTCCGGAGACGAAGAAAATTCTTGTCAATGTGAAACCATTAAGCGGATCGAAGACTTATATACAATCACTCGTTTACAAGTCTGGTGTGGCAATAGAAGACAACAAAAGGAAATCTGAAGCTTTAAATATCGCGCATAAAGAGTCATTCGCGCAGTAAGATTGTACAAACACACCGTCGTCTGGTCGCCTCACAGACGCCCGCCTGGAGACATAGAAATGGCATAACTAGCGTAGAGAAGCAACTAAAACAGTTGAAAACAAATAAGTCGCCAGTTCCAGATGAAATCTCATTTTGTTTTTATAGTGAGCACTCTCCGGCATTGGCCCCTTGTATTTTTCGTGAATCTCTGGCCCAGCGCAAGCTCCCAAGAGACTGGAAAAAACTAGGGTGACTCCTGTGTACATGTTGTTGTTGTTGTTGTGATCTTCAGTACTGAGACTGGTTTGATGCAGCTCTCCATGCTACTCCATTCTGTGCAAGCTTCTACATCTCCCGGTACCTACTACAGCCTACATCCTTCTGTATCTGCTTAGTTCCTGTGTATAAGAAAGGTAAAAATACGGACCCGCAAAATTACAGACCTATATCGGTTTTCTACCGAATTCTTTAACACATTCTGAGTTAAAATACAATAAATTTCCTTGAGACAGAAATGCTTCTGTCTACAAATCAGCACGGATTTAGAAAGCATCAATCGTGCGAAACTCAACTTGCCCTTTTTCGCATTATATCCCAGAAACCATGTATAGATGGCAACAGACACATTCCATATTCCTAGATTTCCGGAAAGCGTTTGACACGGTGCCTCACGGCAGACTGTTGACGAAGGTCCGAGCATACATAATAAGTTCCCAGATATGTGAATGGCTGTAAGACTTTTTAAGTACCTAGTAGAACCAAGTATGTTACTCTCCATGGTGAGTGGTCCACCAGAGACAAGGAGTGCCTCAAGGAATTGTGATAGGACCACTGTCATTCTCTATATACATAAATGATATGGTAGACATGGTGGACAGCAATCTACTGCTGTTTGCTGATGACGCTGTAGTGTAGAGGAAAGTGTCATCATTGAGTGACTGTAGAGGAATACAAGATCAGTTAGCAGAATTTCTAGTTGGTGAGGTAATGGCAGATTGTTGTAAACGTAGAAAAATGTAAATGCAGATGAGTAGGAAAAACAATTCTGTAACGTTCAAATACAGCTTTAGTAATGTGCTGCATTAAATAGCTAGGCGTAATGCTGCATAGCCACGTGAAATGGAATGAGCATGTCACATTGATTGTCAGGAAGGCAAATGCTCAGCTTCATTTTGTGACAAGAATTTTGGAAAGTGAAGCTCATCTATAAAGGAGATGGAGTATAGAACACTACTGAAACCCATTCTTGAGTACTGCTTGAGTGTTTGGAATCCCCACCAGGTCAGATTGAATGAAGATGTTGAAGCACTTCAGAGGTGGGCTGCTAGATTTGTTGCCAGTAGGTTCAATCAGCATGCAGGTGTTATAGAAATGTTTTGTGAACTGAAATGGGACTCCCTGGAGTGAAGACAAGGCAATTCATGAGGCACTAATGTGGAAAGTTAGAGAACTCGCCTTTGAGGCTGACTGCAGATACATTCTATTGCCACCAACATATATTTCACATAAGGACCACAAAGATAAGATGAGAGAAATTAGAGTTCAACAGATGCTTATAAAAAGTTGTTTTTCCCTTGCTCTATTTGCAAGTGGATTAGGAAAGGAAATGACTGCAGAGTATGTATTTAGATGTAGATGTACTATTCTTAAATGTGCTTGTTTGCTAAAATTTAGCTTTTGTTGAACTCAGTTGTTGATATGTACAGTTTCATTGTATAACATACATGCTTTGTAGATAGTGCAAATACACAATGCCCTAAAATCAAACTTTGACAGCTTGATTTTTGTAACACTTCAAATCTGATACTAACTCTCCAGAATGATCAATCTCAACAGTCTCCAATAACGAATGGCATGCAGAAAAAAGCAGACAAAAGATAAAAATGCACAAAACTGAATTCAGCAAATTCTGCAATTCAATGTGTTCTATATTGCAGAGAATTATTATAAAAGTTTCCAAAAATAGATAAATGTCGTTAATAAATATTATGCAGTCAGTATTAGGAGAAATCAGAATGGGAATAAAAAGCTGTAAAATTAAAACTCAGCAGGCCCAATTGAATGACAGTGTAGGAGTTGACAGAACTTCTCAGAGGCATACATCCTTCATTTACAATTTTAATAAATCAGTTATTCAGATCAAATGTTATTTCATAATATTTTTAGTGGCAAAGACTTATGCCTTTATTGAAGAAAGACAATACTGTGATACGTCAACTTATTACCCAGTTTCTCTGTTGCTATTATTACCAAAGGCAACCAAGGTAATAACGAAAGATGTGTTAATGAATTTTCTGATAAATGTAATATTGTAAGTGAAGCATAGTTTGATTTCTGAATTGTTAGATATATGGAAGCAGTGTTTGTGGAGTTCACAAAAGTTGTACACAGTACACTTGATAAGAGAGCTGTAGTATAGGCATATAGTTGTACCTTTTGAAAATAAAGTATGTTCACTAAAAAGTTATTTTGATGATACATACTAAATGTTACAAAATACACTAAAACAAGGTAGTTATGACACAAATATCACAATCACTGACAAAATACCAGAACTTCTGACTGAGAGGTCACATGAAAGCACCAGTGACTTTTGCAAATGGAATAAAGTGTAATTAAGCATAAACACCAAGTCATGTGGTACTGAACTGCAGATGGGCACAACAAAAAGATTCACACAATTATAGCTTTCAACCATTAAGGCCTTTGTCAATGATGGACACACAACACATACACTAATGCAACTCACACACATGACTGCCAGAGGATAAATTTATGAATTAAATAAGAAGTACAATATTTTTATAAATGAGAACTGACTGCCAACTAAAGTGAGCACACAAAAGTTATATCTCAGATAATTTCATCACAGTACTACCAGTGTGCTATTAGAGCTCTATTTTTAACGTATGACAGCCAGTGTTACACTCAGTTCATAGTTATCATTTAATAATCATTGTATACCTTTGACACATTATTGAGTGTAACTGAAACATTACTGTGCATGAACAGTCTAAGATGTGGAGCAACAGTGCAAAACTATTTTTCATATTAAAATTTACCTTGTGCAAATTGCGTATGAGCAAAAGAACATTGCATAATAGGGACCAACTGAATGAGGCAATGCAACTGTTAAGACACTTACTTCACATTCTGGAGGATGGAGTTTCTGTACCCAGCCTTCATGATTTAGGTTTTCCTTGGTTTCCCTAAATCATTTCAGGCAGGTGTGTTTTATAGTTCCTTCATCAGGTCCTGTCCTGTCCTCATAATGCATACTTAAGTATTCTGTGTATATCTACATTTTGTGCTATTGATTTTCACCCTATTGTCATGATTATTCTCATATCATTGTGAAATGATCCTCTAGTAAATTAATTGAGACAGACTAGTCGATTTTTATTACTTTGTTTCTTACAAGTATTTCATGTTTTGTCTGTCTAGGGCTACTTCACATAACATTTACATTACTGTTAGAGAACCTACAGTTCCAGAGAAGGAAGTCTGGAAACAATGCCATATCGAATGCAATCTCTCTCCAGATGAGAAGGCACTTCTAAGAACACTATAGTAACATGTTTACTGCTTTGGAGTACTGGAACCAAAATCAAGCCAGATAATAAGGCTGAATAGTCAAGACCTGTAGAAGAGAAGATGTTGAATGAAACAATCACAACTTCTATAAACTCCACCTTATTATTTAGACTGGACTATGGAGCAGTTGCATTCTCTGCAGCAGTATCAGCAATGCAGCAGTGTACAATTATGGTAAGTATATCATATTATACAGTGTACTCATATTTATGTAATATGCACATATCTCCTTTTGTATAAATTATGTTGACTGAGTCCAAATGACTAAGGAGACAATTAAATCTTCTTTCCACTCAACAATGTTTCTGTACATTTGTGCCATCATCAGTGAGTTATGTTCTTACTGAAGTCTTAGTCATGAGAAACATTGATTATTCTACCTGTTCTCTTAGGCATCTTCCTCTCTTGCAGGCTGAGGCACAAAAGCATGGTAGTGGAAAGCATCATTAAACCACTGAACTTCAAAAACTCAGTGTTATGTACACATAATTTAATCACAACCCACAGGTACTGTTTGAATGTACCTGTCCTTTTTTCCCCGTAAGGTAAGTCTTTCCACTCCCGGGATTGGAATGACTCCTTACCCTCTCCCTTAAAACCCACATCCTTACGTCTTTCCCTCTCCTTCCCTCTTTCCTGATGAAGCAACCTTGGGTTGCGAAAACTTGAAATTTGTGTGTGTGTTTGTGTGTTTTTTATTGTCTCCCATCTACATACCAACACTTTTGTTTGGTAAGTCACAGCATCTTCTTAAAGATATATTTTTCCCACATGGGATGTTTCCCTCTATTATATCCACATCACATTATATTCATTTCATAATTGATTTATATATATATATATATATATATATATATATATATATGATGTGACTTACCAAATGAAAGTGCTGGCAGGTCGACAGACACACAAACAAACACAAACATACACACAAAATTCAAGCTTTCGCAACAAACTGTTGCCTCGTCAGGAAAGAGGGAAGGAGAGGAAAAAGACGAAAGGATGTGGGTTTTAAGGGAGAGGGTAAGGAGTCATTCCAATCCCGGGAGCGGAAAGACTTACCTTAGGGGGAAAAAAGGACGGATATACACTCGCACACACACACATATCCATCCACACATATACAGACACAAG
This sequence comes from Schistocerca americana, assembly GCF_021461395.2. NCBI lineage: Eukaryota > Metazoa > Arthropoda > Insecta > Orthoptera > Acrididae > Schistocerca > Schistocerca americana. The sequence continues at coordinate 809,884,771 of NC_060122.1, read as the reverse complement.
CAGACATATTTAAAATTTGTTTTCAAATTTTCTGGTGTTCATAATTTGAGTTCACTGTGGTGGCAGCTTGGAAAAGACTTTTGCACCATTCTGGTATTACAGAATACTGCTTTGATTCCTAAACAAAGAGACATGGCATACATGCAAGTTCCTCTTGTATCACAGTTCCAGAAAATAGATTTTTACTGTTAGGTAAAAATATAATCAAGGAGAAGATTAACATAAAGATAATGTAAGGATTCTAAAGTATGGGAAGACACTATAAGACATGCAGCTGCCAGCTCTACACAAGATTCTTATCACTCAATTTTTCACAAATTATTACTTTATTTACTTGATCTGCATTGTCGCAGAAGATAATTTTGTATGAAAAACATACATTACAAAAACAGAAATTCTACTACAGAGTAGGAGTTATCCAGAAGAAGCTTTTACAGTTTGTTTTCAAAATTTACTTTGCTGTTTGTCAGATATTTTATATCACTGGATAATTGATCAAAAACTTTTGTTACAGCATTGTACGACCCTCTTTGTGCTAAAGACAACCTTAATGTAGAGTGATTTCCCTTCTGCTATTGTAATTGTGTACATCATTATTCATTTTGAACTGTAATGGATTATTTACAACAAACTTCATGACAGAATAAATATACTGTGAAACAGTACTGGTAATCAAAATATCCAACTCCTTAAGCATATGTATACAAGATAATTGTTTAAATACCACATATTATTCTTACAGCACATTTTTTTGGCAATGAAGACTTTCTTTCTTAAAGATGAGTTACCCCAGAACATTATTCTGTATGACATCACTGAATGAAAATACGCAAAGTATGTCAACTTCAGTACTGGTTAGTCTCTCCACAAGGCTTACAATGACTCTTAAGTACAAATGTGGCTGAACAAAGTTGTTTTGGGAGTTCCAAAATATGCTTTTTCCAATTTAAAATCTCATCAATGTGGACACCTTAGAATTTTGAAGTTTCCATTCTATTTATTATTTCCTCGCCATGTGTTACACTTACCATTGGTGTAGCATCCCTACATATGCAGATTTGAATATATTATGTCTTCTTAAAATTGAGGGTGAGACCTTTCACAGGAAGTCAGTCAATGACATTTTTAAGAACATTTTTGTCATTTCTTCTGTTTGTGTGTGTGCTTGGATTCATTAAAATACTAGTATCAACTGCAAAAGTAACTAATTCTGCTTGTTGTATATTAGGTGGAAAATTATTTACACATATGAGGAACAACAGTGGACCTCAGACTGAGGCTTGGGGAACTCCATACATGATTTCTACTCAGGCAGAATTACGTCCACAGATTATACTGTTTGAATTACTACGTATCATATAATTTTCTGTGATTTTTTTTTATTTATTTATTTATTTTTTTGTTAGATATGGCACTATCCATTGGTTGGCCATACAATCAACCCCAGAAAACTTCAATTTATCTAGGAGAATACTGTGATTCATGCAGTGAGATACCTTAGATATGTTGCAGAAAGTACCAACCAGCACTATTTTCTTATTTTATGCTTGTAAAATTATGTGAGTCAACACACAAATAACATTCTCAGTAGAGCAACTCTTCTGAGACCCAAACTGTGATATGCTAAGGTGAGATACTATTCTAGAATACATCACCTTCTCAAAAATTTTGGGAAATGATGTTGGCATGAAACAGGTTGGTAGTTATTGGCATCCCTCTTATCACCTTTCTTAAAGAAGGGTTTAACAATGATATATTTCGGTCTCTCTGGAAAAATGCGTTGAGTTAGTGATGCATTACATATTTCAGATAAGACTGGACTTATTACATGAAAACAAAATTTTAGTACTCTGTTGGAAACACCATGAAAAACAGGGGAGCTTTAATTTTTGGGATAATGTATATTAATCTTAATTTCAGAAGGAGAAGTTGGTGACCCTTTCATATGACTGAATTTTATGAGAGTTACTTTTCCAACATACTGCTGTAATTTTTCTCTGGAACTGTTTGTCACTATACATTCTACTACATTTAAGATATGATTATTTAACAGATGTGCTAACTGTAACTCATCATCTATAGCCCTTCCATTCAGTTCAGTAGTAATGTTAATCTGTTCTGTGGACGGTTGTCATGTGTCTCATTTCACTACATTCCATATAGTCTTACGTCTTGTCAGAAGTACAGATTCCTGATATTATGTGCATCTTCCCGTGATTTTTAATAACCTTCCTTAGTAGTTTTGAGTATTTTTTGTAGTGTGCTATTATTGCAGGATCTCTACTTGTTCTTACCAAAAGATACATTTTCCTTTTCCTTTCACAAGATACTTTAATCCCTCTAGTGATACATGAATTTTACATTGTTGTTTAATGTCCTTTCTGATTATGCAGAAAGTTGTTTCAAAGTAATGATATGACTTTATCATGCAATAGATTAAATTTTATATTAGCAGCTGGTTCATTATTAATTTCATGCCAGGATACCTCTTGTAATCTGTTCTTAAAAACATTTGTCCTGGAGTCATTAATTATTCTGATTTCTGCTGAGCAGTATCCACACTGTAAAGTACTATGTTCTTTATCCTAACTAACTACACATCATGATGAGAGATAGTATTTGTCTTATTGGATTAACTGTTGTTTTTTTGTTTTGAGTTTCACCAAAGAACGCATTATCAATTATGGTCCTACAGTCGTTTTCCACCGATATTGGAATGTTGATTACTCAGATCAAATTGAAGTATACAAATAAGGTTTCTGAATCAGTTTTCTTATCAGAATCCTTTAGAAAATCTGCATTGAACTCGTCGCAGACTATAAACTGCTTTCTGCTGTCAGGGAGATAATGAGGAATCCAGATTCCACATAAACACTTCAGAATTTCCCAGTTGGGAACTATATACAATTACAATTAAAAGTGAACTATTTTCCAGTATTATTTCATATGGATGCACTTCTGTGTGCTGATCACTAAAAAATTTACTTGTCTCAATGTTTTTGTGCTTGTATTCTGTCTTAATATACGGGGTGACCATTATAGAACTATATGAAAAGAAACATAAATTATTTTCAAACTACAGTGTGCACACATTTTATTCACCATGTAAACATCACTACAGATATTTGGATTTAGATTATGACATGTTTGATACACCTGTCATCATTGGGGATGATGTGGCACAGACAAATAGCAAATTTCTGCATGACCCACTGAGGTGTCGGAACATTGATGCTGTTGATGACCTCCAGAAATGCTGTTTTCAGCTCAGCAATGCTTTATCTGTCATATAGCCCAACAGAAAGGAGTCACATGTGCCCAGAGAATATGGCAGCCAACTGAGGCCCATGCCAGTGGCCTCTGGGTAACCCAGAGCCAGAATGCAGTCCCCAGAGTGCTCCTGCTTTGATGGTGTCAAGTTCCATCTTGTGTGAACCTCATCTTGTCAAAAACATGGTCACTTTGGATAATGGGGATGAAATTGTCTTCTAAAACTATCACGTACCATTCAGTAGTCACTATGCCATCAAGGAATATCGCACCGATTATTCCATGACTGGACATTGCCCACCACACAGTCCCCCATTTAGGGTGAAGAGACTTCTCGATCATGAAATGCGGGTTCTCGGAGTCCCAGATGTGGGGGAGAGTGGGGCAAGATGGGGTTGGAAGGCAAGACGGGGTTTTTGTAAGTGCTGCCATGGCAGATGTTGCAACCTAGTGGCAAATATTTGAACTAGTACACTGTTGCTGTGCGAGTGTCTGACAGTGCTGGCAGCCATTTTGAGCAAATCATTCGGAGTTTTTACATCAAAACATGTTTTCGTCTCTGCTGATGTAATTTTTCATCATTTTCAGATGTGAAAAGGTAAGAGAAGTAATTGTTTTCTGTACTCTTGAGTATTATCATTAAAAAAGCACTTTTTAGCAATAAATTAATGAATACAATAACTAATTGAATATATCCTTTGTGCTATAATATTAACCTAACCTAAAAGGGCAAGACAGGGTACATAGTGGGAGGCAAGATGGGGTGCCCCACATGACATAACACAAAATGCAAGAAATCTAATTATATTTCCTATTTCCAGGAAATGGTTCAGACATATAAAAGGAAAACAGAGAGGGGTTCATGGAGTGAAGTAGTTATGAAAAATGCTGTCACTGAAGTAGTCAATGGCCAAATGGGTTATTATCGAGCTGCAAAGGCATTTCTGGTGCCTCAAACAACTCTTGAATGTAAGGTAAAAAAATTCAAATCAGAATCTAATGAAGTCGAAAAAAGTGAATCTTTTGTTGCAAAGGATCAACTGGGACCTTTCAAAAGTGTGTTTAGCCCTGAAGAAGAACAAGAATTAGTTATTTATATAAAGAATATGGAAAGCCATTTGTTTGGTTTGACTGGTAATGATGCAAAGCAGCTGGCACACCAGTTAGCTGTGAGAAATAATGAGCAGCATAATTTTAACCAGACCTAAGAATCAGCCAGAAAGGATTGTCTTAGGGGATTTTTGCAAAGAAACCCAAGTTTATCAATTAGGAACCGTGAGCAAATCTCCACAGCTAGAGTGATGGCTTTTAACAAAGTTAATTTATCCAAATTCTTTGGTTATTAGGGGAACTATACGACCAGCAAAAATTTACAGCAGATCAAATTTATAATTGTGAAGAAAATGGGATTTCTGGTGTTTCAAAGAACGCTTACAGGATATTGGCACTGAAAGGGAAAAAACAAGTAGGCTCATTATCATCTGCTGAAAGAGGGAAAACTGTCTCTGTTGCATTTTGCATGAATGCAGCTGGAAGTTTTATGCCACCCATGTTAGTGTATCCTCACCAGAGAATGAAGCCGGAACTGTTTAACAATTGTTCACCTGGAATGTGGGCAAAATGTCATGTGTCTAGTTGGATGCAAAAAGACATTTTTCAGAAATGGTTCAACAAATTCACTGAATTTTCTATAGCAACCAAAGAGAAACCCATGCTGTTATTGTTGGATGGACATTCAACCCATTTGCAGAGCCTGACTATAATTGATAGAGCAAGGGATAATTGTGTGGTCATCATCTGTTTTCCACCCTATTCTACCCACAGGCTTTAGCCTCTAGATGTTTCATTAATGAAGCCTCTCAGCACATACTATGATCAAGAGCTAACCAGCTGGCTAAGATCAAATCCTGGTAAAGTTGTTACCATGTTTCAGATTGCGGAGATTTTGGGCAAAACTTTTCTCAGAGCTGCAATCATGTTGACTGGGGGGGGGGGGGGGGGGGGGCAAAAAAAAAAAAAAACCAGGAATTTGCCCTTTTGAACAAAACATCTTCCCAGATTCAGTGTTTGAAGCTTCTCTCACTGCAGACACTCCTTTAGCTACAAGTGAGGCTACTAATGTTACTGTCAATAATGACCAAGCAGGGGCTTCAGTTGGCTCACATAAGCAGGTTATGCCAGAGACAAGTGATGGTCCTGTCAATCAAGCTGGTCCTAAAGAGAAAGATGCACTTACTAGGTACTTGTTTTGGAATGATAATAACCCCAATTACCAACACTACAAACAAGCAGGCTTCTGAGAACAACAGAATTGGTTATGGTCATTTGCTGTTTCACCTGAACAAATTGTCCTGATCCCTCATGCTGGAAAGAAAAGCATGCAAAAACAGGCCACAAAAAAGGAAAAACTGTTGTTGTTACTAGCTCCCCTTACAAAAGAGAACTTATGGAGAGTGCAAGTAAAGTTAAGCCTGGCAAAAGAAGAAAAGAGCACACCTGAGAAGAATGTTAAAAAATCCCTCTTTGTTTGTAAAGGAAAAAGTGGGAAAAATAAAAAACCAAGGACAAACTTGGCAAAGAAGATAAAAAAAGAGAAAAATGAAGAAGAAAGCACATCAGAAGATGACACTGTGTGCCTGTATTGCGGCTATTTCTACTCGTAGCCAACGGAACGATGGGTGTCATGCATCTCTTGTAAAAAGTGGGCTGACTGTTCATGTGTGGGAGAAAAGGGCAAGGATGCCAAGGTATATCATGTCTGTGAATTTTACTTACAGAAAGATGGTGATAACTGAAGAACAATAAACTAAACCTACTAGAGATTAAAGTAAAAATGATTGAGCATCTTTATCCTCCATTAACAAGAATTATTTTAGTTAAGCCTATTGAAGTCAATAGTTTGAGTAACTAACATAACTTTTTTATCGTACAGTGGATTAGATATTGAAGTTAATGTTACAATTACTTTTTTTTTAAGTTAGTAGCCTATTTATATACTTTCTTCATAATACAATGTTGAAAAGAAGATTTGTATTTAGTTATTGGAGTTATCTTTAGTAATTAAAGTTAATGTTTAAAGTTAATATTTTAAAGTTGATGGTTACTGAACTTTAACATCATATAATGCTTACTTAAGGCATTTTCATTAGATATTAAAATAAATCTTTTATAAATTTGTAAACCAGTGTTCATTGAATCATTTAATAACCTTTGCTTTATACAGTATTGAGGTAACCCATCTTGACCCCACCCCCATCTTGCCCTCACTATAGGGAAAAATAGGGTACTTGGTAAACCTTGAAAAAATATTTTTTTATAGTAAATACTAACATTTTTTGGTCCTATTTAAAAAAAAAAAAAAACAACTCTATAAATACTGAAGTTTAAGGTGGAATATCTGGTATTTTTATTGAGCATTTTGTAAGCCTACAAAAAATTGTTAAGTGCTTAAGTACCCTGTCTTGCCCTGCTCTCCCCTGCCAATTTTGCCAGCCATTGTGGCTGAGCGGTTCTGAGCGCTTCAATCTGGAACCGCGCGACCACTATGGTCGCAGGTACAATTCTGCCTCAGGCATGGATGTGTGTGATGTGCTTAGGTCAGGTAGGTTTAAGTAGTTCTAAGTTCTAGGGGACTGATGAGCTCATAGTATTCAGAGCCATTTTTTTTTCACCAATTTTGCTTATTCACAAACCTATACAAATGAAAGTAGGCTTTATTGCTTAAACAAACCATATCCACATCAAAGTACTGTTCATCAGTTCTGTGGACAATAGTGTTAGCAAAACACAACTGTTATTCCATGGCTTTGGGGCTTAATGGCTGATGGATTTGAATTTTGTATGAGAAGAGATGCAGATCCTCGACAACGATTAGTCACAGTGTCCCTCAGTTGATTCCCACCTATTGTGCAGCTTGTCTCATTAATTTACTAGGGCTGGTTTGAAAGACAGCATGTCTCTTCTCTATGTTTTCAGGCATTTTTAGTATTTTTGGATGACCAACATTACCGACACTGTCATCACGAACATTACCTGTTCACTCAAATTTGCAAATCAACCTGTTCACTCAAATTTGCAAATCAAATTCTTGATTGTTAGCGCACTTGGACTGGCTGTCTTCAGCTGAAACTAAGTCAAAAACTTCCTTTGAGCCACAGTTGGGCTGTTATTGCTTCCATAGCCAACCTTCACAAGTGCTATATGCTCCAGCATGCTGTACCATGACACTTTCATGTGCAAATAGCCAACAACAGAAAGGAACGTGCACATGCACATACTAATTCCCATAATACCCCACAGCAACAGTGCAGTTTGAATGTCCTAATGCAAACTGTTCAGAAGTTATGGTGATTTCGTTTCATATAGTTCAATAATTGTCATCCTGTATGTAACAAATCCTTCTTTTCCCATATTAGTTTTGCATGAATAATTTGGTAGAATTTAATCTTTTATGTATAACTTATCACCTTATCTAACTTATCTAATCATGTGGTTATGTAGTGGCCACAGGATATGTAGTGGGCACAGGATAGGTAACCTCAGTTGCCAGTTTTTGTTCTGCTAGTCAGTAAGAAATTAATTCAAGTTGTTGAAATTAATTCAAGCTGTTTCCTTTAGTGTACAGCAATTACCATCTATTTTTGTACCTGAAGCTCATTTTTATACATTAAAAACTGAATGGTAGTATTTTTTGTGAGATGAAGATTTATTTAAACTATTTGTATCTGCTGGTAACTGTTTTCTGAATCACCAATTAAATTATTTTGAATGCTATTTGTGTAGGTTAAGAATGAAAGTAGACAAATGTTAAACCTTGTGGTCCTCATATTTCATATTTGCTCATGTTGACTTGGGCTTGATTGGGAGGAGTAAAATTTGTCAACCATTAGAGGTGACTGGGCTAGCTTAACTTTCACAGGTGAGTGGCACTGCTGCATGTTGTCAGAAAATGTTCTCTGAGTATTTCACTGATTGCAAAGATAGCTTAATGTTGATGCCACAAAATCAACAAAAGACTTGAGAAACCTAACATAATCATCTTTACAAACAACTATGTCACTCTTCAGTGATACAATGACTTCTGCAGCAATCTTGGGGGTGTGTTTACTGAACTAGTGTCTGTTATTATTGTGTAGAATGTCTGTCAGAATAAATATAATGCATCTGCATTTGGTTGTTTATTTGTCAGTCCAGTATTTGATGTCAGTATTAAGAGATAATTACTGAATCTGATGGGCACCATTTCATATCTCAACATTTTTGTCAAAGTTGCTACCTCAGAGATCAATTTTATTTGTTACGATACTCCAGATTATTTTTATTTTATTTATTTATTTTTTTTTATGTAACAGATTGAAAGTTTTTTTAGTGCTGTTCATATGAGGGGTTGTGAGAAACTAATAACTGCTGATTTATTTCTTTTTTTAAACTCATTCACAGGTTTAGACACAGCAGATATAGAGAAACAGCTGTATATGACTGCATTAATTCATCTAATATGATAGAAGATCTTATGGATATAAAACCTGCTACTATCATACTTCTATGTCTGTCATAGACTTTTGACACAATAGATCATAAAATGTTGGTGATAAAAATTAAACAGTATGATATCAGAGAACTGAAAAATGAAAGGAATGCATAATTTTTAACCAGTTGCTGGCATAAGGTCAATATGATATACACACATAAAAGCAACTCAATTCAGTACCATAACAAATTTTATCTGGAAGTAAAACAGTGAAGCAGAGTATGCCTCAATGCTTGTTACAGGGACCTCTGCTGTCCCTCTTGCATATCAAAGCATGGGCCTGAATGAAGATGCTCTAAAACCATTATATTTCCAGATGACACAACTGTACTCCTCAAAGGAGACAATACAGCAACATCACAGGATGCTATGAGTGTGGTTGCTGAACAATTTGGCAACTAGGATATAAATAACAGACTAACTATCCATGATAAAATGACTGTTCCCATGAATTTACACACTACACAAAACACCAGTTCCTCCCAGGCAAATGAAACTATATGGTTCCAGAGACCTTTTCAAGTCTCAAATACCAGTGATGTACATAAGCAGTAAAATTTTCGTATGTCACTTCATTCTGCATATACACATCCTCTCAGGCCCTTGTAAGAATTGAGGAGCAACCAATGAAAACTAAATTCCTGGAGCTGTGGTTACAATGTCATCTACAATGGAATAAACATTTTGAACAATAAAATAAGTACTGACTGCTATTCCCTGAGCATGCTGTGAGCATGTACTTGTTAGAAAATGGTAAAAAGCTCACACTATGATCTCATAACAAGTGTAAGATTTACTGTAATATTCTGGGGTAATTCTTTGCCCTTGGAACTTTCAGAATACAAAAGAGAGCCATGAGGCTCATTAATGCAAGCAAAACTAGACTCTCAGACTTTCAGGAAGCTGGAGCTCCTAACACTGCCTTTCTTATATATTCTCAAGATGGTAAAATTCTTAAAAACACTTAGTGCTAACAGAATGGAGGGTAAATAAAACAAAGAAATTCACAAACAATATGCTAGGATAAATTGAAATTTGTATGTGTTACGTGCTAATATACAATTGTTTCGAAAGGGACCATTCCAAATAGGTCTTCACCTGTTCAGTAAGTTTCCCAAAAGTATAAAGTCTACCGAAAACATGACACAAATCTATAAAACATGAATTATTACTTAATGTATTGCCTTTCTTTTATAAAAGAATGCATGTAATGGGAAATGTACTGTTTATGATCAAGTGCAACTATTCAGTGAAGCAAATGTTATATAAGAGGCAGTAAGATGTAAATGAGACAGATGGAAAAAGTAAGCAAACTTTTCATTATTTCAGAAGTAATTTCCATAACTGAATGGTTATCATGCTAAAGGAATTAGGTAATAAAATGTACTTTCTAGTTAATTCAGAACATAATTTATTTAAATAATGTGGACATAAATATGCACCAACTCCACATTAATACTTGCTCATTGACTTTAGCAAAGCATGTTATTACTTGGCATGATCCACAAATATCAAGTACACACTGACATTTTGGAATAAATTTTCCCTGAAGTGTTAAATAAGCTAAGTCCATCAAAAAATTTTTTTTTTGTAATATTTCAACCTCTAATAACCATTTTACTGTTCAGTCTTTGCACAGTTCCCTTTAAAGCTGTTTGTGTACCTCAGGTTTGTATTCCATAATACTTCTGATATCTGTTTTCTTCTCTGAAGACAATCGTTTTGGACCATTGGCCTCATTGAACATGCTCTTCTTGAAATCTCCACTTCACCATCCTTTTTTCAACACCCTTATCTCCCACCCCTCTATTTCATGAAATGCCTTTTCTTATCTCAATTACTTAAATATAGTTATTATAAACCATGAAACAGATCTTATATTAAGCTTAGCTTTGTAGCTGCTTACTGAAAAGTCCACAAAATAATTATCTTTCATCTGAACAACTTTACCTTGTTTCTTATTGGGAGCTGTGTTATGGTATTCATTACAACATCAGGAGCAAAATGCTTCCCCACCTATGCTCCATTTCCAGAGTTACCAGTTTTTCTGTTACTACCCTTCAGAGTTATTTACATTGTTTCCGCTATTTGTTGTACCATCAACGAAGGCACACAAGAGACAGGCCATAAAATGACAGGAGCAAGTGGAAGTGTATAATCTCTATGTCCAATACAGCCAACCTGTCTAACATGTTCTGCACTTACCCCATTTAGCTTGAACAAGTCATTTACTCTTCGAACAGTACCTATGTAAGTGATCGTTCAACACGAAAATTAGTCTACTTTGCTTATTTTCATTCTCTTATGTTGTATGGTATTATATTTTGGGGTAATCTCTTCCCATTCTAAAAGGATATTTTTGGCTCAGAAACAGGCAGTTCAGGCAATAGGTGGTGTAGGTTTGTGAACCTCTTGGCGACCCCTATTCACTAGTCTGGATATTTTCACATTGGCCTCTCAATATACATATTCTTTACTGTCATTTCTTGTTAACAGTATCGGCTTATTCCCAAGAATAAGCAGCTTTCTTTTAGTTAATACTCAGTAGCAATTCAACCTCCATTTGGACCGGACTTCCTTAACTCGTGCAGAAATTTGTGCAATGGACTGCTGCATCCGTTTTCAATAAACTACCACAAGAATTAAAAAATTTTAGCAGTAATACACACACTTTCAAATCAAAACTGAAGAGTTTTCTCATGGGGGTCACTCCTTCTATTCTGTCGAAGAGTTCCTTGAAAATTAAGCTGACTCTTGTATTGTTGATTATTTTATTTTTATCTGTTATTACTTTTATTTTGTAATTTCATGTACTGACACATTCTATGATCTTGGAGATTTGGTCTTCAATTTGGTCCTGTGTAAATAACTAAATAAATATATATAAAAACAAAGATGCAATAACTTACCAAACAAGAAAGTGTTGGTATGTTGACAGAGACAATAAAAAACACACAAACACACACACAAATTTCGAGCTTTTGCAACCCAAGGTTGCTTCATCAGAAAAGAGGGAAGGAGAGGGAAAGACGAAAGAATGTGGGTTTTAAGGGAGAGGGTAAGGAGTCATTCCAATCCTGGGAGCGGAAAGACTTAACTTAGGGGAAAAAAGGACAGGTATACACTCGCACACACACACACACACACACATATCCATCCGCACATATACAGACACAGGCAGACATATGTAAATGCAAAGAGGTTGGGTGGAGATGTCTGTGGAGGCGGAAGTACAGAGGCAAAGATGTTGTTGAATGACAGGTGAGGTACGAGCGGCAGCATCTTGAAATTAGCGGAGGTTGAGGCCTGGTGGGTAACGGTTCAAATGGCTCTGAGCACTATGGGACTTAACTTCTGAGGTCATCAGTCCCCTAGACCTTAGAACTACTTAAACCTAACTAACCTAACGACATCACACACACCCATGCCCAAGGCAGGATTCGAACCTGCGACCGTAGCGGTTACGCGGTTCCAGACTGTAGTGCCTAGAACCGCTTGACCACCCCGGCCGGAGTGGGTAACGGGAAGAGAGAATATATTGAAGGGCAAGCTCCCATCTCCAGAGTTCTGACAGGTTGGTGTCAGTGGGAAATATCCAGATAACCTGGACAGTGTAACACTGTGCCAAGATGTGTTGGCCATGCACCATGGCATGTTTAGCCACAGGTTGATCCTCATTACCAACAAACACTGTCTGCCTGTGTCCATTCATGCAAATGGACAGTTTGTTGCTGGTCTTTCCCACACAGAAGGCTTCACAGTGTAGACATGTCAGTTGGTAAATCACGTGGGTGCTTTCACACGTGGCTCTGCCTTTGATCATGTACTCCTTCCGGGTTACAGGACTGGAGTAGGTGGTGGTGGGAGGCTGCATGGGACAGGTCTTACACTGGGGGCGGTTACAAGGGTAGGAGCCAGAGGGTAGGGAAGGTGGTTTGGGGATTTAATAGGGATGAACCAAGAGGTTACGAAGGTTAGGTGGATGGTGGAAAGACACTCTTGGTGGAGTGGAGAAGATGTCATCAATAAATCTCTACCAAACTTTGGGTTGGCAGGCTTGGGTAACCAAGAAGGCTTCCTCTAAGCAACCCATAAATAGGTTGGTGTACGAGGGGGCCATCCTGGTACCCATGGCTGTTCCCTTTAATTGTTGGTATGTCTGGCCTTCAAAAGTGAAGAAGTTGTGGGTTAGGATGAAGCTGGCTAAGGTAATGAGGAAAGAGGTTTTAGGTAGGGTAGCAGGTGATCACCATGAAAGGAACTGCTGCATTGCAGCGAGTCCTTGGATGTGCAGGATATTTGTGTATAAGGAAGTGGCATCAATGGTTACAAGGATGGTTTCCGGGGGTAACAGATTGGGTAAGGATTGCAGGCATTCCAGAAAGTGGTTGGTGTCTGATGAAGGATGGGAGACTGCATGTAATGGGTTGAAGGTGTTGATCTACGTAGGCAGAGATACGTTCTGTGGGGGCTTGGTAGCCAGCTACTATGGGGTGGCTGGGATGTTTGGGTTTGTGAATTTTAGGAAGTAGGTAGAAGGTAGGGGTGGGGGGTGTCGGTGGGGTCAGGAGGTGGATGGAGTCAGGTGAAAGGTTTTGTAGGGGGCCTAAGGTTCTGTGGATTACTTGAAGCTCTGCCTGGACATCAGGACTGGGATTACCTTGGCAAACTTTGTATGTAGTGTTGTCTGAAAGCTGGCGCAGTCCCTCAGCCACATACTCCTGATGATGAAGTACCACAGTCATGGAACCCTTGTCAGGCAGAAGAATGATGATGGATTGGCCAGACTTCAGATCACAGATAGCCTGGGCTTCAGCTCTGGCAATGGGAGTAGGATTAAGGTTTTTCAAGAAAGATTGAGAGGCAAGGCTGGAAGTGAGAAATTCCTGGAAGGTTTGGAGAGGGTGATTTTGAGGTAGAGGAGCTGGGTCCCGCTGTGATGGAGGACAGAACTGTTCCAGGCAGGGTTCAATTTGGATAGTGTCTTGGGGAGTTGGATCATTAGGAGTAGGATTAGGATTATTTTTCTTTGTGGCAAAGTGATATTTCCAGCAGAGACTATGAGTGTAGGACAGTAAATCTTTGACGAGAGCTCTTTGGTTGAATCTGGGAGTAGGGCTGAAGGTGAGGCCTTTGGATAGGACAGAGGTTTCGGATTGGGAGAGGGGTTTGGAGGAAAGGTTAACTACTGAATTGGGGTGTTGTGGTTCCAGATTGTGTTGATTAGAATTTTGAGGTTTTTGGAGGAGTGGAGCTGGAAGTGGGAGATTGAGTAGATGGGAGAGACTGGGTCTGTGTGCAATGAGAGGAGGTTGAGGTTTCTTGGAAAGGTTGTGGAGGGTGAGTGCGTTGCTTTTCCAGAGGTGGGAAACCAGCAGATTGGATAGTTTTTTGAGGTGGAGGATAGCATGCTGTTGTAATTTGCAGTTGGCCTGTAGGAGGATGTGCTGAACAGCCAATGTGGATGTGGGAGAGGAAAGATTGAGGACTTGGATTAGGGTTAGTAGTTGACGGTTGTGTTCATTGGCTGAGTTGATGTGTAGATGAAGGATTAGGTGGGTGAGGGCTATGGATTGTTCAGTTTGGAACTGGTATAGGGACTGATGGAAAGAAGGGTTACAGCCAGAGATGGGAACTTTAAGTGTGAGGCCTTTGGGGGTAATGCCAAATGTCAGACAAGCCCGAGTAAATAAAATATGGGAGCATCATCTGGCTAGGGTGAAGGCATGTTTGCAGATGGAATGTAAATAAAACTTAATGGGGTCGTTGTGGGGATGTTGTGAGGGTGACATGGTATTCAGAAGGTGGAAAGTGTAATATGAGGCTGAAATGAAGATAAAAATAAAAATATATGGGGAGTGATAAAGGTGAACTAGAAAGCAACTGGAGTTCTGGTGTGAAAAAAGTCAGAAAAGTGTTGGTTAAAGCTGAGCTATGTTGATCCTGTGGTGAACTTGGGTTGGTAAACAGCGGTGTGCACAAAGGTTAGGTGGTTGTGTTGCCTCCAAAACACGTTAAAAGGTGGAGAAATTAGGGAAAATTTCGAAAAACTGCGTGTAAATGTATTAAAAGGAGTGGTTATGTGGTGGCAGATTATGAAAATGAGGCTAACAATTGTCTGACGAAGAAATAATAACGTTAAAACCTGTGGGAATCTGCTAAAAAATGATCAGTGATGTGGGAAAAATGGGTTGCTTAGAGGAAGCGTTCTTGGTTACCCAAGCCTGCCAACCCAAAGTTTGGTACAGATTTATAGATGACATCTTCATGATATGGACTCACAGTGAAGAAGAACTCCAGAATTCCCTCTTGAACCTCAACTCCTTTGGTTCCATCAGATTCACCTGGTCCTACTCCAAATCCCATGCCACTTTCCTTGACATTGACCTCCATCTGTCCAATGGCCAGCTTCACACATCTGTCCACATCAAACCCACTATCAAGCAACAGTGCCTCCATTATGACAGCTGCCACCCATTCCATATCAAACGGTCCCTTCCCTACAGATTAAGTCTTCATGGCAAATGAATCTGCTCCAGTCCTGAATCCCTGAACCATTACACCAATAACCTGAAAACAGCTCTCGCATCCCGCAACTACCCTCCTAACCTGGTACAGAAGCAAATAGCTAGAGCCAGTTCCTCATCCCCTCAAATCCAGAACCTCCCACAAAAGAACCTGAAAGTGCCCCACTTGTGACAAGATACTTTTCGGGACTGGATCAGACTCTGAATGTGGCTCTCCAACAGGGATACGACTTCCTCAAATCCTGCCCTGAAATGAGATCAATCCTTCATGAAATCCTCCCCACTCCACCAAGAATGTCTTTCCACCATCCACCTAACCTTTGTAACCTCTTGGTTCACCCCTATGAAACCCCAAACCACCTTCCCTACCCTCTGGCTCCTACCCTTGTAACCGCCCCCGGTGTAAGACCTGCCCCATGCACCTTCTCACCACCACCCACTCCAGTCCTGTAACCCGGAAGGTGTACATGATCAAAGGCAGAGCCATGTGGGAAAGCACCCATGTGATTTACCATCTGACATGCCTACACTGTGAAGCCTTCTATGTGGGAAAGACCAGCAACAAACTGCACATTCGCATGAAAGAACACAGGCAGACAGTGTTTGTTGGTAATGAGGATCACCCTGTGGCTAAACATGCCTTGGTGCACGGCCAGCACATCTTGGCACAGTGTTACACCATCCGGGTTATCTGGATACTTCGCACTGACATCAACCTATCAGAACTCTGGAGATGGGAACTTGCCCTTCAATATATCCTCTCTTCCCGTTACCCACCAGGCCTCAACCTCCGCTAATTTCAAGTTGCTGCTGTTCGTACCTCACCTGTCATTCAACAACATCTTTGCCTCTGTACTTCTCTCTGCCCAACCTCTTTGCATTTACATATGTCTGCCTGTGTCTGTATATGTGCGGATGGATATGTGTGTGTGTGCGAGAGTATACCTGTCCTTTATTCCCCCTAAGGTAAGTCTTTCCGCTCCCAGGATTGGAATGACTCCTTACCCTCTCCCTTAAAACCCACATCCTTTCGTCTTTCCCTCTCCTTCCCTCTTTCCTGATGAAGCAACCTTGGGTTGCGCAAGCTTGAAATTTGTGTGTGTGTGTTTGTGTGTTTTTTAGTGTCTCTATCAACATACCAACGCTTTCTCGTTTGGTAAGTTACAGCATCTTTGTTTTTATATATATTTTTCCCACGTGGAACATTTCTCTCTATTGTAACTAAATAAATAAATAAATAGGATCTACCTCTTGTGATATCTACTGCCCTTCCTAGCACCTACATCATCCATCATTGGAGATAGCCTTTCAGTATGTGTAAGCCCTGTTCACATACCATCTAATGATGTAGATAAAACAGTTAATGTAAAACTGGTACTTAATCTCTATAGCATGATAACCTTTCAGCTGTTAATACATTTATCCCACTGTGAGACAAGGTAGCCAATGCCTTTGTGGAAAAATATTTATGGTTGCCTATGGAACTTCAATTTACCCAGCCATGCACCTTGATGGCCATGAATGTATTCCTTCAGGGCTCCAAAAATATGGCAAACACACGGGGAGAGTTTGAGACTATATGGAAGACATGTAAGGGCTCCCCAGAGAAACATCTGCAGCATAGTTGAAACAATCTTGGCAATATCTGGGGGGACATTGTCCTACAACAGAACGAAGCCATCCGTCGACCCACTGCTCAATGATTTTCTGCAGAACAGCACCATAATTAATGCACAGTATTATGTGGATACTTTGCAAAAGTTTCAGCATGGCATCAAGTCCATATGTCCAGGAAAGTTCCTGGAGAATGCCTGTCCATATGATGCTTAAGTTGTTTTTCAGTAAGCTGCAGACATTTCACTGGGATGCCCTTATGTATCCCCCATACAGTGCTGATCTGTTCCAATATGACTGCCACATTTTTGGAGCACTGAACAAAGACATTCATGGGCATTTTTTGCTTTGGATGAAGAGCTGCACACCTTGATGCAATCATGGTTCTGTAGTGTAACAGGACATCCTCCTCTAGCATTACTTTTCCTTAACAGTAGTTGTCGATACCAGTATTATTTTTCAATTTTTGGACAGGTCAGTATTATCTCAGCTGCTTTTCTGAAAACTTCCATATAATTTTATATGCTATATGTTACATTTCAAGCTAAAATTTATGAAAATGAATTACTTTATTTCTGATGTTACAGTCGATAAGTACTAGTTGTGAATTGACAGTTAAAATAATTTTTGTAGAAATCTTTGATATTATGAATTATTTGGCACACTTAAAATATCTATTATTAATTATGCAATCTAGTACTGTTTACTATGTTTACTTGTGGATTCATTTATGAAATAATGATTGAAATTAATAGAAATTCGTTGGTCAAGAAAAATTGTAAATTCTTTAGAATATGGTTTTTACCACAGAGTGAAACAGTTGTAAGCATGCCTCTGATGTGATCAGACATATTTTTGTATTTCGAGCAAACAATTTAATTTTGGCTCTATTAACGTGGAAATTCAAAAGACTGTATGATGTACTAAAATGCGACAAAATATATTAACATAACAACAAAAATTCTGAAACCACAATCTTCAAATTTATTTAGATCAATTCAACCACGAGGACTTGAAATGTGAGAATTTCAGCTTCAACAATCAGACCCCTAGACAAGAAGAACTGGAGCCAATTCTACACGGAAAGCTAAACAAGCTAAAAATTTTTTGTGATCTACAAATGATAGAGCACAGCAATCAGTTGTCTTTTTCTGCAGGTTTTATTTGGCAAATCTAGATTTCAGGTAGTGCAAAGCCATTATAAATGCATCATTTCAGAGTATCAATGCATCATTAGTGTGTGTGTGTGTGTGTGTGTGTGTGTGTGTGTGTGTGTCTATTGTTGACAGAAGCCTTAATGGCCGAAAGCTATAATTGTGTGAGTATCTATCTGCAACGCAGCAGCTCTGCTATATGGTGAGTAGCAACTTTCCTTCTCATAATATTGTTACATGTCAGTCCCCTGTTGTCCGGGCATCTATCACAGATCTCTCAAGACTACAATACTTCCTAATGGAAGGTAATCTGATGAATTTTTTGTAATCTTTGCTTCTCTCAAATTGTTCACAAAAGACTTTGCTTATTGTGGGCAGTAACTGGAATTAGGAAGAAGGGGGAAGATTACAGTAAGCATTCACAAACACTTGCCTCCTGGTGGGATAAATGTATTAAAATATATGTTGCTTATTTTTGAAATAATAAACAGTTTACTTACTTTTTTTCATCTGTCTCAATTTCATTTGACTTTCCCTTGTGTAAACTTATCATGTATTGTACACCATAATCTACCCAAAATAATTACGGGTATTAATATATTTTGTCTAACATCTGTGACACACAGTGTAATATCAGATCTCATGGATCTGATAAATAAATATGGTAACAAAACAAAAAAATTAAAATAAAAATCCACAAAACTCTTGTTATAAAGTCTCAAGAACCAATATTAGGCAAAGAATGTAGAGATCTTCTTCTTTCCCCTATGTATGACCGCCACACACCGTCAGGTGGCTTGCGGAGTATGGATGTAGATGTAGATGTAAATAGAGATCATGATGACAGACATGATTAGATCAATTACAACACACACAGAGACATTTAAGTAGTCATCCTTCCCAAGCTCGGTATGAGTGTGGCAAGAAGAACCTTAACATGTGATACCACGCTAAATCCTCTTTGCCGTGCAGTTCTCAGATGTTTGCATGGTATGAAAGCATATGTATGTAATTAATACTAACAAAGAGATAGAGGGGCTGGCCAGTACTTACCTCACCCCAGTACAGCTGATAGATACACAAAACAGAACAGAAAATTTACATTCCTATCTTTCGGAACATTGTTCCTTCATCAGGGAGGAGAGAGGGGAAAAAAGGGAAGAAGGGAAAGTGGATTCAGTTACTCACAACCCAGGTTATGAAGCAACAGGGAAAGGTAAACAGGGAGGGTAGTAAGGACGGAGGCATGGTTGTCAGAGGGAAGCCAAAGATATACTACTGTAAGTACTGTGCCAGCTTCAAACCAAAGAGGATGCATACAGAAGTAAAGAGGTATATAGTATAAAGATAAACACAACTATGTAGGAAGAAAAGATGCGTGAATGGCTAAAGAGGAGAGGGAAAAAGGAGAAGACTGAAGAGTAAATGGGAGTGAAGTTGGTTAACGTAGGTTCAGTCCAGGGGGATGGCGGGATGAACGGATGTGTTGGAATGCAAGTTGCCATCTCTGCAGTTCCAGAGGGACTGGTGTTGGGTGGGAGAAGCCAAATGGCACATACAGTGTAGCAGGTTCCTAGGTCCCTAGAATTATGCTGGAGGGCATGCACTGCTACTGGGTATTGGACATCTCCCAGGCAGACAGTTCGTCTGTGCCCATTCATACGCTTAGCCAGTTTAGTTGTCGTCATACTGATGTAAAAGGCTGTGCAGTGCAGGCAAGTCAGCTGATAAATGGCACATGTTGTTTCACATGTGGCCCTGCCTTGAATGTGTATGTTTTACCAGTAGTGGGGCTGGAGTAGGTGGTTGTGGAGGGATGGGTGGGGCAGGTTTTGCAGCAGGGTTGGTTACAGGGGTAGGAACCGCTGGGTAGAGAAGGTGGTCTGGGAATATTGTAGGGTTTGACAAGGATGTTATGGAGGTTAGGGGGGGGCGACGAAAGGCAACTCTGGGTGGTGTGGGGAAAATATTGTCAAGGGATGATCTTATTTCAGGGCTTGACTTGAGAAAGTCATATCCCTGGTGGAATAATTTGTTGATGTATTCGAGGCCAGGATAATACTGGGTGACAAGGGGAATGCTTCTGTGTGGTCTGGGGGTAGGAACAGTGTTGTCGATGCGGAGGAATGTATTGCTCAGGAGATCTGTTTGTGGACAAGGTCTGCAGGATAGTTGTGGGAGAGGAAAGCACTGGTCAGGTTATTGGTGTAATTGTTGAGGGATTCGTCACTGGAGCAGATACGTTTGCCACGAATACCTAGGCTGTAGGGAAGGGAGCATTTGATGTGGAATGGATGGCAGCTGTCAAAGTGAAGGTACTGTTGTTTGTTTATGGGTTTGATGTGGACAGAGGTGTGGATGTGAGCTTCAACAAGATGGAGGTCAACATCCAGGAAGGTGGCTTGGGTTTTGGAGAAGGACCAGGTGAAATTCAGATTCGAAAAGAAGTTGAGGTTATTGAGAAAATTAAGGAGTTTTTCTTCACCATGAGTCCAGACCCCAAAGATGTCATCTATAAACCTATACCAGGCCAGGGGAAGCAGCTGTTGGGTCTTCAGGAAAGCCTCCTCCATGCGGCTCATGAAGAGGTTGGCATAGGATGGAGCCATCCTGGTTCCCATGGCCGGTCCCCTGATTTGTTTGTAGGTATGGCCTTCAAAAGTGAAGTAATTATGGGTGAGGATGAAGTTGGTAAGTGTGATAAGGAATGAGGTTTATGGCAGATCTTCGGGTGGGCACTGGGAGAGGTAGAGTTCAAGGGGAGAGAGACCAAGGGTATGTGGGATGTTTGTGTAAAGGGATGTAGCATCTATTGCGACAAGAAAGATTTCAGGTGGGAGGGGAGTGGGAATGGATTTGAAGTGTTCTAGGAAGTGGTTTGTGTCTTTGATGTAGGATGGGAGTCTGCGGGTGATAGGTTGGAGGTGTTGATCTACCAGAGCTGAGATACGTTCTGTTGGGGCTTTGAAGCCTGCTATAATGGGACAACCAGGACGGTTCTCTTTGTGGATTTTGGCTAATAGGTAGAGGGTAGGAGTACGTGGCTCATGTGGGGTGAGTAAGTCTATGGAAGCTGTTGTGAGGCCTTGTGAGGGACCTTGCATTTTTAGGATTTTCTGCAGCTCAGTCTGGATGGAGGGAATGGGATCCTGTGTAACAGCTTTGTAGGTTGAGGTGTCGGAGAGTTGACACAGTCCTTCTGCCACATACTCCACACGGTCAAGTATCACAGTTGTGGTACTTACATCTGTCGTCTAAACACTTTCTCTTCTTCAGAATTGTATATATATAGATATTTTCGTCACCAACTGTACTAGTTTCATTTCCCTCCCTCCAATTATCTTCTTCCGTTTATAGTCCACTTCTCTTTATTTATTCATCGATTTACTTATTTAACATTCCATAGTTTTCCAGCCAACAATCACTGCCAATAATCTTTTCCACACCTACCAGTATCATCCATTTCCGTCGATTTCGTGTTGCTGGCGATCTTTTTGTACCATTGGCTGTCTTTCTCTGCCACAGGCAAATTTTTTTGGGACATTTTTGCGCCACGCGCGATCTTTTTTGCGCCACCCGCTATCTTTTTTTCGCCACCCACAATCTTTTTTCCGCCACTCGCGATCTTTTTTCCGCCACCTGTGATCTTTTTTGCGCCACTCGCGATCTTTTTTCGCCACTCGCGGTCCTTTTTGCAACACTCGCGATCTTTTATTTAGCAACGTGTGTTCGTTTCCCTCTGATCTGGACATACTTGCTTGGTCTGGTCAACCTTTATCCGTACTTTTCTTATTTAGTGGTATTCCTTTGGTATTGAACATTACCAACACATTTTCTTTTGTTTCTCGTTCTTCCCTCCTTGTTTTATTCCTTCTTATTATTACTATTTTAACTTTAGTTATTTACTTTCCCTACCCACCAGTTACCCACTATGTACCCTAATCCTATACCACATTATTTACATTGATTCCGGAAACATGCATTCATCCTAGCCAAACTGCAATCCCATATACTTTTCTCCGTCCTGCTTAACTTTTGGAATTACCCCTAAAGGACTTACACTAAAATTTCCCATCTCTGGGTGCAATCCCTCCTTCCAGTCTCTCCTGGACTTCCAGAACCTTCAATCCTTAGCCCTTACCCAACTTGTCCTGAATCTCTACACTACTTCGTGTAACCACCACTCCCAACAGCTCCTATCTCTCTTCAAAGTACTCCCCCTCTCAAACTCCTGCTTGGAGAACACACTCAGTAACATCATCCTAGAAGCCAGCTGTAAACTTGAGTTCCATGCCACACACCACCTGAAAAAATTATCCACAGTACTAGTGCAACACCTAAGAAGTGGGGTCCCTCTCCCTATCCCTCACAAACACAACCACAACAGCACCTTCAACAAACCCCCCTCATAGCCAAGAAACCTAGCCTGGCCACCCTGCTCAATCTCCCAATTCCAGCACATACCCCACACAGAGCGAATCCCAACTATAACCATAGTCAAATGCCACATATCACCAGTCCCAATTCAATTCTAAACCTCTCATCCAGATCCCTCTCTCCTCCAGAGATATCTGTTCTATCAAAAGTCTTAACCTTTAGCCCAACGCCTAAATTCAACCACACTGCCCTGGTTAAAGATCTCCTCTCATTCACCCAGAACCTCAACTGGAAGTATCACTTCACCACCCAAACACATATCCCAAATACTAAACCCAGTGTTGAACCCTGCCTAGAACAGTTCCGACCACCTTCTCAAAGGGATCCTCCTCCCCTCCCCCAAAACCATCCCTTGCAGACATTTCAGGAATTCCTCACATCCAGTGTTGCCTCCCAGTCCTTCTTGAAGAACATCCCGACAACCTCCAACATCATCCCAGCAGAATCCCGTGCCATTAAGGAGCTGAAAACAGACTGCTCTATTGTCATCCTCCTGACAGATATAGGCTCCACAACTGTGGTACTTGACCGTGTGGAGTATGTGGCAGAAGGACTGTGTCAACTCTCCGACACCTCAACCTACAAAGCTGTTACCCAGGATCCCATTCCCTCCATCCAGACTGAGCTGCAGAAAATCCTAAAAATGCAAGGTCCCTCACAAGGCCTCACAACAGCTTCCATAGACTTACTCACCCCACATGAGCCACGTACCCCTACCCTCTACCTATTACCCAAAATCCACAAAGAGAACCATCCTGGTTGTCCCATTATAGCAGGCTTCAAAGCCCCAACAGAACATATCTCAGCTCTGGTAGATCAACATCTCCAACCTATCACCCGCAGACTCCCATCCTACATCAAAGACACAAACCACTTCCTAGAACACTTCAAATCCATTCCCACTCCCCTCCCACCTGAAATCTTTCTTGTCGCAATAGATGCTACATCCCTTTACACAAACATCCCACATACCCTTGGTCTCTCTCCCCTTGAACTCTACCTCTCCCAGTGCCCACCCGAAGATCTGCCATAAACCTAATTCCTTATCACACTTACCAACTTCATCCTCACCCATAATTACTTCACTTTTGAAGGCCATACCTACAAACAAATCAGGGGACCGGCCATGGGAACCAGGATGGCTCCATCCTATGCCAGCCTCTTCATGGGCCGCATGGAGGAGGCTTTCCTGAAGACCCAACAGCTGCTTCCCCTGGCCTGGTATAGGTTTATAGATGACATCTTTGGGGTCTGGACTCATGGTGAAGAAACACTCCTTAATTTTCTCAATAACCTCAACTTCTTTTCGAATCTGAATTTCATCTGGTCCTTCTCCAAAACCCAAGCCACCTTCCTGGATGTTGACCTTCATCTTGTTGAAGCTCACATCCACATCTCTGTCCACATCAAATCCACAAACAAACAACAGTACCTTTACTTTGACAGCTGCCATCCATTCCACATCAAATGCTCCCTTCCCTACAGCCTAGGTATTCATGGCAAACGTATCTGCTCCAGTGACGAATCCCTCAACAATTACACCAATAACCTGACCAGTGCTTTCCTCTCCCACAACTATCCTGCAGACCTTGTCCACAAACAGATCTCCTGAGCAATACATTCCTCCGCAGCGACAACACTGTTCCTACCCCCAGACCACACAGAAGCATTCCCCTTGTCACCCAGTATTATCCTGGCCTCGAATACATCAATAAATTACTCCACCAGGGATATGACTTTCTCAAGTCAAGCCCTGAAATGAGATCATCCCTTGACAATATTTTCCCCACACCACCCAGAGTTGCCTTTCGTCGCCCCCCTAACCTCCATAACATCCTTGTCAAACCCTACAATATTCCCAGACCACCTTCTCTACCCAGCGGTTCCTACCCCTGTAACCGACCCTGCTGCAAAACCTGCCCCACGCATCCCCCCACAACCACCTACTCCAGCCCCGCTGCTGGTAAAACATACACATTCAAGGCAGGGCCACATGTGAAACAACAAGTGCCATTTATCAGCTGACTTGCCTGCACTGCACAGCCTTTTACATCAGTATGACGACAACTAAACTGGCTAAGCGTATGAATGGGCACAGACGAACTGTCTGACTAGGAGATGTCCAATACCCAGTAGCAGTGCATGCCCTCCAGCATAATTCTAGGGACCTAGGAACCTGCTACACTGTATGTGCCATTTGGCTTCTCCCACCCAACACCAGTCCCTCAGAACTGCAGAGATGGCAACGTGCATTCCAACACATCCTTTCATCCCGCCATCCCGCTGGACTGAACCTACGTTAACCAACCTCACTCCCATTTACTCTTCAGTCTTCTCCTTTTTCCCTCTCCTCTTTAGCCATTCACGCATCTTTTCTTCCTACATAGTTGTGTTTATCTTTATACTATATACCTCTTTACTTCTGTATGCATCCTCTTTGGTTTGAAGCTAGCACAGTACTTCCAGCAGAATATCTTTGGCTTCCCTCTGACAACCATGCCTCCGTCCTTACTACCCTCCCTGTTTACCTTTCCCTGTTGCTTCATAACCTGGGTTGTGAGTAACTGAATCCACTTTCCCTTCTTCCCTTTTTTCCCCTCTCTCCTCCCTGATGTAGGAACAAAGTTCCGAAAGATAGGAATGTAAATTTTCTGTTCTGTTTTGTGTATCTATCAGCTGTACTGGGATGCGGTAAGTACTGGCCAGCCCCTCTATGTCTTTGTTAGTATGTGTTTCACATCTTTATATGAGATTTTCTATTAATCATTTATGTATGTAATTACAATTCTGCCACATTGGCTGTCACACATAGTAACAAAGTACTCTATTATTCTGCATTTTGATTGTGTAACCTTTTAAAAGTGCTTGGCTTGTGTAGACCATTAAATGGACATACTTGAGATACATGCAAAGCATTCATCAAGTCACTCATCAGTAAAAAGTGTAGGGGATTGGCCAGGATTTACAGTCATAGACATGACACCAAGTGTCTCTTACACATCAGTGATGTGATATACCACTTAGGAACGTAAATGCATTCTGGACTGTGTGCAGTGACACATATTACCACATACATTTGATGGGTCCTTTTATAAAATCGTTTGAAATGATTAGAAAGCTAAAAATTATGCTGTAGTGAATGCAAAATAATCCAAAAGCCAGTGTAGTAAAATATTATTATTCAGAAAGCCTGACTGTCAACATTATTGCTACTGCAATATTTTTTGTGCATTTTATTTATGAAACTTCTGTATTACTCATCATAAATTATCTTCACAGTGTCCATCCAGCCTTCTATTGACCATATTTCAGAACTGTCCTAAAACTTGTAGCACTGGAAACATTTTCCTAAATCTTAAAACAATTGCTGGCATTAATGTATTTCTCTTTGTGATTCACCTAATCCCGTTGTACCAAATGTATTACTCATTGACATTTGTTACTCCAGTTCTTAGATAGCAGCTGACTTCAATACTTAGTAATAAAAACTTGACTGGCTATTAATCTTCTAGGCAGTTCTCATGCCAGAGGTGTAGGCCAACTTCTGCAGGAGGAATTAGGACCAGAATACCAGGTCACAAATTTTTTCAAACCAAGTGCTAGTCTGGATCAGGTGACAGAGGATTTAGGTTCACTCTGTAAAGGATTTACCAGGGAAGACACCGTGGTTATTGTGGGAGGGCCAGGTAACAGCATCGACAGAGATCCTGGGTACAGTTTAGAGTGTGACCTGGCAAAGATTGCGTCGACATCGAGACACACCAATGTTGAATTTGTATCTGTCCTGAGACGCCATGACCAGCCTCATTTGAACTCTTCTGTTGGGAGAGTTAATTTGGAGTTGGAACGGCTGCTTGTGTCGGATGCGGGGGCTCATATTGGTGTGGTTCCTGTTGATTATCTCAGTAGGTGGGACTATACCAGGCACGGCCTACATCTCAACAGGAAAGGGAAGGGGAAACTGGCTGGGGTAATAGCAGGAAATTTAAGGGGGGGAGGCACTGCCGTGAATGGTAAAATACCAGTGGTTACAGGTGTTGGAGCAGCACCTTTTTTAGGATAGGTAAGACAGAAAGATGTCAAGTTCTACGAGAGGTCAGGATTGAAACAAATCTTCAGTTTAGGAAAGAAATTCAACAGCACAATTCTAGCACATTGGATCACCAATCACAGCTATCAATTATAAATTTTCACCAATCACCAGAAATTTTATCTCCACCAAGTTGTATCTCAGTCCTAGGTAATTGCATTGATGAACTAAAGTCACCCAACCCAATTGACATAATCTGCCTCTCTGAACACCATGTGACCACTGGTATAGGAACTAGGCCTAAGCACAATGAGAAACTCAGACAGGAGAGTACTGCAAATGTTAGAATAAGGAAAGGTTCTCATAAAAGTATAATTAAAAATAATGTAAGTATATTTCATCAAAATATTGGGAGTTTAAAGAATAAAGCAGATGAGCTTCTGGTTTGTTTGGAAGATTTAGAAGCTGAGAATGAAATAGATATACTATGCCTGTCTGAGCATCACATTGTTACTGATATGGATAAGGTAAATGTAAGTGGTTATAAGCTCTCTGCACATGTAATGAGAGAAAATATGGAGAAAGGAGGAGTTGCCATATATGTCAAAAGTTATCATTGTGCAAAAAGTATAGAAACAAAAAAGTTTTGTGTAGAGAAACATATAGAAGCATGTGCCTGTGAGCTTAAATTAAATAAAGGCACATTTATAATTGTAACTGTATATAGGTCCCCATCAGGAAATTTTCATCTATTTCTGAAAAATTTGGACTCCTTGTTGTGCTATCTGTCAGACAGGGGGAAGCAAATTATTATTTGTGGGGACTTCAATGTAGATTCTCTGAAAGAGGGTAATAGGAAAAATGACCTTGAAGTATTACTCGGTTCATTCAATTTGACACCCGTTATTGATTTTCCTACTCGGGTGGTAAAGGATAGCAGCTCACTGATAGATAACTTCTTTATACACCAAGATAAGTTTAACCAGATAAATGCTCAGCCTGTTGAGAATGGTCTTTCTGATCATGGTGCACAGCTAGTTACAATATATGACATAGCTCCATTCAGCAATACTAAACAGTCCTCCAAAGTAGTACGTTCAGTCAACAATTTAACAATTGCAAATTTCAGGGAAAGCCTACAGCAGTTAGACTGGGATGAGGTGTACCGTGAACCTGATGCCAATTTAAAATATAATTTATTTCATGACATTTTTGTAAATGCATTTGAAAACTGCTTCCCCAAGAAAATAGTTAAATATACTCGTAAGAAACCTTGTAACAAACTGTGGCTTACTAAGGGTATAAGAATATCTTGTAACCGGAAAAGGGAAATGTATCTGACAGCAAG
This sequence comes from Schistocerca americana, assembly GCF_021461395.2. Taxonomy (NCBI): domain Eukaryota; kingdom Metazoa; phylum Arthropoda; class Insecta; order Orthoptera; family Acrididae; genus Schistocerca; species Schistocerca americana. The sequence goes on along the minus strand of NC_060122.1, from coordinate 809,856,861 downwards.
AAAGAGTAGTGACCCAGAAACTATCAAAAATTATAAAAACTACTGTGTTATATTAAGAAAAGTTATTAAAAAATCCAGGAGTATGTGTAGCATGTCTGAAATCAGCAACTCTGATAATAAAATTAAAACAATTTGGAATATTATTAAAAGAGAAACAGGTCAACCAAGAGCAGAGGAAGACAGTATTACCATCAAATTGAATGAAAACTTTACGAACAAAAAGTCAGAAGTTGAAAATATTTTCAATAATCATTTTCTAAATGTTGTGGATATAGTAGGATCCAGGTGTTCCTTAGAAGATGCTAGGCTGTTAATGGAAGAGGCCATACATATGCAATTTGATACAATTGAAATCTCAACCACTTCTCCCTCTGAAATTAGGAAAATAATAAACATGCTTAAAAGCAAAAACTCACATGGAATTGATGGCGTTTCCAGCAAAATACTAAAAGCTTGTTCTCAACAGATAAGTAAGATTCTCAGCCACCTGTGTAATAGCTCTCTGGAACAGGGCATTTTCCCTGATAGACTGAAATATGCTATTGTTATACCTTTGCATAAAAAGGGGGATAGATCTGATGTCAACAATTACCGTCCAATCTCCCTTCTAACAGCTTTATCCAAAATTTTTGAGAAAGTAATGTATTCAAGAGTAGCTTTACGTATCTGTAAAAATGAAGTACTAACAAAATGTCAGTTTGGTTTCCAGAAAGGTTTTTCAACAGAAAATGCCATATATGCTTTCACCAGTCAAATTTTGAATGAGCTGAATAACCGAACACCACCCATTGGGATTTTTTGTGATCTCTCAAAGGCTTTTGATTGTGTAAATCATGAAATTCTGCTAGAGAAGCTCAAGTATTGTGGCATGAGTGGGACAGTGCACAAATGGTTTAATTCGTACCTAACTGGAAGAGTGCAGAAAGTTGAAATAAGTAGTTCTCGTAACATGCAAAGATCAGCACATTCCTCAAACTGGGGAACTATCAAGAATGGGGTTCCACAAGGGTCAGTCTTGGGTCCTTTGTTGTTCTTATTATATATTAATGACTTGCCATTCTATATTCATGAAGAGGCAAAGTTAGTTCTCTTCGCTGATGATACAAGTATAGTAATCACACCTGAGAAACAAGAATTAACTGATGAAATTGTCAATACTGTCTTTCAGAAAATTACTAAGTGGTTCCTTGTAAACGGACTCTCACTGAATTTTGATAAGACACAGTACATACAGTTCCGTACAGTGAATGGTATGATGCCATTAATAAATATAGACCTTAATCAGAATCATATAGCTAAGGTAGAATATTCCAAATTTTTAGGTATATCCATTGATGAGAGATTAAATTGGAAGAAACACATTGATGATCTGCTGAAACGTTTGAGTTCAGCTACTTATGCAATAAGGGTCATTGCAAATTTTGGTGATAAACATCTTAGTAAATTAGCTTACTACGCCTATTTTCACTCATTGCTTTCATATGGCATCATATTTTGGGGTAATTCATCACTGAGGAATAAAGTATTTATTGCACAAAAGCGTGTAATCAGAATAATAGCTGGAGTCCACCCAAGATCATCCTGCAGACATTTATTTAAAGATCTAGGGATATTCACAGTAGCTTCTCAGTATATATACTCTCTTATGAAATTTGTTATTAACAACCAAACCCAATTCAAAAGTAATAGCAGTGTGCATAACTACAATACTAGGAGAAAGGATGATCTTCACTATTCAAGATTACATCTAACTTTGGCACAGAAAGGGGTGAATTATACTGGCACTAAAGTCTTTGGTCACTTACTAAATAGTATCAAAAGTCTGACAGATAACCAACAAGTATTTAAGAAGAAATTAAAAGAATTTCTGAATGACAACTCCTTCTACTCCATAGAGGAATTTTTAGATATAAATTAAGAAAAAAAAGAAAAAAATATTTAAAAAAAAATAAAAAAAAAAGAAAAACAAAAAACACAAAAAAATAAAGTTGTTATATTAACTTAAGTATGTTGTTAAATTAACCTAATTATGTCATGTATTGGAAAATTCGACTCGTTCCACATCATTACGAAATATCGTATTCATGATCCATGGAACTAGTATTAATCTAATCTAATCTAATCTCTAATCTAATCATTACTGAGGAATGGTTTTGGACATGATATAATGAGTACTATGAGTGATATATACTGAGTTTGTCATCCTTGTAAAAACTCCAGGGCAAGAACTTTGATCTAGTCAAAAGGGAAGCAGATGGTAAGTCAATGCAGTGAGTGTAAGAAACATCCCATGTATTGATGATGTTATTCACAGTGACTGTCGGGTAATAACCAATGAGATGTCATGCAAGCTCTTGTGTGCCAAATCTTTTACGTGACAGTGCAAAACCAAACAAAAATTGTACATCAGCTAAAAGAATGGAAAATTTAATGGAAACTGTGGCCTCTTCTGCTGCACAATCATGATACAGAACCATCAGAATGCCTCCTCTTCAGGCTGCTAAATGTCTTTACACTGACAAATGAGAACTCCTTTAAGTAATCTCTGTGGAACAGATTTAAGATTTTTCCTGTGTGAGATTATATGCATTATCAGTGTTTTTCACCAAGTGACAAATTGTGTACTAATACTGAAGTGAAAAAGTAAACTAGTATAAAGGAAGGAGCCTGTATTGAAAAGCAAAAGTTGTAAAGATAGTAATGAAATACTGTGGTAACAACACTTTGTTTCCTTGTGGTTTAAAAAAAAATTAGTAGGTATTACTTTCTCTCAACTCTCATACAAGTTTTATGAATTAAATAAACAAATGAGGTTTAAAAAAAAGAAATTAACTAGCATGTCTTACTTTCTCACCAGTTCTCATACAAATCCTTCAAGTTGTTATACTGCCATTAGCTGTGCAACATGCAGTGTGGCTTCAGTAATTGGTATGGTGCAGTTTGCCATTTTAGTTATTTGTTATTTAGTACTTACAAATAACTGAACTGGTAACCCACATCATTCCTAAAAGGTTCTCCATTTCTAAAAGGGTCTCCTAATTTATTATATTTGAAACATTTGTATGTTCTGGAATATTTCATGTTGGTGTAAATAGCAGCATTCTCTGTCCAGATCAGTTCTGTTCTGTTGGTGTTTGTAATAAAGGTGCTGTAAGATCTAAGCTTACTGATGTCCCTGCTTTCAGATCTGGACTTGATTTTGGTTACAACATGACAATATACAAAAATAAATAAGTAAATAAATAAATGAAACCTTACACAAACATGATTTTAAAAAATATAAAGAAACAGGAGCAGGCTTTTTCAGCAGTAAAATAAAAATTATCTGGAGCACTATAACAAATAAAATAATCACATCAGAAACAATCAATTATTGACAAAATAATTTAATTGTATAGATAAAAAATCCACTCACCAAGCAACAAGAAAACACACACATAAAAGACAATTGTGATTGGCAAGCTTTCAGAGCCAGTGGCTCCTTCTTCAGGCAGAAGAGCTGAAGGGGGAGGAAGAGGTGTTAAGGATAAGAACTAAAGAGGTCTAGGAAAAGGTGCAGATTTCGGACAAGTCACTCAGAACTTCAGTTCTGGGTGACTTTCCCAAAATCTACCCCTTTTCCCAGACCCCTCCAGTTCTTTTCCTTCACACTTCTTCCTTCTGCTTCAACCCTTCGGCTTGAAGAAGGAGCCACTGTCTCTGAAAGCTTGCCAATTACAAGCGTATTTTATGTGTGTGTTCTGCCACTTCTTGGTGAGCAGATTTTTTATCCATGCAATTAAATAAAATAATCAGATAAATGAATCTGAGTTTCCAGGTAATATCTGTGACAAAAATTATAAGACATTGAAATAGTGACCGTAAGCATCAATAATCTTTTTATAACATTGGTGTCAAATATTGGACTGATAAACAACTAAATGCAGATGCATTAGATTTATTCTGACAGTCATTCTGTGTAACATCAACAGATACTAGTTTCAAGAAATGTAATTCCTAGAAAGGCTACAGAAGTCATTTTTTCACTGGAAGATGGCAACTATTCTGACTGTAAAGATTACTATGATAGGGTTCTTAAGTCATTTCTTAATTTTATAGCACCAACATTAAGCTATCTTTGTAACCACTTACTCAATAAATGTTTTCTGATGTACATCAATATGCAGTAGCGACACTCACTTGTGAAAGTTAAGCTGGAGTGTCCATCCAGCCTTCCGTTCACCATATTTAAGAAATGTCCTAAGATGTGTGACACCTCTCTCCAGCTGTAAACCAATTTTGCTCCTTCCAGTCAGGCCAAGAATTTTTCAGGAAATGTCCTACATAGTAGACTACTTTTTCTCATAAAGAGAATTTGTTAACTGTCGGTTTCATTTTCTTTAGGAGTCATCTACAGAGAGAGTAGCTGACAGTTGTAGTGGATGATTCTTTCATCAGACACCAGTTTTGTCAACTTGGCAAACTGAAATTTATGGCTTTATTTATCTTTGATACAAAATTTAGCCTTTTGTTCATATTAGCAAGCAGGAGATATGGCCACCTTGTATCACATGAATATACTAAAATCAACATGGAAAAACATGACATATGAAGCACTGAAAAGTTCATCACATAGTCTTAAGGTTAACCTACACAAATATCATTCAAAATAATTTAATTGGTGATTACAAGAGTGCTTTAGTCCAGGAAAAACTTCACATAGACCATGTTAAATGGTAGCTGAACAGGACTACAAACAGTTAAAAGCAGGTACCAGTAGTTTAATCATATTTTCATCCTACTAACATTAATATCAGACAATTCCTAAATTACAGAATGACCTGTAGTTACCAAAAAGAGACGATAACTATTGTACTCAAAATGAAACATTATGCATTAATTTCCTACTGCCTATAAGAATAAAATAAGACAATTGAATCTACGTCCAGGTAAGTTAACACAAACAAATTGTGTTTTGCATCTACAACTATCTCTCAATGCACTCTTTTGGAAAAGCAGATGCCACCTTATTTTACCTAAATTCACATCTTTTTTCCACAGAATTATCTTCTGTGTCAATATAGATAAAGTAAACAAAGTGTTAATTCGTCAAAATGATTGATAAGAATCTTATGTGGTAACCACATGTCTTATTGAGACTCTCCAAATATCTTGGAATCCTTAAATTTTCTTCATGTTATATTTGCTCCTTAATCATATTTTAACTAACACTAAAAATCTGTATCCCTGAAGTACTGGATAGGTATGAGGAGTGTCTTATGGTCTCATTCTCAGTGAAAGAAAAACCCCAACCTACACCTCCTAGTGGTGGGGAGCAGGTAATGCGTTAGGCAGCTAATGTGAAAGTGCTGACTTTGGACTGGATAATTTCAGAATGATTCACAGTGGAAACCTTTTTGTGCCATGCTAAGCCTGAGTGATGGAAGCATAAATAATTTTTTATTCTAGTATTATATTTAAGAATGTTACTGTTTGTGGACTAAGACTGTCTGTTGACAACAAATTTCACAAGGATCCTCTGAGTGTCAGAGAGTGAATGTATTTTATTTTTCTGTATTTATTGAGTTTTATTTAATATTTTTTGTTAATCTCAAGAGCATTTGTACACATTTAAATTGAAAATGTTTAACAGGATTAACTGTGATGTTATCTTGCAAGAGGAAGAGTTTACATTTGTATCAATATATAACAAGTTCTGATATAACAATGGCAGGACAGCAGTTATGGAAGGTTGTCTGTTGGCCAGAGGACAAACATGGATGTAGAATATGTAACAGCAGACAGACAGATTGTTTTTGGCTGTATTGTGAACTGTAAAAATAATGGACAAACTGTATTTAAATGTTACATGTCCTGGACTAATTTTTCACACAATATTATAAATGCTGCAAAATTTTAATAGTGCAGTGACATATATATTAATGGGATGCACTATGAAGTACAACACAGAGTGCTGGGCTGAAGTTCCACTGTGTCAGTGTGCCTCTTATCATGAACTAATATGGTGTAATATGAAAGTAGTGACTATAAGGGCAGGGTTATCAAATGAGTTCAATAATGAGCACATGCCACATGCTCTGAACTGTGTACCATATACTAAAAAATGCTAAGTTCAAACAGCAATTACCAGTGTTTATGACATGCATAGATAGTGGGTCCACAACTGATTATATTGAGCTAGGAAACTAATTGTTGGAAATAAATACTTACCAAGCTGTGGACATACACAGCATACACCACATAACAAAATCACATCTCACAATAATTGTTCAACGTGACAACCGCCAGTCTCAGTGTATGTATTGCAGTGGCACATGCAGTTCTGCTGCTCACTCACAAAGGTCCCAGGCATGTATTGTACACTGGAACAGAGAGCAGATGATAAATAGTGTACACCACTGACCACCAAATAAATATACTGTTTACAACTTAGCTCATAGCACGTTGTCATGTAACAACCGCATGCATCATGCCAGCAATATAACCTGCACCACATCCATGCCATTATCCCTAGTGTTAGTTGTCCATTGCATCAGACAGCTTGTGATGTGCCCTGGTGAGGTGAACTGCTGTATACAGTGCATGATATGTAGTCAAAGATGTAATGTTACTTGTCACGAGAGTTGGCAGGCATGCATCTACTGTGCAGTGCAGCTGAATGTAGTGCCCATAAAGCAGTACAAATATGCAGAGAATGCTTTCCCAATGGGCATTACCCTAACTGTAAGAAGTTTATCTTCATGGATACCTACTTATGAGGGATGGGGTCTTCACACCACAAAGAGCCAGTCGGGGTTCTCACCAAAGGCATGTCAAGACATCAGACTTGGAAGAGATGGTAGTGGATCATGTGTCTAACCACCAAGCAATTAGAACCCATCAACTTGCCTGTTAAACACACTTCTAAGGATACAGAGTAAAGGACGCATGCAAGTACTGGGATCATTGGATTTTGAGCCCCTTTTCACTTCTGTCAATAGATTATTCACAACAGTATTGTAGTGCTAAACTTCGTACAGTTTGTATTGTTCACATGTGAAGCCTCATTCACCTGTAATGGTGTTTTCAAAAGCTACAACACCCATGTTTGCTGTGAGGACTATCCACAGGCCACCCTCGTCAGTGGCCACCAGCAACAATTTTCTTTCAACATATGGATGGACATTGCCCAATATCAGCTAATAGGACCTTATTTGCTGCCTCTCTATTGTACTGGTCCACATTACTAATGTTCCTGCAAGATGTAGTGCTACACTTCTTGGAAACTGTACTGCTTGTTAACCATGAAAGGATGTGGTTTTGACATGACAGTGCACTAGTCCACTAGTCCATGAGCACCTGAACAACACACATGCTCATTGTTGGAATGGTAGGGGAGGTCCTCTATCATGGCCAGTGCAATCACCAGATCTCACACCTCTGGATTTTTTCCTCTGGGTTATGTCAAGAAGTTGGTATGTGAAATGTCAGAAATTGATGAAAACCTGCTTGGTAGGGTTCAATCTGCCAGTCTCCTGGTACAAAAGACACCATGCATCTTTGAGAGAGTGTGGCAGGACTTCATGCATCATTTCCATGAATGCATTGATACTGGTAGTCATCACTTTCAGCAATTACTATGAGCTACATTGTTGTTAAGTGGTGTACACAGTGTGTGTCAATAATACAATAAATATACATTTCTGATCATTGATTCTATGGCTCAGTATAATTGTGGACCCACTAACACCTGTTTCAGTCAGACCCAAAGGTCTGAGACACTCTGATATGAATTGGTATTAGAAGTGTTTATGAGTGCTGCTCTTTCTTTTGTATGTTTGGTGAGATCTAGCAGTGGCTTATACAACATTTAATTTGAATTGTTAGAAAAAAACATATGTATCATAAAGTATTTCCAATTACTGCAGCTAGATTCAACTAGTCAGAGCAAAGGAGGACTAATTTCATTGTTAGACCATTTAGGCAGCAGGAAAGCTTTAAATTGGATAGGTCCATGTGGAATAAAGTTTGTCCACATAAACAAATTGCCATATTGTTGTATCCCAGATCTTTTGTGGGAACTTGCCTGCTTGTGTTGGTGGGTGTTAATGATCATTTTAGTACATGTGAGAAATCTATACAGTAAATGTTTTCTAATTATTCCAGAATTATGTACAACAATTCTTGTACTTGATTCATCGGGAGAAATCAGGTTCCTTCCCCCTTCTTTGATATTATACACCAGATTTCATGTTTGTTTAACACATCTCTTCAATGTTGTTAGATTTATTGCATTAATGTGGTCATTGCTGCTAGGAAAATTAATTGAGGGGGGATCCTGTTCTGCTATATGTCTCACTTTGGATTTCATGAGGTAGAGATAATATCTGTGTCAATTTACAATTTGAAATATACACAATTAAAATGACAAAATACTGTCAGTGACAAGGTAGTAGTTCCTGGAGAGGAATTTCTGTGACTTGTTAAAACCATTTGACTGTGTAATTCGCACAGAGTAGCTCAAATACCAGAAATCTTGCTGGTTCTGGTTTTAAAAAAACAGCAGCTTCCAAATGGTGAATCATCGCTACTTGTGTACCATATAAATGTGGTCTGTGTAAATTATTTACCAGCGTATACCAAAGAAGTAAGAACTCTTCTCTTCACTCACAAGAGCATGTGTTAATAATGAAGCTTAATGAATAAACTTTAACAACTTTAATAAATGTATGTAATTTTTTAGCTAGTAACTGGTTCTCTGTGAATGAACTGTCACTGTACTAAGAAAAAATACAATACAAACAATTCTGTACTGCTCAGAAACTGATCACACAGTCAGAAATGATGTACGTCAGTACAGAAACAAGTGAACAGAGTAGTCTAAATTCTTGGATGTTTATAGTGATACGAACCTGATGTCATAAGATACAGAGAGTACTCTTAAAAATCTTACAGCTTTTGTGCCATGGGTAATAGCAGCATCTGGAGACAAAAATATAAAAAAAGCACTTACTTTTCTTATTTTCATTCACAAATTTATGGCATGATGTTGTGGGACAATTCATGGTTGAAGGAGGTGTTAGTTGTGCAGAAAATAGAACCTTTGCAGAGTGCTCCTTAAACAGCTGAGCTTACTGATGGCAGCCGCACAGCAGTACGTTTTCTCCATTTTGGAGTTTGATGTGAAGAAACAGTCAGTTGGAAAACAATAACATTCTTAAATATAGTAATAGAAGACAAATTGATTTATACTACCCATCACTCAGTTTTAGTGTCTCACAAAAAAGAGTGAGGTATTCAGCCATAAAAAGTTTTGACCAGTTACCTAGTGATGGAAAGAATGTATTAAAATTAATTTCAAACAGTAACAAAAATTATATCTGCTAGGCAACTTCTTCTATTCCATAGAAGAAATTTCTAAATGTGTAATAATGTGAAATGAGTGCATCTGAGTTAAATATAAATAACTGTATTTATAAAGTAGTATCACGCAATCATGTAATTTTTAAATGTTTAATAATATGAAATTCAGTGTGTCTGAACATACTTCAATATGGATCACTGTACCATACATAAAAAGGGGTTGAGGAAATCATGCAAATAGTCAGTATGTCAACATATTTTTAATTATGAAGTGTACTGTGGTCAATCTGGCAACTGATTCATTCCACATCATAATAAGAAGTCATAATTTAGATCTAGTGAAAATACAAATAACTAACTAAAATTGAGTAATTAAGTAATTATTTTATCTTCTCACATCACATTACTGTCATATCAGATATTATTTGGCCCATGTTTAGTAAGTTGGTATTGTTTGGACCAGACATCACTTAGTAACTCATAATAAAACCATCAGACAAGATCTTTGTGGAACTTAAGTAGCTCCATTTATTCTGAGGAAAAAACTTCAAATTTGGAATGATGCAAAATGGGGCAGAAACAAATCTACCTTACTTAAATAACAGCCAGTCAGACAAAGGCTCTAAGGCAAAATAGTGATTTTGAGCAAATCAGGGCAATTTATGTGGCTCTAAGGCTAACCATATTTAATATTAGGTGGGAAAGTGGGTACATTATGAGATATACAATTGCCTATGTCATAAATGTTGTCTCCATGAGTTTAGCATTACTGAAAAATCTAGAGGACATTAAACAAGTTTGAATATACTATAGGCTACAGCAGAGACAATCCATTTGCATGAGATTATCTGCAAGAATAAGGGACAAATGTGAATGCAGATTGTAACACAAAACTTTGCTTTTGTAAATGGTGGTCTAGAAAATTACATACATGAACATCTAATGACTATTCCCACATATACAAGGTGATTCCTCATTTTGAAAGGTGATGATATGGACCAAAACAAGAAAAAAACGTTCATTAGACATGGGCTACTGTGAAACATATTTCTAAGTTATGCATTTTAGAGTCAATGTTTACTGGAAATTTTTTCTCACTTTCTTCCATACTACCACTTCTCAGGATATGGAAAGTAAAGAGCTTCCAGTGGAAGACGTGTTTCACAGAAGTGAAGATTTAAAACTACTCATAGCTTTATAAATTACAAAGCACAGCAATCAGTTGTCCTTTCTTTTGTAGATTTTATTACAAAAATCCAGATTTCGGCTAGTGCCTAGCCATTATCGATGCACTATTTCCTGATTTGATGCATGTTAGTTCCCTGTTGCTCAGGCTTCAGAAACAGTTCTCTGAATACTATAGTAGTTTTCAAAGAACTGTGATTGATGCCCGAACAACAGGGAACTAACATGCATCGAAATTAGAAAATAGTGCATTGATAACGGCTAGGCACTAGCCGAATCTGGATTTGCATAGTAAAACCTGAAAAAAAAAAGGGATGACTGATTGCTGTGCTCTGTAATTTATAAATTGCGTAACAGTCACTGAGTGCACCCATTTTCCTAATGGAAGGTAACCTGACTACTCATCATAGCTCTTAAAGTATGAATCTTGTGGCTCATATTTAATGACAATTTTTTTCTTATTTTAGTGCATACATATTGGGTACTGTTTTAAACACTCTATATAATTCAAAATGTTAATTTTCATTCACATATAATCTAAAATCCCAAGGCCCATTTTATAATTATTTACTTTCAATTCTTTGTCCTTTATTTTTATTTTCAATAATGTTTGCATGTAATAATATTTGTATATCTGAGAGTCAATTTCTCCAATACAGTAACTAAATAAAAATTAAGAAATAAATTCTCTTTAGAGGCAGAGGGTTTCTGGCATAGAGACCTCCATCTGATCATAAATGTGTGGCCCAAAAAAAGTTATCGTAATGGCTTAAGTCAGAATATGAGTAACACAAAATGAATATCAGTGAAGTTGTAATGTATGCTCAGTGATAAGTGTTTACTTCAGTAAAATATTATTTACCTTATGCCTTTATTCATGGCATTTAGTTTCATCTTTTATTAGTGTATTTAATTATGAAACATCATTAACAAGCACCAGTAATACTATACCATTTTTTTTAAAGCCATTAATGCTCTGACAAGTTTGAAACAGTTCTTTGGTTCCTCACATGCATACATCATACAAATATATAGTCTGTGTTTTCTTTTATTAATCGTCCTTTCTCTACTCCTGACTCTCCCAGTAGTCAGAATAATAGTTGGAAGCCACCCAAGATCATGTTGCAGGCATTTATTTAAGGAACTTGGGATATTCACACAGCACCTTCAAAATACATATATTTACATATGAAATTTGTTATTAGAAACCCACCACAATTCAAAAATAATAGTGAAGCGTGTAGTTACAACACTAAAAGAAAGAGTGATCTTCACTATTCTGGGTTAACTCTGAGTTTGGCACAAAAAGGGGTGAATTATGCTGCTACAAAAATCTTTAATCATTTGCTAAATAGCATAAATCCGACAGATAGCCAACCAACAAGGATCATCCTGTGGATAAACATGCCTTGGTGCACGGCCAGCACATCTTGGCACAGTGTTACACCGTCCGGGTTATATGAATACTTTCCACTAACACAAACCTGTCAGAACTCGGGAGATGGGAACTTGCCCTTCAGTATATCCTCTCTTCTCGTTACCCGCCAGGCCTCAACCTCCGCTAATTTCAAGTTGCCGCCCCTCATACCTCACCTGTCATTCAACAACATCTTTGACTTTGTACTTCCGCCTTGACTGACATCTCTGCCCAGACTCTTTGCCTTTACAAATGTCTGCTTGTGTCTGTGTATGTGCGGATGGATATGTGTGTGTATGCGAGTGTATACCTGTCCTTTTTTCCCCCTAAGGTAAGTCTTTCCACTCCCAGGATTGGAATGACTCCTTACCCTCTCCCTTAAAACCCACATCCTTTCGTCTTTCCCTCTCCTTTCCTCTTTCCTGATGAGGCAACAGTTTGTTGTGAAAGCTTGAATTTTGTGTGTATGTTTGTGTTTGTTTGTGTGTCTATCGACCTGCCAGTGCTTTCGTTTGGTAAGTCACATCATCTTTGTTTATATATATATAAACAAAGATATATATATATATATATATATAAACAAAGATGATGTGACTTACCATATGAAAGCGCAGGCAGGTCGATAGATACACAAACAAACACATACATACACACAAAATTCAAGCTTTCGCAACCAATGGTTGCTTCGTCAGGAAAGAGGGAAGGAGAGGGAAAGATGAAAGGATGTGGGTTTTAAGGGAGAGGGTAAGGAGTCATTCCAATACCGGGAGCGGAAAGACTTACCTTAGGGGGAAAAAAGGACAGGTATACACTTCCACACACACACATATCCATCCGCACATACACAGACACCAGTCCTTTGAATATGTCTGCTTGTGTCTGTATATGTGTGGAGAGGGGCTAGTGTAATTGGTTAATACAAACCATAAAAAAATGCACGGAAATATGTTTTTTAACACAAACCTACATTTTTTTAAATGGAACCCCATTAGTTTTGTTAGCACATCTGAACATATAAACAAATACATAATCAGTGCCATTTGTTGCATTGTAAAATGTTAATTACATCCGGAGATATTGTAACCTAAAGTTGACGCTTGTAACCTCCGACGTTCAGTTGCGTGTTGTAACAAACGTGGGCCACGCTCAGCGAGCAGCATCTGAAGGGACACTGAGAACTACTTCTTTCTGTGGGGTACGTTAAAGGAGAGTGTGTACCGTGATGTGCCTACAACCCCAGAGGATATGAAACAACGTATTGTGGCAGCCTGTGGCGACATTACACCAGATGTGCTGCGGCATGTACGACATTCATTACGCCAGAGATTGCAATTGTGTGTAGCAAATGATGGCCACTACATTGAACATCTATTGGCCTGACATGTCGTGTCAGGACACACTCTATTCCACTCTGTAATTGAAAACGGAAACCACGTGTGTACGTGAACCTCACCCCTCATGGTAATGTACATGTGCATCAGTGAAAAAGACCAATAAAAAGGTGTTAGCATGTGGACGTAATGTGCTGTTCCAGTCTCTTCTGTACCTAAGGTCCATCACTGTTCCCTTTGGATCCCTACGTAATTCGGTGCTCTCCGATACACACGATCGAACAGCGGAGGAGTGGTACTCAAGCGTCAACTTTAGGTAATAATATCAACGGCACTGATTACGTATTTGTTTATATGTTCAGATGTGCTAACAAAACTAATGAGGTTCCATTTAAAAAAACGTAGGTTTGTGTTAAAAAACATACTTCCGTGCACTTTTTTATGGTTTGTATTAACCAATGACACTAGCCCCTCTCCTCACGTTTGGTCTGTGGAGTCGATTTTTCAGTATTTGATGTTAAACTGACACACTCCACATCATTATGAAATGTCCTGTTCATGATCTACGGAACAAGTATTAGTCTTATATAATGTTGCTACATGCCACTATTTTCTCCAAAAACAATTTAAGTGACTCTGAATGTCTTATGGTTCATCCATATGACTTATCTCCTCTTTTGGTGAGACTGTCAGTGACATCTTACCTTTGGAACTTCTTTAGCCAGCCAGTGCAGCCAAGTGGTTCTAGGTGCTTCAGTCTGGAACCGAGCGACCGCTGCAATCACAGGTTTGAATCCTGCTTCGGGCATGGATGTGTGTGATGTCCTTAGGTTAGTTAGGTTTAAGTAGTTCTCAGTTCTAGGGGACTGATGACCTCAGATGTTAAGTCCCATAGTGCTCAGAGCCATTTGAACCACTTTGAACTTCTTTAAGTAACATTACTTGAATGATAAATTCTTAGATGAAATTATAGGTAGTAAGGCTAAAGCAAAACTGCTCAGCCCTGTTTTCAAATGTTCCTTTACTAAGAAAGTTACACATGTAGTGCCAAGTTTACTTCATGCATCATGGCAAATATGAGTGGTGTAGGTATTAGTGTCAGTGGCATTAAGAAACAGATAAAATCACAAATACTAGAGAAGGCTTTGATGCCCAGTGGAATCCCTGTCAGATTCTATACAGAATTTGCAGCTGAGTTAGCTCCCATTTTAATCACAATACAGCACAAATCCCTTGAATAAAAACCTGTGCCCAGTGCCTGGAAGAAAGTGCAGGTCATATGCATCTACAACAAAGGTAGCAGAAGTGCTGTAACTGGCTCCAGCAGATACATTGAGCTATCACAGCTATTGGAGATCTACTCATATTTGCAGCCCTCACCATCAGTGGCACCGTGATCTGGCTGTCACCACAAGTTGGGCTCTTGAGAGAAGCCACATGATAGAGTTCCTGTGTCAGCATATTTCACCTAATAAAATATGCTCATTATTGCAGACTTCAATAGTGGTAAAAATATTTTCAAACTTGAAATGCATCAATCTGTCAGCCAATATGGACCTGAAATTCATGAAGCAGTGGCTTCTACAACACCAGGAAAAACAGCAGTGACTGCTGCAACAGCAGCAATAGCAATTGATCTTATTACAGCAGCAAATAACAGCACCATCCATCAGAAGCAAGACACCTTTGAGATTCTACCATTTCCATTATTTCTATATGGTGTTAATGATTGGGAAATGTATTTATGGTTCCTCAGCCATTATTTCTCTGCTTACAAGGTAACTGATTCAGATCAAAAATGAACATTTTTTTTTTCTTTCATGGTCTCGACGTAGTGTGCTGGTGTTACCCCATAAGTTGTCATCCACAACATTTCCTGATAGTCTGTCTTTTGCTGAACTTTGTTAAATGTTGTCACATCATTAATGGTGTTCATCATGAGTCCATCCTGAATGGGCTGGAATTTTACCAGCAAGTCAGAATACAATAAGGACTGTGTCACTGACCTTTGGCATCTTATTGGTCACTGTGCTTTTGTGTGCTCAGAAGCAGCATGTTGCAAATCATAAGCTGACTCCATGATTAAAGACTTGCTTCTCCAGTGTTCAGCCAATAAAGAAATGCATGCACAGGCTTTATGGCATTCAGACCCTTCCCCAGACGAGGTACTTAAATTACTCAGCCTTTCAGATTCACACAGGAAACTGACAGCTAGTTGGAGGCTCAGTCAGTAGGGTCTGCCATCTCACCAGTGTGACAGACACTTCCCATAAGTGCAACAGTGTACTACCTGAATGCTGATTAGGGGCATCTAACTACTCACATTAATGAAACTCTCTGTATTATTTACAACTAGGCAAAAAGTAGCAGTTAAATATTAAACATCCAAACTGCAAGCAGTCTTCGAAGCCCATCAAAGATTTGTCCATTCATATGTGCTGTGTGGATGCATCTCACATCAAAAGTAAGTGTCCTCTATCTCATCAACAAGGTCATTCACACATCTGAATATTTCTGCTCCTCATATGACATTCTGCCTCCATAGCTGAGCATTCTGCAAGGCTGACTGTCATGTGGGGGACCCAATTTCAATTCCTGGTAAGCCAGGGATTTTTCCTTGGTGGAGAGACTGGTGTGAGGTGAGACTAACAGAGGAGCTACTCAACTGATCAGCAGTAGTTTGAAGGTCAAGTAACTTGACTATGACTGGAGATCAATGTGCTGACCACATGCCTGTCCACTTTGCATCTGGTGATGCTTTTTGGTCGGTCAGGCCCAGCAGCCTGTCTAGGTCCAGCATATGGAATTAAGAACTTGAGGAAGAGTGTTTGTGTGAAGCCTGTATGTATTGCAAGCACACTATAGAATAATTTGTCCTGTAACATTCTCTAACATATTTGTTACTCATTTCATAAAATTTAAAATGTAATTTTGTTAAACAAATTGTCCATTTCTTGTAATAATGGTAAATCAGACTTTACTTTACATTAGGTCCTTTACAGTTTTAAGATTGTTACCCATACTCATCAACAAGTTTTTAATTCTGTTTATACTTTTTCTTGATTTCCTTTTCCTAGTTAGTAATTTTTTTTATTAAATATGATATACTGTTGTATATTGCCCACAAATGCTAAGCTTTAATTGGTCAGTGCCATCATCATTACCATCACTATCAAATATTTGACATCCAATGTTTGTATAATTCACCTTATTCTATGATGTTCCAATTATTGTTTGTTTGACACTCTCTGCCTATACATTTTAATGGAACATATCTGAATCACCTTAGTTTTGAAGATGACATAGTACACTGCTGTTTTCCTCCACAGATGATGAACTTCGAGAAAAGATGAAGGATTACAGCAGAGCAAAAATTGGTGTGTGAGAGAAAATCAGCAACAACAAGACTAAAATGAGAAGAAGAAAAGTTAAGAATGAACTATAGAATCAGGAAATGAGATGCACAGAAAAGGCAGTGAGACATGTAGTTTTGTGTAGAAACATTTCAAAAAGGTGATGCTTGAATAGAAAAACATGTATAAATGTATGATGAGATTTACTAGGAGCAAGAGGAAAACTCACAAATGGATCAGAGAACAGATTGCATTGAAAGATTTAGTTTTGACTGTAATTTAAATGAAATTTAGATTGACAGGACAGGTGAATGGCTGATAGATGCCTCAATAAAGTTTCTTCCTGGTTTCCAACAGATGAGAGAACACCAGGGCAAGAACCTAATGGAATGTGCATAGATGACATTAGAAATTCAAATGGAGGACTTTATCCAGCAGTGGATGACAAATGGCTGATGATGATTATGGTGAGGTTGTATGAAAATAAAATAATGATGACAAAGCAGTTAATTTAAAAAGGTCTGCTTCTTTCTAACATGCTTCCATCATTTGCTTTTAACCTGCTTCACTTTATTTGACATTTGTGTGGTTACTGCTTGCTGAAACTTCATGCTACATTAAAACTCTGTGCCAGAGGAGGCTTCAGATGTGAAACAATGCATTTTGTAGACAGTGCTGTGTCCTAATATGCCATCCAAGGATGACTTACAATCCATCCTCATTGCTTCAGTTCCATCCATATGCCTCACCTGTATTCCATACTATTGTTTGTTGGGACAAATGATGTAGTAGTGAAACGCGTCAACAATAGCCTTGGGGCTGGCCCGCATCCTGAGGTGGGCCAGATTGTGTAAAGCATCAATGATCCTCCACCAAAAGGCAGACGGCACCAAGGGGCAGGGGGAGCCAGTAGAAATGACGCAGAGGACAGGGGTAGATGACACTTCCACGGTAAAAGATTTGATAGCGAGCGAAGACTCGTCATCTGAAACCAGTCGCTTGGTGTCCACATCTTCAGTCTGAGGTCGTGCCAGTTCATCTAAGTTCAAGGATGCGGAGATCACCGAGATACGAGATAGACAGCTACAACATTTTCCGCACTGCGAATGTAACAAGCGTCCGAAGAATGTTGGCAAATGAAGTCCATGTGCCGGAAGCGACGTGGTGGGAGATCCTTCGGCAGGTTGCATATTGCGTCAACGAGGGGTTTATGGTACGAGTAGATAGTGAAAGGACGCCCCTCAACGTTACTCCTGAAGTGTTTGACTGCCTCATAAACCACGAGAAGCTCGCAGTCGAAGGCTGACCATTTACACTGACTCCTGGTTAGTTTTTTTCGAAAAGAAACGGAGCGGCTGCGTGGAGTCTGCAGTGTGCTGTTGTAAGACAGCGCCCACAGCTGACTCGCTAGCGTCGGTAGTGATAGAAATACAGGTCTCGGGGTCGGGATGGGCGACAGTGACTGCTTTCGTGATGGCTGATTTCAGATTGTCGAAAGCGTTGAGCATGGGCTTAGTCCAGTCCAACTTTCGCTTTCCCGTGGTATGTTTATCGGAGGGGGCGGCAGTAAGGGCCGACTGGACGGAGGCAGCCCAAGGGATATGGCGTCGATAAAAGATTACCGCACCTAGAAAACGTTAGAGTTGCGCGTAATCCTCAGGAAGAGGCAGTGCAAGAATGGTTTCGACATGAGAATCCGTTGGCTGGAGGCCATCGGCCGAGACCATATGGCCAAGTAATGTAACTGATGCAGAGCAGAGTTGAGATTTATCGTGGTTGATAACCGCACCATTGACCATGAGAGCCACACGAACTGCGTCAAGGTGAAATTTGTGTTCCTTGGCAGACGAGTGAAAGATCAGCATGTCATCCAAATAGGCAAAAGTGAAATGCAGAGGTAGCAAAACTGAATCAATGAAACGTTGCCATGGCTGCGCAGTGTTTTTCAAGCCGTAAGGCATGTAACAGTTTTCAAATAGACCGAAGTGTGTTATGATGGCCATCTTCGAAATATCTGGTGGGTGCATGGGAATTTGGTGGTACACCTTCGAACAGTCTAAGACAGGGAAGAACTTCGAGTCATTCAGGAACTGAGGGAAATCCTGGATATGTGGAATGGGATAGTTATTGATTATTGTCCTAGCATTAAGGGACGTGCAGTCCCTGCACATGTGTAGCGAGACGTCCTTCTTAGGCACAAGGTGGATAGGTAAAGACCAGTTGCTGTCCACTGGTCGGAGAGTGCCCGAAGCCAATAAATCCTGAACAATTTCTTTCGCTCGTAGCAATTTGCAAGCATTAAGATGTTGAGGTTTATGATGTATGGGTGGACCATCCATGGTGCAGATTGTGTGACGAGTGCCTTTGCTGATTGCCAAAACCCGTGAAGGGAGGCAGGTGGGGGGAGGTGCGAAAGGGGGGAACGAGCAACGGCAGTTCACTGACCTTGTTGGGCCGCAATGGTGTTGGTGGTGCATCGGCAGCAGACAACAACTGAGGGCATGGCGCAGCAGCCCCGCAGTGCGAGGGATCCCATGAAGTAAGAACATGTGCATCCGTGCCATGTCGGAGTGACGTGGGTGGGGTGACGGAGGCAGACAATGATGGAAGGTGTGGCGTGGCAGCCACGCAATGCGAGGGATCCTGCGGAGCGGGAACACGAGTGTCCTGTAGATGCAATAGTGACAGCGCAGAACAGCCAGCAGGGGAAGGTAAGCTCGATTCAGGAGCGATGCATAATGAAGATGCATTAGAAGCGGCTGACAATTCTGAAAGAAATGACTCTGCAGACAGTACTCCGTACACGAACCAATTCAGCAGAGGTGGCAGCAGTGCGTGTGCATAAGTCCTTGCATTGTGGCTGGAGCCCATAAATCTGCGTGCGGACGTCTGCCAAGCCGGAGAGATGTGCAGTAATACCTTCAACAAGAGATGCACAAGTGGAAAGCATAGCCAAGGAGGTAGAGAGCGGAGTCGTGTCCAATTTGTTCGAGCAGGGAACGGTAGAACTGGATGCGTGGTGGAGCGTTGCGGCCTGCAGGTCAGGTGAAAGATCATAATGGTGTAGAAAGTCGAACCTTATCACAGGTTCATCTACTTTGGCGACGTGGAAGGTCCAAGGAAACGTCACAACCGGTGATAGGTGAAGCGACATTTTGATGGAGCCAAGGACCACGACAGGAGAGTGATTTGCAGCTATCAAAGCGAGGTTTGCATGAGAAAGCATGTTGCCCACTAGCTTGGCTGGGATAACACTGACATCGGCGCCGGTGTCAGCGAGAAAGCGCTTGCCTGATGACAGGTCCATGACATAGAGGCATTGCAGCACCAAAGCAAGTGGTGCGGCATTGGAAGGTAGGCGCCATTTACAATCATAAGGGACGTGGCACTTAAACATGCGTGCTGGAGTCGTTTGGGTATGCACAAGGTGCAAGGCAGTTGCGAGCGGTGTTCCCATAGGTTGCATGGTACCAGCATAGCGGGTAAGGTTGAAGGCGAGGTGGTGTGGATTGGGTGGGGGATGCAGCTGACTGCATCATTGCCCAACATCACTCGGGCTGCTGCTTGGGCTAGGTCAGCTGCTGTCGGGTGGTTGCAGGCAGTACCTCCTGTAGGCTGCCAGGTGGCAGCTCCTGGCAGGCCACTGAACTGCTGAGGCATGTGCGCTGGCCCCTCCCGGCAGGGTGTAGAACCAAAGGTGCAGGCGTGCCAATTGGAGGAGATGGCGAAGTCGTACGTGACAGACAGTGTCAGTGAAGAATGATTGCATAGGCCTGATCGGTCATACATAGACGAACATCGAGAGGGTCTGCTACATGAGATAGTAGGTGAAGGTCTGACGGAAGCTTTGCCATTCTCAAGATCCACAGCACAGCGTCTGGTAGAGATTGATCATCAGTTAATGGATGGAGGTGCCGCCATAGCTGCGAAGGTGTGCGGTCATCCAGGTGCTCACCATGGATGATGTGGTGGATATCCTCTGCTGGAGGGCGAGAAAGGCATTCGATGAGATATGTTTTTGCCATTAAATACTTGGGCAAGGCGGGCAATGAGAGGAGCAGATCACTGATGATGTCTGGATGAGCATGGAAGTGGCTCACCAGGCAGACAAAACATGCGTCGTCATCCAAAATCTCATGGATATCCAGTAGATGATCCACCAATACGAACCAAGTCTTAGGGTTGTCCTTTTGCAACGCAGGCAACTTAGGAAATCTGCCAGATAACAAATGTTGATGGAGTACAGGAAGGCGAAGCTCTATGTGAGTGGTGTAGGAAGCCCCTGACACTGGGATTGCAGTTGCGGTGGAGGATACGTCACTCGAGGTGTGACCAACGGCACGATGTGTCCCAACAGCAAGCCTGGAGGGGGCCATGGTGCAGGTGTAACGGCCAGTGCCGTTACAACAGTGGGCGGAAGGTCGCAGTGCAACCAAGTGAGGGCTGATCTGGAAACAGGCATGGATGAAACGGCCAGTGCCATTATGAGAGCAGATAGAGCGCAAGCGTGGTGTGACCACGGAGCGATGGTCGCGGAAACCAGCGCGGTTCAGACAAATGGTGTCGCCGAGGCAGTGTGCGGGTAATAATTTCAAAAAAGTAAACAATGATTAATAGGAAAGTCCCATACTAGCTTGATATATAAATGAAGAAGTGTGCATTTCGGTAAAGGTGCTAGAAAAGTTATTTTGAGAGTCAGAACTATCTTTATTATGTATGAAGGTTTGTTACGGAGCATGTTTCCATCGTGGTTGTTCTAATTATGTACTTGAGGTATTTGTTGTGAACATCTCTGCTAAAGGTGGCCAATGGGAAATGTGTAAAACCTACAGGAAGATGCACCATTCGTGTGGGTATAAGTCGTCATACACAGCCCTTAGAATTCATCGTCTCACAAGAGTGTAGTCATGACGTAATTCTCGGATGGGACTTTTTTAAAGCTTCTCAGGCAATTATAGATTGTGGTCGGTCGAAGATTATGCTAGACGAGATGAGATACTGTGGATAGGAAGATGCACATCCGAGTGTGTGGAAACTATGTGTGCTGTATGAAGTGATCATTCCTGCAGTCAGCGCTAGAAAGCTAAGCGTCACATGTCATGCCATGCATCATCCATGGATCTTGTAGTAGAATGTAAGAGAAGCATACCACTGAAGAATAACTTAGTCATCCCAGCCTCTGTCGTCTCATTTAAGAACGGATTCGGTGAATTGTGGATAGTTAACTGTCGCCGAGGACCGCAGATCCTTCCAAGACGAATGTGCGTAATAAACTCTGAGCCGTTAAATGAAGAACAGCTAAGCATCATAGAAACCTCCCATGCCGAGTCTGTGAGCGTAATTAGCGCCACCACTATGAGGCAAGATCTTCTAGCTCGACTATCACCAGATCTCACTACGGAACAACAGAAGAAGCTACTTGCCATTCTTCAAGAGTCCTCTGAATGCTTCAATCCACAGGCGAAGAGCAAATGAGACAAATGGAGGGTGAAGCACCGGATTAGCACTGGAGGCCATCAACCAATAAGCCAGAGAGCATACCATGCGTCAGCAACGGAACGTCGAGTAATTCGCTACGAGGTAGAGAAAATGATGAAGAATAACATCATGCAGCCTTCGCAGAGCCCATGGCCGTCACCAGTGGTCCTCGTCAGGAAGAAGGATTGCAGTTGGCCCTTTTTTGTTGATTACAGGAAACTTAATAAGATAACTAAAAAGGACATTTACCCTCTTCCACGAATTAACGATACACTAGATTGTCTGAAGGGGGCTAAGTTTTTCTCAACCACGGACATGTACTCGGGGTACTGGCAAATCGAAGTAGATAAGGCTGATCGTGAGAAAACTGCATTCATCACCCCTGGGGGCCTGTATGAGTTTAAGGTAATGCCGTTTGGTTTGTGTAATTCACCAGCAATTTTTTAACGGATGATGGATAATCTTCTATGTCGCCTGAAGTGGACGATGTGTCTTTGTTATTTAGATGACATTATAGTGTTTCCAGAGACCTTTGATGAACATATAAAAAGACTGAGGGTCGTTCTTAAGAGTCTCCAACAAGGCGGACTGAAACTTAATCCAAGAAAGTGTCTCTTTGGAGCAAAAGAAATCAAAAAACTTAGGCCAGACCCAGAAAAGGTGAGATCAATAGCGGAGTTTCCTATTCCTAAAAGTATTAGAAATGTGAGAAGCTTCCTCGGATTATGTTCTTATTACTGTCGTTTTATCAAAGACTTTTGTATCATAGCCAGGCCACTCCAAGAGTTGTTCAAAGCTGATGCTAAATTTATCTGGGGTGGTGCTCAACAAGATTCTTTCGATGTGCTGCGAAAAGCTCTGACGACTGACCCTGTACTTGGTCTGTATGATGAGAGAGCACCTACACAACTACACACAGATGCCAGTGGGTATGGGATCCGTGCTGTTCTGGTGCAAATTTCGGATGCAAAAGAGAAAGTTGTAGCCTATGCTTCTAGGACTTACAAAAGCCGAGAGAAACTACTCAACTACAGAAAGAGAATGTCTTGCTGCGATCTTGGCCATGTGCAGATTTTGACAGTATCTATATGAAAAGCCATTCACAGTTGTTACAGACCATCATTCACTTTGTTGGCTGACAGATCTTAAGGATCCAACAGCACTACTCGCCAGGTGGGCACTCCTCTTCAAGAGTATGACATTACCATGGACTACAAAAGTGGAAGAAAACACCAAGATGCCGACTGTCTCTCAAGAAACCCTGTGCAAGACCATCAAGAGTTTGATGAAGATAATGACTGTCTCGCTGCGCTCCAGGATCTCTCTGCTGAGCAGAAGAAGATATCTCAAATTACGCTTATCTTAAATCGGTCAGCGGATATGAAAGGACAATTGAAGGTAGTTAATGGATTGCTTCGCAAGAAAGACTTTGATCCGTTTGGAAAGAGGTGTCTACCAGTGTTTCCTAAACACATGCACTTAGATGTTCTACAGAAATTCCATGACACACCTGAGGCACAACATTTGGGATTTATTAAGACATACTATAGAATCCACATGAGATTTTTCTGGATGGGTTTATTTAGGAGTGTCCGTCACTATGTGTCGCAGTGTCGAGAGTGCCAGAGGAAAAAGGCAGTTCCTCAGAAACCACCTGGCCGACTCATACCACTTCCACCAGCCGAAATGCCTTTCCAACGTGTTGGGATTGACTTCCTCGGACGATTTCCAACGTCTGCTAGTGGCACTTGTTTGCACTGATTATCTGACACGCTATGCCATTACAAAAGCCATGAAAACAGTCAAAGCATCCGAGGTTGCCAAATTCATCGTGGAAGACATTGTATTAAAACACGGTGCCCCAAGGTCGTTAATTACGGATCGAGGGAAAGTTTTTCAGTCTAATCTAGTGACAGAGATAAACCGTCGGTGCTACATTACTAATCACATGACGAATGCCTACCATCTGCATACTAACGGACTTACTGAACGCCTTAATAAGACCTTGGCCGATATGCTATCAATGTTCGTCAACGTTGAGCAGAGCAACTGGGATCAGGTGCTACCTTTCGTGACGTTTGCCTACAAAACCGCCAAACAAGACACCACAGGATTTAAGCCATTTTTTCTGGTGCGTGGGCGTGAGGCGACTACGACGATGGACACTGTGTTTCAGTTACAGCCTGATGACGTGGACGACGACTACATCGGCCAGGTGTTAACCAGAGCTGAGGAAGCTCGGCAGTTAGCTCGACTCCGCACGCTGCAGGCTCAAGAAAGCGATCGCCGAATGTACGACGCGAGCCACTGCCCTGTTGTCTACCAGCCTGGTGACCTCATCTGGATCTTCACTCCTGTTCGGAAGATTGGTTTCTATGAGAAAATCTTCAGGCGCTACTTTCCACTTTATGTTGTAAGACGGTTGTCTGATGTTATTTATGAAGTGGAAGATTTCGACCCCGACACAAGATGACGAAAGATCAGAAATACGGTCCACATCCTTCGAATGAAGCCCTACAAGGATCCTGCAACCCAGGGTAAATTCGAAGCGCCAGCGGCAGGCAACAAGGTGACGAAGAGCGTAGCGGCAAAAGAAGTTCTTAGAAGATCACCGCCAGGGCGAGCATCAGTCATCGGGAGTCGGAGTATGCAGGACCGATGACTCGTTCCCGGAATAGGACGACTTAAGGAGGGAGCAATGTCGCAGAGGAAGATAAGTAGTCCCGTGGTGTAGCGGTTATGATACTACAGTGGTGCGCGGAGGTTCGTGAGTTCAAAACTCACCTGGACTGTACAGTTTTAATTTCTGTATTCTGTTCGAGTACGTTCTAGAAGTATCCATAAATGTCAAGAATCATTGTACTGGAATGTTCTGTAGCTGTATATATGTTGTATGTGTTCTGACCGGAGGCAGTTCACTCTACACTCTTGTATGTGCAAGTGCTGAATAAACGTTCGTAAAGTGAAGTTAGTGTTTGTCACTCATCAAAGTACACCTTCTTCTACATGACAATATTGAGCATGTATCCAATAAAAGGAAAAATAAGGTAGGAAATACAGCAGCAAAAATTTAGAAAAGATATTCATATTCCAATAATGTTTATTGATCCTGAAAGTGAAAAGTCTAAAGTAGGAAATACAGTGATGTGACAAAAGTCACGGGATACCTCGTAATATCGTGTCGGACACCCTCTTGCCTGACAATGTAAACAACTCGATGCAAGTCAGCTTGTAGTTGAAACGGGGCACTGCAAGATTGACTGCACAGTCCTTGGCAGCAGTCGATTTCTTTCATCAGTCCAATGGGCCGACGTCAGCGGAAATACTCTTTCCACAGTGGTGTTGTGTTCGGGAATAGGAAACAAATACTCGCATAATTTTAGCAGTTAGCATTTGCGTTCAGTATTTTCGGTCTCCTTAAGAAAGTAAATCCACCTTTCTTCTACTGAGTGTTTAGACTTCCTTTCCTCCGAGCCATACTTAGTTTCTAAAAACCCCCTCAGGTACATGCATTCCTGAAAACGATGCTGTATGAAAAATTCACACCATTTTGAGTCAGGTATATAATAGTGTTTACAATCATTACACCATCTGGAGTTTCAGATAGCGCCATCTAGTCAAATACCTGATATTTATTAAAAGAAATAGACCATTTCTCTAAGTAATCAAATGCTACGGTATATAAATCCATTCCCTCTTCCTCAGATTTCGAAATCAGATTAATTATTTCTTAGTTAGGGTTGTCATTTCTCGATTTGTTAAAATTCGTCTTCGTTTGCATGCCAATAAATTTGTCCGTCTTCCTTTCATTCAGACGTCTTTGTGCGTCGATTAATATAATTCTTATTTCAGTTATCGATACTTTATTCGTCTCCACGCTTTTTATATATGTTTTTTTTCAAACGGAGCCAAGTTTGACTGCAGAAACATGAAGTAAATGCCAACGGTTCAACTACTGATAAAATCGGAAGTTGTTCTAGGCGGTCTGTCTTCGACGTCAAAAAATCGTTTTGATGGAATCCAAAGCTTATGAATTCTCTCAGCTGCGGGCATTAACGACAGCCGTCTTGTATATGAGTGAGACAGAAGGGTATGATGATTCACACCAAGCTATAAGCAGAACTCTTTCAGTTTGCCTCTCCTTACCGTGTATACTGAAAATAATTAAATATTTTCGTGATGAATATTTCAACGTCGACAGTTAACATTCCAGCAGCGCTTGATATAGTACTGTGGAGAATATAGGCAGGGCAACCAGTTGCTTTTACATTTTGACCTAGTTCTTCTTTAATTTGGTGAAACATTCCGCTGGCCGTGTCGATGAAGCCCTCCGAAATTGGTGTTGGCATTGTCTCAACAAAAAGGTGTTAATTTATCTGATGGAATTTGTAGCTGTCAAAGTGTCTAGACAAATGTGTGCAGGTGTCTCCGACGTTCCGTTATTCAGCGAATCAAACTTTAACAGCTTATGTTGGATTCCGTTAGTTTCAGCAAAGTATTGAGCAACTAACGGAAATATCTTTGCAGCTTTGTGGTTCGATGCCTTAAAATGAAACTTCTTGCAATTGTTTAATGCTTTCTGACACGGAGAGTGGTGCGAGAATATTTTAGCAATCGCTGTGGCTTTGGTCCTGGCGGCGGACTGCTTTGCGGCGACTTTGGAGTTAGGATATGTTGCGGCGTTCAGTTTAACAGTACAGCTAAGAGAAGTGAATGACTGATGACCCTCGACAACTTTCTAAGCTGTTCTTAGTTCTGCAGCAGCAACGAACAATTCTTCCTGTATATCTTCTTTAATTGTGAGTGTAGAAATACGCTTTGATGCCGATGCTACCGTGAATCTATTCGTATGATTCTTCGTAGAAACGTGATGTCTCACATTGCCTATCTCCGTGAGTTACTGAGATGAAACAGTTACAAACATCGCACAAAGCTCCCTTCTTGACAAAAGACCAATATTTCGTGTAAGCATCCGAAAAGTGACACTTTGTCTTTCCATCCTTAGGCATTTTCGTTAGCTGTCGTAAGTTTATAAGTCGATAGACAATCGACAGTAACACTTTAGTCATCGAAGTACACGCCACTATACACTTTACGGTTAAGAAAGAATCGTCTTATCAGATCGCTATTCAAATGGGAACTGCCCGATTCTTCCGCGTGGCGCTACTTAAATAGTTCCCGACTCGTACTGCTGGAGAAGTCTGGTTATTTCTCGAATAATGGCGCTGGATGTAGCAAGTGCTTCCATCGTCGGTATAGGATACGCAACACGCAACGTCATCTGTGAGACGACCTTGTCAACATAAACTTGCTGACGTAAATAAAAGTAACTGAGGCTGCATTTACAAGGTGACAATTATTGAACTATACGAAAAAAAACGTGAATTAGTTACAAACTACGACTTGCACACACTTTATTGAAACATGTAAGCGTCACTATATTTATTCGGATTTAGATTATGACATCTTCGACGTGCCTGCCATCATTGGCGATGATGTGGTGCGGACAAATAGAGAAATTCTGCATGACCCGCTGAAGTGTCGGAACATCGATGCTGCCGATGACCTCCTAAATGGCTGGTTTCAGCTCAGATATGGTTTTTGGGTTATTTCTGTACACATTGTCTTTAATATAGCCCACAAAAAGGAGTCGCATTTATTCAGATCCAGAGAATAAGGAGACCAATCGAGGCCTCTGGGTACTCCGCAGCCAGAATTCGGTCTCCGAAGTGCTTTCACTTTGGATAATGAGGATGCAATCATATCCCAAAACGCTCACGTACCGTTCGGTAGTCACCGTACCGTCTAGGGATATCGGACCCATTACTGAGTGACTGGACATTGCACACCACACAGTCACCCCTTGAGTGTGAAGAGACTTCTCGATCGCGAAATGCTGATTCTCAGTCTCTCAAAGGCGACAATTTTGCTTGTTGACAAACCCATCCAGATGAAAGTGAGCATTGTCGTTAAACCAAACCATTCAGCACATATTAATTCCCATCATGCCCCGCGGCCAACAGAGCAGTTTGAACGTCCTAACGCAAACCGTTCAGGAGGTTTGACGATTTTATTTAATATAGTTGAAATAATGTTGCACTGACAGATGGGGTTACTTCAGTGCTTGAGCCAAGCCCGTAACAGTATTTTACAAATTTGGGACAAAGTATGTCTTGTCGGGGCAAGAAGGTCCATATCAGCAACGACCCCGGCACATCGGGACCAATGGTAATCCTGCTGTTCCACTAGCGAATGGCACGTGGGAAGAATGGTTGTCGGTAAGCCTCTGCATTAGCTCTCATTTCTCGAATCTTCCCGCGTCATAGTGTTGCAAGCAAAAAATTATGTATACATATAGAGAATGCTAAATTTACCATATTTTCCATTGGGCTGGCAGTACTAAACCTTCAATTCAGTAGAGATAATCATGGCTAGAAAGTGAATAAATTCTGTAATGAATAAAAAGCATGTCTCCTCCCCCCCCCCCCTTTCCGGATGTCTATGAACTGGACAAATGTTCACCGAGCAGCTACAGTGCAACTGTTTACATGTTGCGGCTGGCATCTGCTGAACACGTGACATCGTAATCACGAAGACCACTTGCTTGTGCCGATATGTATCGAGCAGAAAAGCAGAACTAGGATGCAAAGTGACACAGGTACGGCCACAGATGGTTGTGCCTGTTTATGTTAAATTTTGTCGTTTTTTTGTTTTGATTGTAAGAAATTATCTTTAACAGACCACTATTTCAGAACAGTATTTTGTAAAAAAATATTTCTAATGTTAAGTTTTATCTGTAGTTTCCTAAAATCGAAACTTGTGATTTTTACACCCTGGTGCGAGGCGCGGAGGGGGGGGGGGGGGGTTGTGTGGTTGAAGAGATGCGTTCCACACAAAAGTTTAGGCATTAAGCAATGGTGCTAGTAAAGGTACTTTAATAATGTTTGCTATTGAAATCAATGTATCTGTCGTCACAGGAGCGGAAAAGTTTACAAATAGGAGCAGCGATTCCTTATTTGAGGCAGTTCGTTAAGAAGGGCGGGCAAGCACAGATCTTGTCGCTAATAGCAAGCGAATCCCAGTGGCGCAATTAGCTGAATTAGTAGTTTATCTGAAGCTGCCAAGTATAACATGTGCAGTCGTGTTGATTAGTGAACAAAAGTTTTATTTTGAATGGTGGAAGTAATGTCAGACTTAGAATTGTCTAGATCAGTTGTACAAATCTTATACCGATCCACATTGTCATCGCTCTCCTTTGTACTGGTATGTAGGGCTGAGCTAACTATCCAGTGTTGTTGTTGATCATCACAGGTGACCTTATAGTCAAGAACAAGGGTGGGTTAACGTGACAGACGTGAAGAATATTTTTGTGAACGTTGCCAGGCTGTAATTTAATATCTTGGTCTTTATTGTATAAAGTCCCGCGCAGCAAAATATTTTGTGCAGGCGTCGTTAAATGTGTGAGTAATATTCACCAAGGTGTTCAATCTCTCACATGTGAGAAGCGAGTTCATAGAGAACACAATTATTATGAATTAGTGGTTACCGTGAATGCTCGTTGCAGTCTATTGTGACGCACATATCGCTTTCGTTATGGGTATAGTACTTGTGTGTACCAGCTTAATTTGAAGACACAGACGAGGTTGGTATTTATTTGCTGGCCAACTAACGTCTTCCCAGGCCTGTCATTTCATTCAGAGCGTACGCTTGAGTCACCAGGAGTAACGCAACGTCAGAGGTTGTACAGTGAAAGCGAAGGAAGCGAGTTTTACAAGCCGCAGCGTCGCTGGAATATGGCGACGCGCCTAACAAAGCAAGGAGATACGAGTCGGAGAGGGACTGTGTGTGTCTGTAGCTCGCCTTGCCGCTTCTATTGAGAGTTCATTGTCATAGAGACGTTGTAGTTCGTAGGTTTCAGGTAACTAGTAGAACTGTTGCAAAATGACTAGACAAGTAAATAAGTTACTCCCACACCCGGGTATAGCAGCCCGTTATTACTGAAACGTATTTGTCGTCTGGCCTGTTGACAACAAGCATTACATGACTCACAGCGTCTTCGATGGGTTTTCTTTCTTGAAACTGTAGCAGTCTGTCATCTCTGAGGCGGCTGCATAGTAACTGTTTGCATTTAAGGTAGAGAATTTATCAAGCAAGTGTGCCTGTATTATCTTGGCTGTCTCAAGTCTTTGCATTCACCTTGTTTCATTACGATAATATTCTAGGTCTCCTATTCCTGTAGAAAACACTGTTAAAAACGTTGCTCCAAGCAGTGAAAGAGACAACAACGCACTGTCATAATATCAGTTAACTGTGCATGAAACAATAAAAACTAAATTTGGATGAATATATTGAATAATTGTGGTAAATGCAAGGTTTTTCAAAGACATTCATCTGATTTCACAGGACTGTACCTTCCATATAAGTGAATATAGAAACCTGAGAATAATAGAAAACAGGACGACAAAGTGTTGTTTCCCAAACGAACCACCTCATTTTACAAGGGTATATCTTTTACCAGAATGCACATAATACCTTGGAGAACTTTTTATAATTACCTTTTGATTAGATGTTTTCATATACCTTCTGGAAATGTTTTAATGTGCCCTCAGTTGGATGCACGACAAGTATCGAGACGACAGTGAAACTCAGCCCCTACTTTTAAGAGAATGTCTTGTGTTTGTAAATAATGTGTGCATACAGGTCATTAAATAATGTCAAGATTTCTGCAGTCACAGCGCCGGCAGATGTCAGCTGGCTCCGATGTCGTACTGTCAGAGATAGACCTGCACACATCTGGCTGCCAGACCGGACTTGCGCTCCACACTCGGCATTTGTTCTGTCTCCCTCACTCCGTCCCCTTCCTCTTTTTTCCCCTGTTTAATCTTTTTTAAAGATTTTCTGCTGTAGAGATGGTTGCCGTGAGAGGAGCTGCTCACAGCAATTGAAAAGATGGTCGATCCTCTGACTGTTCAACAGAGAGTACAGATTGCTACACGTTAAGAAGTGTGGAATTCCGTCGCCTGGTGCAGAGACGATGGCGTACTGTGAATGGAGTGACTGCCGCAATTCTTCCAGAGACAGGAACTGTCACAGAAAGTTAATGACCACAGGCTCGGTCAAAAATGCAAGAAAAACTCGTCGCCCATCCAAGTCTCGATCTGATGATAAAGGTTGGCTGTGCAGGAAATGTTAGTAACCAATCCTTCGAAATCAACTCGACAAGCATCATGTGAAAATGGGCTCACAAGTTAGGAGACATTTCAGATCCTGCATAAGGATCTGAATTACTGAATGTCAAAATCTCATCAAGTGCAACAGCTGACACTGGAATGAAGTATGGGGAGTCGATGTTGGGTTGGCATAAACGTTGGCCCCAAATGTTTGATAATCCATGTGGGAGACTTTATGAGACAAGACAATTGCCATTATTGGACAGAACAAACACGATCCTGGTGTACGGCGGAGAAGATGCAGTCTCGTCAAAAAGCGACCATATGATGTGGAATGAATGTCACACATATTATTGGGCCATTTATCCTGCACAACATAATGAATGTAGAATGCTACCTACTTGTAAATTATGTATGCCCCACAGTATCTGCATGGGATGACAGCGAAATAAGCATGCGAAATTTAAACGAATAGAAAATCTCCAAATCTGGCTATCGTTTACAGAAGCTTAAAAATTTAGCGCGGGCTTCAATGGGAGATGCTTATAACAGTTTCCACTGAAAGGGTACAGTACTACCCGACATAGAAAAAATTTGCCTCATTGTGTTGTTGCTCAGATGGCTAACTCGCCTTTTTCTCTCTCAGAGTGTCAAAATTATTAACTTGCTTCACACGAATGTAATTAATAATGGCAATTTTGGTATCATGATTACTTAATTATCTCACACACGGATCCTCATCTGGAAGTCTGCACAAGCACTTTCCATTGTCTCTTGGTCAGATTGAGACAAAGTCACTACTCACCACGTGGAAGTGCTTGTTCCTAATTCAAATTCTGCACACGCAATTCTTAAATATTCTCAGCTTAAATCTATACATGCAAGTATCTCAGCTTAAAATTGCCACACACTAGTATCTCAGTTTAAAATTACCACGTGTGGTTTCATGTGGCCGTTAGTCACTACCAAAGGACTTAAATATCTTCAACATTTCCCGGTCCTGTCAGCAACTGTGTAAATATTAATTTTAATATTAATAATTAATAGCCTCAGTTGCACCATTTGCCTAGAATTTACCTAGGTTTCAGCTGGGATAACCCAACCTTCTTCAGAATAACAGTAACTAACGTTTGTGCATAGTAGACATCGTCAAGCTAAAACAACAAATCCGTAAATTATCGTCAGACTATAAAACTTATCTGGAACTGCCTCGGCCCCACTTCGAGACCGCGATGCGGCAGCCACGAGTGCTGTACTGGAACTCATTATTCCAGTACAGCACTCGACGCAGCACTGGATATTTTTGGACTGTTACCGCAAACAATTGGTAATTTTACATATACGTAGACTGGTAGTGGTAGAACTTTTCTCTAAATTTATCAAATTGTATCTGAGGAAAGCAACAATATGGTTCTCAACCGTTATACAAATGTAAGTAACCCAAAGAGAGTGTTATCTGACAATGGCTCTCCATTTGGTTCAAAGCGGAGGAAAGAGAGTTTGACAAGCAACAAAGTACAGTTTGTGCGCCACCCATCAAGCAATCCAGCTGAGAGATATATGCGAGAGCTTGTGGGTTTATACATGCATTACTGCCACAAAAACCACTCAGTTTGGTGGAAGTACGTAATTGAATTTGAGCAGATAATGAATTCATTAAACCATGAAAGTATGGGATCCACTCCTGAGGCAATTTTGAAACGAGAGAAAACAAAGAGTTTCTTGGGGAAGTTATTGCAGTTAACCCTTGTAAAGAGATAACAATGGGCGAGAAGAAAGAATTGCTTAGAAACAAGATGGCAAAGCTAGGTGAGAGTAAGATTGATTGGCATGATGAAAACTTAAAGCTTCCAAAATTAAATGTCAGCGATTTGGTTCTTGTGAAATCTTAAGAGAAATGGAGTGAGACTAACCATGGGATAAGCAAAATTAAATATGTGTATAATAGACCGTACAGGATAGTAAATACCACACAAGAATGCTTATTACTTAGAATACCCAATACCAAAGAAGAGTTTTGGTACTCAGAATGTGGTCGATCTGGAAAGCTATGAACCAAGAGTTCGAAATGACACTGGACAGCCGTAAAATATATCCTGGAAAGAAAGGAGGAGGAAAAAATACAAAATAAGTATTGTAATTAATTAAAGTATTGCAGAACTATGTTCAAGTATATGTATGTTAACACTAGTGAACAACGTTTAAAGCAATTTTCCAAGTTTCCCTGAAACCAAATGTTATATATTGTAGAAAAGACTGAGTTTCTGTAATAGAGTCTTGCAAATGCAGTAAAATACCAAGCAGAGAGCTGTGAGTAAGGTTTCTCAATGGAGTGATAAAGCGGAATTCATGGGGACTGAGGAGGAACTCAGTCCTCCACGAACATAATGAAAGAAATGAAAATGAAGTGATCAAGAGACAGTCGAAGATGTATTCCCCCCCCTCCCCTGATTGGTCTATTTCTGTAAATTTTACAAGTGTGTGGTGTAGTTGTAGATGTATTAACGTTTAGTAGTAAGAACGAAAGAGTAAGTGTTGAGTCAATTATAAATTTGGCAAAAGACGTTCCTGAAAGCAAACAATAAACAATTTATATTGTGATATATGTGTACTATACGGGTAACGAATATTAAATTGAAACTGAAAAGGCGGAAATATTTATATGAGCCCACACTTTTAGGATGATTCAACGAAATGTTGGGCATGTGTGATGCTACAGTTAAATTCAAATTGAAATGTCTAAATTTTTTATCTAAGCGGTAGAGAATGAAATCCGATTAACGATTCAATAAAATTATCGATCTTGTACTAAAGATTAGTGCTAAGGAAACCCCTGCAACTATGTCAAGATGTAAAAGTGTTATTTCTGTGATAAAAGTTGGTTGGAAGGAGAGTGTAGTTTGTGAAAACGATAATTTTATGGAAAATGAAATACGGAAATGAAGGTAATTTAAGAATGCACTGACTGTAACGTTCTAAGGGTATTCGAACATGTAATTTATTTAAAAAAAAATTGAAATCATAAAGCTAGGGAATCCACTTTGGTTTTTCGAGTCTTATGGGTGGCCGTGGTTGGTTGGTTGGTTGGTTTGAGGAAGGAGACCAGACAGCGAGGTCATCGGTCTCATCGGATTAGGGAAGGACGGCGAAGGAAGTCGGCCGTGCCCTTTCAAAGGAACCATCCCGGCATTTGCCTGGAGCGATTTAGGGAAATCACGGAAAACCTAAATCAGGATGGCCGGACGCGGGATTGAACCGTCGTCCTCCCGAAGGCGAGTCCAGTGTCTAACCACTGCGCCACCTCGCTCGGTAGGTGACCGTGGTGTGAGGAACACACGGGAGGAAAAGAAGGAAAAATCAGAGCCAGTTTTAGCCGATTCTTGGCAATGTACGTATCACCATGTGCCATGTCTGGCAATGTGAGGCGTAAACAGAAAAAATTCGGTGTGAAAGTGCTTAATGTGTTGTGTGGCAGTGGCTTCTAGTTCCCGAAGTCATCTCCAGTTTATTTTACGTCAGAAAGCAAAAATGTCAGCGTGGTTTTATATGATGGAATATGGAGCCAATGATACAGCAAGTTAACATAGCTACCGCATGTGTGTGGTAGTTATAAATTAATTCTATCACTAGAGACGTGAAGAGTGTAACCAAATTTTCATTCAGAAAGCAGGAACTTCAACACCGTTACGACTGCAATCAACAAGGCAAGACATTTTTGTATTAACCGTATTTAGTAGTGTATCAGGATATTTTAGTCAACCCTATAATTTGTCAAAGCTTTAGGATAGTTTTGTTAAAAGTATTGGTTAGAATCATTGTCCCAAAGTCATATACCGACCAAAAACTCCCTGTCCGGTTTGTTAAAGGTCTAGTCTGTCGTTTTGCACTGCAAAAAGACCTTAATTAATTAATTATGGTGTTGTGGCAATCTTTTAGTGTTTTGTAAAAGTAATTTTCAAGAATGATTGTTTACTTTTATTTTGAAGAGATAATAAGTGTGGTCCGCTTTGATATCTCATTGTAAAGTTCAGTGTTAGGAGTAATCTTACGTTTCAGTTTGCTTTAATAGATCACTAATTTCAGGTAATTGTTTATAGTAAAGGTGGCAGACAGTAAGGTGTGTAAGAATATCTCAGTCCGCCTCCCTCGTGTTTCCAAGTAAAACTGTTGCCACAAAAGTCATTAACGTAAATTTATTTCTGGCACATCCAGAAACATAAACTGAAAGAAATTATTTCAATTGCTTCTTCTGAGTTGGCGACCAACACAATCTTCATAGACACTGTTTTTCTTTCAGTGGGGTCTGTCGTAAGGTAAGACTACATAGCTGCAAGCTGTTTGCTACAGACCAAATCCAGGTAGGCCATATAAAGTGTTGTGTATATAATAACTTATGTAGTGTACCAATTCTGAAAATCGAGCCCCATTATTCACACCTCGCTTTGGAGAGAAGTTTAAATCGTAAGAAGGTAAAACTTCCTGGCAGGTTAAAACTGTGTGCCGGACCGAGTCTCGAACTCGGTTTGGCAGAAGAGCTTCTGTGAAGTCTGGAAGGTAGGAGACGAGGTTATGGCAGAAGTCAAGCTGTGAGGACGGAACGTGAGTCGAGATTGCGTAGCTCAGCTGGCTGCCGGCACGGTAGCTCAGCGTGTTCGGTCAGAGGCATAGTTGCCCTCTGTTACAAAACAACTGAGTGAATAGATGAACGACGAATTTGAATGGGTGTCATGGGACCTCTGCCGCGAACAAATGCAACGAACAAAATGAGATTATAAAAAAACAAGAAGGTGGTAGAGCACTTGCCCGCGAAAGGCCAAGGTCTCGAGTTAGAGTCTCGGTTTAACCTGCCAGGAAGTTTCATATCAGCGCACACTCCGTTGCAGAGTGAAAATCTCATTCTGGCATAAGTTAGTGTCTTGCTGATAATAGTGTTCTTTTAGGTAAGACATGTCAAAATTTTTGGTAGAGATTGTTGTTAATGTTAGTAAAAACAGTGTAATGTTGTGCAGTTTTAATGAATATGCCCTATTGGGCTAACTTAAAGTTGTATTTTTCTGAGAAGCGGCACGTACACAGCGCAGAAGGGACGAAAGTTCTTTTTTATGAGGCAGTCCCGGCGCCTAGCGATACACGTGAGTAAATTTGACCGCCAGCCGTGTTCACTTTCGATAGTACGACCAACGCTGCAGTTTTACTTCTGGAGAGATATAAAAAGTATTTTGCGCATTATTAATTCCACTTTAAGCAATATTAGTGGACAATACGGATAAATATTGTCGCGTTCATAGTTAAAAAGTATTGCTTTCCCTGTTAATTAACGTTAAAAAACGGTTGGATTACACACGATTCGCACATTTAAAATATAGAAGCCAAAAAAATGGCTCTGAGCACTATGGGAATAAACATCTGAGGTCATCAGTCCCCTAGAACTTAGAACTACTTAAACCTAACTAACCTAAGGACATCACACACATCCATGCCCGAGGCAGGATTCGAACCTGCGACCGTAGCGGTCGCGCGGTTCCAGACTGTAGCGCCTAGTGGAATGGTGGGTTTGGTTTTAAGGTGCACCAGACGAAATGGAAGAAATGGAAGAACAGATCTGGAATGTTATCAGCAATATCCCACGTGACTGCCTCCAGAGGGCTGTAGATTCCAAAGCTGCCATTTGAGGCGATTGGTCGGGTCACAGACCCACATATTGAATTTTAAATTTTGCATACATAACAATGCAAGCACGATGTTAATTTCAGTAAATTTGCGTTGTAAATGTAGAATTTATTCGCCTGTTTCAATGCCAAGTTATTTTCCAGACGCTCAGCAGTGGTTCATCCATGAGAAATAACCTTGCTGATCCGAAGACGTTGTTTTGCTTGTGGACAATCTCTTGATGTGATAAATCATGTGGTATTTCACCATTCGAGCGATCACCCTGACCCTGAAGCGATATTAATATCCTCATAAGGAACCTGTTTAAAAAATACATTGGTGTCCCATCTTAACAATATTTTTCTTATACGTGGATCGCAAATCAAATAGTACTAGTGAGAGATAGTGAATGAACTCAAACTAGGACATCACCATTGCTTAGGATTTCGTATGGGAAAGGGTGGCAGAAATCATGAAGATTGACGCCAAGTATCCCACCGAAACCCACTCGCAAAGAGCCAAGAATCAGCACAACGTTATTCGTAAGAACTTCATGGGTTTCACACGACGCCTGCACAAAAACTACAAGGCATTCAGGAAACAGACACACGTCAGTGGACAGAGCACTTTCCCAAGATTTTAACTCACATTACTAGTGTTCAATATGGATACCGTTTGTGATGTTGAAAATGTCGATATGTACATGCAGTTCACTGAAGTCGCCGACTTGATTTGTCTGGGAAGACGCGACGACAATTTACTTTGGGAATCTGTTTATTGGACTGCATATCTTCTGCTGCAGATTAATTCGATGGACAACATGGAGCATATAATTTTTCTGCATGTTGTAACACTTTTTCCCCCTAGCGCAACATCGTCTTGTGAAGTCCTTACCGTGCTTTGACGAATCTGATTCGTGATAAGAATTTTGCACCAAACATGTGTACTGGATTAGCCGAGCGGTCTAGGGCGCTGCAGTCATGGACTGAGCGGCTGCCCTCGGCGGAGGTTCGAGTCCTCCCTCACGCATGGGTGTGTGTGTTTGTCCTTAGGATAATTTAGGTTAAGTAGTGTGTAAGTTTAGGGACTAATGACCTTAGTAGTTAAGTCCCATAAGATTTCACACACATTTGAAACATGTGTACGTCGAGTCATACTCTTGGAACCAAGTGTGGGCCGCACACAGACATCGGGAGTCACGCTCGCGGGAACGAAAGTCAGGTGCCTGCCGGACTGGCCGAGCGGTTCTACGAACTACAGTCTGGAACCGCGTGACCGCTACGGTCGCAGGTTCGAATCCTGCCTCGGGCATGGATGTGTGAGATGTCCTTAGGTTAGTTAGGTTTAAGTAGTTCTAAGTTCTAGGGGACTGATGACCTCAGCAGTTAAGTCCCACAGTGCTCAGAGCCATTTGAACCATTTTGATAGGCAGGCCAAGCGTAAACATCACGAAACTAACACAAGACACAAACACTTCTCAGTAACAAACGTGATTTAGTTCTTACCATTACGTCACGAGAATTGGTGGCAATTCATTAAATCTATGTTACAAAGCATTCGTACTAGTAGCTTCGTATCTTCGTTTTAGAAGAAAACTGTAGCATACTCTTGCATAGGGTGGCCAAGAACAGTCTGAAAAGCTTGTAAGGGTGTTGCAGGGTAGACTGTGCTCAGATGTAGTAGCTAAGAAAATATTCAGTACGTTGCGCTGATTCCGATTTAACACTAGAACAGTGAAGCGGTGAAAATGTTACATTGTTACTAAACCATTGGAATTTTACTACTCCATATTTTATTCAAAGAATGACATAATTTATAGTTTGTGCACTTGTTAATTACAATTATAAGGTCTCCATTGATACGTCACATACGAAATACGTACAAAATGTCCTGTTTTACACCATATACTGACAATACCACACTGGTGGGAATCGCGAATTGATACCACCTGCAGTCGTAAATTTTATGAAGGTTCACTATTCTAGGGTTAATCAGCTCTGAATTTAGCCAGTCAGGTCGTTGAAGCAGCCTGCCAGAGGCACTGTCACCAAATGCGTTCTTCGTTTTGTTTCCGCAAGCCGAACAAATGTAGCTTCTGCTCACCTAGCTTAAATTTATCACTCTCGATGAAGGGCACATTTTTAACTGCTAACGAGTATTTGAACAAGTGGTAACTCACAGACCCACAGATATCTGTTCATACCGCATTTTAACGCGTGCAAGGACTTGAATTTGTGCGCAACGGCCTGATTGGCTAATCTCTAACTCAGAAATGGCGCAACGCTTCGAATTTTTGTCTTGACAAGACAATTTCTCAGCACAAAATCCCCTGCAACACCCTCACAAGTTTTTCAGACTTTCTGATTACAGGACCGAGCGTGGTGGCGCAGTGGCTAGCACACTGGACTCGCATTCAGGAGGACGACAGTTCAATTCTGCGTCCGGCCATCCTGATTTATGTTTTCCGTGATTTCCCCAAATCGCTTCAGGCAAATGCCGGGATGGTTCCTTTGAAAGGGCACGGCCGACTTCCTTCGCCGTCCTTCCCTAATCCGATGAGACCGATGACCTCGCTGTCTGGTCTCCTCCCCCAAACAACCCAACCCAACCCTCTTTAAAGGGGTTTACTTGGAATTAGTAAAGAAGAATCCGCCAGTGACCTTGCCGCCGTGGTAACACCGGTTCTCGTAAGATCACCGAAGTTAAGCGCTGTCGGGCTGGGCTAGCACCTGGATGGGTGGTCATCCGGTCTGCCGAGCGCTGTTGGCAAGTTGGGTGCACTCAGCCCTTGTGAGGCAGAGTAGCTACTTGACTGAGAATTAGCGGCTCCGGTCTCGGAAACTGACATACGGCAGGGAGAGAGGTGTGCTGACCACGTGCCCCTCCATATCCGCATCCAGTGACGCCTGTGCGCTGAGGATGACACTGCGGCCGGTCGCTACCGTTGGGCCTTCATGGCCTGTTCGGGAGGAGAGGAGTAACAAAGAATCCGGTGATAGCGATGTGACTGTACAAAAGAAAAAGCGAGCAAAACGTTTAAGCTAAAAACATACCAATCACTTGGAAATATTCGGAGACTCGTGGCATAAAGGCATCTGCTTCATATCACTTAGGTGAACACTCAGGATTATTAGAACTGTTATCTAATATGTTTGATGAAAATTTGTGGGAAATACTTGTTACGGAGACAAAGACAACAAAGGTAAAAGACGGAAAGTGGGCGACACTTGGCATCCTCTTACTTTCGTCGAAATCAAGGCCTACTATGCATTGTGCATTTCGATGGCTGAAGTCAGAAAACCAAATATCAAAGTGTATCGTTCTGAAAGAGCAGTGGTAGCAACGCCAATATTTAAATAAGTAATGTCTTTTACAGGATTTAAACCAATTTCGATATCCTT
The DNA here is from genome assembly GCF_021461395.2 of Schistocerca americana. Classification (NCBI taxonomy): domain Eukaryota; kingdom Metazoa; phylum Arthropoda; class Insecta; order Orthoptera; family Acrididae; genus Schistocerca; species Schistocerca americana. The sequence continues at coordinate 809,816,535 of NC_060122.1, read as the reverse complement.
ACATTTTTGCAATAATGACATTGCTTTCAGTACTGACTAGCTTCGAGAGATAATAACTCATCTCCTGATCCGTGTGTTGTACAATGATATGATTTAATACGTACATTCAGCGCCAAATGCGGATACTGACTGCAAAATGTGTTGCGAATAGAGTTAGTGGCAAAGAAGTAAAAAGGATCACGCAGTATGCGACAGTTTTTTACGCACCTCATTATTTATGACGTCATATCTACTGAACTACAGTGAGGTGACAAATTTCATGGATACCTCCTAATATCGTGTCGGATTTCCTTTTGCCTGGTGTTGTGCAGCATCTCGACGTGGCGAGGACTCAAACAAGTCGTTGGAAGTCCCCTGCAGAGATACTGAACCATGCTACCTCTATACTGGTCCATGGTTGCGAAAGTGTTGCTGATGCACTACTTTGTGCACGAACTGACCTCTCGATTACGTCCCAGATGAATCTATGGGATTTCTGTCTGGCGATCTGGGTGGCCAAATAAATCGCTTGAATTGTCCAGAATGTTGTTCAAATCAGTTGCGAACAATTGCAGCTTGGCGACATTAGCCAACATTGTTTGAGAAGATGAAGTCCATGAATGACTGCAAATGGTCTCCAGGTAGCCGAACATAACCATTTCCAGTCAATGATCGGGTCAGTTTGACCAGAGGAGTCAGTCCATTCCGTGTAAATAAAGCAGTATGGAGCTACCACCAGCTTCCCCAGTGCCTTCTTGATAAACTGGGTCCATGGCGCCACCCTCGAAACATACCATCAGCTTTTACCAAATGAAATCAGGAATCATCCGACCAGGCCACGGTTTTCCATTCGGGTAAGGTCGAACCGATTTGATGACGAGCCAAGGAGAGGCGGTGCAGGTGATGTCGAGCTGTTAGCAAAGGCACTCGCACTGGTCTCTGCTGCCGCAGCCCATTAACAGCAGGTTTCACTGTACTGTCCTAACGGTTACGTTCGTCGTACTTTTCATACTGATGTCTGCAGTTATTTGACGCGGTGTTGCTTGTCTGTTAGCACTGACATCTATTCAAACGCCGCCGCTCTTGGTCGTTAAGTGAAGGCCTTAGGCCACTGCGTTGTCCATGGTGAGAGGTAATGCCTCAAATCTGGCATTCTCGTCGCATTCTTGACACTGTGGATCTCCAAATATTGAATTCCCTAACGATTTTGGAAATGCAATGACCCACGCCGCATCTATCTCCAACTACCATTCCTCGTTCGAAGTCCGTTAATTACAGTCATGCGACCATAAACACATCAGAAACGTCTTCATGTGAACCACCTGAGTACAAATGGCAGCTCTGCCAATGCACTGCACTTTTATACCTATTGTACGCGATATCACCACCATCTATCTACTGTCCCATGACTTTTGTGACTTCACTGTATGATATGTAGGTGGTTGTTATGGCCACTGCGATTGTTGCCTGATAGTAATGGATACGTGTATAAAAAAAAATAGTTCAAATGGCTCTGAGCACTATGGGACTTCACTTCTGAGGTCATCAGTCCCCTAGACCTTAGAACTACTTAAACCTAACTAACCTAAGGACATCACACACATCCATGCCCGAGGCAGGATTCGCACCTGCGACCGCAGCTTTCGCGCGGATCCAGACTGTAGCGCCTAGAACCTCTCGGCCACTCCGGCTGGCAACGTGTATCAAGTTTCATGAAATCGATCCACTGGTTTTGGAGAAGATATGGAAGAGACAGACATACACATAGTCATACGAGGTTTGTCCAGAAAGTAATGCACTGAAATTTTTTTCTTCAACAGTTTTTCACTGAAAAAAATGAGAACTACACACATGAAAGAATGGTGTTTTATCTGCAAACCCTATTTTTCCACGTAATCTCCATCCTGTTCTATGTGTTACGGCGCAAACTCAAGCGCCGGCACGCCAGCCGGGACGACAGAGAAGAGAAGGCTGTGAGAAGAAGTCAGCCAATCCCACGCTGACCGGACCTCCTTCCAGGACAACGCAACAGCAGTGGTCCCTATGTGAAGAGGCCATACGCGTCCGATCGACTGGTGGCGGCCCAGTTCAATAGCAGCGTCAATAATAGGCATTTCAGTAACAGCTTCAAGATCAGCGACTTCAATAGCAGCGTCAACTCTAGTCACTTAGCTTGTACTCTCTGTGTGCCACTATACTGAAGAAGAGTGATTATTTTGTATGTCGCCCTTTGCTTGGACACATCTACGTAATTGCCAAAATTAATGACTGTAATTTTATTATTGTAATAAACTCTCCTCCCGAACTGCCCATGAAGGCCCAAAGGTACCGACTGGCCGCCGTGTCACCCTCAGCCCACAGGCGCCATTGGATGCGGATATGGAAGGCCATGTGGTCAGCGCACCGCTCTCCCGGCCGCATGTCAGTTTCCGAGACCGGAGCCGCTACTTCTCAGTCAAGTAGCTCCTCAGTTTGCCTCACAAGGGCTGAGTGCACCCCGCTTGCCAACAGCTCTCGACAGACTAGACGGTCACCCATCCAAGTGCTAGCCCAGCCCGACAGCGCTTAACTTCGGTGATCTGACGGGAACCAGTGTTACCACTGCGGCAGGGTCGTTGACCATTATTGTAATAAAACTCATTGATACGGCTTGTTTGATTGTTTCTCTAGCGAACCGAGTATGCAGGTTTCCTAGACACTACATTATAGCCTTCCTCCAGCGTGAAACAAGGGCGTGAATGCCCTGTCGGTACCAATCCCTGTCCTGGTGGCGGAGCGTGAATCAGATCTTCCACGAATGACCGAATGAGATCCTTTAATGTCCCAAACAAGTGGAAGTCCGAAAGGGCTAGATCAGGGGCTGTCAGGTGTGACAGCCGTGGATGGTCTCCCCGACCGCTGCAAATCGTGGAGCTCCGCCGAACCGCCTTCTGATGACCTCACCCTTCGTGCCCCGTGACTAACTGTACTTCTGTCGACAGCAGATGGTCCATTGACTTTGCGTTTGTGAATATTCCCCACAACTTCTTTCTCATCAGAGAGAAATTCCACGACGGTACGTTGTTTGTAACGTACGTCACCTACAGACGCCATTTTGAAGCTGTCCTGCAGCTACGCTATCTGTCGGACGTGACGGAAACTTGGCGCGCTCACTCAGGAGCATTGTTTTCGGCTGAGAACAAAAATGCGGGGCATTACTTTCTGGGCAACCCTCCTACATCTATTTTTATAATAGGCCTTTGTATGGATTTTGAACTATTGTTTGAAATATTGTATCAACATACACTCCTGGAAATTGAAATAAGAACACCGTGAATTCATTGTCCCAGGAAGGGGAAACTTTATTGACACATTCCTGGGGTCAGATACATCACATGATCACACTGACAGAACCACAGGCACATAGACACAGGCAACAGAGCATGCACAATGTCGGCACTAGTACAGTGTATATCCACCTTTCGCAGCAATGCAGGCTGCTATTCTCCCATGGAGACGATCGTAGAGATGCTGGATGTAGTCCTGTGGAACGGCTTGCCATGCCATTTCCACCTGGCACCTCAGTTGGACCAGCGTTCGTGCTGGACGTGCAGACCGCGTGAGACGACGCTTCATCCAGTCCCAAACATGCTCAATGGGGGACAGATCCGGAGATCTTGCTGGCCAGGGTAGTTGACTTACACCTTCTAGAGCACGTTGGGTGGCACGGGATACATGCGGACGTGCATTGTCCTGTTGGAACAGCAAGTTCCCTTGCCGGTCTAGGAATGGTAGAACGATGGGTTCGATGACGGTTTGGATGTACCGTGCACTATTCAGTGTCCCCTCGACGATCACCAGTGGTGTACGGCCAGTGTAGGAGATCGCTCCCCACACCATGATGCCGGGTGTTGGCCCTGTGTGCCTCGGTCGTATGCAGTCCTGATTGTGGCGCTCACCTGCACGGCGCCAAACACGCATACGACCATCATTGGCACCAAGGCAGAAGCGACTCTCATCGCTGAAGACGACACGTCTCCATTCGTCCCTCCATTCACGCCTGTCGCGACACCACTGGAGGCGGGCTGCACGATGTTGGGGCGTGAGCGGAAGACGGCCTAACGGTGTGCGGGACCGTAGCCCAGCTTCATGGAGACGGTTGCGAATGGTCCTCGCCGATACCCCAGGAGCAACAGTGTCCCTAATTTGCTGGGAAGTGGCGGTGTGGTCCCCTACGGCACTGCGTAGGATCCTACGGTCTTGGCGTGCATCCGTCCGTCGCTGCGGTCCGGTCCCAGGTGGACGGGCACGTGCACCTTCCGCCGACCACTGGCGACAACATCGATGTACTGTGGAGACCTCACGCCCCACGTGTTGAGCAATTCGGCGGTACGTCCACCCGGCCTCCCACATGCCCACTATACGCCCTCGCTCAAAGTCCGTCAACTGCACATACGGTTCACGTCCACGCTGTCGCGGCATGCTACCAGTGTTAAAGACTGCGATGGAGCTCCGTATGCCACGGCAAACTGGCTGACACTGACGGCGGCGGTGCTCAAATGCTGCGCAGCTAGCGCCATTCGACGGCCAACACCGCGGTTCCTGGTGTGTCCGCTGTGCCGTGCGTGTGATCATTGCTTGTACAGCCCTCTCGCAGTGTCCGGAGCAAGTATGATGGGTCTGACACACCGGTGTCAATGTGTTCTTTTTTCCATTTCCAGGAGTGTATATTTATAAAAAAGGAACGCGACGTATTTGAGTGTTGCTCTACAAGACCAGTATAGCAGCAAAAGTAAATAAATAAATACATAGTGGATATCAGCATCTCGGCTTGCGTTGCGACTGTCTCACGCATCACGCTGGTTCGTTTAAGGAGACCACACAGTGGTTCAGGTCGAAAAAAATCGATTTTCGGTTTTCATCATATTTCGGTAGATTAAGGTTTTATTTAAGTACTCTGAAAACGAATTTGCTGAAATTTTTTTTTTCGAGCATTTAAAGAGCATTTTCCTACCACTTGTGTTTATGTGCCGCGCCCACTTTACTGTCACCTATTTTTTTGTATATATTTTAGATCTTTATATCCCCTACATTGTACGTTAGGGATTTTTTTTATTCCCGAGTCTGTTGGCTATCCTTGTAATGAAATGGAAGGCATTCTTTTATTTCTACTGCTTGTAAACAACACGCTTTCAAACACGCGGTTAGTTTTGTTCAAGTGTGATTGCGAGTAGTTGTTCCAGAAAACTTGCGCAGGTATACTAGTGGCAGGCAATCAGGAGAAATAAAGAAAATCCGGAGGCAATGAAGAGAGATTTTTGTGCCATTTTCGTCCATAAGTCCTCTACTGATGATAAACCATTCATGGATTGTGTCCATCAGGAGAAAATTCGTGGTGCAAATACAATAGGGCTCAGGCAACTGAGGAATCTTATCCTCATCAACATTCTCTTCCTGCTGCTGTTATTACAAGAGACTTGGCTCATCCTGACCTTCTAAGAAAATGTCTGCATGGGAGGACATAGAACCCAAATGAATGTTTCAACAGCATAATTTGGAACCACCTTCCTAAAACTGGCCGGCCGTGGTGGCCGAGCGTTTCTAGGCGCTTCAGTCTGGAACCGCGCGACTGCTGCGGTCGCAGGTTCGAATCCTGCCTCGGGCATGGCTGTGTATGACGTCCTTAGGTTAGTTAGGTTTAAGTAGTTCTAAGTTCTAGGGGACTGATGACCTCAGATGTTAAGTCCCATAGTGCTCAGAGCCATTTGAATACTAAAACTGTATTTGTAGGCATGCATACAATCAAACTAGGAGTTCATGATGGTGTTATTACATTCAATTGTGGTAATACTGGAAAGTGTTGGGTACTGAAAAAGCTGGGAATTAATTCTGGTGAAAATATGATCACTGAGCTGCAACATTGCGATAAAATGAGGATAGCTGATGCAGACAGGCCTGCATCTAATATGGCCAAGAAAGCAAGACAAACATCCACCAAGGTGAAAAAGAACCTGGAAGATCTGCTAGAAGCCAAAGAAGGGCCATCATATGCAGCATTACAGTTTTAATCAACTGTAAGTAACGAATTTCAAAAGTTTTTTCTTTACAGTCAATTTCCCGCAAACTACAATTTTCAGTACATATATCCCATTAGATCAGAAACTACCATAGATAAATGAATGAAATTTTCAGTCTCTGCATAACATAAAAAGCCACCTCTGGTACTACATTCATTAATATTCCTTCATTAGGAAGTTCACAAAAAAATATTTTCTGCAGAAAAAACTTAATTTTTTGTTAATAAACTTAAAAAAGTATTTCTTAAAAACTATAAAATGGATAAAGTAAATTTTAGTAGAGTTGACTCTATTAGCAGCATGTAACATACAGTAAAAATATTAAGGTCCTGCATCAAACAGTTTTTCAGAAATGGTCAAATACTTGCCTAAATTAACATGGGTTAGATTGGCAGGGTGTTGTCCCATTAATGCATGCCATCGCCAACTGCTTGGGCACAGATTTCGTCAAATAAGTGGTACGTAAAAGTGTTAAGTGAAGCATCTCGTATACTTGAGCTCTCTACGTATCGCTCATGTAGGCACCACAAAGACAAGATGAGACATAATAGAACACACAGACGTATTTAAGCAGCCAGCCTTCCTGCGCTCCACATGCGATTTGAGCGGGAAGTAAACCTAACGTTTAGTACAGTGCTGAGTATCCTGCGCCATGCACTTTACAGTGGTTTGCGGAATACGTGTATAGACACATATGTGCGTACGTGGCCGCACACCACAAGTGGAGCGCACGCAGCGGCTGTTTGTTTGCAGCGAGCACCGCCGCATCCCTTTGGCGTTCTCGTCTCCGCAGCGCTGTGGTCCCGCCGCCGCAATATCCTGATTGTCGCTGCATTAACCGAGGCCGCCGTGCTAAAGGGCGCGCGCGCGCAGGGCGCTAAACAGGGCGGCGGAGGGCAGCGTATTTGCATATTATTGGCGCCGCCCTCAGGTGCTATTAGAGGGACGGGGCGACCATCGTCTGCAAAGCGGGCTGCAGGAGGGGAGCACTGCGCCCGCAGAATACCACACAGGTCGCTTCTCTGTGCGGAGGAACCGCCGTTAGAAGCCGCACACCTCCATCGCAGTCACTTTACGCGACACCGCAATCTTGCGTGCGTTTTCCTGTCGAGATCTCCCGCGCTTCAGTCTTGCTACTTCAGTTCTGTACCGTTTTTGAGGCAGACTTCTAACGAAACAGAGATCATTGCATACCACACTGGGGGAAAGAACTCGCAACACAAAGTAGGAGTTCTGCGACATAAACGAAAGTTGGTAGGCCTGTTCTTACATTTGAAAGATGATGTCTGTTCAATTTTCACGCTAGTTATGGTGACCCAAATCAGGTTTGCTTTAAATATTCTTTGTAACGGACGTGAGAGTTGGTTACCTTTGAGACTGGACATGGTGAGTTGATGTTATTCAAAAACACACTACTGGCCATTAAAATTGCTACACCACGAAGATGACGTGCTACAGACGCGAAATTTAACCGACAGGAAGAAGATGCTGTGATATGCAAATGATTAGCTTTTCAGAGCATTCACTCGAGGTTGGCGCCAGTGGCGACACCTACAGCGTGATCACGTGAGGAAAGTTTCCAACCGATTTCTCATACACAAACAGCAGTTGACTGGCGTTACCTGGTGAAACGTTGTTGTGATGCCTCGTGTAAGGAGGAGAAATGCGTGCCATCACATTTTCGACTTTGATAAAGGTCGGATTGTAGCCTATCGCGATTTCGGTTTATCGTATCGCGACATTGCTGCTCGGGTTGGTCGAGATCCAATGACTGTTATCAGAATATGGAATCGGTGGGTTCAGGAGGGTAATACTGAACGCCGTGCTGGATCACAACGGCCTCGTATCACTAGCAGTCGAGATGACAGGCATCTTATCCGCATGGCTGTAGCGGATCGTGCTGCCACGTCTCGATCCCTGAGTCAACAGATGGCAAGACAACAACCATCTGCACGAACAGTTCGACGACGTTTGCAACAGCATGGATTATCAGCTCAGAGACCATGGCTGCGGTTACCCTTGACGCTGCATCACAGAAAGGAGCGCCTGCGATGGTGTACTCAACGACGAACCTGGGCGCGCAAATGGATAAACGTCATTTTTTTCCGATGAATCCAGGTTCTGTTTACAACATCATGATGGTCACATCCGTGTTTGGCGACATCGCGGTGAACGCACATTGGAAGCGTGTATTCGTCATCGCCATACTGTCGTATCACCCAGCGTGATGGTATGGGGTGCCATTGGTTACACATCTCGGTCACCTCTTGCTCGCATTGACGGCACTTTGAACAGTGGACGTTACATTTCAGATGTGTTACGACCCGTGGCTCTACCCTTCATTCGATCCCTGCGAAACCCTACATTTCAGCAGGATAATGCACGACCGCATGTTGCAGGTCCTGTACGGGCCTTTCTGGATACAGAAAATGTTCGACTGCTGACCTGGCCAGCACATTCTCCAGATCTCTCACAAATTGAAAACGTCTGGTCAATGGTGGCCGAGCAACTGGCTCGTCACAATACGCCAGTCAGTGCTCATGATGAACTGTGGTATCGTGTTGAAGTTGCGTGGGCAGCTGTACCTGTACCCGCCATCCAAGTTCTGTTTTACTCAAGCCCATGCGTATCAAGGCCGTTATTACGGCCAGAGGTGGATGTTCTGGGTACTGATTTCTCAGGATCTATGCACCCATAATGCGTGAAGATGTAATCCCATGTCAGTTCTAGTATATTTGTCCAATGAATACCCGTTTATAATCTGCATTTCTTCTTGGTGTAGCAATTTTAATGGCCAGTAGTGTATTTTTAAGGCGACAAAGATGTCGTTATCAGTACCTCCCTCAGTTTGAACGAGGTCTTTTAAGAGGGCCACGAGAAACTGGATTCCCTTCTGCAATACTGCAGAAATGTTTGGCAGGAATGTAGCCACTGTACATGATTGCTGGTAGCAGTGGTCACGAGAATATACGCTCGCAGGAAGAACGGGCTCTGAATGGCCACATGGGACTACTGAGAGGGAAGTCCACCGTGCCTTATGTACGGCGCTGGCGTATCATACTGCATCTACAGCAGCAATTTGACCAGCCATTGACACCACAGTGACACACGAACTGAAACTTCCTGGCAGATTAAAACTGTGTGCTAGATCGAGACTGGAACTCTGGAGCTTTGCCTTTCGCAGGCAAGTGCTCTACCAGCTGAGCTATCCAAGCACTACCCACGACCCCTCCTCACAGCTTTACTTCCGCCAGTAGTTCACCTCCTATGTTCCAAACTCCACAGAAGCTCCCATGCGAACCTTGCAAGACTAGCACTTGTCGTTCCCCAAGGTAGTGTTAAAGGCCCTCTGCTGTTCTTTATCTATACAAACGATTTAGGAGACAATCTGAGCAGCCGTCTTAGGCTGTTTGCAGATGACGCTGTCGTCTGTCGTCTGGTAAAGTCATCAGAAGATCAAAACAAATGGCAAAACGATTCAGAAGGGACATCTGTATGGTTCGGAAATCGTCAATTGACCCTAAATAACGAAAAGTGTGAGGTCATCCACATGAATGCTGAAAGGAATCCGTAAAATTTCGGTTACATGATAAATCAATCAAATTTAAAGGCTGCAATTTCAACTAAATAAATAAATGTCGTGTGATTAGGGCCTCCCGTCGGGTAGACCATTCACCGGGGGCAAGTCTTTCGATCTGACGTCACTTCGGCGACTTGCGCGTCGATGGGGATGAAGTGATGATGATTATGGCAACACAACACCTAGTCCCTGAGTGGAAGAAATCTCCGAACCAGCCGGGAATCGAATCCGGGCCATTAGGATTGACATTCTCTCGCGCTGACCACTCAGCTACCGGGGGCGGACTAAATTCAAGTAAATATCCAGGAATTGCAATTATGAACAATTTAAATAGGAAAGAACACACAGAAAATGTGGGCAAACACATAGAACATGCAACAGATCTACTAAAGAGACTACCTACACTACACCTGTCCGTCCTCTTTTGGAGTACTCCTGCACAATGTGGGATCTTTAACAGATAGAATTAACAGAGTGCATCGAGAAAGTTCAAAGAAGAGCAGCAGGTCTTGTATTATCGAGAAACAGTGGAGAGAATGTCACTGACATGATTTGGGGTGGACATCGTTAAAACAAAGACTCCGTTCGTTGCGGCGGAATCTCCTCGCCAAATTTCAATGACCGACTTCCTCCTCTGAATTTTGTTGACGCCGACCCATAGGGAAAAACGATCATCATAAAATAAGGGAAGTCAGTCCTCGCACGGAAAGATTTATTTTTCGTTTTCTCCGTACGATGTTCGAGATCGAAATAACAGAAAATTATTGAGAAGATGGTTCGACGAACCCTCTGCCAGACTCTTAATTATGATTTGCAGAGTATCCATGCAGATGTAGATGTAGCACTCCTGGAAGAAAGGATATTGCGGAGATGTGGCTTAGCCACAGCCTTGGGGATTGTTTCCAGAATGAAACTTCTGTCAAGTTTGGAAGTAGGAAACAAGGCACTGGTGGAAGTAAAAGCCATGAGGAGAGGCCGTGCACTGTGCTTGGGTAGCTCAGTTGGTAGAGCACTTGTCTGCGAAAGGCAAAAGTTCCGAGTTTGAGTCACGCTCTGGAACACGGTTTTAGTCTGCCAGGAAGTTTTATATTAGTGCGCAATCCACTGCAGACTGAAAATTCGTTCTGGAAAGAATCGTGCAGGCTGTGGCTAAGCCATATCTCCGCAATATCAGTTCTTCCCGGAGTGCTAGTTTTGGAGGTTCGCAGGAGAACTTCCGTGAAGTTTGAAACATAAGAACGAGGTACTGGCGGAAGCACTGCAGCTGTGAAGACGGGTACGGAGCCGAGCTTGGTTAGCCCAGTTGGCAGAGCACTTTCCTGTGTAAAGCAAAGATCTGGGCTTCGAGTCTGTCTGGCACACAGTTTTAACCTGCCAGGAAGTTTCATATCAGCGCACACTCTGCTGCAGAGTGAAAATTCATTATGGACAAAAGTCGGTTAGTTTAAGGATAGCTCTGAGACAGACACCCTGTAACGTTCGTTCTACCGACCCCAAACCACTGCGATCTGGGACTTCACTGGTGTCAAACGAGGACAGGTAGGAGGTCTGTCGTGTTTTCTGATGAAAGCTGATTCCCTGTTTTTAAATGTTTCTTTACATAGGAGAAACCAAGAGAATTGCCCCAATTTAATCCTAGTGCCACTGAAAAGATGAATGAAATATGTATTTGTATCAGTGGTGTTGAGAATCAACTGAAATCGTTAAGATTAAACAAAGCTCTAGGTCCCAGTGTAGTCTACAATGAATTTGCTACTGAGTGAGCCCCTCTTTGAACTATAACCTATTGTAGACGCCTCAAATAGTAGTTGGAAGAAAGCACATATCACACCTGTCTACAAGAAGGGAAGCAAAAGTGATTCCCGAAACTACCACGAAATACCCATTACAACGATTCGTTGTAGAATCTTAGAACGTATTCGGAGTGCTAACATAACGAGATATCTCAAACAGAATGACCTCCATGCCAACCAGCACGGATTCCGAAAACGTCGATCACGTGAAACACAACTCTCACTTTTCTCACGTGACATACTGATAGCTCTTGATCGAGGCCGTCACGCCAGTATTTCTTGATTTCAGAAAATATTTTACTCAGTACCACACCTACGCTTACTGTCAAAAGTACCACCGTACGTGGTATTCGGTGAAATTTTTGAAGTTCAAATTCCAACAGAACAATGAAACACATCTCTATAAACCTAACAAAATGGCGGGAAAACATGTCTCTTGTGCTACCGCCACTAACCTAAGTCACCTGACCACCACCTATTCCTAGGAACTGGCGCCAAGTTTGAATTTTGGTGGTAAAGAAAGATCAATTCGTGTATCTTTACTAAGCTAAGAAAATGGTGGGAAAGAAAGCTCACCTCCACTAACCTAAGTCACCAAACCACCACCTCTTACTAGGGATTGGTCGGAAAAGAAATCAGCCTGCACTGGGCCGATGGAGAGAGAGGAAGGAGTGTACTTTATTTATTTTGGAACAATTTATTTAGAGATGGAGTATATGTATTACACTGATAGAAAACATATGCTCTGACATGCTTGAGGTCATGCCACACAGCCTACAGACATGCAAACCACTAAAAGACTCTGCATGCTTGCTAATCATAAAAAAATGGCTCTGAGCACTATGGGACTTAACATCTGAGGTCATTAGTCCCCGAGAACTTAGAACTACTTAAACCTTACTAACCTAAGGACATCACACACATCCATGCCCAAGGCAGGATTCGAACCTGCGACCATAGCAGTCATGCAGTTCCGGACAGAAGCGCCTAGCACCGTTCGGCCACTGTGGCTGGCTTGCTAATCGTCAACTGTCGAAATCAAGCACCAGTCTTTATTTAAACAATTAGTGACAGCACCACCATCCAGTGTGTTCGCCAGGAGGTCAACACTCCAACTGACCTAGTACACAGTACCACCACCAGTGGGCACTCCCCCCAGGGGGCTCACCATTCTTTCGTGAGTACGTGCTTGCCGACCACAGGGCCCCAGCCCTCAAAGCATCACTTCTCTTTCAGTGCTGCTTGTCTCCTTTTCTTCTGTCCTTTTCCCCTCTCTTGGAGAGATGTCTCTTGCCTTCATGGGCTCTTGAAGCACATTTGCATTGGTTTACTTGTAGGCCTCTTCTCTCTTGTACTGCTCTTTCCCTTTACTGTTCTTTTCCTGTGTCACTCTTTCCCTACGCTACTCTTTTCCTGTATCGCTCTTTCCCTGCATCGCTCCTTCCCTGCACTACTGTTTTCCTGTACTGCCCTTTTCCTGTCCTTCTCTTTCTTCATTTTGCTCTTTCCCTGTTCAGTTTTCCCTCTTCCGCTCTTTCCTTGTTCCTTTCTTTTCATGTTCTGCTCTTCCCTGGTTCTGCTTTCCTTCTCCTCTGCTGTGGCATTTGAGGCCATCCTTCCTTTCTTCCTTTCCTTCTTATCTTTTCTTCTCCTCCACATGTGGGCCTGACGGCCACCCATGTGTTTGATGTGTAGCAGGTTAACATATAATTCCCAGCCCCAGGTTGGCACGTAGAACCCGAATGTTCCCCCTGGTAGCGGCCAGAACCTGAGCTGCTACCTTCCTCCTCTGCCGATTGGTCTCTCCCTCTGTCGTTTGGGAGGTGTGACCTAAGGTGTGGACAATCAGCTAATGTGGGGTGCTCCCTTTTGGAGGGCTCCTGCTGGAAGGAGCAAGCCATCGGAGACACTGACAATCATGGGGTACTTCTTCCCAATGACTGATTTTCCTTCTCTTTCTCCGAGTGTTTCACATAAAAGAAAGTGGAATGAGGCTCCTGCCTCAATGTCTCTTCCTGTTGCGCCTTGATATCTGGTAGTCTCACGTTTAGACGAAAACCAGACTTTTTTTTCTGTAAACCCCTTTGTTATACAGAAAGGCATGGATGGCATCGCTGGCCCTGTGAAGTCATGCTCTCGTCTCCGCAATAAAACTCTGCTTTTGGAAATTGATAGTGCTCTCCAGGCCCAGAAACTACTCAAGGCTCAAACCCTCCATGAATATCCTATAAAAGTGGAGACTCACAGGACACTTAACTCGTCCCACAGTGTTATCTACACCCGGTTGTTGGATGGCTTGACGGAGGACGAAATAACTAATTATCTATTGGATCAGGGCGTTACTGCTGTTCATAGAGTTATGAAGAAGGAAGCTGCCGATCTGGTGCCCACTTGCACATTATTCCTAACTTTCGATTGGTTAACGCTTCCTACCAAGATCAAGGCAGGCTATGAAGTCATCTCTGTGCGCCCTTACATTCCTAATCCATTGAGGTGTTACAACTGCCACCAGTTCAACCATACCAGCACATCATCTAAAAACGCGGCCAAATGTGTCACTTGTAGCAGGGATGCACAGGAGGGCGCCTTTCCACCTCCTTCCCCCCACTGCAGTAATTGTCGTGGAGAACATGCTGCTTCTTCTCGTTCTTGTCCCGTCTATCAAGATAAGCGGGCTGTTCAGGAAATGGAGGGAGAAGGTACCTTTTCCTGTTGCCCAGAAACTGTTGGCGACCCGTAAACGGATTGTCCCTTCATCTGGAAACTACAGCATTGTGTTAGCCTCTCCCCATCCCACAAAAACATGGCTACACAAACTTGTGACTTACAGTTCAGTTCGATGGTGGCAAAGTCCCCTCGCCTTCAAGCTGACACTCCGTCTCCACTTCCCAGGCTGTAGATTTTGCTACTCGTTCTTCGCCCTCACCGATGAAGACTGTTGCAACGCACCCAGCGAATTGTCAATTCCTGGATTATTCCTGGAAGATTTCTTGAGTACCTCGAGTTCGCAGCCATCTGGCTCTTCTGCCAATCACCAAAAGCCAAAACAATCATCCAAACGCAAACAGTCTTCCCCCTCTCCAACTCATCGGCCCTCTTCTATTCATCGGTGCTTTTCAACTGACCGAAACCTAAGCGGTCGTCAAGGTGAGTTTCTTCTTCATTCTCCAGTGTTCCTAACTTTTATGGCCCTTTTACAATGGAATATCCGTGGCCTTCGGTCTAACAGGGTGGACCTCCAGCTGCTCCTGAAATCGCAATATCCGCTTGTCGCCTGTCTCCAAGAAACCAAGCTCCGTCCTCAAGACCATTTTGCTCTCTCTCATTTTACTTCGCTCCGGATGGACCTTCCCCTTAGGGCAGGGATTCCTGCTCATGGTGGGATCATGCTGCTTCTACGAAATGATGTTTGTTATCGTCCTGTCCCCTTGCACACCCACCTGCAATCAGTTGCTGCCTGTGTTTTCCTTCCCAAATTTACCTTTTCCCTCTGCACCATTTATATCTCTTCATCTTCTGTTGTCACTAGGGCAGACCTGATGCAGCTTGTTGCTAAGCTTCCTCCACCCTTTCTGATCCTCGGTGACACCAATGCCCATCATCCTCTTTGGGGTTCGACTGTCGCCTGCCCTAGAGGTTCTCTTTCGGCAGATCTTCTTAATCATCTTAATGTTATGTGCCTTAACATTGGTGAAGCCACGTTCTCTCTGATTCCACGCACACTTATTCCTATTTAGACCTCTCGATCTGCTCTGCCCAGCTCGCTCGACATCTCGAGTGGTGTGCTCTTTCCGATACATATTCGGGTGACCACTTCCTTTGTGTGACTCGCCTGTACAGTCATATCACACCACAGCAGCCCGCTCATTGGAAATTCTCTCTTGATGGCTGGAGGCTATATTCCTCCTTGGCAGTCCTTGGCGAACGGCCGTTGTGATGATCAGGTCAAGCACCTCGTGGACGTTATCCTCTCGGCTGCCGAATCCTCTATCCCTCGTACTACTACTTCTCCCCGTCAGGTCCTGGTCCCTTGGTGGACTGTGGAGTGCGTAATCCTACGTTAATGAACTGAATTCGCTACAAGCAACTACGTGTGCAGTGCCACCGCACTATTAAGGAAAGCAAGAAAGCATGCTGGGTTTCCTTCACCAGCTCGTTCAACAGTTTTACTCCATCCTCTCTCGTTTGCGGTGGCCTGCGCTGGCTTTCTGGGACTACCACCCACTCCCCGATCCCTGATCTGACTGTGGCGGGAAACATCACAGTCGACCCTGTAGATGTTTCCATTGCTTTGGGCTAGTACCTTGCGGAAGTTTCAAGCTCCACCCACTATCATCCTTCCTTCCTTCCACAGAAACAGGCGAAGGAGGCTCGTGCAATCTCTTCTCTCTCTTTGAATCGAGAATGCTACAATACTCCTTTTACAATGAGGGAGCTCGCACGTGCTCTCTCCTCATCCAGATTTTCTGCTCCTGGGCCCGATACAATCCACGTCCTCATACTGCAGAAGCTTCCTCCTGTGGGAAAACGCTGTCTCCTCGATACCTACAACTGTATTTGGACTGACGGTGTATTTCCCATGCTTTGGCATGAAGCTATTATTGTTCAAATGGTTCAAATGGCTCTGAGCACTATGGGACTCAACTGCTGAGGTCATTAGTCCCCTAGAACTTAGAACTAGTTAAACCTAACTAACCTAAGGACATCACAAACATCCATGCCCGAGGCAGGATTCGAACCTGCGACCGTAGCGGTCTTGCGGTTCCAGACTGCAGCGCCTTTAACCGCACGGCCACTTCGGCCGGCAGCTATTATTGTTCCCCTACCTAATCCTGGTAAAGATAAATCCCTTCCTTCCAGCTATCGTCCAATTTCCCTTACCACAGCGTTTGTAAGGTGAAGGAATCCATGATCAATGGTCAATTGGTGTGGTGGCTGGAGTAACACCATCTCCTCACTAATGTTCAGTGTGGGTTCCGAAAGCGCCGCTTGGCGATTGATCATCTCGTCACCCTGTCGACGTTTTCTGCAGAAGGAACGAACAGTGATCGTTTTCTTTGATTTGGAGAAAGCCTATGATACCTGTTGGTGGACAGGCATTCTACGTACTACGCACACTTGAGGCTTTTGCGGTCGTCATCCCACTTTCATCCGGAAATTTTTAACAGATCGAGTTTTCCAGGTACGTGTGGGTTCCTCCTTATCCCACACCTTTTCACAGGAGAACGGGGTGCTCCTTACTAAGTGTCGTCCTCTTCGCCAGAGGCATCAACCCCATTATGGACTGCCTTCCAGCTAGCATTTCCAGTTCTCTTTTTGTTGTCGACTTTGCTATTTAATGCAGCTCCCAGCAAACGTGTCTCCTGCAACGCCGTCTTCAGTGTTGCTGGAACATCTCTATTCGTGGAGTGTCACCAATGGTTTCCGCTTTTCTGCTACCAAATCCGTTTGCGTCAACTTGTGACAGTACAAGGCGTTTCTTCCACCTTCCTTGCGACTAGGCCAAAATGCTCTCCCGTTCGCGTATGCAACGAAGTTCTTAGGGCTTATGTTCGATAGGAAACTCAGTTGGTCTCCCCACATGTCCTACCTGGCTGCTCGCTGCCCCCAGTCCCTAAATGTACTTTGTGTATTGAGTGGTACCTCTTGGGGAGCTGACCGGACTGTCCTCCTGTGCCTCTAAGGATCTCTTGTCGCTCCAAGTTGGTTTATGGCTGCATTGCCTACTCCTCTGCACGGCCATCTCTCTTACACCATCTAAATACAATACATCATTTGGGGATCCATCTCGCCACCGGTGACTTCCCTACTAGCCCTGTTGAGAGTCTCTATGCAGAAGCCAGTGAACTACCACTGTCATACCGGCGCAACGCCCTACTCAATAGGTATGCGTGTCGACTTTCTTCCATGCAAGGCCAGCCAAACTTTGAGCCTTTTGTTGATGACATTCTTGACTGCCAGTATGAGATGTACATTTCTTCTCTGCAGCCTCCCGGCGTCCACTTTCGTCACCTGCTTCAGCAGCTACAGTTCACACTTCCCGCCACTTTCCTAATGCAGGAGAGCCCTTGACGACCTTGGCTTCAGACACAGGTTTGTGTTCGTTTTGACCTCAGCTCGTTCCCAAAGGATCCGACTCTCGAGCTGACCTATAGCTGCAAATTTCTCGCACTTCGCTCACAACTTGCTGATAGCATATTTTTGTACACTGATGGTTCCAAGTCCGACCAAGGTGTTGGCTGTGCTTTTGTCATTGGGGCTGATAAGTTTCAATACCGGCTTCTCGACCAATGTACAATTTTTACAGCAGAGCTTTTTGCCTTCTATCGGGCTGTTCACTATGTCTGGAGGCACCAGCTCACTCGCTGTGTAATCTTCACTGACTCCCTCAGTGCCCTTCAGAGTCTAGATGATCCCAATCCAGTCCACCCCATCGTTTGACAGATTCAGGACTGCCTCCGTTTGTTTCCTGATGGGGGAGCCCAAGTAATGTTGATGTGGGTTCCTGGCCATGTTGGTGTGCCTGGGAATGACGCTGCTGATTCTGCAGCCAAGGCCGCAGTCCATCTTGGTCAGCCCGCCTCCTACTCTGCTCCCTCTCAAGACATTTGTACTTTCCTCTATCAGTGTATCACATCACTTTTGCATGACCATTGGTGATCCCTTCATGGGAACAAACTCAGAGAAGTCAAACCTCTACCAACAGCCTGGTCGGCTTCCTCCTGGCAGTCTCGCCGTGAAGAAGTAATGTTAGCTCAGTTGCAAATAGGGAACTGCTGCTTTAGTCACGGCCACTTGTTGAGTGGCGACCCTGCACCCAGAAGTCCTTTCTGTAACCAGCCATTGACAGTCAGACATTTCCTGATCCTCTGCCCCTATTTTAGCCACTTACGTCTCAGGGTTGGGCTGCTGCCCGCTTTGCCAGACATTTTACCAAATGATCTGTGAGCTGTGGCTTGCGTTTTTACTTTTTTGAAAAGCAGTAATATGACAAAAGAGATTTGATTTTTACCTGGTGACTCCGGTGTGTTGTCAATGTCTTTTAGATTCTCTTCTGTAACATCTTGATGTTTTAGATTTTTTTATTCTTCCTTTCTGTATTGGACCTCGTAACAGTTTTTTACCCTCGCAGTCCCAGCATTTTATGGTCCTATACTGGGCGCTTATGACCTTACATGTTTTGCGCCCTAAAACCCCACAAAAAAACCAGAGGGCGTTGTTGTCTGTTCTGTGATGTAATCCAAGATGGCAGCGATGACATCAGCTGATGACGCAAGTACCGCTATCCAAGATGGCGGGAAACAATGTGGTCACCACGAGGTCAGGGCCTAGTACACAGTACCACCACCAGAGCGGCTGTCGTCTGTTTCGTGACATAATCCAAGATGTTGAGGGGGATTGGCAGTAAAACGACTCCGCCTGTGCTGGACATAAGTCTTTATTATGCGGGCAGCCTCTCCACCATGAGATCTAGAATCCAACTGACCTAGTACACAATACTGTCACCAGAGCATGCTGTCATCCCTCCTGTGATGTAATCCGAGATGGCGGTCTGGAGGGGGAAAATGTCACAAAAATGAAGCATCCTGCTCTGGGCTGCTGAGGGGAGTGAGGGAGGAGTGTACTCTATTTATTTTGGAACATTTTATTTAGAGATGGAATATATTTATCCCACTGAAGCAAAACACTCTCCCTGGTGTGCTTGGGGTCACAATACACAGTCTGCAGACCTGTAAACTACTTCTAAATAATGCACACACAAACAACTTCTAATTTTCCGAAATAATTTCATTTCAGACCTGCAAACTGCTCCTAAATAACGCAGTACACTGATGTGCAGGCATGAAATGGTAAACTGCCCAAATAATGCATAGTACAGCCTACAGACCTGCTAGCAAAATAATGCAACAGACACACAATCAATGTGCACTAGCACCACCCCCACAACCTGTCCATTGGACCGCACAGGAGGTTAACGGCAGGCCCCACGAAGTGACGCGGCCATCAGCTGTTAAACAACACACATACACGAGACACCTCTGTGCAGCACATGTCTTCACCATTGATGACAGAGCGGCACAGGGCGCATTGTTCCTAGTGCGACATGAGAGACGCATCTAACCCTGCTTAACTGCCCAGCGTGACTGCCGGAACATTGCGAAGTGCATGCGTGTAGCTACAAACCTTCTCAAGCGCATCTAACATGGTTCTCAATCTTATATTGATGTCACATGACTACGTAAAAAATAAGAAATGAGTGGAAATTGTGTAGTGTCCCGGAAATAGTTAACGCTCGCCTTCTTGATGTCCCAGCTTGTATGCACGAATATTCTTGCCCTAACAGTACCTGTTTACGAAAATAACGCAGAATATCGTCGAATGCATTCTTCCTCGCAGATCTAATGTGCTACTGAGTCCATCACGTGTTACCCTTCCTGCTTTCAACACACAAACGTTGCCTCTGCTATGTAGAGGCTCCTATATCCCAGCACAAAGGATGTGAATGAATCGAGCATTATGATTGGCTCTTATCGAACTTATCAGTCGAATTACTGTTGCTGCTGGTATGGAAGTACCATCCACCCTTTTTCTTCTGCAGGCAAGACTTTCAGCGGTTATTTTACGCACATCGCCATCTCGCACTGGCAATTAAATCTTACAAACTACCATACATATCGTCAAATACGGAAAGACTCGTACTCATTTACACTGCTCTCCCACCAAGGGCAGGAGCTTGAATATTAGAACATGAAACCGATCTCCAACCCAGCAATATATCACTGTGTACCGTGTCGATGTGGTAAACATACAATTTGTATCCTGCACAAAACAAAATCATCCCTTTTACATCATTTGTAAATATACCGCGAAGACAGACTGTATCATATATACTCCTCACAGCACTAGATATTTTCCCAGAGCCGACGATCACATGTCAGCCAACCCCAACGTGTGACCTGAGCATACTCAGCAGACCGAAGTCACTTTCAGAACTGTTGTACAAATTCAGGCTCGTTTCTCCTCGGCACAAACATGTTACTGTTTCTGCTCTGAACCTGCTTCCTTGCTTGCTCACTTTTGTACACACATCTCGGGACTCAGTGATTACAAGAATTCATGTATTTTCGCATGGTTCGCCATAATATTATACCATTTTTGCAGTACATCTCGATAACAAGCACAAGGCAGCATCCTACCGATCGCTGGCGCAACATAATTCCCAAGATATAGATTGGAAATTATTTCTCTACAAGCCCAAAACTTTAGCTAGGTGTGGCCGTGCGGTTCTAGGCGCTTCAGTCTGGAACTGCTACAGTTGCAAGTTCGAATCCTGCCTCGGGCATGGATGTGTGTGATGTCCTTAGGTTAGTTAGGTTTAAGTAGTTCTAAGTTCTAGGGGACTGATGACCGTAGATGTTAAGTCCCATAGTGCTCAGAGCGATTTGAACCATTATTTTAGCTAGGTTGGGCGTGCTGTAAACCACTGACTAACTAGAAACTTGTCACGTCTGCGAAGACATTTACTTGGTAACTCGAAACAAATAGAGGGAACTGATATTTCAATTCTCGAATACCGATGTCGGCGATGTAGCAGATTCCAAATCATCCCTATAATTTAAAGGTCAACTAAAGTGTTTCTCATGTCTATAGAACCGGGCAGAACCGACACGCTAGATGCACACACCACAATGGATTTTCCCTCAACTAAATAAAGGCGCGAAATGTGCAGAAGCAGTCAGCAGAACAATTTACATAGGAGGGAATAACGATCCAGCGCAAACGCACCTCCATATTCAATCTTTTCAAATTTCCACGCAATCACTAAAGCTATCCAACACATACTAAGTATTAGTTCGCTATTCGGTCGTCTAGAGGACAACAGGGTTAATTCATCTACATTCCTACACTCCAGCAGGCATCTCCAGCCTGTCAGCTCCTACCGTTAATGGGAAAAGTGAATCACCCACACACAGGTCACCGGCGTAGCAGGCCGAGCCCGCACAGGTAGAATGTTTATCCTAAGAAGTCGATCACATATATATTTTATCCCTGTACTTACAACTAAATGTTCCGATCGCGGTCGCAGTTGAACGACATTCGACAATGAGCCAAGGATCGGAAATACACTCTGTTGACAGCTGTGTCCTCTGGAAATAGAAATATCAGTACCATTTGTATGACTTTACATACTCTTCCCATGCAATCACAGTAATCCACGTCAAATCCATACATTCCTTGCGACTGGACACAGTCATTCCCATTGCACATGTCGAACACAAACACATTCTTTATAAGCCTGATGCTCAACACGAACATATCACACAGCCCCTACTACTGAGTGCAATACTTGGTCAGTAACTGATCGCTGGTGATACGAAATAATATTGAGAGAAAATCAACTGTGGGTGGACATGTGTCATAAGTTTTCCTTGCGAATCCTAGAAAGAGAGACGTAATCGGCCAGATGTTAAAAAAACTCGATCCCAACAACTACTGTATGTTACTGTCACAAGCGGTCATTGTTCTACAGGTGCCCACAAGTATCCATGTTAACAGCTATACTGGCTTTATAAATAGAGGTACGACATTACCTCTGAATGAGGTGGTTTTTCTATCCGCACAGATACTGAGACGGTGATCGCTGGAGTGTATATTATCAGACCAGCAGCGCTCTTACACGTAGCCCACGATGCAACCTGGTGATAAAATCGCTGAATTTTGAAAGTTATTCAGCTAAGGAACCTGGTATGAAATAGGTATTTGCGACGCCCTCACGCCGATAGATATTTATCCAGTATGTGTAACATATTCTGTCTCGATACCATGTCAGAGGTTCTGCTATCTATCCACTGAGTTATAGGCGATGACTGACTGAGATGGATCACAAACAGTAGTAAATATTATGGTTATTGAGGTCGTAAGAAATGTACACTAGCTTCTCAGATCTCTAGTGTTTCGCTATCTGCTAGAAATTATGTCCATGATTTGGAATCAGGTCTTTCCATTCAAGCACATACCTTCGTTGGATCCAATTGACAATTCCTTTAATGATTAC
The DNA here is from genome assembly GCF_021461395.2 of Schistocerca americana. Taxonomy (NCBI): domain Eukaryota; kingdom Metazoa; phylum Arthropoda; class Insecta; order Orthoptera; family Acrididae; genus Schistocerca; species Schistocerca americana. The sequence goes on along the minus strand of NC_060122.1, from coordinate 809,794,071 downwards.
AACCACAACTCAGTCATATTTCTGGCACTCCCATATCTCGAAACGAGTCACCTTTCCCGAACCAAGGTGCTACAGTAAAATTCCAACATGGTTTCAGTCACCCCCTACGCATCTTTCAACTGCTCCCATTTCTACAGCTCTCCGCATGTGATCGTTCTAATTGAGGCCGGAACTGAGCAGAGGTCGGAGAAAGACATACCCACCACCTTCTGCAACCCGTGTAGAAACAGAACGACATGAGTTAGTGCAACAGGACCGTGTTTTGACCATATGGTGAAAATGCGCGCCATGTGGTTCATCTCCAAACTAGAAACAGATACTACAGTCCGAAGCAGATCCGTGTCCATTGAAATCAGTCAGCCCAGCATGCTATCATCGTTATTCTCTACCCCAATTATTAAAGCACCACTAACTACATCTGATACAGAAGTCACCTAGGCACCGATGCTGGTACAGTAACACATAGCTGCAGTGCGGTCCAGCACGGAGAAAGAGATTTCGCAATGCTTCCCAGAATACCACAGCATGCAGCCCTCCAAGCATTCCTAACGGTATACCCCGTCCCTCACCGAATTTACACCTCAAACTGCTGCTGCTACTGCTGCCTGTTTGGCACTGCAGAGGCCACTTTAAAGTTTGATCACCTATACTCTAGGCGAATGATCGTATCCTACAGACTATACTAAGTCGCAAAAGACGCTCCCTCTGGTCCTGTTTAGTTGTTTGAAACACTGTTTTGTAACACGCTTTTGTACAATGCCAAACATTTTCTTTTTCTGCCACGACTTCGAGGCCTGTGCCGGGTTCTAAACTGACATTAAGACGTTCTGATCCATGGCCTCTCGCAGCAAACTAGACATCGCATGGTGTAAATCATGTTGTTATGACGGCTACCATAACACGCCACACTGGACGATTTTAAATAAAAGACAGTTACAACATAAGGAAACTAGAAGAGTTTGTCTGCTTTGTGAAGGGTTTCCAAACTGATGTCTGAAAGTGACTGACGACCTCTTCATTTAAACTTATCTGTCACAGTGACAGAATAGATGATGGCTCTGCGTTCCCTTTCGACTGATTCCTCATATTGTACTCATGTGCGCGATCACTTTTTCGGTGCTAGCAACCCCCAGAAGGTGTCACCCATCCACAAAACTCATTCCCAAACTTAAACAAGCGCTGTCAGTCAATCTTTATGTGATAACCAACAGCGCGCCAATGCATGGACGGGACGGAAAAGACACCGCCGATGTACTGTAATAATAAGCATCACAGTTGATAGCGCGAACAATTTGAGCAATTTTACAGTAATTTCAACACCAGTCAATGATATGACAGTATGTTTCCCCAATTTTAGTGTCATAGCTAAACCGCCCCTTCTATACTTTGCAAGCATCATTGCGAATACAGGTAGATGATTGCACAGTACGTCGATTCTGTGTTAATTCTCGAACACATAAATCATCAAAGTAAACCAGACAGCCCTCTACATATTCCTGACACCTTGAGCGCAGTGCTTAATTTACGACCTATCTCTCTGGGTATGAGAGTCACAGAGCATTCTCGCTGTCTTAGGGTAAAATTAGTGAAATACCCTCATCACACTGTCATTGACCAACCCTCCCTGCAGCACCACTACCGAATTAATCTGAAACCGATCAGAAGTATACCACTGCACTCTGCGTCTAGTGAATGAATAGAGATTTCTGAGTCATCACACATTTAAGTGCACGAGATTTCTGGAGATGTGCCCATGTCGAGGAGCTTAGCATACCTTGTAGATGTATAGTAACATCTTTCAAAGTGTCGTGATGTAATGGCAGACGGTTAAGAAGAACAAGAAACGAATGATTTTTATACGTGATGGATCTCCAGACGCGTGGAGTTCGACGCATTTTTACGTAAATCAACCAAGCTATCAACTCTAAAGTATTGTTCTAAAGTCTAGGATCGGTACCTGGAAGGTATTGGTAAGAGAGAACATAAACACTCGCTCTCCTAGGGCTACAATGTCCTGCACTTAAGACGGGCTATTATGTTAGATCGCCTGCGTTTCCAACCTTTCAGTAGTATGGAACGTAGCGCTATTAATATCCAATATAAGAAATATATTTCAAGCGCAGGACATACATCCTTCTTCCCGGTTTCTCTACAATAAATTATGTTATCGAACCGTAAAACGAAAAAAATAGTTCCTTAAAACATTGGCTCTGTGTGATACGAGTACAATACAGCTTTCTGGAGATGTATAGCGCCCACTGTTCACATCCGATCACGGTTCGGAAATTATACTATACCTGCATCAGCCCTATATAAAATGAGGACGCGCCGTGAGTCGTGTCGGGCTGCTCAGATGGTAGAGCACCTGTTATGTGGCGGCATTCTGGTTCACCAAAGCCACCTGGATCTTCATTTTGGGGTGAACTGGCGGCCGGAGTATTCGTGCGGTTCTAGGCGCTTCAGTCTGGGACCGAGCGACCGCTACCGTCGCAGGTTCGAATCCTGCCTCGGGCATAGACGTGTGTGATGTCCGTAGGTTAGTTAGGTTTAATTAGTTCTAAGTTCTAGGCGACTGATGACCTCAGAAGTTAAGTCGCATAGTGCTCAGAGCCGTTTTTTGGGGTGAACTGGAAAAGCAGGAAGGTGTTTTATGGGATGCCACAACGGTGGCTGGACGTGAGTACTATGCTGTTTTCGAAGGGAATTCTCCTGACAGATATCCAGTCTGTCTGTGTCAGGTGTACTTGAATCATCCAAATATCCATCGGAAACACTTTATAACTGCTTTTTACTGTTAACAGTGCTATGCTGGGGCCCAATTTTATCAATATTCAAGGGACTTGCAGAAATAAGTTCTTTGTTGGTGTCTTCATTGTATGTATTTTCTCATATATTTTCCTTTCCCTCACTCCCCCACTCTCTGCCTATGCTACAAGCCGTAGTATTGCCTGAATTTAAGAAAGGACAATTTTCAGATTATCAGGAAATGGTTGAGCACACTTTCGTCTATCGGCTGAAGCTAAGTAGAATTGCTCTGAATGTCATGCAAGAGTAGTATAGATTCCTGAGGGGACCTTCAGGAAGCTGACTATGGCTTGTAGCATACACAGAGAGAGGGGGAAGGAAGATACAAATAGGACTGTCTACGACCGTACAGCCTCGGCCACGATGTTCAAGATTTCGCTTGACAGTTTGAGGCCGCCATATCTGTTGCTCTCAACTTCAAAAAAACACAGTACGTCCTATTTTCTGCAGCAAGAAGTACAGTTCCTTCCATAAATTTAATACATAAGAAGAAGTCAGTAGCCAAGGTAGAGTGTAGTAAGTTTTTGGGTGTACATGTAGATGAGAATCTCAACTGGAAAATTCATATTTTTGATCTGCTAAAGCGACTAGGTTCAGCAACTTATACAATCAGAATAACTGAAAATTCTGAAGATATAGAGATTAGTAAGCTAACATACTTCGCATACTTTCACTCATTGATGTCATACAAAATAACAATTAGAATCATGTGTGGGGTTCATAGTCGCACATCTTGTAGGCATCTATTTAAAAGCTTAGGAATTCTTACAACACGCTCACAGTACATTTATTCACTAATGAAACTTGTGCTCAACAAGCTAGACCAGTTTAAAACCAACAGTGTCATTCATAACACCAGAAGAAAGAAAGACTAACACTATCCTTCACGTAACCTATCCCTGGCGCAGAAAGGGGTAAAATATGCTGCTGTAAAACTACTTGGCAAATTGCCAGGGGAAATAAAAAGTCTGACAGACAGCAGTAATAGTTTTAAAAATAAATTAAAATCGTATCTCTTGACAATTCTTTCTGTGGTGTCACCGCCGGACACCACAATTGCTTGGTGGTAGCCATTAAATCGACCGCGGTCCGTTAGTATACGTCGGACCCGCGTGTCGCCACTATCAGTGATTGCAGACCGAGCGCCGCCACACGGCAGGTCTAGAGAGACTTCCCAGCACTCGTCCCAGTTGTACAGCCGACTTTGCTAGCGATGGTTCACTGACAAATTACGCTCTCATTTGCCGAGACGATAGTTAGCATAGCCTTCAGCTACGTCATTTGCTACGACCTAGCAAGGCGCCATTACCAGTTAATATTGATGCCGTAAAACATGTACTGTCAAGAGCGATGTTCACCAATTACGGATTAAAGTTAAGTATTCCAGCAGCTACGTACTTTATTTGCTAGTCTCAATTACTTTACCTGTTGCAGACCTCACGCCAGCCTGCGTGAGCTTAAACGCGTGCCTTTCGGCTTCTTCCTAGTGGATTGGCTGTCTTGCCAGTCCACAACACTTTCTATACCATAGATGAGTTCTTGAGTGGGAATAAATAGGTCTATAGATGGAAAACATGGATTTTTTGCTAATTAAAGGGAATGGGGTAGATAATAGAAATTTTAAGTTATAACACTATAGGGTAACAATAATCTTGATTAATGTGTGCATTTCTTATGCACGTGACACGCTCCACATTATAAGGGTTACCGTGCGATTGATCAACGGAACACATAACTAACTAACTCTGAATACAAGGAGAAGAATTCACACAGAAAATTGCATAAGGTAAGGAATATGGTATTAGTTCTTTGTCTTCGTAACTGTTGTCAAAGAACTAATGTCACATTCTTGATTCATATTTCCTTAATTGTATGATAAAGCTAAATGAATGTTACTGCTTGTGAGAGTAGTAGCTTTCTTTCCTATTGCCCACGTATCAGCTGCACCCAGCAGCAGAGGTTCGGCTGCATTATCTGTTCAGATCTTCCCTATTTGGAGTGGACTTTCTCGTAGCAGTCCTGACAGAAGTCAGGAAACAGAAAGGCTGAAATATGCCATTGTCAAACCCCTATTTAAGAAATGTGATTGGAGAGATGTCAATAATTACTGGCTGACATCATTTCCCAAAATTTTTGAGAAGGTGATGTATTCTAGATTAGTATATCACCTTAGCAACAATAATATTCTCAGCAAATCACAGTTTGGTTTTCAAAAGAATTGCTCTACTGAGAATGCCATTTACATGTTCACTCACCAAACTGTACAAGCATTAAGTAATAAAATAGCTCGAGTTGGTATTTTCTTTGATCTGTCTGAGGTATTTGACAGTGTGACTCACAGTATTCTCCTAGGTTAATTGAAGTTTTATGGGATTGATGGTATAGCCAACCAATGAAAAATGTCATATCGCAACAAAAGAATGCAGAAAGTTGTACTTAGTAATTCAGGTGGGGTCTTTGTAAACTAGGGGTAATTGGAAACAGTAGGTATACAATTTTGCTGTACATACATTTGGTATAATTGTCGACACAAATGTATTGTGCCACTGTTTTTTTATTCTTAAATCATTTCCCTCTATTTGCTGTTGCCGAATTTCGTTGATTTTTGAGCTTAATATGTTGCTGTGTGAAGCATTTCATTAGCTCAGAATTTCAGAAGAATGAAAGTGGTACATTTTTCCGTGATTTATTGGCAAGTTAAACATATTTATGGTTTATTAATTAATAAACGCATAGCGCGACGTTAATTAATAGGCATCACAACAGGCATAAATAACAGTTTGGCAAGCCCACTGTTATTTATGTACTAAATTTGTAGATAGAAAGCCGGCCGTTGTGGCCGAGCCGTTCTAGGCGCTTCAGTCTGGAACGGCGCTACTGCTACGGTCGCAGGTTCGAATCCTGCCTCAGGCATGGATATGTGTGATGTCCTTAGGTTAATTATGTTTAAGTTGTTCTACGTTCTAGGGAACTGATGACCTCCGATGTTAAGTCCCATAGTGCTCAGAGCCATTTGAACCATTTTGTAGATAGACAGGATGTTGAAATACGATTTAGGTTGCAGTCTTAACGACTCATTGGTTTACCTCTAACTCGTTACAAATACTCATTCTGTGTCTAAAAATATTTTAGCTTTTACCTGTAACAAAAAAATTATAATTATGTATCAGTTACGACACTTTTATTGGAATTGAGCAGTTATATTTGCAATTGACAATGACATGAACACACAAGGCGCCCCTAGCGGCACTAGATGTCAACATATTCTCTAGTTACTTTCGCTGCACATCATTCCAGCGGCACTCTTGTATCACTGCTGTATTCTGCAACTTGTAATGCGGAACGGAAGCAGTTGGCGAACATACTGTAAGTACTTGTTTTAACTTTATCATGCCAGTACATCTTACATCAGCTTTCAAGTTAAGTAAGATCAGATGGCGCAGTGGTTAGCACACTGGACCGCGTTCGGGAGAACGACAGTTGAAACCCGCGTCCGTCCACGAGAGGTAAGTTCTCCGTGATTTGCCTAGGTCGCCTCAAGAAAATGCTGGGATGGTGTCTTTGAAAGAGCAAGGTCAATTTCCTTCCCCATCCTTCCCTAATCCGACGTTCTTCTCCGTCTCTAAAGACCTTGTTGTCGACGGGACGTAAAATCACTGACCTGTTCCTCCTCCACAGATCATATATTAGTAACTCTGTTTACCGAAACCGGTCATCGTTAGTAAAGATTTTACAAATGCGCCTTGGTTGAGAAATTGTGTTCCTCCTAGTTGAAGATGAGAGTTGTTGCCCATCGACCTTATTTACCAGACTTAGCAACTCGTGACTTCTTTCTGTTTCCCTAGACGAAAATCCAGTTTAATGGGCCAAGATTTGGTACAGTGGAAGAAATTCAACCTGAATCGCACAAGGTACGAAAACTATTCGCTTCGTATGGGACTACTTTGAAAGTTCAAAAATGGTTCAAATGGCTCTGAGCACTATGGGACTTAACTTTTGAGGTCATCAGTCCCCTAGAACTTAGAACTACTTAAACCTAACTAACCTAAGGACATCACACACATCCATTCCCGAGGCAGGATTCGAACCTGCGACCGTAGCGGTCGCGCGGTTCCAGACTGTAGCGCCTAGAACCGCTCGGCCACCCCGGCCGGCCTTTGAAAGAGATGGTGTTGGTTTGGATAAAATGTAAAAGAGTTCTTGTAGTTAATATATTTCTGTAACTTTGTTGAAATGTTTTGACCTGCACAAGAATCGTTGTAATTTTCAGTACTTGTTACATACAAGTACACTACTGGCCATTAAAATTGCTACACCACGAAGATGACGTGCTACAGACGCAAAATTTAACCGACAGGAAGAAGATGCTGTGAAATGCAAATGATTAGATATTTAGAGTATTCACAGAAGGTTGGCGCCGATGGCAACACCTACAACGTGCTAACATGAGGAAAGTTTCCAACCGATTTCTCATACACAAACAGATGTTGACCGGCGTTGCCTGGTGAAACGTTGTTGTGATGCCTCGTGTAAGGAGGAGAAATGCGTACTATCATGTTTCCGACTTTGATAAAGGTCGGATTGTAGCATATCGCCATTGCACTTTATCGTATCGCGACATTGTTGGTCGAGATCCAATGACTGTTAGGAGAATATGGAATCGGTGGGTTTCGGAGGGTAACACGGAACACCGTGCTGGATCCCAACGGCCTCGTATCACTAGCAGTCAAGATGAGAGGCATCTTATCCGCATGTCTGTAACGGATCGTGCAGCCACGTCTCGACCCCTGAGTCAACAAATGGAGACGTTTGCAAGACAACAACCATCAGCACGAACGGTTCGACGACGTTTGCAGCAGCATGGACTATCAGCTCAGAGACCGTGGCTGCGGTTACCCTTGACGCTGCATCACAGACAGGAGCGCCTGCGATGGTGTACTCCACGAAGAACCTTGCAGCACGAATGGCAAAACGTCATTGTTTCGGATGAACCCAGGTTCTGTTTACAGCATCATGATGGTCGCATCCGTGTTTGGCGACATCGCGGTGAACTCACATTGGTAGCGTGTATTCGTCATCGCCATACTGGCGTATCACCCGGCGTGATGGTATGGGATGCCATTGGTTACACGTCTCGGTCACCTCTTGTTCGCATTGACGGCACTTTGAACAGTGGACGTTACATTTCAGATGTGTTACGACCCGTGGCTCTACCCTTCATTCGATTCCTGCGAAACCCTACATTTCAGCTGGATAATGCACGACCGCAGTTTGCAATTCCTGTACGGGCCTTTCTGGACACAGAATATGTTCGACTGCTGCCCTGCCCAGCACATTCTCCAGATCTCTCACCAATTGAAAACGTCTGCTCAATGGTGGCCGAGCAACTGGCTTGTCACAATACGCCAGTCAGTACTCTTGATGAACTATGGTATCGTGTTGTAGCTGCATGGGCAGCTGTACCTGTAGACGCGATCCAAGCTCTGTTTGACTCAATGCCCGGGCGTATCAAGGCCGCTATTACGGGCAGAGGTGGTTGTTCTGGGTACTGATTTCTCAGGATCTATGAAACCTAATTGCGTGAAAATGTAATCACATGTGAGTTGTAGTATAATATATTTGTCCAATGAATACCCGTTTGTCATCTGCATTTCTTCTTGGTGTAGCAGTTTTAATGGCCAGTAGTGTATCACTGCAATTTTATTCCGTATAGCGTACAAGACCGCTGTTGTAGAACGTGCTCTAGGTTTGTAGTAGAAGACGAGTAAGGATGTCGCTGGTAGGAAACACCTTGTTGGTGGGCGGAGCAGAGGACTGGGGGAAGGGGAAGAGACGCCGTGGCCCGGGGAGGCCACGGGTCGATGCCCGGACATTAATTACAGGGCTCGCCCGACCGGCAGAGCACGCGGCCTGGGTCGTGCCGTGCAGGCGCCGACAAGCGCTGCCGCCCCGTGCAGTGGAACAGTGTGGGCCACCGCAGCCAGCGAGCAGTCCGGAAACGCAAACAGGGCGGCAGACACTCGCTGGCGCCGTCCGACTTGCATTTCACAGGCTGTGGAACTGCGACTCGACCGTCACCACGCGACGGAACGGACGAGTTTGCCGAATGGACAGCCACTACGAATGCGGCTCATAATCTGTGCAAACGTGACCCGGTACCTACATGAGCTTTCTGTTTTCTCATCTGCGCTCTTGCGCATGATATTGAGAGCCTGCTGTTTGCGAGTAGTTGCGAATATTGTACATATATGCTCTGTCACTGAAGCGGAAAACAGAACAAGGTAACGCAGTGCTAAGATGCCAAACAGAAGTCCGGGCTACAAATCCCCGTTTCGTCATCCAGCAGTTTATAAACAAAGAGTTGAAAAGAGTGTGGATGTCATGTGAGACTTATTATTATTCGACGGAAGCCCTGACATGATTCGTCTAACCGTGGTTTCTCTTATGTGAAATAATTTCATACTGTGATACGTCGCAACTAGTAATGTTTCCACAATATTTTCGATATCGTAACAAAACCCTCAAATACTTTTGAATCATACATCTAATCACTGACCGAGAACTGACGACAGTCGCACGAGTGAAGGTTTCGTTGCAGGAAGATAGTCGGCTAACATCTAATCAGTGAGCGTACTGCCTCCTGTTATTAGAAGGTACAGAATTAAAGATAGTTCTTCAGTAAACAAAGTCACTGAATTACACCGTGTATTTCATTTTCTTGAAGCGAAATTATGAGCCCCGAACATTCTTACTCTGTTCAACACTCAGACGTTCCGTTTAGGAACATACATATGTTCATTACGTTGTCTGCATGTTTTCGCAGGCGTCTGTTATTGAAGACGACCTATTCTCCACGTTGTATTAATATCAAATTATCCTATGGTGAGAATAGTCTCTCACATGAAGATATATATTCATATTAGTCAACTATTTGGTCGGTGTTGCTGCTTTCCTAGGAAAAGAAGAAACCAGTTTCTCTTATAGTACGAATCTCATTATTTGTTTCACTGAGCCCAAGAAATTAATGAAACAAATAATTTGAAGTACGTTGTGTATTTAAAATACGTCTGATTGAACATTCACTCATTTGGTGGTGTGTAGTCTGGATGAGTTACATGCTGTCTTGCTGCTTTTTAGGCCTCTTTACTGAAGCCGAAGCTGCACAAGAAATTTACGTTATATACCGTCCTTCTTCTGTAGCACCACATTTCGAAAGCTTCTATTCTCTTCTTGTCTAAACTATTTATCGTCCATGTTTCACTTCCATACATGGCTACACTCCATACAAATACTTTCAGAAAAGACTTCCTGACACTTAAATCTATACTCGATGTTAACAAATTTCTCTTCTTCAGAAATGCTTTCCTTCCCATTGCCAGTCTACATTTTATACCCTCTCTACTTCGACCATCATCAGTTATTTTGCTCCCCAAATAGCAAAACTCCTTTACTACTTTAAGTGTCTCATTTCCTAATCTAATTCCCTCAGCATCACCCGACTTAATTCGACTACATTCCATTATCCTCGTTTTGCTTTTGTTGATGTTCATCTTACATACTCCTCTCAAGACACTGTCCATTCTATTCAACTGCTCTTCCAAGTCCTTTGCTGTCTCTGACAGAATTACAATGTCATCGGCGAACCTCAAAGTTTTTATTTCTTCTCCATGGATTTTAATACCTACTCCGAATTTTTCTTTTGTTTCCTTTACTGCTTGCTCAATATACAGATTGAATAACATCGGAAAGAGGCTACAAATCCTGTCTTACTCCCTTCCCAACCACTGCTTCCCTTTCATACCCCTCGACTCTTATAACTGCCATCTGGTTCCTGTACAAATTGTAAATATCCTTTCGCTCCCTGTATTTTACCCCTGCCACCTTCAGAATTTGAAAGAGAGTATTCCAGTCAACATTGTCAAAAGCTTTCTCTAAGTCTACAAATGCTAGAAACGTAGGTTTGCCTTTCCTTAATCTTTCTTCTAAGATAAGTCGTACGGTCAGTATTGCATCACGTGTTCCAGTATTTCTACGGAATCCAAACTGATCTTCCCCGAGGTCGGCTTCTACTAGTTTTCCCATTCGTCTATAAAGAATTCATGCTAGTATTTTGCAGCTGTGGCTTATTAAACTGATTGTTCGGTAATTTTCACATCTGTCAACACCTGCTTTCTTTGGGATTGGAATTATTATATTCTTCTTGAAGTCTGAGGGTATTTCGCCTGTTTTATACATATTGCCCACCAGATGGTAGAGTTTTGTCAGGACTGGCTCTCCCAAGGCCGTCAGTAGTTCTAATGGAATGTTGTCTACTCCGGGGGCCTTGTTTCGACTCAGGTCTTTCAGTGCTCTGTCAAACTCTTCACGCAGTATCGTATCTCCCATTTCATCTTCATCTACATCCTCTTCCATTTCCATAATATTGTCCTCAAGTACATCGCCCTTGTAGAGGCCCTCTATATACTCCTTACATCTTTCTGCTTTCCCTTCTTTGCTTAGAACTGGGTTTCCATCTGAGCTCTTGATGTTCATACAAGTGGTTCTCCTATCTCCAAAGGTCTCTTTAATTTTCCTGTAGGCAGTATCTATCTGACCCCTAGTGAGATAAGCCTCTACATCCTTACATTTGTCCTCTAGCCATCCCTGCTTAGCCATTTTGCACTTCCTGTCGATCTCATTTTTGAAACGTTGTATTCCTTTTTGCCTGCTTCATTTATTGCATTTTTATATTTTGTCCTTTCATCAATTAAATTCAATATTTCTTCTGTTACCCAAGGATTTCTATTAGCCCTCGTCTTTTTACCTACTTGATCCTCTGCTGCCTTCACTACTTCATCCCTCAAAGCTACCTATTCTTCTTTTACTGTAATTTTTCCCCCATTCCTGTCAATTGTTCCCTTATGCTCTCCCTGAAACTCTGTACAACCTCTGGTTCTTTCAGTTTATCCAGGTCCCATCTTCTTAAATTCCCACCTTTTTGCAGTTTCTTCAGTTTTAATCTACAGGTCATAACCAATAGATTGTGGTCAGAGTCCACATCTGCCCCTGGAAATGTCTTACAATTTAAAACCTGGTTCCTAAATCTTTGTCTTACCATTATATAATCTATCTGATACCTTTTAGTCTCTCCAGGATTCTTCCATGTATACAACCTTCTTTCATGATTCTCAAACCAAGTGTTAGCTATGATTAAGTTGTGCTCTGTGCAAAATTCTACCAGGCGGTAGAGGGAGACCAAGAGATGAATACACTAAGAAGATTCAGAAGGATGTAGGTTGCAGTAGGTACTGGGAGATGAAGAAGCTTGCACAGGATAGAGTAGCATGGAGAGCTGCATCAAACCAGTCTCAGGACTGAAGACCACAACAACAACAACAACAACCGTCCTTAGCGATTGTAATAAACACACCATGGCATATTACTTGGATAAGTGGTGATAGTTTTGCAGAATATTACCGAACGATCTACAGTTAAAAGGGTAATATTTACCAGGGCCAAGTTTCATGATCCTGGTCACTTCAGAAATAATAGTATAGTAATACGTGCACAACAATGCCCATATCAAATCTCATTAAAGAATTTTATTTATTTACTTATTTATTTATTTTATTTTTTTCTTTAAAACGTACCGGTGCTAACTTTCATAATCATGGCCTTTTAAAAAATAATAACATTATAATAATAGCACAACAATTCCTAAACCAAATTTTAGTGAAGGAAGTTTTTTGAAACTCTCATGAATGTTTAGTTCTGTGTCAAACTAGTCCACAGAGTATTTTTGGATTTGGTTCGATAACTCCCCTCTCATGAAGAAAAAAAGGAGAAAAGCTTCATAAATTTAAACACCAACAGTGTAAACTCGAGGTTGGTTAATTCTGGAACGTCGAATCGGGGCGCTCTGCCGTAAGGAGGACTATAGGCATGTCCAGAGGTACAGACAGCCGTTAGCACCGATTCATAATGTGCGGAAATGCGACAAAGAAGTTAGCGCCCTCCAGGTAGGAAGAAGCATAGAGAACAATTTGACGCAAATTCATGCAAACACTGAAGTCCTGTGTACCTCACGCGTGACAGGAGTATATGATTTTTAAAGGCTTCCACCATAGTACTCACGAGCTATGTTTATTGTGGCGTATAAATTCAAGTAGGGCCACGATTTGCGTCTTCTGCACATTTCTAAATTATTTTCACTTGGAACAGCAGCGTATGCAAATGCAAATCACTGCAAATTATTTTCCTTGCTTCGTCCCCCTGCCCCTTTAGCACAACCGAATGCTCATTTTCGCGTTGGTTGGCTCGATGCTGAGACATGCGAAACGTCACAACGCGGGGAGAAAAAATGGTGCAAATGGCTCTGAGCACTATGGGTCTTAACGTCTGAGGTCATCAGTCCCCTAGAACTTAGAACTACTTAAACCTAACTAACCTAAGGATGACACACACATCCATGCCCGAGGCAGGATTCGAACCCGCGAACATAGCAGTCGCGCGGTTCAGGACTGAAGTGTCTAGAACCGCTCGCCCACCGCGGCCGGCAATGCGCGGAGAGGTTGACACGCAAGTCCTTATATGTAGACCCTTACAGTGCTGGTGTGGGACCTACTGGGGGTAATTTTGTGATAGCAAAGCGGTAAATATAGCGTTTTTAGAGATATTTTCGAAATAAAAGCCTGTAACGCAGCATTAAGGGTGTATTATTTAACTGTATTTTAGATGGGAAATGGATAGGTTAAATTTAGATATAGTGGTAATTAGTGAAGTTCGGTGACAGGAGGACGAAGGCTTCTGATCAGGTGAATACATGCTTTTAAATACAAAATCAAATAGGGGTAATCGAGGAGTAGGTTTAATAATGAATAAAAAAATAAGAGCACAGTGAACGCATCATTGTAGCCAAGATAGACGCGAAGCCCATGCCTACCACAGTAGTACAAGTTTATATGCTAACTAGCTCCGTACATGACTAAGAGATTGAAGAAATGTATGATGAGATAAAAGAAACTGTTCAGACAGTGAAGAGAGACGAAAATTGAGTAGTCACGGGGAACTGGATTCGATAGTAGGAAAAGGAAGCGAAGGAAAAGTACAACGCGAATATGGAATGGGGATAAGGAATGAAAGAGGAAGCCGTCTGGTAGAATTTTGCACAGAGCGTAACTTAATTACAGCTAACACGTGGTTTAAGAATCATGAAAGAAGGTTGTATATGCGGAAGAGGCCCTGAGACACTGGAAGGTTTCAGATAGATTATACAATGGTAAGACAGAGATTTCGAAACCAGGTTTTAAACTAAGACATTTCGAGGGGCACATGTGGATTCTGTCCACAATCTATTGGTTATGAACTTCAGATTAAAACTGAAGAAACTGCAAAAAGGTGGGAATTCAAGGAGATGGGATCTGGATAAACTGAAAGAACCAGAGGTTGTAGTGAGTTTCAGAGAGCATTAGGGAACGACTGACAAGAACAGGGGAAAGAAATAGTCGACGAAGAATGGGTGTCTTTGAGAGATGAAATAGTGAAGGCAGCAGAGGATCAAGTAGGTAAAAAGTGAGCACTAGGAGAAATCCTTGGGTATCAGAAGAGATACTGAATTTAATTGATGAAAGGAGAAAATATAAAAATGCAGTAAATGAAGCATGCAAAAAGGAATACAAACATCTCAAAAATGAGGTCGACAGGAAGTGCAAAATGCCTAAGCAGGGATGGCTAGAGGACAAATGTAAGGATGTAGAATCATATATCACTAGGGGTAAGATAGATACTGCCTACAGGAAAATTAAAGAGACCTTCGGAGAAAAGAGAACCACTTGTATGAACATCAAGATCTCAGATGGATAACCAGTTCTAACCAAAGAAGGGAAAGCAGAAAGGTTGAAGGAGTATATAGAGGGTCGGTACAAGGGCGATATTTTGTAGGGTAATATAATGGAAATGGAAGAGGACGTAGGTGAAGATGAAATGGAAGATACGATACTGCGTGAAGAACTTGACAGTTCACTGAAAGACCTAAGTCGAAACAAGGGCCCGGGAGTAGACAACATTCCATTAGAACTGCTGATAGCCTTAGGAGAGCCAGTCCTGACAAAACTCTACCACCTGGTGAGCAAGATACATGAGACAGGCAAAATAACCTCCGAGAAGAGTATAATAATTCTAATCTCAAAGAAAGCAGGTGTTGACAGGTGTGAAAAATACCGAACTATCAGTTTAATAAGTCACGCCTACAAAATACTAACTCGAGTTGTTTAAAGACGGACAGAAAAACTGGTACAAGCCAACTTCGGGGAGCATCAGTTTGGACTCCGTAGGGCTGGAACACGTGATGCAATACTGACCCTACGACTTATTTTAGAAGATAGTTTAAGGAAAGGCAAACCTAGCAGATGTAGACTTAGAGAAGGCTTTTGACAATGCTGACTAACTGGAATACTACACTACTGGAAATGGAAAAAAGAACACATTGACACCGGTGTGTCAGACCCACCATACTTGCTCCGGACACTGCGAGAGGGCTGTACAAGCAATGATCACACGCACGGCACAGCGGACACACCAGGAACCGCGGTGTTGGCCGTCGAATGGCGCTAGCTGCACAGCATTTGTGCACCGCCGCCGTCAGTGTCAGCCAGTTTGCCGTGGCATACGGAGCTCCATCGCAGTCTTTAACACTGGTAGCATGCCGCGACAGCGTGGACGTGAACCGTATGTGCAGTTGACGGACTTTGAGCGAGGGCGTATAGTGGGCATGCGGGAGGTCGCGTGGACGTACCGCCGAATTGCTCAACACGTGGGGCGTGAGGTTTCCACAGTACATCGATGTTGTCGCCAGTGGTCGGCGGAAGGTGCACGTGCCCGTCGACCTGGGATCGGACCGCAGCGACGCACGGATGCACGCCAAGACCGTAGGATCCTACGCAGTGCCGTAGGGGACCGCACCGCCACTTCCCAGCAAATTAGGGACACTGTTGCTCCTGGGGTATCGGCGAGGACCATTCGCAACCGTCTCCATGAAGCTGGGCTACGGTCCCGCACACCGTTAGGCCGTCTTCCGCTCACGCCCCAACATCGTGCAGCCCGCCTCCAGTGGTGTCGCGACAGGCGTGAATGGAGGGACGAATGGAGACGTGTCGTCTTCAGCGATGAGAGTCGCTTCTGCCTTGGTGCCAATGATGGTCGTATGCGTGTTTGGCGCCGTGCAGGTGAGCGCCACAATCAGGACTGCATACGACCGAGGCACACAGGGCCAACACCCGGCATCATGGTGTGGGGAGCGATCTCCTACACTGGCCGTACACCACTGGTGATCGTCGAGGGGACACTGAATAGTGCACGGTACATCCAAACCGTCATCGAACCCATCGTTCTACCATTCCTAGACCGGCAAGGGAACTTGCTGTTCCAACAGGACAATGCACGTCCGCATGTATCCCGTGCCACCCAACGTGCTCTAGAAGGTGTAAGTCAACTACCCTGGCAAGCAAGATCTCCGGATCTGTCCCCCATTGAGCATGTTTGGGACTGGATGAAGCGTCGTCTCACGCGGTCTGCACGTCCAGCACGAACGCTGGTCCAACTGAGGCGCCAGGTGGAAATGGCATGGCCAGCCGTTCCACAGGACTACATCCAGCATCTCTACGATCGTCTCCATGGGAGAATAGCAGCCTGCATTGCTGCGAAAGGTGGATATACACTGGACTAGTGCCGACATTGTGCATTCTCTGTTGCCTGTGTCTATGTGCCTGTGGTTCTGTCAGTGTGATCATGTGATGTATCTGACCCCAGGAATGTTTCAATAAAGTTTCCCCTTCCTGGGACAATGAATTCACGGTGTTCTTATTTCAATTTCCAGGAGTGTATCTTTCAAATTCTGAAGGTGGCAGGGGTAAAATACAGGGAGCGAAAGTCTATTTACAATTTGTACAGAAACCAGATGGCAGTTTTAAGAGTCGAGAGGCATGAAAAGGAAGCAATGGTTGGGAAGGAAGTGAGACAGGGTTGTCACCTATCCCGAATGTAATTCAATCTATATATTGAGCAAGCAGTAAAGGAAACAAAAGAAAAATTTATAGTATCAATTACAATCCACGGAGAAGAAATAAAAACTTTGAGGTTTGCCGATGACACTGTATTTCTATTAGAGACAGCAAAGGATCTGGAAGAGCAGTTGAACGGAATGGACAGTGTCTTGAAAGGAGGATATAAGATGAACATCAACAAAAGCGAAACGATGATAATGGAATGTAGTCTAATTAGATCAGGTGATGCTGAGGGAATTAGATTAGGAAATGAGGCTCTTAAATTAGTAGATGAGTTTTGCTGTTTAGGGAGCAAAATAACTGATGATGGACGAAGTAGAGAGAAGGTAAAATGTAGACTGACAATGGCAAGAAAAGCGTTTCTGAAGAAGAGAAATCTATTAACATCGAGTATAGATATAAGAGTAAGTAAGTCTTTTCTAAAATTATTTGTATGGAGTGTAGCCATGTGGATGTGAAACATGAACGATAAATAGTTTATACAAGAAGAGAACAGAAGCATTCAAAATGAAGAATGCCGAAGATTAGATGGGTAGCTCTCGTAAGTAATGAGGAGGTACTGAACAGAATTGCCGAGAAGAGCAATTTGTGGCACAACTTGACAAGAAGAAGGGATTGGTTAGTAGAACATGTTCAGAGGCATCAATGGATCACAAACTTAGTATTGGAGGACAGCATTGAGGGTAAAAATTTTAGAAGGAGACCAAGAGATGAATACACTAAGCAGATTAAAAAGGATGTAGGGTGCAGTAGTTACTTGGAGATGAAGCTTGAACAGGATAGAGTAGCATGGAGAGCTGCTTCAAACCAGTCTCTGGACTGAAGACCACAACATTGAACTACATAGAAATTTCAACGTACAACATTTGATGTAATGAATGGAAGAGATTAAAAATGAAAAGAATTGCTGTCACCAAGATTTTGAATACAATTTATAACATAGCTTTCAATATCTAGGTTACTAAACAAGGACAAAAAGTTGTGATTCACGTTCATGCAAAATATCTGTACTTCAGTTATAAAAATGAAATACAATAGTAGAGGTGAAAGCAAACACGCTTCCTCAGCATATGAAAGATAACAAAAGGAAGTGTAACAAGTAAATTTTACTCATATTTATTTCAAACACAGTACTTTCCCAAACAATCATTGTCAAAATGAAAGTTTTAGTTAATCTTATTGGCCAATTTGTTTGCACATACACTTAATACTAAAGGGTCTAGATAGAAAATCTTCATAGGGGACACTAGCGGTGGTCAGTTGGCGTTGCTTTGACGTCACAAGCCAGTACGCTATCAGTATCAACCACCATACTCCAGATTCTTAAAATAATCGGAATCCTATGTAAAAAAGAGGTTCAGAAGCATCATGGTTGAAGAAGCAAAAGCCTAATTACTTTGATTTCATTACTTTAGGATTATTCACCTATAGACTAATGAAAAAAGTCAAAAGCCATAAGTGGCTAGTTGTAAAGAAGTATTAAATTAAAACATCATGCATGATGCTTAAGTTTGAACAACGTGGATTTAGTAAGCGATAAACTGATATCCGTACGTTATTATGTGGGGCTATAAACGAGAAAACGTTTAAGTAAAGTTTTAAAATATGTTTAAAGTTCGTTTTAATTTGCTAGTGATCTCATTATCAAACTCTGGACTAATTCCGCTCCGTTTTAACGAAAAACTAGTTTTTCAAGCATCTGAATGTTTATTTACTATTGTTTCAGAGGTACAAAGCATATAATAAACAAAATGAAATGGACCGTTGACACCGGTTTATACATTTGCTGACCAGAAATAGACCACGTCAGGTGCATTCGGTATCATGTTCATCAGATCTCTCATGGTGCATATGGCCGTGGGTGAGGGACACTGTAGTAGATGGTTGTCAGTCTGCGCAGCACCACATTTTTAAGAAAACTGACTCCCCTCAAGGGCCGCTTCTGCAAGTTAGTCTTGCATCTCGTCGTACTAGCTCGCAGACTGTTGAAACCTTCCATGTCGTCCATTTCTTTGAATGGCCAGGAGAGAGCTTTTCCTTCGAAACCACCCACGTCCCCAGATTTTAACATTTGCCCCCTCACTCTAAGATCCTTTCTTGCTGTCGTGGAAGAGCTTCAATAGTTGCCAAGAAACTCTTTCTTGATATCAGCCGATATTATGCTGGCTGACGGCCATATAAAGGATGGGCTACCATACCCTTGCTTTTATTGTATCTAAGACCATCTCGCGTCTAATTTCACGATGGGCTATGCTAGCAAGGCAGTGGAGTTTATTTACAGGTATAGGTCGCAAGTAACCCGTGATAAGCTGGACTTGTGCCGTGCTGAACGTGCATATTCAGCACTGTAGTAACACAGTGCAAGTGAGTTAGTTCTCGTGGTGCATGGGTGAGCTCGCTATGTGGTGTCTGTCAGTTTCCTCACTATGTTGTTCCTGGCGGACACTTTCTGTTCCACGCAGCGTTTCTTATATATAAGCATACGGTCCAGAGTCACTCCCAGATGTTTCGAAGTTTCACAGTGTTCATGGTCAAATCCATCCCAGATGAATTGAAGGGTTTTAGCCGCATGTTTGTTCTTGGATGGAATGCACAGGTCTGAGTTTTGGCAGGATTTGGCACCAGCTGATTTTCATTATAGTAGATGGTAAATTCTTCAAGGCTTTAGACAAGATTTGTTCCACATTTTCAAAACAGTCGGCCTGAGCAGTGATTGTACAGTCATCAGCATAAATTAAAGCCTGTGTTTCTTTGGGCAATGGCTGATGCATGGGGGCTTAATTAAATATGATTGAAATTATTTTTTAGTTTTTAGGAGCTGTATGTCCGATTACGCTATTTCTCGTAAACGGTTGGCCCTGACTAGTATTATTACGCTATCTGACTGCAAAGAACAACAACAAAGAATGAAATGAAAATTTTCATAAACACAGTTAATTAATTAAGTCCCCAGCAACTATAAAACCTACTAAACCAAGCACAAGTATCACTGTTCTGTATGTGGAAGTATGACTCAACGCACATCTGGCACGGTTCTTCTTCAACAAGACAAGAATTTTTAAATACCAATTATACTGACGTGATAAAAGAAACTTAGAAAAACTATAATTGCGTAATGAAAGCAGAATTACACTCTAATACAAGAACACAATCCAGATGCTTTGTTGACTGAACCTGTAATGACGCATTATTTAAAACATGGAAATAGTGAAAAAACACGCAATATTTTACCTTCATATATATTGACGAAAAGCACTCTGATTGTTACAGTATTTCCATTCGAACCATCTGCTGTCTATCCCATCAAACAACTGCATAAAACATGGAACAAGCACTCCTTACTACAACATCTCGACAAGCCTTGCCCACTAGCACATCTCAACACGAACTCTCTGCTACAACATCTCAGCACAAACTACCACGAGACCTCGACAGGCACTCACTACTACGAGCTCTCTCCAAGCACTGACTACTACGAGTTCTCTCCAAGCACTGACTGCTACGAGTTCTTAACAGGCACTGACTTCTACGAGCTCTCAACAAGCACTGACTACCACGAGCTCTCAACAAGCACTGTGGAGGCGGCTTAATAATACTCTTTGGCGCAATCTCTGGCGCATTGGCTCAGTGTAGCCACCTTTCATATGCCCCTCCTCCACAGGCCAGAATTTGATGGTATTTTTGCCAGCATTGGTGGTGAAAATACCACCAAATTCGTCCACAAAAATACAGACAAAAATAAAAGATAATATTAATACCTAAATATCACATAATTAGTTAAAATTTTGTCTTTGCACTGACCTTTCAATAACCTAGTATATAAAATACAGTAGGCAATACAAATTCTTTTCATACATGTGGCTTTACATAATAGTTCACACAATACACAAAAAATCAGTTTATACAAATGTTCACATAAAATACTTTTAATCATTCAAAAAAAAAAAAAACAAATAGTTGATAATTCCAGCCCAGCAATGGTCAACAGGTGCAAACACCAACAAGTGACATCATTTCAGCAGAAACAGTCCATCAGTTGCACCCAGTAATGTTGAGAGCAGGTGCAGACACCAACAAGTGACATCATTTCAGTAGAAGCAGTCCATCAGTTGCACCCAGCAATGTTGAGCAGGTGCAGACACCAACAAGTGACATCATTTCAGTAGAAGCAGTTCCATCTGTGGCACCCAGTAAAGTTGAAGAGGTACACGCAGCAACAAGTCACATTAGTTCAGTAGAAGCAGTCCTTCAGTGGCACCCAGCAATGTTGAGTAGGTGCAGACACCAACAAGTGACATCATTTCAGTAGAAGCAGTTCATCAGTTGCACCCAGCAATGTTGAGCAGGTGCAGACACCGACAAGTGACATCATTTCAGTAGAAGCAATCCATCAGTTGCACCCAGCAATGTTGAGCAGGTGCAGACACCGACAAGTGACATCATTTCAGCAGAAGCAGTCCATCAGTTGCACCTAGCAATGTTGAGCAGGTGCAGACACCAACAAGTGACATCATTTCAGTAGAAGCAGTCCATCAGTTGCACCCAGCAATGTTGAGCAGGTGCAGACACCAACAAGTGACATCATTTCAGTAGAAGCAGTTCCATCTGTTGCACCCAGCAATGTTGGGCAGGTGCAGACACCGACAAGTGACATCATTTCAGTAGAAGCAGTCCATCAGTTGCACCCAGCAATGTTGAGAGCAGGTGCAGACACCAACAAGTGACATCATTTCAGTAGATGTAGTTCCATTAGTGGCACCCAGCAATACTGAGCAGGTGCAGACACCAACAAGTGACATCATTTCAGCAGAAGCAGTCCATCAGCTGCACCCAGCAATGTTGAGCAGGTGCAGACACCAACAAGTGACATCATTTCAGTAGAAGCAGTCCATCAGTTGCACCCAGCAATGTTGAGCAGGTGCAGACAGCAAGAAGTGACTTCATTTCCATACAAGTAGTCCATCAGTTGCACCTAGCAATGATGAGCAGGTCCAGAGAGCAGTCCATGATATTCACTATCACCGATCACACTGTTCATCAGAGTATATAAGCACAAATTAAACATGTCCTAGTGGCACCAATCATGTAGAAAAAGTACAAGTAACAGTCCATAATATTCACTATCACTGATCACACTGTTCATCAGCAGAAATTAAACATGTCCTAGTGGCACCAGTCATGTAGAAAAGGTAGAAGTAACAGTCCATAATATTCACTATCCCTGATCACACTGTTCATCAGCAGAGATTAAACATGTCCTAGTGGCACCAATCATGTAGAAAAAGTACAAGTAACAGTCCATAATATTCACTATCACTGATCACACAGTTCATCAGCAGAAATTAATCATTCCTAAGTGTCACACATTACGTTGAAAAAGTGCAGGTAACAGTTCATAATATTTACCATCACTAATTAGACAGTTCAGGCATGAACAATAGTTTGAATACACATACAAATGCTTTTACAATGCTCTTACACTAAACATACAAATTCTAATAAACACACAAATGATATCAAATAATTGTCGTAGTAACTATTACAAATACACAAATAGCAGTAAACCTATAATATTTATGGGTTTCAGTGCAAGCCACAACAAACAAATAAAATAATATTTAGGAGATAGGTGGGTAGGATTAGAAAGGAAAACACACAAAACACACTCACTCATCTTTCGTCCACATTAAGTACTACTGTGTAATTGAATAGTGTTAACTGTGTAAATGTAATTCTGTCAAAATCTGATGTTCATCATGTGTATCAAGTAGTAGTGGCAGCAATGTATAACAGTCAATAATAGTTAGGTCAACGTCATAGTCATCATGTCAAGACCAGTGTTTGCCAAGCCAGATCAAATGTACTGTTGTTGAACAACTGTCAGTGAGCCAAGATATGCAAATACTTCCTCTCTTCAAAAAAAAAGGTATATACTGCTTAGTCATTTAACAAAGCGTGTGCAGGCAATCTTCTTTCTACTTGAGTGTTCTAGTCTGCTATCTTCATCCTCCTTGTTCCATAAGACCAACAAAAAAAATATGCATCTCACTTACTTTACCTCTTATCCACCAAAACTCCAATAATCATCAACTTCACACAATCTCAATAATACCTCAATAATACCTCTTCAATACGTCGATACATATAAACCTTATTGCCAATATATGCTCCTCACTTACTTTACCTCTTATCCACCAAAACTCCAATAATCATCAACTTCACACAATCTCAATAATACCTCAATAATACCTCTTCAATGCGTCGATACATATAAACCTTATTACCAATATATGCTCCTCACTTACTTTACCTCTTATCCACCAAAACTCCAATAATCATCAACTTCACACAATCTCAATAATACCTCAATAATACCTCTTCAATACGTCGATACATATAAATCTTATTACCAATATCATTTCACTTCCATAACAACTCTTTCCTCTAGTCAGTTTCCTCGAACAAGTACAGATAAATCCTAATGCAAACCTCATCATCCCATACAATCCGAAGACACATTGTCAACACACAACCTCTGTGTAATCCATCTGAGCCAAATCTTCTACTCATTATGAATTATAAACAAAAGAAATGCATACATGACCTCTAACAGACTTAGTTCGAATAACTCTCAGTAATTAAGTACGATTACCGAATGTGAATGATCATAATATTTCACAGTGTGTAGACCACTTCAAGAATTATGGCAAAAGCAAACATGTGGAGTATTTCTTGTGTCAAGTGTCACTTCCTATTTCAATTGCTCACGAAACATGCAGTGTAATAACTGTCAATGATCTAAACCTAGTTTCGGTATGTCATGTCGTTAGCTTCCTTCCTATTAGCATAAAGTTATACAGCTTCCATAAAACCTCCAGCTCATGTGACTTCTCTGAAGTTTCTTGTACTAATGTCGTTTATGTCGAATTATAGCAGTTCATTTTCTTTTCTTAAAAATATAAGGCACTGAGCGTAAGCAAAACAAGCACTAGCGAGTAAATATACCAGTAGAGAACGGAATGTCAACAAGTGGATGCAGCACAATCCTTACAACGAGGCTCTGCCAAGCGAACAATCTGTAACCTATACCATAGTGTAACCTAAACTCTATGTTCATACACTGTACATCAGCATTGCTATATACCAAATTAAATAGTAGTTGTGACGACAAACAGAAATGAATAAATATGCAATCCATACGCATAGCAGTAAACATATGTTATCTAACATAATAAACAGGTCATTAGCATCATATCAGCATAAGCAAATAAATGTTCATATGTAATCCTAATAAGTAAACATGAAAGCGCAAGCAGATAAATCACAAAGTATAACTTACATACCTAACCACATCAGCACAATAAATCTGGTGACAATTATAATTTAAATAAATAAGCACAGCAGGCACATAATTAAAACGTATGACATCAGTGAAAAAGGCAGTGCAGCCAAGCGATGCATAATATACACAAGTTACAACCCAGTTCATTAATAATCATTGTCAAAATCAGTTAACGTACGCAAGCACGTCGCTTCACAAGTAAATTCATAGAACATGAAATTTAGCACAAAGTATGAATCACGTAATCGCGAGCAGCGAATTACGTCTAAAGTACGTACCTAAGTGGAAATATGTTACCTGAAAAATGAACTCAATTAACAGTTACCTTTTTTTTAGTTTATTAGTTTCTTCTTCGAAATTACATTCTTCCTGAAAATTTCTCGATAGCAAGTCGTCTTAACGTCGGACACGCACAGAATTTACCTGTAGTTCTTAAATATTTTATACAACCGTATCCTGAAAAATACTGAATGTTAGTAACATAATTCATCAACTCACTATAGCTTTATACTGAATTTAATCGGAGAAATTAAACTGTGTATTTGTTTACGGCTGTCAGTGCATTCGCACTGAGCGTTCGATCAGCTGTAGGCGCGTGACGTAGGAAGCAATTGTTTTCGGTGAACGACTGCCTTGTGCGGTGCGCAGACTTGACTGTTGCTTTGAGTATGTGCCGCCGCCAAAACACAGCGCGGTATCCTTGTACTCTCCGCATGTTTACATGTAGCTGTTAGTTTCTCACAAGTATGTCATTCTACAAAAATTTTTCAAAAGTATATCATTCCACAAAAATTTTAGAAACTACGAAACTCACGTTTTGTGGTAGGAACAGCATAATTACGAACAGCGTCTAATTTTTTTGGATCAGGAAGAATACCTTCTGTAGAAATAATGTGACCGAGAAATTTCACCTGAGAACGACCAAATTCAGATTTTTCCAAGTTCACTGTAATGCAAACTCTCACAAAAATACGTAATGTTGAATCCAAAATTTTGTTGTGCTCACTCCAAGAATGTTTAGCAATAAGAATGTCGTCAACATATGAAGTAATATTGTCACGAAGATAAACAGGTAACATTTCGTTTAAACTACGAATGAATGCTGCTGAAGGTACAGTAACTCCACATGGTAATTTCCGAAATCACTTTTGGGTAAATTAGTCAAATTCGGTTATTGTTTACTTACTCACTAGATAGATTGATAGTCGAAGAGTTGGTTTGACAGATGCAAAGAATAGTAAAAGAGTAGGCAGCGGTACAGAAAACTAAAAGGGAAATAGCACCACTACAGCTCGGGGCCCTGTGAACGCTACGGCACATATTCACTTAGAGTAGTGAATCCCCTGAGGACTATAATAGCTGCACATAATTTCTAGTTTGTGACCTTGTGGCACATCTGGTGGAAGTGCATACGTAAATTGATCTAACCATGAACATGGATGTATGTCATTCTTAGAATTGCGGAAGATCTTAAATTTCTGAACAGTCAAAAAGTGTTTATAGTCAAAGTTTTCTCCTCGTGGCGACAAAGACCTACCGCGTCTGTCCCAGTCACAATGACGATTATTGTTAAATTCACGCGCCTGGCGCTCTCTTGTTGCATCCCATAAATGAAATAAATTACTTTCTTCAAACCCCTCTGCTAAACTAAGACTTGTCAATTTATCTGAGATCTCCTCAACTCTTTCCGATGAGTCACTTAATTGTTCTTTCTGTTTATTTACGTCTTCTGTAAATGTCGCGACTCGGGTTTCGGTGTTGTCACATTTAGTAGTTAACTGTTCACACTGTTGCGTTAAGTTATTTATTCTGTCATTTGGTACGGATTCCTCGATTCTTTCAATTATTTCTTCCTTATCGTGTGCACGTTGTAAATTTAACTCTGAAAATTTTTGTACTATCACGCGATCTTTTTCTTCCTGTTCCCTGCCCTGTTCCTCTTGTCTAATTTCTGTTGAAATTAAGCTATTATTGTGAGCCTTCAAAATCGGTTGTACTTCTTCTCTAATTTCTTTATTTGATTCGTCTTTCGTGTATTTGAAACATGTCCCTGTCCGTGAGCCTAACTGTGTTTCCATTGTTCCCATATCAGTTTCTAATTCAGATCGTAACTGTGATACCACTGCTTTCATCTCGGTTCCAAATGTTTCTATTTGTGAGCCTAACTGTATTGTCAAAGTTTCCATCTTCGTGTTAAATCTTCTTATTTGTGATCCCAGTGAGTCTAACCGTGTTTCCATTATTCCAATTTGTGAGTCTAACCGTGTGTTTAATTCTGATCCCAAATTTAATTTTACACCCATCAACTGCTCCACATCAGCCGGTTCGAAATTCTTTTCGCCCCTAACATTTCCCACAAAACTAACTTCCTTCTGCATAGCCATAAAGCTATCTGTGTTCGATACTATCGTTGATCTCGTATTCTGTGAATTTTCTGATTGAGAAAAATTTTGAAATGGTTCCGGACTATTTTCCCGACTTATTACATTGTTTTCCACTTCATTATTCATCATACTGTTGTCCTGTATTGGCGAGTTCGCCACGTGAACAATTTTGTCATTCTCACTATTCATCATTTTCGCCTTTTTCATTGATCGCGTAATCATTTACAAAATATACAAAACTCGTCACTATATGAAAATTCCACACAATGACACTTTATCTCCAACAATACCATTCACACGAAATGTTTCCTTCAAACACGATTAGCGAACAATTGAAATAATTGCACTAAATTGTCAAACCGCGTATACAAGGCTATAAAATTTAAATTTTGAAAAATACCATTAGAAGAATGCCAATTACCAAATCTACACATGCAATATAGACTACAATTACTAAACTACATATTACTACAACAATACTACGGTCTACTATTTTTACAATCAGAAGAATCCAAGGGACGATCCGAAGCAGCGATCGCCACGTGCATGGGGGCTTAATTAAATATGATTGAAATTATTTTTTAGTTTTTAGTAGCTGTATGTCCGATTCCGCTATTTCTCGTAAACGGTTGGCCCTGACTAGTATTATTACGCTATCTGACTGCAAAGAACAACAACAAAGAATGAAATGAAAATTTTCATAAACACAGTTAATTAATTAAGTCCCCAGCAACTATAAAACCTACTAAACCAAGCACAAGTATCACTGTTCTGTATGTGGAAGTGTGACTCAACGCACATCTGGCACGGTTCTTCTTCAACAAGACAAGAATTTTTAAATACCAATTATACTGACGTGATAAAAGAAACTTAGAAAAACTATAATTGCGTAATGAAAGCAGAATTACACTCTAATACAAGAACACAAGCCAGATGCTTTGTTGACTGAACCTGTAATGACGCATTATTTAAAACATGGAAATAATGAAAAAACACGCAATATTTTACCTTCATGTATATTGACGAAAAGCACTCTGATCGTTACAGTATTTCCATTCGAACCATCTGCTGTCCATCCCATCAAACAACTGCATAAAACATGGAACAAGCACTCCTTACTACAACATCTCGACAAGCCTTGCTCACTAGCACATCTCAACACGAACTCTCTGCTACAACATCTCAGCACAAACTACCACGAGACCTCGACAGGCACTCACTACTACGAGCTCTCTCCAAGCACTGACTACTACGAGTTCTCGCCAAGCACTGACTGCTACGAGTTCTTAACAGGCACTGACTTCTACGAGCTCTCAACAAGCACTGTGGAGGCGGCTTAATAATACTCTTTGGCGCAATCTCTGGCGCATTGGCTCAGTGTAGCCACCTTTCACTGATTGTCAGTATAGACATTGAAAAAGAGTGGTGCGAGCACACTGCCTTGGGGTAGCTCTTCCTCCTGTGTCCTCCGTCTGTTTCTTTGTCCCTGAAATTCCGCAAAGAATCTTCGGTTGTGGAGAAACTTTCTGGTGTTGCACAAGGTTGAAGTTTGTGGCATTACCTTACACTTATATACACTTTTGTTAGAAGAAGCTGGTGATTGTGACGTCAGCCGCAGAGAAAGCAATGAATATACCGCCGGTGACGATCCGGTTCTAGAAGCCATCACCGATGTACTGTGTCAAGTCTAATACCTGTTATGCACAGCTCTTTCTTTTATGAAACCAGTTAGGTATTGTATAAGAAAAGGCTCCAGTTTTACTGTCCGTCTGAAAGATGAAGCTTTTCAGGCCTTTTTAGAGGTGATAGAGCAAGGAAATGGGCCTATGGCTTTTGGAATCCAGGCGATCTTTGCCTGTTTTATGGATAGCAATGACTAATTATATGTCAGACTTTGGAGATCTTACAGTTCTGAGCACAGTTGTTGATTAAATCCAGTAGTGAACACATTGTAAAGAGACTAATGTTCTTAATCTGCTCCACTCATATGTAATCTAATCCCTCTGCTTTATCCAATTTGCACTTATTCAGTGATAATTGTAGTTCAGCTTCACTAAACGGTGTAGACGGGTCATGCTGCCGTGTAATTGGTTTCTTATCTATATTTCTAGATCGGGTTGGTGGCAATTTAGTCTGCCTTTATATTAGCAAGCGTGCTGGCTTGGGTGTTATTTTTACTGACAAACTGCCAGTAACTCACCAGTATTAGCCACAGGCATAGAGGAAATTTCGTTTTGTGCGAGATTTGATCTTTCTTCGCTGAAAGGATCATCTTCATATTTCTTGTAAAACTATTCGAGCAGAGTGAGTGTTTCAGGTTGAATGCCCTTGATATATTTGGTTTTGTAGCCCCATGGTATGGATGCCCTTTAGAAAGCTTCGAAAATGTCAACAAAATTGTCGTACTTACAGAAATTGGAGCAGTGCTCGGAATTTTCTCATCCCGTATATTGGAAAATCTTGCCCAGTCTGCCTGTAAAGTTATATCTCCGTTTAAAACGTACTTCCTGGGGCCTTATCGACGGCAAAATTTTACACGCATTCGGTTTCTGTCTTTGTTTGGTATTGGTGGACATTCGGCTTTGGTAAATGTTTGTAAAATACTTTCTCTAGCAAAAAGAAGGTCAGGGTTTTAGCCTCATCCCCATCTTCCACTGCTGAAAGGCGAAGAAAGTTAGCTATCGTGGATAAGATCGAGTTGAAAAGTTTTATCCCCTGAAAGAAACGCTTCATCATTTTTGTCGTCATGTGCATAGCCCCATACATGACTGTGGCTATTGAAGTCGTTTGGTACAGTTGGGCCTTTACCTTTGGCAAAGTTCTGGTACGGAATGAAGGAAAACTCTGTTGCAGGAAGTTTGTAAATTGCGTTGACTACACACTTACTTAATTCCTCGTAGGCAATTTTGTTATTGTTGACATGTGGTTGGCCAACACTGCAGACTTCAAAGCTTACAAAAGTAGCACATCTGTACCGAACATGTGATCTTTTAGCAGTGAGTATCATTCTGGGAACAAACGGGCGCTTCAGCTGCATATCCTATGTGTTTTCTCGGCACATAGAACATCGCGCTGCTTGTCTCAACAAAGTTCGTGCAAAAACACTTTCTTGCATGATTACACACCTTCAGTGTTAAGAGAAATGAGAACCAACTTTGGTTCTCACAAGAATCGTTTCTTAGGTCCGATGTTATACATCTTAAATTCTGGTATGAGAGAATCCAACGTCTAGACAAAGTTCTGATCCATGCCCATGGGACGCCTGGATGTAATGCAACAGCGATAAAACACATCCTTTAGGGACGCTCCCCTCATGTCTCCACAATGGCGTGATGTCGTATCACCCGCATCATGTGTAGTGCAATGATATTATTTTGCAGGCATATTCAGAGGTGTATCTGGATATTGTCTGCAGAGTGGGTTGTGAACAAAGCAAGTAGCAAAGAGGTAAATAAAGTACACTTCATTTCCGACGCCGAAGTTTTATTGCATGCATAGCGATAATGTAATAAGTGATAAATTTTTTGGTGTCATTATTTTGTGGAGATTTTACCAAGAAAAAGTTTCAAAAAGGTTTGAAATTGTGTGTGAAGTTCGGTAGAAGTCACTAAGTGCTCTAATCCCAAGAGACTGGAAGAATATAGTCTGCGTAATTTGCGCGCTGTGAGTTGCATTGCCCCAAGATATTTATACAGTTTCTACCTTTAATACTTAACTGCGTCAAAATGTTTAACGTAAATTTCAGCTTCTTAATGAGTTGACTGTGACAGTAGTTTAAATTTTTTATATTCATTGGACAAATATATTATACTAGAACTGACATGTGATTACATTTTCACGCAATTTGGGTGCATAGATCCTGAGAAATCAGTACCCAGAACAACCACCTCTGGCCGTAATAACGGCCTTGATACGCCTGTGCATTGAGTCAAACAGAGCCTGGATGGCGTGTACAGGTACAGCTAGCTGCCCATGCAGCTACATAATACCACAGTTCATCAAGAGTAGTGACTGGCGTACTGTGACGAGCCAATTGCTCGGCCACCATTGACCAGATCTGGAGAATGTGCTGGCCAGGGCAGCAGTCGAACATTTTCTGTATTCAGAAAGGCCCGTACAGGACCTGCAACATGCTGTCGTGCATTATCCTGCTGAAATGTAGGGTTTCGCAGGGATCGAATGAGGGGTAAAGCCAAGGGTCGTAACAAATCTGAAATGTAACGTCCACTGTTCAAAGTGTCGTCAATGCGAACAAGAGGTGACCGAGACGTGTAACCAATGGCACTCCATACCATCACGCCGAGTGTTACGCCAGTATGGCGATGACGAATACACGCTTCCAATGTGCGTTCACCGCGATGTCGCCAAACACGGATGTGACCATCATGATGCTGTAAACAGAACCTGGATTCATCCGAAAAAATGACGTTTTGCCATTCGTGGACCCAGGTTCATCGATGAGTACACCATCGCAGGCTCTCCTGTCTGTGATGCAGCGTCCGGGGTAACCGCAGCCACGGTCTCCAACTGATAGTCCATGCTGCTGAAAACGTCGTCGACCTGTTCGTGCAGATGGTTGCTGTCTTGCAAACGTCCCCATTTGTTGACTCAGGGATCGAGACGTGGTTGCACGATCCGTTACAGCCATGAGGATAAGATGCCTGTCATCTCGACTACTAGTGATACGAGGTCATTGGGATCCAGCACGGCGTTCCGTATCGCCTTCCTGAACCCACCGATTCCATATTCTGCGAACAGTCATTGGATCTCGACCAACGCGGCCGGCCGCGGCGGTCTCGCGGTTCTAGGCACGCAGTCCGGAACCGCGCGACTGCTACGGTCGCAGGTTCGAATCCTGCCTCGGGCATGGATGTGTGTGATGTCCTTAGGTTAGTTAGGTTTAAGTAGTTCTACGTTCTAGGGGACTGATGACCACAGCTGTTAAGTCCCATAGTGCTCAGAGCCATTTTCGACCAACGCGAGCAGCAATGTCACGATACGATAAACCGCAATCGCGATGGGCTACAATCCGACCTTTGTCAAAGTCGGAAACGTGATGGTACGCATTTCTCCTTACACGAGGCATCACAACGTTTCACCAGGCAACGCCGGTCAACTGCTGTTTGTGTATGAGAAATCGATTGGAAACTTTCCTCATGTCAGCACGTTGTAGGTGTCGCCACCGGCGCCAACCTTGTGTGAATGGTCTGAAAAGCTAATCATTTGCATATCACAGCATTTCTTCCTGTCGGTTAAATTTCGCGCCTATAGCACGTCATCTTCGTCGTGTAGCAATTTTAATGGTCAGTAGTGTATGAAATACTGGAAATAAAATTTAGGTTGCACCTGAAAACCGTTAGAGAGGCAAATTGCAACTACTCCTTATATGCAGACAATATCCATTTCTACACAAGGGACAGCCCTAGGAACAATACTGCAGCTTGTGCAGCTTGTATGGGTTATGAATGACGAATTTTGTTTAGGACCATGATGGGAATAAAAGCTGCATCTTAAACCAAACCCTAAGAAGTCACAGGTCACCCCATACGTTACCGAAAGTATATAGGTGGACATTTTCGTGGAAAAGAACCTTCAGTACTCCTCAAAGGTATTCAATTACCGGTTCAAAAACCAGTAAAAGACCATGGCACAATCTTGGTGGGAAGAAAGAATTGTTACAGCTTGCAGAAAATCTCTTTTTTGTCTATATGCAGTACAAAAATATAGAAAAATGTTTCCATCTGAAATTAAATAAAATGGGACCAATGACCTCGCTGTTTGATCCTTTCCCCCGAATCAACCAAGCAACCTAATCTAGTCTTTAGTCCTTCCAAATATTTGTTACTGTGTTGCAGTTCCGAACGGCACAAGTGGTAAAATCTCTATGCGACTCAAGCTAGCGATCAATCCTTGCATTATATTATGTGTGCAACTTCCGGTAGTTCGATCATATCAGTCCTTCCTATACTGATTATTTTTGAAAACACTGTTGGAGAAAGTAAGCGTTCGTAGTGTAATATTTGAAATTAATTGACCAATTAATATCTGTCTGATATGTGAGGAGAGCTATTCAGAACGCCACCAACTAAGAAACCAAAGAAATGCACAGACCGCATGAAAATCGTGCGGCCTGTCCGATCGCATCAGACCTAATTCTGTTGTGAGGATTGAAATTAATTATAGAGCAGTCTAGATTGCAAGGCACGTTTATTAAAAAGTGGCCAGTTTTGATCACCACATGATCATCTTCAGACCTTCAATCATTTTGACGGACAGTGGCTGTGCATGTAGCAGGAACCGCTGAATGAAGATAGTCAAATTGCCACTGAAGACAATTCTACTCCAGTCAATGAAATTCCGGGCCGAAGACGTGTCTGGGGAGGCCCTGGACAGTGGTGAGATTTCAACCTGACTGTTTCCTGCCATACCGCTCAACAGTCAGGAGTGACCGTCTGCGGCGTCACTTCTGTTCACAGCAGGACCTCTTTGGCTGTCATCGACAGTAGCCGTACAGCACAGTGGTGCGTCGACCATGTTCCACGGCGAGCCATCCTTGACATATATTTCAACAAGATAATGCTCTCCCTCACACGGCCGCGAGTTTCTACTCCTTCTCTTCACGCTTTCCAGACCCTACATTGGCCAGTGAAGCTGCCGCACTCTACCCAATTGAAAACGTTTGGGGAATTATGGGCAGGACCCTCCAACCAACTCGTGACTTTTGACGATCTAACACGGCAATTGGACAGAATTTGGAAAATATATCTCTCAAGAGCACACCTGTCAGTATGTGGGTGTTATGTTGACGTGTTGCGCCATGGATTGATCTGACATGTACCCTTTGGCTCCTGCAAGAAGCAATTTCCACCCCACACTACTACAGAAGTCAGACAGATACTCCCAACGTACCGAAAAGAAATGCCTGAAAAACTTTCAGCAATAAATATCTCCTGGAGTCGTCCGCTGTAAGGAAAAGACAAAAAAATATTCTATTTTCTTACGTAACTAGTGGGATATTTGGGTACTGGAGTATTGCTAGTTAGCGTAAGAAAAACATTAAACAAACGGAAAATATTATTTATTGCAAAATCTGAGAAAATCAAGTCAAACTTTTATTTATAAACTGATACACAAATTTCCGGGTTCATTTCGGAATAGGAGGTTACCTCTTATGGATAGGAATCCTGTTAATGAAATTTATATACAAAGTGTGGGAAAGCTCTTTTATCCATTCTCCTTAAGAATGTTATTTACTGGGCAGAATGGCTAAGAGTCGTGCCTACTCAACTTGAATAATTATCCGATTGAATTTTTCTAAGTACGGTCGAGGCAGTCACGTGAGAAATGTAATGGAGTGACGTGAATTAAGTTCTAATGGAGGAAAGATGGGGCGCGCCTTCGCTGTAGCGTACAATACTGTGAGCTGCGACGACTGCTGCCTGCGTCGTTTGCTGCTGAAAAATAACATAACTATCTCTTTCTATCTGGATTGACCTTCGCCAATCGAACTCTCACTACACCTTGATGAAGTCAAGGACTCTTATCTGCCCCTAGTCTAACTATTGGCGTGGTACACCGGTCAGATAACCAGTCCACCGGGATGCCACTCAGTGTTCGCTTACAGGCGGTAACTAATGCTCTGTGTTCACACCTCACATTAAGTGTCGCGGCCAACGCTGTGAATAAACGTTTAATCACAAGCAACTCAATATAGAGTATCACTCCAATTCGCTAGCGACAGAGGTGCTCTTTCAGTGCAGTACTGACAAGGGAACCTCCCCATCGCACGCCCCTCAGATTTAGTTATACGTTTGCACAGGAATAGGCCTTGAAAAACTGAACACAGATCAATCGAGAAAACAGGAAGAAGTTGTGTGGAACTGTGAAAAAAACAAGCAAAATATACAAACTGAGTAGTCCACGCGCATCGTAAGCAACATCAAGGCGAGTGTGGGCTTATGAGTGCCGTGGTCCCGTGGTTAGCGTGAACAGCTGCGGAAAGAGAGGTCCTTGGTTCAAGCCTTCTCTCGAGTGAAAAATTTAATTTTTTATTTTCAGACAATTGTCAAAGTTCAGACACTCACACATAATCAACTTCGCTCTCCAAAATTCCGGGACATGTTCAGATTTGCTTGGACATATGCAGGATTTGACGCACTACACACGGAAACATTTGAAAACGTAAAAAACATATGTTTTGACTGAGCACAGGGAAAACTGTGCGACTGTGAAACTGTTGCATTCATTTTCTGCAGTTTATGTGACACACTCTTATGTTATCATCACTTTTTTGGGAGTGATTATCACATCCACAAGAAAACCTAAATCACGCAAGGTAGAAGAATCTTTTTACCCATTCGCCAAGTGTGCAAGTGACATGGGTCGACAACATATTCCTGTCATGTGACGCACATGCCGTCACCTGTGTCGTATAGAATATATCAGACGTTTTTTCCTGTGGAGGAATCGGTTGATCTATGACCTTGCGATCAAATGTTTCCGGTTCCTATTGGAGAGGCACGTCCTTTCGTCTACTAATCGCACGGTTTTGCGGTGCGGTCGCAAAACACAGACACTAAACTTATTACAGTGAACAGAGACGTAAATGAACGGACAGATCGTAACTTTGCGAAAATAAAGAAAGTAAAATTTTCACTCAAGGGAAGACTTGAACCAAGGACCTCTCGCTCCGCAGCTGCTCACTCTATCCACGGGACCACGTCGCCCGTCAGCTGGTATGGTCCTTGATGTTGCATATCTTGCACATAGACTACTCAGTTTGTATATTTTGCTTATTTTTTTCATAGTTCCACACAACTTCTTCCTGTTTTCTCGATTGATCTGTGTTCAGTTTTTCAAGGCCTATCCCTGTGCCAACTTATAACTAAATCTGAGGGGGGTGCGATGGGGAGGTTCCCTTGTGAGTAGAGACTTTGTTCCTCACTCTCTGCATACATGCACGAGCGCACTCACTCCCGCTAAGTATTCCTGCTTCAAGAGTGTCACCGGAATGACCCCTTTCGATGCAAAAAGCGAAAGGGTATATCATCCGCTGTCTTTCTCTCCCTCCTCTGGCTCACTGCATCAGAAATAGTCCGCCAATCAGCGTTACTCTTACAAACCGGAGAATGGTGCTCCGTTTAAGCCGACCAATCCGGAAATATATAGCATCTGCATTAGGCGTTTACTGTACACCTGCGGGAACTCTGAAACTGCGCACTAGGTCCGTCAAAAATGCGTATGCTGGGACTCTCCCAAACAATATAGCGGGTTTTGTTTTTAAGGTGAACACCCAGGCCTTAATCCCTTTTCTCTGGAAAAAACTGTGTTGGTCCCTGGGCGGTCGGCCGGCCGGCGCAGCTGCGTGCTAACGCGCCCTCCTACCGACTCTCCACTGGGCTGATTGCCTCTGCCGTAAAAAAAAAGCCCTGTGGCCGTCGTGTCTTGAATGTTTGTGTACGACAGCCTCGATTTTTTAATCTCGGTGCGCACTTGCGATTTACTTATTACATTTGCATATCGATTAAATGGAAATATGTAAAATTGACTCTACCCTATCGAATTTGGGCTCGAACGAAACGTCTTGATACGCAGAACACGATGGTGGAGTCGGAATATGTAAGAAATGAAGGTCAGGAGACCACACCACCCTACACGTCCAATAACTATATCAATGAAACTTCCTCGCAGATTAAAGCTGTGTACCGGACTGAGACTCGAAGTCGGGACATTCACCTTTCGTGGGCAAGTGCTCTACCAACTGAGCTACCCGAGCATGACTCACACCCCGTCCCCACAGCTTTAATTCCGCCAGTAACTCGTCTCCTGCCTTCCAAACTTTACAGAAGCTCTCCTGCGAAGCTTGCAGAACTAGCACTCCTGGAAGAAAGGATATTGCGGAGACATGGCTTAGCCACAGCCTGGGGGTTGTTTCTAGAAACACTCCGCTGTAGAGGTAAAATTTCATTCTACCAACTATATCAATCATTGCCAAGCCAAATACCTGCTTGCGCAAGGGGCAGAGATGGACTAGGATGTTATTGACCTACTCAGTTTCTGGACAGAATTTGGCATGATATCTGTCAGGAAGACATCCAACAACTTTATCAATCATTGCCCGGTCGAGTGACTGATTGCACAACTACCAGAGGTGGACCAACGCGTTATTGACTTAATTTGTGAAGCTCTTTCTCCTGAATAAATCATCCAATTTTTCTGAAATTGTAATGATTTGTTTGCCTGTACACGGATCTCGTCTACTTATTTCCGTCCCATTCGGATAATTCCTTCCTGTCTTAGAGGGTACACGGTTTAAACCCAATACTTCGGGATCCCGCCACAGACTGTGTTGGGGGTGCTGTCGTCGCCGCCGACGGTCAAAGCCAAAGGCCGAGAGCGGCCGTCCCTGTCGGAAAGCAAACAGCTGCGCCGAGTATTGGGGCGCCTTTTGACGCGACGCCGAACGGTTTCCGCCGGCCGCACTCATCCTTCGCTTTCTATTTCCGCGTCGGCCCGCCTCGCCTTCTCA
The DNA here is from genome assembly GCF_021461395.2 of Schistocerca americana. Classification (NCBI taxonomy): domain Eukaryota; kingdom Metazoa; phylum Arthropoda; class Insecta; order Orthoptera; family Acrididae; genus Schistocerca; species Schistocerca americana. Next base: position 809,756,973 of record NC_060122.1, on the reverse strand, counting down.
GAGGACGGCTGCTAAGTGACCGGGCTTTGACGCGGCCTGCGGCCGGAGGACTGCTGCGCTTATTGGATCCGTGGGCGCTGCCGCCCCCTGCTGCAGTATTGGGCTCCACAGCTCGCCCTCTGCCTTGCTCCCAACACCTCTGCGCGGTTACCGGGCGTTTTCACGAGTCAAGTCTAAAATGCCACCTTGACGGCGACTCTCGAGATTCCGCTAAAAGCACAGTAAATGTTAATGGCTGACAGCTGGAATGTTCTAAGTACACTCACCCCACTACATCTACATCTACATTTATACTCCGCAAACCACCCAACGGTGTGTGGCGGAGGGCACTTTACGTGCCACTGTCATTACCTCCCTTTCCTGTTCCAGTCGCGTATGGTTCGCGGGAAGAACGACTGTCTGAAAGCCTCCGTGCGCACTCTAATCTCTATAATTATACATTTGTGATCTCCTCGGGAGGTATAAGTAGGGGGAAGCAATATATTCGATACCTGATCCAGAAACGCACCCTCTCGAAACCTGGACAGCAAGTTACACCGCGATGCAGAGCGCCTTTCTTGCAGAGTCTGCCACTTGAGTTTGCTAAACATCTGTGACGAAACGCGCCGCTCTTCTTTGGATCTTCTGTATCTCCTTCGTCAACCCGACCTGGTACGGATCCCACACTGATGAGCAATACTCAAGTATAGGCCGAACAAGTGTTTTGTAAGCAATCTCCTTTGTTGATGGACTACATTTTCTGAGAACTCTCCCAATGAATCTCAACCTGGTACCCGCCTTACCAACAATTAATTTTATTTCGTTCCGCACGCAAACTCCCAGATATTTTACAGAAATAACTGCTACCAGTGTTTGTTCCGCTATCATATAATCATACAATAAAGGATCTTTCTTTCTATGTATTCGCAATTTGTCTATGTTAAGGGTCAGTTGCCACTCCCTGCACCAATTGCCTATCCGCTGCAGATCTTCCTGCATTTCGCTGCAATTTTATAATGCTGCAACTTCTCTATATACTACAGCATCATCCGCGAAAAGCCGCTTAGAACTTCCGACACTATCTACTAGGTCATTTATATATATTGTGAAAAGCAATGGTCCCATAACACTCGCCTGTGGCACGCCAGAGGTTACCTTAACGTCTGTAGACGTCTCTCCATTGAGAACAACATGCTGTGTTCTGTTTGCTAAAAACTCTTCAATCCAGCCACACAGCTGGTCTGATATTCCGTACGCTCTTACTTTGTTTATCAGGCGACAGTGCGGAACTGTATCGAACGCCTTCCGGAAGTCATGGAAAATAGCATCTACCTGGAAGCCTGTATCTAATATTTTCTGGGTCTCATGAACAAATAAAGCGAGTTGTTCTCACACGATCGCTGTTTCCGGAATCCATGTTGATTCCTACAGAGCAGATTCTGGGTTTCCAGAAATGACATGATACGCGAGCAAAAAACATGTTCTAAAACTCTACAGCAGATCGATGTCAGAGATATAGGCCTATAGTTTTGCGCATCTGCTCGACGACCCTTCTTGGAAACTGGAACTACCTGTGCTCTTTTCTAATCATTTGGAACCTTCCGTTCCTCTAGAGACTTGCGGTACACGGCTGTTAGAAGGGGGGCAAGCTCTTTCGCGTACTCTGTGTAGAATCGAATGGGTATCCCGTCAGGTCCAGTGGACATTCCTCTGTTGAGTGATTCCAGTTGCTTTTCTATTCCTTGGACACTTATTTCGATATCAGCCATTTTTTCGTTTGTGCGAGGATTTAGAGAAGGAACTGCAGTGCGGTCTTCCCACTGCGTCGCGTTCCACACAAATATCATTTTTCATTGCTTAGTGTACCTTAAAGAACCCACGATCACATTTGAAAACTATGTATTTTCATTTTCATATGGTTTAGGCCTCTTTTGGTCTCAATTATACACTAATATCTGCTGATATGTTGGTATCGTCACCGGTGAAACTAAAAAAAGTGATTTACATTTACACCAAATGTGTTTCGCTGTTTGTATCACGCCGGCCTTGTGGCCGAGCGGTTCTAGTCTCTTCAGTCCGGAGCCGCGCTGCTGCTATGGTCGCAGGTTCGTATCCTGCCTCGGGCTTGGATGTGTGTGATGACCTTAGGTTACTTAGGTTTAAATACTTCTAAGTCCAGGGGACTGATGACCTCCGATGTTAAGTCCCATAGTGCTCCGAGCCATTTGAACCATTTTTTGTTTGTTTCAGGTGTTTCGCTTTTTGTCATCACTGGTCACAAATCACCTTACACTTTTTAATACCCGTTTGCGATTTGTTTTACCGAAACTACTGCATATGTTCGTTGGATTTTTAGGAATCCGTACCACAATCGGCAAAAATAGGACCGAAATAGGATCACTTTGTTGTTTATCTGTCTGTCTGTCTAAAACCCTTTTCCCTGAGGATCTGGTTGACGCATCAAGCTCAAATTCACGTCACGTCACACAGGACTCGCATCCGGAAGGACAACGGTTCAAACCCGCGTCCAGCCATCCAGATTTTGGTTTTCCATGATTTCCCTAAATCGCTCCAGGCAAATGCCGGGGTGCTTCCTTTGAAAGGGCACGTCGGATTTTCTTCCCTATCCCAGACACAAGCCGAGCTTGTGCTCCGCCTTTAATGACCTCGATGTCGACGGGGCGTTACACCGAATCTTCCTCCCTTCTTACATACATACATTAATCCTTGTTACATAGATCACAAATACGACATTTCGTAATGATGTGGAACGTGTCACTTCAACATAAGTTTTCCTTACACAAAATAATTAATTAATTAATTTTTTTACAGTTACCACTCCATATCTGAGAATTCATCTATTGAGTAGAAGGAGTTGCCCCTCAGAAATTGTTTTAATTTGCTTTTAAATGGTGGCTGGCTATCTGTCAGGCTTCTAATACTATTTGGCAAATAACCAAACATTTTTGTGGCAGCATAATTCACCCCTTTCTGTGCCAAAGTGAGATTTAATCCAGAATAGTGAATATCATCCTTTCTTCTAGTGTTGTAGCTATGCACTTCGCTGTTATTTTTGAACTGTGTTAGGTTATTAATGACAAATTTCGTAAGTGAATATATGTATTGCGAAGCTACTGTGAATATCCCGAATTCCTTCAATAAATGTCTGCAAGGTGGTCTTGGGTGGGCTCCAGCTATTATTCTGATTACGCGCTTTTGTGCAATGGGTACTTTCTCTCTTAGTGACGAATTGCCCCAGAATATGGTGCCATATGAAAGCAGTGAATGAAAATAGGCATAGTAGGCTAATTTACTGATATGTTTATCACCAAAATTTGCAATAAACCTAATAGCATAAGTAGTTGAACCTTACAGTTTCGGCAAATCATTGATGTGTTTCTTCCAATTCAATATCTCATCAATGCAAACACCCAGAAATTTTGAGTATTCTACTTAAGCAACAGACTTCCGTTCATAGTCTATATTTATCATGTCACATATCAGAATCTAAGGACCTTTGGCGATGAAAAAAAAAAAAGTGAAGCTTCTAGGCCAATGCAGTCACAAGATACAGCTGTTTATGTCACATACACAACTGGCCATTAAAATTGCTACACGACGAAGATGACGTTCTACAGGCGCGAAATTTAACCGACAGGAAGAGGATGCTGTGATATGCAAATGATTAGCTTTTCAGAGCATTCACACTAGGTTGGCGCCGGTGGCGACACCTACAACGTGCTGACATGAGGAAAATTTCCAACCGATTTCTCATACACAAACAGCAGTTGACCGGCGTTGCCTGGTGAAACGTTGTTGTGATGCGTCGTGTAAGGAGGAGAAATGCCTACCATCACGTTTCAACCTTCGATAAAGGTCGGATTGTAGCCTATCGCGATTGCGGTTTATCGAATCGCGACACTGCTCCTCGCGTTGGTCGAGATCCAATGACTAATAGCAGAATATGGAATCGGTGGGTTCAGGAGGATAATACGGAATGCCATGCTGGATCCCAACGGCCTCGTATCACTAGCAGTCGAGATGACAGGCATCTTATCCGCATGGCTGTAACAGGTCGTACAGCCACGTCTCGGTCCCTGAGTCACCAGATGTGGACGTTTGCAAGACAACAACCATCTGCACGAACAGTTCGGCGACGTTTGCAGCAGCATGGACTATCAGCTTGCAGACCATGGCTGCGGTTACTCTTGACGCTGCATCACAGACAGGAGCGCCTGCGATGGTGTACTCAACGATGAACCTGGATGCACGAATGGCAAAACGTCATTTTTTCGGATGAATCCAGGTTCTGTTTACAGCATCATGATGGTCCCATCCGTGTTTGGCGACATCGCAGTGAACGCACATTGGAAGCGTGTATTCGTCATCGCCATACTGTCGTATCACTTGGCGTGATGGTATGGGGTGCCTTTGGTTACACGTCTCGGTCACCTCTTGTTCGCATTGACGGCACTTTGAACGGTGGACGTTGCATTTCAGATGTGTTACGACCTATGGCTCTACCCTTCATTCGATCCCTGCGAAACCCTACATTTCAGCAGGATAATGCACGACCGCGTATTGCAGGTCCTGTATGGGCCTATCTGGACACGGAAAATGTTCGACTGCTGCCCTGGCTAGCACATTCTCCAGATCTCTCACCAATTGAAAACATCTGGTCAATGGTGGCCGAGCAACTGGCTCGTCAAAATACGCCAGCCACTACTGTTGATGAACTGTGGTATCGCGTTGAAGCTGCATGGGCAACTGTACCTGTACACGACATCCAAGCTCTGTGTGACTCAATGCACGGTCGTATCAAGGCCGTTATTACGGCCAGAGGTGGTTGTTCTGGGTACTGATTTCTCAGGATATATGAACCCAAATTGCGTGAAAATGTAATCACATGTGAGTTCTACTATAATATATTTGTCCAATGAATACCCGTTTATCATCTGCATTTCTTCTCGGTGTGGCAATTTTAATGGCCAGTAGTGTATTTTGATACTCGGAATTCACTCATCAAGACCTACACGGTAATTCCCGTTGACAGAAAACCATGGAATTTGCCAGGAAGCAAGGTTTGACAGAATAAGTGAAGGAAAAAGTCCGTAAATTATTAGTCTGTAAGTGTATCAGACAAAAATGTCTTCCTTTTGTTATTTGTTTTCCGGCTTCTAACTTAAAAGATTCACGAGAGTATTGGAATTCCCGGAACTGATATCTTACCAGTTTCAATGTCGATAACTAGTAAAAGTTGTCGAAATCCTCGCTTTCGGCAATGTATGAACCGTCTATGAGTAGACATTCTATGGACCCACACTGCGAAGCAAGTCTAGAAAAAGTTGAGCCACAGGTAGTGATCCATCTACAGGGTAAGAACACTCCGGCGTTACAAGTGTGTTTACCAGTACTTTGAGAAATATCGACGAGAATGTCAGCAAAATTTGCTACTAACGGGCAAGGTGGGCGAGCACAGTTTAAAATACATGCAAATACCGAAAATTTGGAGGAGATTAAAGACTAATGCTTTATAGTCTGTGTATACTTGTGTTTTCTGCCAAACAGAAAATGTGGGTCAAAGTTTTCCTCAAACTTATATCTAGGTTGTCTCTCCTCCTCTATTTCATTCCCTTCTTGACTTCAATATAATTGCTTTAGTTTTCCCTGTTCTTTTTCATCGTTAAAAGTTTGAATAAACTTCTGAATCAACTCTTCCAGTTTCTCTGGTCTATCTGTTTCCGAAATTATAATTGCATTTATTTGTCTAGAATCGAGTACCAAACGTATGCTCCCATCCTTCTTACTTACAACGTGTAAGGGTGAATTATATGGTGACTTGGCAGGTTCAATTAGGTCATCCAACGTTTTTCTGATTTCAAGAAATACTTGCTCTCGATAGCTATATGGTATGGAATAAGGTGGAACACAAAAGGGCTTATGATCTTTGACCTCAAATTTGTATTGAAAATCTTTAGTGCCACCTGTCTTTGGTGCCAATACCTCCGCATGTGATCTCAATATGCCTCCTAAATTGGTTCGCCTCTTACTTTAAGAACAGAAAGCAGAGGGTAATTCTCCACAATATTGCGAGTGGTAGTGATGTTCAGTCCCAATGGGGCACTGTTAAGTGGGGCGTTCCCCAAGGGTCGGTGCTGGGGCCACTGCTGTTTCTTATTTATATAAATGATATGCCTTCTAGTATTACAGGTGATGCAAAAATATTTCTGTTTGCTGATGACACCAGCTTGATAGTGAAGGAAGGATCTTGTGTGTAATATTGAAACAATAACAAATAATGTAGTTCATGAAATAAGTTCGTGGCTTGTGGAAAACAATTTGATGCTAAATCACAGTAAGACTCAGTTTTTACAGTTTCTAACTCACATTTCAATAAGATCCGATATTTTTATCAGACGGAATAGGCATATTATAACCGAGACGGAACAGTTCAAGTTCCTACGCGTTCGGATAGGTAATAAGCTGTTGTGGAAAGCCCATGTCCAGGATCTTGTTCAGAAGCTAAATGCTGCTTTATTTACCATTACAACAGTATCTGAAATAAGTGACACTTCAACACGAAAAGTAGTCTACTTAGCATATTTTCATACGCTTATGTCGTATGGTATTATTTTTTGGGGTAATTCTTCTGATTCAAAAAGGGTATTTTTGGCTCAAAAACGGGCTGTTCGAACTATATGTGGTGTAAATTCGAGAACCTCTTGTCGACCCCTATTCAAAAATCTGGGAATTCTGACATTGCCCTCACAGTATATATTTTCTTTAATGTCGTTTGTTGTTAGCAATATTAGCCTATTCCCAAGAGTTAGCAGCTTTCACTCAGTTAATACTAGCAGAAATCAAATCTGCATGTAGAATGCACTTCCTTGACTCTTGTGCAGAAAGGAGTGCAGTATTCTGCTGCATCCATTTTCAATAAGCTACCACCAGAACTCAAAAATCTTAGCAGTAGCCCAAACTCTTTTAAGTCTAAACTGAAGAGTTTCCTCTTGGCTCACTCCTTCTATTCTGTCGAGGAGCTCCTGGAAGCGCTAAAAAATTAAGCAAATTCCAGTGTTACATTGTTGATTTTCTTCATTTAAACTTACGACTTGTCACCTGAATATTTCATTTTATCTGTTTCTAATATCGTGTTATAATTTCATGTATTGACTCGTTCCATGACCATGGAGACTTCTCCTTAATTTGGTCCCACAGAACAATAAATAAATAAATAAATAAATGCTCAGACGACTTGCACTTGCAGCTTACCTTCATCTTTCAGACTGTGAGGAAGGTCGAATCACTGCGACGAAGGACACGGTAGCATGGCTCTGGCAGTCGCACAGACAGCTGACAATGGCGTAATAACTGCAGAACGAGCGGTGATGAGCTGGGCCAAGAACAACAGTGCTCAACAAGAATAGGCATGCGTCCTTCCAGAGGTACTACACCAGAAGAAGACCGTAGGATTGTCCCACTGGTTCCGACGAATATACGGATGATATCAGCTGAAATCTATGGCGGATGGTACATGCAAAGTGTCATCACGAACTGCCAAGACATACTACTGGAAGCTGTCTTGAGATCTCCAGGTGCCACACAGCGCTTACCGTTGTATGATGCAGAACTACAATCAAGTGAGACGCTGCCTGACGTTCTGAGGTGTACAGCGGTAAGACACGCTTCTGTTTATGCTGCTGACGAGGGACACGGTAGCGACCCAACAGCCATCATGTCTTCATACCACACTTCATTAGCAGAATGACCTTTTTCTGTACCGAAAATAAGCGTGCTTAAGGGTGAAATTTTAATCAGCATAACCCAAAGGTGTGGAAAAACTGTCGTATCCCTCTGGTGGCGTTCCGTCTGGCTGTTCATGGCTCAACACTTCCCATTACCGCGAAGAGGAGGCATTGATTGTTTCTTGCCGCTAACATACTTCACATACAACCAGAATGTCTTTGGATTTTCTGCCAGGTTTCGAAACAAAGTTTCGTTGTGGAAACTGTTACAGGCGTCTCGCACTGAACTCCACGCTAAGTTTCGAGCTTCTGTAAAAGATCGCCAATCTTGGGGATTTTGCGTCTGTTTAAATTTGGCATGTTTGTTTCGCTTTTTCTGCAACAGTGTTCTAATCCGTTTTGTGTACCAAGGAAGATCAGCTCCGTCGTCTGTTAGTTTATTTGGTATAAACCTCTCAATTGCTGCCGATACTATTTCTTTGAATTTAAGACACATCTGGTCTACACTTATATTATTAATTTGGAATGAGTAGAGATTGTCTCTCAGGAAGCCGTCAAGTGAATTTTTATCTACGTTTTTGAATAGGTATCTGTTTTGTTTATTTTTCGAGGATTTGGGGATTACAATATTCAATTTCGCTGCGACAGCCCTGTGTTCACTAATCACTATATCGGTTTTGATGCTCGTTATGAACTCAGGATTATTTGTTGCTAAGAGGTCAAGTGTGTTTTCACAATCGTTTACTATTCGAGTGGGCTCATGAACTAACTGCTTGAAATAAATTTCAGAGATAGCGTTTAGCACAATTTCGGGTGATATTTTATGCGTACCTCCGGAATTAAACATGTATTTTCGCCAATATATCGAGGGTAAATTAAAGTCACCACCAACTATTATCGTATGAGTCGGGTACGTGTTTGAAATCAGACTCAAGTTTTCTTTGAACCTTTCAGGAACCGTATCATCCGAACTGGGAAGTCGGTAAAAGGATCCAATTATTATTTTATTCCGGTTGCCAACAATGACCTCTGCCCATACTAACTCACAGGAAGTATCTACTTCAATTTCACGACAAGTTAAACTAATTCTAACAGCAACAAACACGGCACCGCCAACCGTGTTTAGCCTATCTTTTCGGAACATCGTTAGGTTCTTAGCAAAAATTTTGGCTGATCTTATATCCGGCTTTAGCCAGCTTTCAGTGCCTATAACGATTTGAGTATCAGTGCTTTCTATTAGCGCTTGGAGCTCTGGTACTTTCCCAACACCGCTACGACAATTTACAACTGTTATACCGATGGTTCCTGTATTTACAGTCTTCCTGTGTTCAGCCTGCTCCGTTTGTGACTGAAGGCCTTCTTGTGTTTTCCCGAGACCCTCTAACCTAAAAGACCGCCCAGTCCACGCCACACAGCCCCTGCTACCCACGTAGCCACCTCCCGCGTATAGTGGACACCTGACCTATTCAGCGGAACCAGAAACCCAGCCCCTTAGTGTCCTTGAAAGGGACCTGTATGGAGGTCGTGGTTTGATGGTGTGAGGTGGGATTATGATTGGTCCACGTACACCCCTGCATGTCTCTGACAGGAACTGTAACACGTCAGGTGTATCGGGACCAGTTTGTCCACCTTTTCGGCGGTGCAGTGGGTCCCACCTTCCTCCTGATGGATGATAACCCACAGCCCTACCGAGCTGAGGTTGCGGAGGAGTGCCTTGAAACAGAAGATATCAGGCGGATAAAGTGGCCTGCCTGTTCTCCAGACCTAAACCCCACCGGCACGTCTGGGATGCTCTCGGTCGACGTATCGCTGCACGTCTTAAGCCCCTAGGACACTTCAGGAGCTCCGACAGGCACTGATGCAAGTATGGAAGGCTATACCCCAGCAGCTGCTCGACCACCTGATCCAGAGTATGCCCAACCCGTTGTGCGGCCTGCATACGTTTGCGTGGTGATCATATCCTATATCGATGTCGGGGTACAAGCACAGGAAACAGTGGAATTTTGTAGCACATGTGTTTCGGGACGGTTTTCTCAACTTATCACCAACACCGTGGACTTACAGATATGTGTCGTGTGTGTTCCCCATGTGCCTATGCTATTAGCGCCAGTTTTGTGTAGTGCCGCGTTGTGTGGCACCACATTCTGCAATTATCCTTAATTTATGAGCTTGAGTGTAGGTTAATGTGTCAGTTTCACGATGAAGTGCGTAGCACTTCGTTAATGCTCGTAGTTATTGTGATATCTCGATATCAGGTAAAATACTGCAAGCAAGAAATTCTTAAAGTTTGCAGTGAAAAATAAGGGCCACTATGAACTTGCGTTTCGTGCATGTTAGGCCACATGTTGCTTTTTATGAAGGGTAGAAAACGTACTGAATCATTCTTTAAACTTGAAGGGATCTGTCTGCATTGTCGAGAAAATGGAATGTATGTAAACCACTCCATCATGAAAAAACGTGCCAGCGAAAAATCCAGAAAGAAGAAGTCATAAATCACACGTATCTCACAAACCGTTTGAGGTATCGAAACATGATTTTAGCAAATGATAGCACACAAAGAGCAAAGTATTTTGCCATATGATTAATATGCGAAACTTTCATATCCGCCCGAGTGGTTCTAGGCGCTACAGTCTGGAACCACGCGACCGCTGCGGTCGCAGGTTCGAATCCTGCCTCTGGCATGGATGTGTGTGATGTCCTTAGGTTAGCTAGGTTTAAGTGGTTCTAAGTTCTAGGGGACTGATGACCGCAGCAGTTAAGTCCCATAGTGCTCAGAGCCATTTTTTTTACATATCTGCCGCGATAATCAAGCAACTACAGATTTTTTTCAATGGAATAATACAGTTTTTAAGGACCATCGATAGCTGGTGAAAGGAGAATTTCTGTGGGTTTTGTGACAATGAAAGTGAAGAAGTTTCACATTCATTTTTTTCTAAGAATGGTCTGTTTCATAAACTCTTGACCTGACTTTGCCCTCAGTTATTTATTTGATAACACACTATTTCATCAGCCTGTCGCAATTTTAACTGCATTAGAATGTTAATAAGATGAATATTGATTGGCGACTCCATAGTGTCCTGTGCACTACGACCAGATAATGGGTATACTTGGAAGGAGAGACAGCATTGGTCGTATATTTTTGTTTATTATCGCAAAATCGATTTTCGGTCACTTAGTGACCATCTTCAGTGCTGTAATATATAACTTAAATTAGTAACCACTGGTGTCAATAAGCTTACGGCGATCATATAGACTTATTGACACCAGTGCTTACTAATTTAAGTTATATATTACAGCACTGAAGATGGTCACTAAGTGACCGAAAATCGATTTTGCGATAATAAACAAAAATATACAACCAATGCTGTCTCTCCTTCCAAGATGAATATTTGTAAACTATGCTGTGTTTTGACAAAAGAGGCAGATTTTAAGATGACGACAAGTCCTTTGTGAATCCATCTCCCCTCAACTACTTTCTTGATATGGCTGACAACTCGAGACCTGTCCTGTGGTGTACAACTTCCAATGGCTTCTTCTTTCAGCATTTTAGCTTCAATGATTATATTCTCAGTCAGATTTAAATACGGATACGGACGAAGGCTGAGTGAACTACGTCCTTTAGCGTCAGCCTGTTTGTCGACCTGTTACCGTGAGGTTTTTGGCTTGTACAGCACTTCAAGTTCCATTAACTTCGCCTTACACATGCTACGTTCAACTTTATCCAGTGGAATATTTCTTTGTACCCAGAACCAAATATCTGCTTTCAGTCACTGCATTGTTGTATCTTTATCCATAACAACAGAGTTTTATGTTGTTGAGTTCGGAGGAATATTTTGCAGCAGAACATTATTTTCACAGCTCGTGAATGTGCTCCTCAACGTTGACTCATTGTGAACCTTGTGTTTTCAGACGTGCTGCACTGTTATTGTTAATGCAGCGCCAGCACGAAACACTCGTTCACAATACCTGATGACAGTAGAACACTTCAACGCCAGAAAAAATTCTTCGTAACGAGAGCTGATGGACGTCGGTGCCTCAGGTGCGCGACACCAAGTCCACCACTGCCGCGCTGGATTAGCCGAGCAGTCATGGACTGTGCGGCTGGTCTCGGCGGAGGTTCGAGTCCTCCCTCGGGCATGGGTGTGGGTCTTTGTCCTTAGGATAATTTAGATTAAGTAGAGAGTAAGCTTAGGGACTGATGACCTTGGTAGTTAAGTCCCATAATTTTTTTAAAATAAAAAAAAAAACAAGTCCACCATGTCGCACTGTTTACCCACGGCGTGGAAACAGGGGCGCTTTACCAACCGAACAGCTGGCGACGTGGTGGGGAAAGACGGCTCGTAATTGGTGTTACCTGGGCAACGGCGTCACGTCCCCGCCGCCGAGACAAAAGTTAAAAGTCGCAGCTAATTTTAAACGCACTATAATTTAGTAACTTTTGAAGGGACGCTGAATGCTCGCCAGTACATGGCGAGGATAGTAAAGCCTGTTGTCTTACCTTTATTGATCAGTTCCAAATGACATACTCTTTCAGGATAACGCAAGATCTCACACTACAGTTCACATCGAAAACTCCTTGTGGAATGCACGGATCCTTGATTGCCCTGCCCAGTCCTCTGATGTGACAACCATAGAGCATGTGTGGGATGCGATAGGAAGACATATACTTACATACAATCGTCTAACCAACAATCTTCATGAACTGACGAAGCACGTGTTTCAGGCACGGCAAGAAATTTCTCAAGACGACGTTGGGAAGTTGTTTATTTGAAAGCCACAATGAATACCAGAGTGTGTTCGTGCCTGAGCGAGTCACACCTCATACCGATGTTGATGGAGGACAGCAGTTCTCAATGCAACGGAAGTTTCATCATTCAGTACCCATCATTTGATGAAAACTTTTACAAAGTTTGATAAATATCGGACTGATGGTTTGTAGTGTAGCACTTCCCACGTCTTTTCTTCTTCTTTTGTATCAGAAATGTCTCTTTAAATTTTGACGGTAGTTTTCTATTGCACCCTGTATCTAATGTAAGAATTCATAAACTCTGTTAGTAGGCTGTTTAGGTTTTTATGTTGGTTACGCCACGTAGTGCCCTGTATGAAAATCGCTGACTGCGCAGTGTGCAGTCTGTGGCTGGTTGGACTCATTGTTGGAATATTTGCTTGTGTACTGTTAGGCAGTTAGATGTTAACAGCGCGTAGCTGTGGGCAGTTGGATGTGAGCCGGCAGCAGTGGTGGATATGGGGAGAGAGATGCCAGAGTTTTAAGATATTAATATGAGCGAACGATCTGGACATGTGTCTGTCAGAAAAAGGAAATTTGTCAAACTGGATGTCAAGAATTGATATACATATTATGACTTTTGAACATTATTAAGGTAAATACATCGTTTGTTCTCTATCAAAATCTTTCATTTGCTAACTATATGCCTCTCAGTAGTTAGTGCCTTCAGTAGTTAGAATCTTTTATTTAGCTGGCAATATTGGCGCTCGCTGTATTGCAGTAGTTCGAGTAATGAAGATTTTTGTGAGGTAAGTGATTCATGAAAGTTATAGTTAGTCAGGGCCATTCTTTTGTAGGGATTATGAAAATCGGATTGCGTTGTGCTAAAAATATTGTGTGTCAGTTTAGTGATGATCAGAATAAGTAAAGAGAGAAATGTCTGTGTACTGGTAGATAGGACAGCTTGGCTGTGGAAGTGGAAGGGTAGCCCACAACATAGACAACAGTATTCACAATTACAAGCATCCAAGCTTTAATGATCTTCCAGCAATAAAGGCTCTTAACAAATCTCAATTAAGCAAGGACATAAACTTGGTTACAAACATATGTTAACCTTCAACCAGTGAATAACCCCAATAAAGAATTCTCATTTAAATAAAACATAGATAGGAAAATGCCTTACCAAAATGCTTGAATTGTGTAAAATCATTAAAAGCTGAGTTACAACTTTTCTCACAAACTACTTAGGAATTTACGGCAAATAAAAAAGTTTGATCTGTTTAACCAGAAGGTAGCTGCCAAGTCCAAGCGACCGAAGCCACTCAGAGCGGACGACCGCCCCAACGCTGGTCATCAACCGACATCGTCACGGCCCAGTGGCCACCGTGCTAAAACAGACTGACGTTTCGGTAAGCGACCGACAGCAACACTGGAGTAACAGTGACTGAAAATCGGCCTTACGAAACACGGCACACCCTGAAGCGGGAGCAGGCACAGCTGACTAGCGGCCATACAACCGCGAGCAAACAAATCTCACGCCGCCCGTACTAACGCGGGAAATGATAGCGAGCGACAAGCCGCCACGCGCAAAGCAGCAACCGTGCCTACCCCTCGATCACAGAATGTGCCCTGTCTCCTTGTCTATGGTAATACAATTTATAGCACACAAGAAACGATTTAATAATGGCATTAGTTCAACGCAAAATCAGTTAACAGTTAGGTCCAGTAAAGATTTACCAACGGATTTTCCTTCAAACCAACTTCCAGACCACAGGCGGAAATTAGTAAACTTGGCATAAGTTTTCACCAGACCGATAAACGAGAAATCAAATTAAACAGTTGCCGAAAATACAGTCACGATACGCAAGCCCTTCAAGACCTTGCTATCTTACTCACAGTTACCAATAACGGTGAAACATACACAAATGAATGACAAGAGAGTCACCATTGAAAGCAAAAAACCACACACCACAAAGGTTAAATTAATTAATTTGCAGACGAGCCAGTCACTGAAAGCTCAGTTCCACAAGATTAGGACTAACCTCACTCGGCAGCAATACATTTGTGTGCGTGATAACTAGGTTGCCCAAACAGGACTCCAAAACCCAAAACAAAAAGGTCACACGTTAGCTGTCCTGTTCTCGAATACTAGGTACCACCGGGCTAAGACAATCGCGACGAAAAAAAACTCTGAAATTACAGCTGCCTGCAGCAAAACAAATGAGTCAGGGTGCATGAACGTAAAGCACAAGCCACTGTTCCAGCCGGAGCGTAACCTTTTCAATGCACGTACGGACAAAACAACACACGTGGGCATAAAGGGAGCAGCAGATGCGTAGCAAGCAAACTATACTGCGCCAAAATACGACCCACGTCACGCCCACAAACCGGAGCACCGCTCCCGGAGCTGGTGTCTGCTCGCTGGACTGCCGCAACTCTCTGTCCCCCGGAAAGCGAAGCTGACTGCCGCCTTGCTCAACGCTCCCTTCTCGGCCGTGCACAGCAACTCTTCTCTTGTCGCCTCAGAGTGCGGCCGCAATGTCCGTTCTCCCCTGCTGTCCGCCCCAGGCTCCAGTACTCGCACTCACTCCCCCGTTAGGACCCGTTCCGCCAGGAGGCGCTCGCGATTGCACATGGTGCCGACCTCAACCAGAGGAGAAAACGATAGCGTCTAGCGCCCGAGAGCCGAGCCACGGCTCAGTCTGAGTACGTTTAGTGTTGCTCAGCTGTTTGAAAATAAAGTAGCGTAAGAGTTTCTCCAGCACTGTCATTCTTAATTTTTGAAGGGGAAGTTTCAACTCTACGTGGAAAACTTGTCTCCGTTTTTGTACAAGAATGAATCCGAGTTAACCAGCAGCAAGGAGACTCAGAATACAGCAGTTATTGCGTTTAATAGAAGTAAATAAACACGCCAGCATTGGATCTCAGCTACCGCCTCGCGTTTAAGGAATGCCGTACGTTATGTATCACCTCACATTAAAGTGTGAGGTAGTGAAACGGCTTACGGTTAGCAAAAGAAATTCGAACGTATGCCACAGGAACGCAGCCTTAGTTTTGCTGCAAGCTCTGCGGCTCACATTCCAGCGCAGGATTGCCTCCTCCTCCTCCTGGCCCAGTGTTTTTGGCCGCAGCTATGGAGCCGGACCCCTTCCTAGCGTCCCTCCACCCTCACCGCCGTTTCGCGTTCCAGTCGCTGGAACAACGGCGCATTAGGGCAGCCCGCCAAACCCGGTGGGGCGCATAACTCTGCCGTCGGCAGCCGTGAATCATACCCACACCCATACCAGAACCCTGCCGGCGGCAGTTACGCACCGGTGTGTCCTTGACGCAACTGATCCATACTCCTGCACAGTTAGTGGGATATCGCACGATTTGCAGCACTCAGCCTATCGTCCCCCATCATTCTGTGGCACTCATTTCTGTATCAATTTTGATTCCGAGCCGCGCGGGATTAACCGAGCTGTCTAGGACGCTGCAGTCATGGACTGTGCAGCTGATCCTGGCGGAGGTTCGAGTCCTCCCTCGGGCATGGGTGTGTGTGTGTCCTTAGGATAATTTAGGTTAAGTAATGTGTACGCTTAGGGACTGATGACCTTAGCAATTTAAGTCCCATAAGATTTCACACACATTTGCATTTTTTTTTATTCCGTCCGGAACCGTTGTGCACCGCGACGGTAGGCTGTAAGGAAGGAGAGGCACATAGCAGTCAATCGCAATTCTATTAGCTTTTATTATTCATGCAACTCTAGATTCCGGCTACAAACAGCCATCTTCAGTGCTTAAATACAAGGAAAAAATTACAGCATCAAAATTAATTTACTTTACTTAGAACAATAAGTAAACACCATGTCATCCAATATAAGCAATCCACTCTGGTCAACATACTATTTACGTTGCAGTTCCACAAACTTGGGGTAGTTCATTCATCTTATGTCCTTGTAAGCGTATAGGCAGGAGAACACTGAGACCTTGGTTCACGTCATATGCCGGCCGAGTGGCCATCTACATCTACATCTACATCCATATTCCGCAAGCCACCTGACGGTTCTAGGCGCTACAGTCTGGAACCGAGCGACCGCTACGGTCGCAGGTTCGAATCCTGCCTCGGGCGTGGATGTGTGTGATGTCCTTTGGTTAGTTAGGTTTAATTAGTTCTAAGTTCTAGCCGACTGATGACCTCAGAAGTTAAGTCGCATAGTGCTCAGAGCCATTTTTTTTTCACGTCATATAGTATGAGTAACGGCCTCTCTGTTAAGAATTAACTGACATAATTTTGTGTCAATACAGTAATTTAAAAAGCCTTCTTTTATACAGGGTGATTCACGAATATATGTAAATATTTTAATATATTCTACAAGTAAAAGTAAAGAAAAAAATTCATATAAACATAGGTCTGCAAATGTTTAGTTACGGAGTTACGGCTAATAAAATATTTTGCCTCAAATTTAATAACTTCGCTAGTCTGAAGCTACCGCAAAACTGTACGAGGTTAAAGTAAAGCACGATTTCCATTTATTTTTATATATATATTTTTTTTTTTTTTTTTTTTTTTTTGCTATTGATCTGGCGAATCTAATGAAACATGTCCCAGACGTGTATCTGCAGTAGTTTCCCAGAACATTTAGACAAGCAAAGAAATTTTAATTTAATAACTACTTGGCGCAATTTGTATTTTAAATTCCTGACAATTGCACAAAGTTTTCAACAGAAGTTGCGGAGAATTTAATTTTGGAAAAATGATGGTAATAACGTTAACTAAAACTGTATGAATGTGTCAGATTATCTGCTTTTATTAATATCATAGTACACGTGAATTCATGTTAAACCGAGAAAAACAAAGCTCAGTAAATGTTCAAAAATGTCTCCACCGAGTTCAATGCATTTAGCTGCACGTGTATGAACATATTTTGTTGCTCGTTTCAGTTTCACAGGATTGTTGTTAACTGCATCTATTGCATTCATAATGCGAGCAAGTAAGGCCTCACGTGCATTGACTTTGTCCTCATAAACTATGTATTTTATCCATCCCCACAAAAATCCATTGGTGTTAAATCTGGCGATCTGGGTGGCCACAGACCTGTAGCACTATGACCAATCCATTTCTGGCGAAAATTTTCATTTAAATGTGTAGTAATGGCGTTGGTGAAATGTGGAGGTGCGCCGTCATGTTGAAAATACATTTGCAGTCGCATAGTAAGTGGAACACCTTCGAGCAAGCGGGCCATTTCTTCTTCAGTTAGACGTCCTGGGAAAATGAATGGTCCAATAAAGTGTGTGTTTATTATACCACACCACACATTTATGCTAAATCGCTGCTGGAAATTGCGTTGCACTGTTGCATGTGGCTTGCTTCAGACCATACGTGCTCGTTATGTAAATTGTTTATACCATATCGAGTAAACTGTGTCTCATCTTTAAATAAAATGTGTTTGTGTAGCTACCGATCAGTATTTAACCAGTTGCACAACTCCAAGCGAAGGGCAGGATCTCCCAGATGTAAATGATGTACTTTTTGTTTATGGTAATGATACAGATTATTGTACTTCAGAGTACGCCATACCTTAGATTGTGAAATGCCTAATCGTTTAGAGAGACGTCGCGTACTGGTAAGCGGGCTACGTTGAACAGCATCCATAATACCCTCATCATCGTCTTCATGTATCACGCTCTCGTACTGAATATGAACGCTAGGTAGAGAATCTGTCTCCAGTAACATTCGAAATACTCCATTAATGGTTCGTGTATTCGGAATCCTCCGAGTTGGATAACGTACGTGATATTCGTTAACTGCGGCCGTAGCATTACCATTACATTTGCCATAAATAAACACCATATCGACGTATTTCTCTGACGTGAATTTGAAAGGCATCCCTATTTCATAAATAATGAACAAACTACAACAGTTAATATGTGGTTTCACTTAAATACATTGTTGATATGTTCTTTCACTGAACTATACGGAAAACTAACTAGTTTCAAAGTTAGGAAACGACTGAAACAACTCACTAACGGTTGCCAACAATGACATAAACGTTTCTACAATCTTAATGGAAAGTAAACAAATTTACTTGTATAATAATCTTTGCTTCTCTGAATGTTCTGGAAAAATACTGCAGATACACGTCTGGGACATGTTTTATTAGATTCACCAGACCAATAAGAACAAAATAAATGGAAATCATGCTTTACTTTAACCCCTTACAGTTTTCCAGTGGCTTCATGTTATAAAGTTGCTAAATTTCAAGTGAATTCTTTTACTAGCTGCAACTCCACAACTAAATATTTGCGGACCTATTTTATATGAACTTTTTTCTTTACTTTCATTTGTAGAATAACATATTAAAATATTCGCATATATTCGTGAATTATCCTGTATAACATCTAAAATAAAATAAAACTTCTGCATATCACTCTGAAATATTCAAGAAATGCCAAATTACAACGTACTTGCTCATATCTCAATGGTCAACCGATCCACCAAACACTATACAAAGCATCATTAATAAGTTCACATAACTATCTTACACAAAATTATTACATCACTTTAGAAAAAATTAACAAATTAAAATGATTTTGCTGAAGATCGTCTTGATAAAATACAGTTACACACCAAATGGAAATTTGTCAGAAACTAAGACCTAGCATAATCACTCATATCCACTAAATATTTAATGTAAAAGAAATAAAGTCCTTTCAAACAATTTTTATGAAGATATGTTAACATCATAGTAAAATAATCGAGGCTGATATAACCAGACAATTCAATAAAATATACAGACGCACTCTATTGACGTAAAACTTCATACATAAACGTATTGTGTAGCCGCAACTTCTTTATGCTCTTTGCAGAAAGAGGATAAATCAAACTGCCATTATATCGATCCTTTAGGATAAAATTGAAGAGCGATTTACTTGTTTGTGGTAAAATACATATAGCATTGGATAATATGGAGAAAATTGAAGACAAAATGAGCCTCTAATAGTAATAAATTACGTTCTCACATACTATCATGCCAAGTGCTGTTTTTTCGAAGGTAGGCCAGAATTTCCATATTTCGCATCCGTCTCCCATCCCCCACGCGGATCCAATACGACTTGATTCCCTTCACACACCACCTCCTTTTCCTCGAACAGATACAGATCCTTTACACCTCCCGGAATCTCGATCCCCCACACCCGCTTGTCTCTCCCATCCTCGCCCATCCCAGCCCACTGCCGTTCCTGTATTCTTGCATCCCACCTGCTCGCCATGTCCACACCCTCCATACCCTTGCCCAAGGTGGTTTCCGCCAAATTCCCCTCCTTGTGTATCCATCTGCCCCTCCTACCAGCTCTGACTCTCCCCTCCCACCCCCCCTTTTCCCCCAGGGCTCCCTCTCACCCTCCTCACCCTCCTTTTTCCCCCTCCTCTCCCCACGTCTCCCACTTCCACCCCCCTCACTGGGATTCCAACCCCTCCCCTCTCCCCTCACGCCACTCTCCCTTCTTTCTCCCACTGGCTCCACCCCTTTCCTTCCCACCCTCCCACATCTCCCTTCCACCTGGAGGCAGCCCCCCCCCTTCATCATTAGTGTGTTTGCGAGTGCTTCGCCGATGATTGTCACCAGTGTTTCTGCACGTCAGTGTGTCATTGTTTCTCCGTTGTGTGCTACAGTGTTTTTATCAGTGTTCTCCTATGTTTTTGTCTCCAACTGGATGTCTTCGTCTGTTCAACTGGTGACACCCTTTGTGTACAGTGTCTTCCATCGAACGACTTCTAATGTATTGCGTAATGTTCATCATGTATTACCATGCTTTTTATGTGTCTCTGTCTTCTATGTCTATCTGTTGTGTCTATCGGCCGAAGAGCGGCGTATGTAGGCCGCTGCCGGCCCGCCTCATCTGAGGCATTAAATAACAACAAAGGAAAAAAAAAATCCGTATTAGCCAGAGTATCGATAAGTTCATGAGGAGTTTTCGATTTATCAAAGTGTTCCTACCAAAGTGTATGTCGTTTGTCAGTTATTGTGTTTTTCGTGTGCTGGGGGGACGTATTCACGGAAGTACCTGCGCAACTGAGTTTTTCACGCACACGTCGGCGGATGTGTGAAGGCGACTGCAGGCTGCTGCCAGTTGTCCAGCTGATGACGACGTGGCTCGCGTCACAGACATCGCGTCAGACACTACACTGGGTGATGCTGTGCCGCAACCACAGCATGACACAGCGAAGCAAAGCCTGAAGGCTAGGTATGTACCAGACACAAAGGCCAAGCACAGGGAGGAGAAGTACGAAGACCACCGACGTCATCGCGAAGAAGCTTTAAGAAACACGTCGTATCAAACAGCTGCTTCAGGAGGATACAGACCATGATTCTGAGGAATTAGCGTAGTCTGACCATAACCACTGAGGGCAATCAATCCGGATGGTGACTCTATGGAAGACCAACCTATCATTGGCGCCGTGGCTAACGAGGGGTTTCAACTACTTCAGTGCAGTGCTGCTAAGGCACTGGAATGAGTACTTGTCACTACAAATTGATATGACACCATCGCTGGCGAATTGACCGGCCACCCCTTATTCCGTCGGTCCCCAAGGCTCCGAAGATACACTGTGTGATTAAAAGTATCCGCACACCCCCAAAACCTACGTTTTTCATATTAGGTCCATAGTGCCGCCACCTACTGTCACGTACTCCATATCAGCGACCTCACAAGTCATTAGACATCGTGAGAGAGCAGAATGGGGCGCTCCGCGGAACTCACGGACTTCGAACGTGGTCAGGTGACTGGGTGTCACTTGTGTCATACGTGTGTACGCGAGATTTCCACATTCCTAAAATCCATAGGTGCACTGTTTCCGATGTGATAGTGAAGTGGAAACGTGAAGAGACACATACAGCACAAAAGCGTACAGGCCGACCTTGTCTGTTGACTGATAGAGACTGCCAACAGTTGAAGAGGGTCGTAATGTGCAATAGGCAGACATCTATCCAGACTATCACACAGGAATTGAAAACTGCATCAGCATCCACTGCATGTACTATGACAGTCAGGCGGGAGGTGAGAAAACTTCATGGTCGAGCGGCTGCTCATAAGCCAAACAACATGCCGGTAAATGCCAAACGACACCTCGCTTGGAGTAAGGAGCGTAGACATTGGACGATTGAACAGTGCAAGAACGTCGTGTGGAATGACGAATCACGGTACACAATCTGGCGATCCGATGGCAGGGTGTGGGTATAGCGAATGCCTGGTGAACGTCATCTGCGAGCGTGTGCCAACAGTAAAATTCGGAGGCGGTGGTGTGATGGTGCGGTCATGTTTTCCTTGGAGGGGGGCTTGCAACCCTTATTGCTTGCACACGCCTACACTGATATTTTAAGCACCTTCTTGTTTCCCTACTGTTGAAGAGCAATTAGGGGATTTCGATTATATCTTTCAACACGATCGAACACCTGTTCATAATGCACGGCCTGTGATGGAGTGGTTACACGACAACAACATCCCTGTAATGGGCTGGCCTGCCCATAATCCTGACCTGAATCCCATAGAACACCTTTGGGATGTTCTGGAAAGCCGACTTCGTGCCAGGCCTCACCGACCGAATCGATACCTCTCCTCAGTGCAACATTCCGTGAAGAATGGGCTGCTATTCCCCAAGAAACCATCCGCACCTGATTGAACGTATGCCTGCGAGAGTGGAAGCTGTCATCAACGCTAAGGGTGGGCCAACACCATATTGAATTCCAGCATTACCGAGGGAGGGCGCCAAGAACTTGTAAGTCATTTTCGGTCCGGTGGCCGGATACTTTTGATCACATAGTGTAGCATCCATAGTGACTTACAACTGTTCCAACCAAGTATAGCTGTTCCGCGACCTTAAGGAACGGATTTCTGGTGGCTTACGAGCTGTATACATGAGAGATTGTGTAAAATTCCATGTTCGCAGCCTCGAAGGTTACCAGAAGGTGTTCGACTTTTGCAAGAATCAACAGTTACCATTTCACACTTAGCAGGATGTCACCAGCAGGGATATGAAGATGGTGGTTAAAGATTTGCCGTCTTCAGTTACTGCGGAGGAAGTGCACGAAGACCTACAACAGCAAGGCATTACCATAAATGATGTATACCAGTTCAAGCGTAAGAAGCAGGGCAATCTCCACCAACTGCCGGTGTTACGCTGTGACCATATCAAATGGGGATAAATCTGATATCATTTATGGAGTCTGCTATGTGCTGTCAGTGAAAGTGTGGTAGGAGGATTACCACTCCTGTAACGAACCGTCCCAGTGTAAACGTTGTCAACGTTGGACACACACGTCTTATTGTTGGTTACCAGCACGCTGTGTTAAATGTATCACCATGCACCTCCAGTACTGAATGCACACTACCTTCAAACTCACCTCCTAAATGTGTGGGTTGCCAGGGCCTCCATGCAGCTTCTTGGGACCGAGCGAGGTGGCACAGTGGTTAGCACACTGGACTCACATTCGAGAGGACGCCAGTTCAATCCTGCATCCGGCCATCCTATTTAGGTTTTCCATAATTTCCTTAAATCGCTCCAGGCAAATGCCGCACGGTCGACTTCCTTCCCTATTCCGATGAGACCAATGACCTCGCAGTTCGGTCTCTTCCCCCAAACAACCCAACCCAAATCAGCTTCTTGGAACGGTTGTAGTGAATTTCAGAAAGCTCTCCAGAAGTTCCGCGCATCAGCCTGGCGTCCTACACAACCACAGAGGGAACCTCCAAATGTTCCCGATGAAATGAAACTTGTAATGCCTGAGGTGGCAGGCCTGGCTGCTAAAAGGGCCATCCCCTCCCCTCCACCACCACAGGACCAGGTGTGGGCTGAAACTACAACACAGGATGAACGACGGTTTTCTTCGGCACTGTGGGGTGTACGGCGTGAACTGGTCACTGAAGAACGAGGGCGTCTCGGGACAAAGACGCAGATGCTGCGCTTATGGAGGTGACAACTGTTCTCAAATTTCTTAGCATTCAGACCTTTCTACACAAACGATAACTGCTGAGAAAAAGATGTTGGCAGCTAAAGACGAGCTGTCTAAGACAGTTATACTGGTGGGAACACTGGCTCAGATGGAGGGGTCAGGTTAATGTCATGGAAACACATACAAAGGAACTTGGCAGCTGTCTGTGGAACGCTACTAGAGTTCGCAATAAGAAACATGAAATACAAGATTTCATTGGCGTCACAAGATCGACGTCAGAGACTCACCTACGGCCAAAGGAAACTTACAAACTTCGAAATATGGTGGGTTACCGTACTGACGGACTTGTACGAGGTGGCGGCACAGCAGTTTACCTTCGCTCTGCCATTACTCACTGGGATGTGGACTCATCCAACATATGGGAGCTGGAGGCGACTGCGGTTTCCGCCAAGACAGATTTGGAAGAGGTCACTTTTGTAGCAGCTGATAGCACAAGACTTACATCGTATCTTAGTACCATACAGCAAGAGGTTTATTGGCGGCGACTGGAATTCGAAGCATCCTAACTGTAATTCAAGTACCACCAACCCTAGGGAATTGGTGTTGCAGCGCCTGGAACAGGACTTCGACATGGAGATCTGGAGACCTCTTGAGCTGACTGACACTGCCCCCCTCCCCCCCCCCCCCCCAGCCATCAAAGTCCGGATGTCCTTGATATTGTTATCACCCAGGGACTTGAGCTTGACCCCGTCTTGTTCCCCTATCAGTGACTTACTGTCGAAACATGATCTTGTTCTGGCAACGCTACCACGGACGAGTCATCTACCGAGTTCACCAGGAAAATAACTGGCCCCAAGTCAAGAGGTACTTAAATATCAACATCGTGCCTACCCTGGAGGTTCAGATGCCGGCAGGAATTGATTACTTAACGCGGAAACTACAAGGACTACAAATTGTCATCTATAATGGTTGTTGATGACTTCCAGACCCACGATCCGTTGACTCCCTTACTTGAAGAACTATGGCTACAGAAGAACCGGTACCCGACAGAGATAATTATGTGAAGGTATTAATGATTCTCTCCATAGGTTTTAATGTATCGCTTGCGGGCTTTCAAACAATAAATGATGAATGAAATGATGGGCTGGTGGCCTTCGACTACGTACTTTCCAATTCACAGTTGCAATATTAAAAGTTTTGGCTGGTTTAATTGTCTAGGGTCTGGGATACGTAGTTGCCGCATTACAGGCCAAATACTGCTGTATCTACAGTATACGGTAAGAATACACACATGAAACGAACGGTCGAAGGTTTCTATCACTCGGCAATTGCGAATTACGAATGTAATATACAAATTTATAAATGAAAAATTGCAATTAAATAAAATCTGCAGGTACTATCTTAACGACTTTAACTGATGAGCATGATAGTAGAAGTACTTTTCAGAATGCGGTATATTTCTGCAAAACACTTACTGGAGTCGATGGCCCAGCAATTAAATGAAATATAAGTTGAATAACAGGGAAACAATAGATTACTACAGCACGTAATTAGTTATGAACAACAACACAGCTCGCGATATATTCACTTCTAAACGCACGCTACGTGTTCACTGCCCAGGTCGGTACTCCAGAGTATTTCTATCTGCCACGGCCACGCGCAAACCGCTCCACTCTCTCCAAGTCTCTCTGGCGACCGTGCGTCCGCCGCGCCGTAGCGGCCAGCACTTTGCGTGTCCTGCGCCGTACTCTCCAGAACTGCCGCCCTTCTCCGAACTACCTCGTGTCCTCTCCGGAAACTCGCTTCCATCCAGTCTACCCATTCACGAGCGCTGTGATTGGCTAGAGCGCTCGCGCCATGTCTTCAAGCACCCACAAACATATTTCAGCACATACGAAATACTGGATCTACATTTAAATACTTGAAATTAAATAAATATTCCTATGGCTGCACCATAAACGCGCTCTAACACACATTATCAAATACATAAATAATTAAATAAGCCGGCCGGGGTGGCCGAGAGGTTCTAGGCGCTACAATCTGGCACCGACCGACCGCTACGGTCGCAGGTTCGAATCCTGCCTCGGGCATGGATGTGTGTGATGTCCTTAGGTTAGTTAGGTTTAAGTAGTTCTAAGTTCTAGGCGACTGATGACCTCAGAAGTTACGTCACATAGTGCTCAGAGTCATTTGAACCAATTAAATAAACATATATCAAAGCAAAGAAGCAAAAGGTAGGCCAGGAGCCTAATGTCTCAGTGCTTTCTAAAACACAGTGAATAATTGACCAGTTTCTTCATGAATAGCATATATCGGATATTAACAAAGACATACACTCCTGGAAATGGAAAAAAGAACACATTGACACCGGTAGGTCAGACCCACCATACTTGCTCCGGACACTGCGAGAGGGCTGTACAAGCAATGATCACACGCACGGCACAGCGGCCACACCAGGAACCGCGGTGTTGGCCGTCGAATGGCGCTAGCTGCGCAGCATTTGTGCACCGCCGCCGTCAGTGTCAGCCAGTTTGCCGTGGCATACGGAGCTCCATCGCAGTCTTTAACACTGGTAGCATGCCGCGACAGCGTGGACGTGAACCGTATGTGCAGTTGACGGACTTTGAGCGAGGGCATATAGTGGGCATGCGGGAGGCCGGGTGGACGTACCGCCGAATTGCTCAACACGTGGGGCGTGAGGTCTCCACAGTACATCGATGTTGTCGCCAGTGGTCGGCGGAAGGTGCACGTGCCCGTCGACCTGGGACCGGACCGCAGCGACGCACGGATGCACGCCAAGACCGTAGGATCCTACGCAGTGCCGTAGGGGACCGCACCGCCACTTCCCAGCAAATTAGGGACACTGTTGCTCCTGGGGTATCGGCGAGGACCATTCGCAACCGTCTCCATGAAGCTGGGCTACGGTCCCGCACACCGTTAGGCCGTCTTCCGCTCACGCCCCAACATCGTGCAGCCCGCCTCCAGTGGTGTCGCGACAGGCGTGAATGGAGGGACGAATGGAGACGTGTCGTCTTCAGCGATGAGAGTCGCTTCTGCCTTGGTGCCAATGATGGTCGTATGCGTGTTTGGCGCCGTGCAGGTGAGCGCCACAATCAGGACTGCATACGACTGAGGCACACAGGGCCAACACCCGGCATCATGGTGTGGGGAGCGATCTCCTACACTGGCCGTACACCACTGGTGATCGTCGAGGGGACACTGAATAGTGCACGGTACATCCAAACCGTCATCGAACCCATCGTTCTACCATTCCTAGACCGGCAAGGGAACTTACTGTTCCAACAGGACAATGCACGTCCGCATGTATCCCGTGCCACCCAACGTGCTCTACAAGGTGTAAGTCAACTACCCTGGCCAGCAAGATCTCCTGATCTGTCCCCCATTGAGCATGTTTGGGACTGGATGAAGCGTCGTCTCACGCGGTCTGCACGTCCAGCACGAACGCTGGTCCAACTGAGACGCCAGGTGGAAATGCCATGGCAAGCCGTTCCACAGGACTACATCCAGCATCTCTACGATCGTCTCCATGGGAGAATAGCAGCCTGCATTGCTGCGAAAGGTGGATATACACTGTACTAGTGCCGACATTGTGCATGCTCTGTTGCCTGTGTCTATGTGCCTGTGGTTCTGTCAGTGTGATCATGTGATGTATCTGACCCCAGGAATGTGTCAATAAAGTTTCCCCTTCCTGGGACAATGAATTCACGGTGTTCTTATTTCAATTTCCAGGAGTGTAGATCAATAAATATATTTATAAGCATGCTGCTACCGTTTTTTCGTGTCACTGTTGAGTACCTATGGCCTGACGCGATTATTAGTAATCGGCTACTCTGACCTCCAATAACTTATGTACTATTCAAGTCCTATAATTCATACCAATTTAGGTTTACACTCAGAGCTTTCTAAAGACACGACGATCGACGAAATCGGATGAAGTGTTTAAATTTTGGAAATTCGTTGCTGGGTGTTAATTATACAGGTTAAGAACTTACATTCCAGTGTTCCGGTTAACGAAACTATAGAAATCATTAAGAGAAATTTCCTTAAATACGGTAAAATTTCAACGCAGGAGACAATTGAGTTTATTGAACTCCTACAGCTCATTACAAGTTTTAATTATTTTACATTTAATAGCAAATTTTATATTCAGGACGATGGGGTAGCCATGGGGTCCAGTATTTCAGGAACTATGGTGGACATTTTTATCAACGACCTTGAAGATAAAGTTCTAAATTCTGACGATAACATTATGGATAAAATTGTTTATTGCAAACATTATGTTGACGACACTCTGTTACTTGTCGATGGTTCCCGTGAGGACACTGAGGAAATAGTAAAAAAGTTAAACGACTCACATAATAAAATAGAATTTACCGTGGAGTATGAAACTGACAATTGTTTACAGTTCCTGGACCGGAATATGAAAAAGCAGGGCAACAAACATGCGTTCTCCGT
The DNA here is from genome assembly GCF_021461395.2 of Schistocerca americana. Lineage (NCBI taxonomy): Eukaryota > Metazoa > Arthropoda > Insecta > Orthoptera > Acrididae > Schistocerca > Schistocerca americana. The sequence continues at coordinate 809,729,116 of NC_060122.1, read as the reverse complement.
TTATAGAAAACAAACTACGACTGATGCCGTGATCCCGAATGATTCATGCCATCCGCAGGCTTATAAAGAAGCTGCTTTCCGTAGTCTCGTGCATAGGGCAGTCAATATACCTATGAGCGAAAAAGATAGGGAGACTGAAATTAATACCGTTAATAGAATAGCGATGAATAACGGTTACAGAATAGATCTGGTTAAAAACTGTTACGGAAAAATAATAAGCGCAAAAAGAAAAAACCTGATGGAGAGAAAGTGAAAATTATCACGATGCCATACTACGCAACAGTCTCACAAAAGATAGCAAATATTTTTAAGCCATACGATGTTAAAATAGCTTTTCAGACTAATAACCTGGTGAGGTACAGCCTTAAGCACGATATTGGCGAGAAGAGAAATAAGTTTGAAAGATCGGGAGTTTATAAGATTCAGTGCAGAGCTTGTGATGCAAAATATATAGGGTAGACGGGAAGATCATTCGCGATCCGGTATAAAGAACATAAAGATGCGTTCAGGTTAGGAAATTATGACAAATCAGCTCTTGCGAACCATATATATGAAACTGGCCATCCCCTTAATAGCGTAGAAGATAACGTAGAAATATTGCATGTAGAAAAGAAAGGGAGGAAACTTGATTTACTAGAGAAATTCGAGATAGCTATCCATGAAAAGAAACAAAGCAATATTCTAAATGCACAAGATAATTTTAAAGAAATGAGATTTTTTAGCGGGTTTTTAGAATTATTTTAGGGTAGGTATGCGACTTTAAACTTGTAGCATGTCACTGACGGAGTTGCGAGAGTCTAACGATGGCAGACCAATGCAATAAGGAAAAATTGCGCCCAATAGCATAGCTTTACCGTCAAGCACACGGCTGTAACCACGCCACAACACCTAGGCACGTCAGTCCACAACAGCTCCCGAGCTGGCACAGTGCGACAGCATACTTGGTAGCTATGGGACGGCCATCGACTTGTGTCAACAACTTCAATGTAAGACGAGGACCCACAGTCCAATATACTCTTAATTCTGTTTTACTCTATGGACTTCCCAACTATTTGTGATGGTATTTTGTCTTTTTAGTAAGTTTAATTTCATGACATAGACTTTGCAACCTGATGATGAGAGCATTGTTTCTTGAAACGCGTTGTTAAAACATATGTATAAGAATCGCGGTTGAATGCTAACAGTGATAACCAGTATAACGACAACTGCTACCTCGACTCCATGTTGTTGTTGTTGTGGTCTTCAGTCCTGAGACTGGTTTGATGCAGCTCTCCATGCTACTCTATCCTGTGCAAGCTTCTTCATCTCCCAGTACCTACTGCAACCTACATCCTTCTGAATCTGCTTAGTGTATTCATCTCTTGGTCTCCCTCTACGATTTTTACCCTCCACGCTGCCCTCCAATGCTAAATTTGTGATCCCTTGATGCCTCAAAACATGTCCTACCAACCGATCCCTTCTTCTAGTCAAGTTGTGCCACAAACTTCTCTTCTCCCCAATCCTATTCAATACCTCCTCATTAGTTATGTGATCTACCCACCTTATCTTCAGCATTCTTCTGTAGCAGCACATTTCGAAAGCTTCTATTCTCTTCTTGTCTAGACTATTTATCGTCCACGTTTCACTTCCATACATTGCTACACTCCATACAAATACTTTCAGAAACGACTTCCTGAGACTTAAATCTACACTCGATGTTAGCAAATTCCTCTTGTTCAGAAACGCTTTCCTTGCCATTGCCAGTCTACATTTTATATCCTCTCTACTTCGACCATCATGAGTTATTGTGCTTACCAAATAGCAAAAATCCTTTACTACTTTAAGTGTCTCATTTCCTAATGTAATTCCCTCAGCATCACCCGATTTGACTACATTCCATTATCCTCGTTTTGCTTTTGTTGATGTTCATATTATATCCTCCTTTCAAGACACTGTCCATTCCGTTCAACTGCTCTTCCAAGTCCTTTGCTGTCTCTGACAGAATTACAATGTCATCGGCGAACCTCAAAGTTTTTACTTCTTCTCCATGAATTTTAATACTTACTCCGAATTTTTCTTTTGTTTCCTTTACTGCTTGCTCAATATACAGATTGAATAACATCGGGGAGAGGCTACAACCCTGTCTCACTCCTTTCCCAACCACTGCTTCCCTTTCATGCCCCTCGACTCTTATAACTGCCATCTGGTTTCTGTACAAATTGTAAATAGCCTTTGGCTCCCTGTATTTTACCCCTGCCACCTTTAGAATGTGAAAGAGAGTATTCCAGTCAACATTGTCAAAAGCTTTCTCTAAGTCTACAAATGCTAGAAACGTAGGTTTGCCTTTCCTTAATCTAGCTTCTAAGGTAAGTCGTAAGATTAGTATTGCCTCACGTGTTCCAACATTTCTACGGAATCCAAACTGATCTTCCCCGAGGTCCGCTTCTACCAGTTTTTCCATTCGTCTGTAAAGAATTCGCGTTAGTATTTTGCAGCTGTGACTTATTAAATTGATAGTTCGGTAATTTTCACATCTGTCAACACCTGCTTCCTTTGGGATTGGAATTATTATATTCTTCTTGAAGTCTGAGGGTATTTCACCTGTCTCCTACATCTTGCTCACCAGATGGTTGAGTTTTGTCAGGACTGGCTCTCGCAAGGCCGTCAGTAGTTCTAATGGAATGTTGTCTACTCCCGGGGCCTTGTTTCGACTCAGGTCTTTCAGTGCTCTGTCAAACTCTTCACGCAGTATCGTATCTCCCATTTCATCTTCATCTACATCCTCTTCCAATTCCATAATATTGTCCTCAAGTGCATCGCCCTTGTATAAACCCTCTATATACTCCTTCCACCTTTCTGCCTTCCCTTCTTTGCTTAGAACTGGGTTGCCATCTGAGCTCTTGATATTCATACAAGTGGTTCTCTTCTCTCCAAAGGTCTCTTTAATTTTCCTGTAGGCAGTATCTATCTTACCCCTAGTGAGACAAGCCTCTACATCCTTACATTTGTTCTCTAGCCATCCCTGCTTAGCCATTTTGCACTTCCTGTCGATCTCATTTTTGAGACGTTTGTATTCCTTTTTGCCTGTTTCATTTACTGCATTTTTATATTTTCTCCTTTCCATAATGGATTATATTAAATCGTTACTTATATAATTTATCGTCAGATACTAAACTTTAAACTAACAAAGATATTGAAAATCTGATTACACCATCGGAATCGTCGGGCAAATAATAGTAATGCACATGTTTCTTTCTGAGGTATTATGATTCATCTGCCTACTATTAATTTCTATACGAACTGTGAAATGTCTACCATTAAGGTTTCACAAAGTCCGCCATCTTTGGCACTCCCGGCATACACATCTCCTTCATCGACACAAAGCACCGTCCTCGTCACAGCGGAAACCCCAGCAACGCGGCTGGACCATGCGCTGGGGCTGCCGCTCACGTCCGGCTAACGTTCGACACCATGTCGCGGTTGCTAACGAGCCGCGGCTTTGACGAGCGTCCTGTGCTGCCGCCTCAACTCAGAACATAGAATATTTCCAGGGCACTAGACTTGGCCACTGTTTCTGTGTTTAGATACAGTGTATCGATACGTGGAACTGTTTCAGTGTTTCGGAACGGCTGTGGTTCACTGTTTCGAAACAGTGGTGTTTCATTCTGCCCCTGTCTCGGATAACCGCATCAGATTCGATCTCGAGCCAGACACAGAAACTGTATCGTTGTTTCAAAATAACGCTGTTTCAGTCCACCTGCGCTTGGAACGGACTAATTGTAACGAAACAGTGATGTTTCATTTCGCTCTGTGTCGTACGAGATTCGGGCTCGGCACAGATACTGAAACACAACATAACAATTAATGAAACACTTTCAAGAGTGGCGAAATATTTTTGACAAGCAATAGAATGAAGCCTAAGATATCCGAAAATAAAGCTTAGTTTCTAGCTGACTGTCCTATTACGAAATGGCGTAACATCTGCTTTATAAACACTAACCGAACAATAAAACAACGCATACTATTCACATTCAAACTAGTAAATATGTGAAAATCAGGCCGGCCGTGGTGGCCGTGCGGTTCTAGGCGCTGCAGTCTGGAGCCGAGCGACCGCTACGGTCGCAGGTTCGAATCCTGCCTCGGGCATGGATGTGTGTGATGTCCTTAGGTTAGTTAGGTTTAATTAGTTCTACGTTCTAGGCGACTGATGACCTCAGAAGTTAAGTCACATAGTGCTCAGAGCCATTTGAACCATTTGTGAAAATCATTCGATTAAATTACACTTTTGTTATAACATACGCTTCTCTTTTCATGTACAGTAATCGTATTAAGAAACGCAAGTAAGGCTACAACATTTTGAATAAAAAAAGGCGTGGAGTGACAATTATTAGACATATACATAAACTTGATCTAGGTATAATTGCAAGCAAACTGTTTAACGTATCACTGATAGTTTAGAGGTGAACGGAAAGGGCTGGGAAACATGGTGACTTTATAGTAACGGTTCGAAACACCTTGAAAGACAAAATTTTTTTCTGTTATATTTTGTTATTTATTCGAATTATTTGGCGTTATTTGTGAGTCTATAGTCACTGTGCGTATTATCCACAATGATTCCCTTTGTGTGCATGGAAATTACCCATACTAACGTATGTGGGAATCCTAGTAGCATATCCGTTGTTTCTGCAGTTTGCTCCTACCTCCAGTTCCGTTCGTGGTGGTTCTTCTGTCTTCAGCTATGGCTGCCCTCAGCCAATTGAAAAGTGTGTAAGTCACACAACACGAAAGCAGCGCATTTGCTGCAGGAAATACGAAACTACCAAGACGCCCAAGTGATAGTTTAATACTTTCTGTGAAATGATTAGCGCTCTCGCACCTCATTTGTGTTTATATGGACATACAGTAGACATTCAAGATGATAAAATGTGTAGGTTTATTAGATTACAAAACACAAACTGTTTCACTGTTTCGAAACAGCGTATCGAAACATTAGATTGTACTGTTTCATTTGTTTCGAACCAGTTAAGTGTTTCAGTTTGCCCATCTCTACAGGGTACCATAGTTCGCCAGTTACCTCACACGCTTCACCACTAAGACATGAGAAAATAAGTTGTAATTTGGTATTCGTTGAATATTTCAAAGTGATATGTAAACAGGCTTTTTGATTTTGGATATTATATAAAAGAAGGCTTTTTGAGCTACTGTGTTGAAACAAAACTCTGTTAGTTAATCCATAACATAGTGGGAGTTACTTGTACTATACGCGTAAACTAAGGCAGTTGCTGTAAACAACCGCCTCAGTATCCTGGTGCCCAAACACCTTTAACAACATGTTCTGCCATGACCTGCTGCGAGTCTGTTGAATAGTAATGAAAATGGTATGTTGACCAGAGTAGATTCCTGCTAATGGACATCATGGTGTTTACTTATTTTTCTATATAAAGTAAATTAATCTTGCTCCTATAATTTTCCTTGTCTTTTAGCACTGTATTTTAGCACTTGTAGCCGAAATCTAGATTTGCAAGAATAATAAAATCTGATGAGATTGCTACTGACTTGCTTGCTTCTATGTTTATACTTCTCAAGCCGCTGTGCAGTGTGTGGCAGTGATCTTCGTAACAGCCAGCCTCTGCCCTTTTCGACTCCTATGTGTAGCGTGGGGGCTGTGTTATTGTGGTCTTCAGCCCAGGGATAGATTTGAGGCAGTTCTTCATGCAATTGTATCCCGTGCAAGGCTTTTCATTTGTGCATTACCACTGCAATCTACATCTATTTGAACCTGTTTAGTTTATTTGAGCCTACCACAAGTTTATTTTTTCTCTAATTCCGTTCAGTAGCTCCTCGTTACTTATTCTATCAACCCACCTAATCTTTGCCATTCTTCTGTATCAGCACTTTCGAAATGCTTTTATTCTCTTGTTGTTTGACCTGTTTGCTGTCCACGTTTCGCTTCCATACAAGGCTGCACTCCAGACAAATACTTTTAGAAAAGATTTCGTAAAAATTAAATTTATATTTAATGTTAAAAAATTCCCTCCCAGGGGACACCGCCTTATTGAAGGCATCTTCCGTGCCGGACGGGAGGGTTTGCGTGCTTCGACGAAGTCGAGAGCTTTGCCGGCAGTATCGTAGCTACCGGCAAGGTCACCCTATCTGGAGTTGTCTCGACTGAAGATTCGGACGAAGAATATCCCACAATATAGGGTCAGGGGGGCTCTAGAGGCGAGGTGAAGTCAGGTTCCCTAAGGGAGATAACTCCAACAGAAAACCATGCAGGTTGCGATACCTAGAGGTGGCAGCCCCATCACGTGACTTAAGCTGCGCAGCGCTTTTAACGCAGACATGGGATTGTAAAACTACTGGCAGATTCACAAACAGCCTCGAAGCAGGACTGGATCAACTGGTAACAACCGACAAATATTATGGGGCAAACGATTTGGCATTACGCATTATATGTCTTTGGCAACGTGGAATGTTTGAGGATTGGCCAACGAAGAAAGTGAGTTAAATCAAGTACTCAAAAAAAAAAGGAAATCAGACATTGCAATAATACTAGAAACTAAGAAAAAACTAAAAGGAACAACAGAGTTGCCAGATTACTGGATAGCTTAGAGTGGTGTCGCACAAACAAAACGAGCTAGTACTAGAGTAGCAATTTTACTCAGTGACAAATGGATAGGAAATATTCGTAAATACGGCTTCATAAATGAAAGAATAACGGCAGTCAGATTTCAAATCCCAAGAGATCACCTATCAGTTATAGGTTTCTACGGCCCAGAAGAGGGAAGGAAGATGATACTTTTTATGATGCTTTTCAGAAAGAAATGAACGAAATCAACAAGACAGACCATGATGTCATCGCTGGTGATATTGATGCCGAAATAGCAGGACTATTTGTAGAAAAGATTCTCAATAATAATAGACATGAACTATGTCTCCTTCGATAATTCTGAAATTACTAACTCATTTAGCAGAAAGAAAGACATTCACAAGTTTACATGGGCTGCAAGGGGATTAAGGTCTGTGACTGATTATATACCAATGAATCATAAAATGAAGAACCTTATGCAAGATATACAAGTTTACAGAGTAGGCAACTACCATTTCCTTTTAGGCAGTAGGATAAGGCTATTATTAAAATGGAAGAAGGCAAAGAAACTCCAAAAGAAGCCACAACATGAGTTTTTCAAAGTACATCTCTTGTCGCAATATAATATTACGAAACTGTGGGGCGGCGGATGGAAAATTTACTGTTGTATAAATGTTTGAATGTTGAAACACTTCCCGGCCGATTAACCATATGAGGGGCTGCGGGTGGAATTAATTGTTATATAATGTTCCTATTATTTATGCTGTTGTTTGCCGCTCTCTACACTGGCTCTCTAACTACAATATTGGCAACCAGAAAGTGATTAGCAAAACGTGAAGCCTGTAATTAGAATTCCTAGTGCCCACTTCATCTGAGAATACACTTATAGCTACAGCTTATAGCTCTGAGGAATTAGGAGATTGTCTGGGATTCATAATCAAAAACGATTGTGAAAAAAAACTTTCTCTATATTCTGAAAGTCACAGATGAAAAAAAAAAAAAGAATCCACACAATTTAACTAACAGAGCAGTTCAGAGTCTAATGCGCTGATGCCAGTATAACTGTCCAAATTAAATATTTAAATGAATGCTCGCCATAATTTGATGATAATGTTCATCAAACGCCACACTAAGTAATGGTAGAATGTATGTCCCGCGGCGGCACGTGAAAATACGACAATACGCAAACTGAAGATCGATAATTAAAGTCATCCCAGAATTAACACTTCACTCGAAAATGATTTCATGGTTACGCGTATCCCGAGTAACTTAATACGGCATCCGAGGCTGTTTGTAGCAATGATACCGACGCGGCGCGACTCCCGACGCAGGACACAGATGGCGTGCTATTCAGCGTCTGGAGAGAACTGGGGCCTTGCTTCCTCGCGCCGCGTTCTTATATATAAAGCCGCGGTGCGGACGGCTAAGGGAACGCCTGATCAAATTGGCCCTCCCGACTAGCCGCTGGGCTAGTAATGCACCATATTAAGTTACCGAATAAATCATAGCTTCTTTTGCCGATGGCCGATGAAGCTCTTAATTTAAATGTGCATTCAGCACACAGGTAAGTAATCATAATAAATGTCTGACATCTCTAAGTAAAATATTTTGGGCGAGAGAATTAATTTAATTACACTATACACAGTAGACGAGCTATGAACCTGCCCTTTGGAGATACGCTATCGCTATAGTTTTATAGTTATTCAAATGAAACTTCTCACATCTTTATGGTTATAGCGGATCTCCATTATACTTAAATATAAACATCCTAGCCTTATTTATTAGCCTACTTAATCTATCTTGCTTCCTTAAGTTTTAAGACAAAAACCAGAAAATTATGAATTTCAACTAAAACCTTAATTTGTGAGATCCAAAGTACTGTCTCTATTAAATTATTATTGAAAAGGAATCTAAGTATAAATTTTAAATTCTTAGCTCTTTTCTGTTGCGCCAATGATTTTTACAGAAAAATGTCCAAATTTCGAAAATGGTTAAAGTTATTGAACTGATATTCAACACATATTAATTTAGTATTACTCCTGACATGCTAGAAACATTTTAGGTTATTTACTTGATTTTTGAAGTATTGCGCAACATTTATGACGTCAGAGCTAATTACAGCGGACTGGCTGGCACACAATGGAAAGACTGATGTGCATTTATTACGGCGTGAGTAGGCTGCTTCCCTACAAAACTGTACCAGTACAGACTTCAACAAAAGCTTGCTCTACTACCAGTCAGCAAAGACATCGGTATAGAATGGAATAATATCACAACCTGCATCATTGAAGCAGCCTCAGAAGCATTTGGTAAAAGTAAGAAAACAGCTGGTAAAAAAAAAACAATTCAAAATTTGGAACACGGAAATGAAAGAAGCCATTCAAGAAAAACAAATATCTTATTTGAAGTTTCTACACACAAAGACATCAGAGTGCTGGGAAACATACAAAATAGAAAGGAATGTTCTGAAATAAATATAACGCAAAGCACACAAAGAGTAGTCGTCTTAGAACACGAAGTACACAGTTGATAGTAATGTGCATATACGGTCATGAAAGCCCTCAAAACGGAAGAAAAATCCACTGCCTCACTGAAAAATGAAATAAACCATTATAGAGACCTGTGATGTACACAGAAGGCCGAAAGTTGACAGTGGAGAAGGTATGTTCAACGAAACAGTAGTTCCAATTACTATGGAGGATCTACAAGAGTCTTTGAAAGACATGAAGAACAGAAAAAGTACTGGAATAGACTAACTAAATCCAGAGTAAATTAAATTTGGGGGGTTACCACTATGTAGATGACTTTCACAAATAATAAATGAATGTTGGACGCACTGCAAGGTCCCAAACCCTTGGTATACAGCAGAAGTAATCTCTTTTCACAACAAGGAAACATAATGACTGTAAAAACTATTGTGACATCAGTCTTCTAAGCACTGGCAACAAACTATACTCAAAGATAGTTAATAACCACATTTAGAATATCATAGAAGCTATTACTTATGAAGAAAAAAAATGGATTTATATCAGGTCGTTCATGCACAGACAACGTGTTTATAATTAAAAACGTTATAAAAACACAGAGTTTAATATATAAACCCATGGCTTTTATGATCTTGAGGGCCATAATAGCCTATGGAAGATTATGTCTGAATGTCGATATTCTTATCACCTAATAGAGGTAGTGAAAAATCTTTACAAAACCGCACACATTGTAATAAACATAGGCAGGAATCGGTTAAAAGATATAATTATTAACCTAGATGTTAGACAAGGGTGTGGGCTATCACCTGCCCTTGTCAATATTTACGTAGATTTCTTCGCAAGTGGAAATTTAAAGTAAACAAAGGAATTAAGATAACGAATGAGGAACACCTGAATGTACTTTTGTTTGCTGATGACATCGTTGTTATACAAAAGAATGAGGATGATCTCCAAAGATCAGTATAACAGCTGAACGAAATTCGCAAGAAGTACAGCTTTAAAATTTCTAGCAAGAAAACAAAAATAATGGCGTTCCGAGAACAATATCCCGTCAGATCAAACACTGAATTGGATAATTCAGTTTTAAAACAAGTGTCTCGAATCTCTTATTTAGGCTATGCTCTAAGTTTTGATTTTGACTCTGATATTGAAAATAAACAAATTTCAAGCTGTATGTGGTATCGTTAGCAGAACATTGTGCCATAAAGTACGAAAAGAAACCATTATGAAATTCTATAAAGTAATGTGGAGGTTTCTGTGTTATCCTGCAAAAGCTAAAGCTGGATCACAAAAAACAAAAAAAAAAAAACAAGAAAATAAAATTCAAACAGTAGAGATGAGGTTCCCAAGAAATACAAAGAGTTGCACAAGAAGAGATATGATTATAAACGAGATATTAGAACATAATTAAATATTTTCAGCATGAATTAAAAAATTAAAAAAATATCATGAAAGATTGGAGACGAAACCTCATGAGAATGCCAGGTAACAATTCACCAGAAAATCCTGAAATATGAGCCTAACGGGAAAACAGACATTGGAATCCCCGAAAAAGATGGGAATGATTATGTTTGTGAGTCCGGAACAGGTAACTGCCAAATCCCTGAAACGAAGATGATCATGATGATATTAACAAATTTACCATCAGAGATGCTATTATTGAAACTTCATGGCAGATTAAAATTGTGTGCCGGACCGAGACTCGAAGTCGGGACCTTTGCCTTTCTCGGGCAAGTGCTCTATCAACTGAGCTACCCAAGCTTTACTCACGACCCGTCCTCACAGCTTCAATTCTGCCAGTACCTCGTCTCCTACAGTCTCCGTTGCAGAGTGAAAATCTCATTCTGAATGCTATTATTGCTATTGCCAGTCTTCGTGTTGTATCTTCTTTACCTTGGTCATCATAAATTGTTGTGCTGCACAAAGAGCAAAACTCGCCTCCTACTCTTAGTGTATCATTGTCTAATCTAACTCTCTCATCATCACATGATCGATTCAATAGCCTTGTTTCAATTTTGTTAATGTTTATCTTACAACTCGTTTCCAACGCGTTATCCATCCTGCTCAATTGCTGTTCCGAATCCTTTGTCACCTCCAGCAGAATTACAGTGTCATCAACAAAGTTCCAAATTTTAATTTCTTCACCTGAAACTTCAACTCTGTTTCCATTATTTCCTTGGTGTCGTCCACTGCTTCTCATTATACAAAGAGAGTAACTTGAGAGATAGGCTACAACTGCTGCCTTAGTCCCTGGCTCAACATCGAGGTTATCAGCGCCCATACGAAGATCAATTGAAACGAATACGGTTAAAACGTAGAAAATACAAAGGAAGTACTAAAGGCAAGCTGAGATATTAACTACGGTTACGTGCGACACATCTTTCGAAAGACGAAAGCCGAATTTCGAAAGCCGTTTTTCGCTGTCGTGTTTACATGTTAAAGTCTGAAGCAGATTTGCTAGCACAGATAAATATGGCGTCTGAAAAACAGCTTATCCAGTTTCTGATTCAGTAAACACAATCGTTATTTCTCTTCATTTAAACATTACAAGTAGACAGCTTCGTGTGAAGTCTAATATTTCTGATTCTCCTTCACTGCACAGTAAGTCCACTTGAACCGAATATTCTGCAAAAAACAAGACGCAACTTGACAACCCATGCACGTTTCAAAATCAGTTGCGTTTACGTGGGAGCGAAAATCGATTGAAAAACCGGCAACTAGAAGCGGATTTCCGAAATAGATTTTGAAGTGTTCACATGACCTCCCAGAAGCGGGAATGCGAAGCCGGTTTATGTAATCCAGTTTTGAGAACCCCATGTAAATGGGGTGATTAGTATACGCACTCTCATTTACCGCTTACCTGTCGTGTCCTTCGATTTTTATAACCATAATCTGGTTTCTCTGCAAGTTGTAGATACGCTTTCGGTCCGTGCCTCTCACCTCTTCTACGAGCGTGTGCTGAAAAGTAATACGTCCGACTTTTCTAAGCGATAACTCTTCAATATTTTCAAGTAGAACAATCGTTACTAATATTCTAGTGTTTGTTCTCCATGTCCGCGTAGTAAAGCCCTGTGCCGCTTGAGGACGGCTTCGAATTTTAGCGGCGTTGAGTGACATATCTACGTCAGCGCGTGAGAACCAGCGTGCTGCAATCGAGTTTTAAATTCTAATATATCTACCTCTCATTCAGCATAACAGTGCCACACCACACACGAGCACTGCGACAATTGCAACAATCCGATGTCTTGCGTTTACTGTCATCCACTTTTCTCCGCACAGTACCGACTTGGCCCCACCCGATTTTCACCCGTTTCCAAAACTTAAGGAACACCTTTGAGGACTTCAATTTGATAGTAATGAAGCTGTGCAAACCCAGGTGAGATTGTGGCTCCGACAATAATGTCAAACATCCTACAGTGACGAATGAGAAATTTGTTTGTCACCAGGGTGACTAGGTTGAGAAATAAATATGCAAGTATGAAGCGTAAATAAGTACAATGATAATAACGTTTATTTTATTCAAAAAGCTGTGAAAGCTTCTATACGGAAGATTAGGAGGCGTTGCTTTTCAGCATGTCCTCATACATTTAGAATTTTAATGGGTGTAGTCCAATTAACACTGTCAAAAAGTTTCGCTAAATAAGCAAATGTTGTAAAAGTGAGTTTGCCTCTCTCCAAAGACGTTCTATTTTATTTTATTCTCGTTATCACGCTTCGCGGGGTACACAGAAGCGAAAGAATTTCTGCATAATCTGCTCCGAGTACCGGTTCCATAATTTCCCCCAAGAGGATTTCGCAAGAATGCTTTTGCTTTTCATTCGTCTGCTCCCAGAGTGCCTCTGTATTCCTCCAATTTCTGCATTAATGCCTCTTTGACAAGAACTCAAAACACTGAAGCAACAAAGGAAGGAAGGAAGAAAGCTCAGGTTTAAAGTACCGTCGAAGACAAGATAATTAGAGACGGAACAAATGCCGGCCCATTGGTCTTCCCATTGGCCGGCCGAAGTGGCCGTGCGGTTCTAGGCGCTGCAGTCTGGAACAGCGAGACCGCTACGGTCGCAGGTTCGAATCCTGCCTCGGGCATTGATGTGTGTGATGTCCTTAGGTTAGTTAGGTTTAACTAGTTCTAAGTTCTAGGGGACTAATGACCTCAGCAGTTGAGTCCCATAGTGCTCAGAGCCATTTGAACCATTTGTCTTCCCATTACGCCATCTCGCTCGGTAAACAATGGAGCTGTATAACAGGTCGTATTACAGCTCCACACGCGGTTTCCATTATAGATGCACCACACTTTGACAGAATCACTATAAATTATGATAGTCCATTCGCCTTTCGTGTTGCTGATTTTACCTATTATTTCCACTTCCTACCGCTTCACAGTATTTGCCTGAGAAACTTAACTGATTAACTGAAGTGTTTACTTGGCTTATTTGTCTTCAACAAGCTTTATTACAACATTTTTAATACTACATGTACATACGTATTGTTTATGTGTGTGTGTGTGTGTGTGTCTCTGTGTGTGTGTGTGTGTGTGTGTGTGTGTGTGTGTGTGTGTGTAATGTAATGTAATGTTTGGTTAGATGATGGTGATGATGATCATTATGTAAGGGAGAGTGTGAAATCCCGTGCCGGCACATAGTCTACTCCTCGTGAATAGCACCAAGGTTAATGTGCCCATATGACGGATGGATCACCGTCAACAGTGTTACATGCCGTCAGCGCACGAGACACTGCTGAGAGGTTTGCATTTAAACCAGGACATTGCCACGAAGTCTGATCAGGAAGTTTACACCACCACCTCTCCTCCCCTTGCCGGACGAATACTGATAGTGAGCCGGCCGGTGTGGCCGAGCGGTTCTAGGCGCTACAGACTGGAACCGCGTTACCGCTACGGTCGCAGGTTCGAATCCTGCCTCGTGCATGGGTGTGTGTGATGTCCTTAGGTTAGTTAGGTTTAAGTAGTTCTACGTTCTAGGGGACTGATGGCCTCAGAAGTTAACTCCCATAGTGCTCTGAGCCATTTGAACCATTTGAACTGATAGTGAAAAATTTTGCCTCCATCAGTATTCGAACTGGCTTATCCGTGAGTCGAACGCCACCTCGCTGATGTGCATTAATGACCTCAGCTACAGACGAGGGTTTAGCTCAAGTTTATCACTGATGCTACAGTTGGCTGCTATCTGCTCTGGTCGCCTACATTACGGGCATTTTCTCACATTTAGTCCACATATAAAGAGAGAGCTTCGTAATCACAAACTCCTTTTTTAAACATAAGAGCATTCACCGGTATACTTGGGAAGGCAGGGGAACCAGATCTGTCATTGACTATATAATAACAGATCAGGAATTCAGGAAGGCTGTGAGGGACAGACGTGTATTCAGGGGATTCTTTGATGACACTGATCATTATTTAATCTGCAGTGAAATTGGGATCGTGAGGCCGAAGGTGCAGGAGGTCAGGTCCATATGTAGGAGGATAAGAGTGGAGAAACTTCAGGATAAGGAAATCAGGCACAAGTACATAACAGCGATCTCAGAAAGGTACCAGTTAGTTGAATGTAGTCAATCACAGTCATTGGAAAAGGAATGGACTAGGTACAGGGACACAGTACTAGAAGTGGCTAAAGAATGTCTTGGAACAGTAGTGTGTAAAAATAGGATGAAGCAAACAGCTTGGTGGAATGACACAGTCAAGGCAGCCTGTAAAAGGAAAAAGAAGGCGTATCAAAAATGGCTACATACTAGAACTCAGGTAGACAGAGAAAGTTATGTTGAAGAAAGAAACAAAGCCAAACAGATAATTACAGCATCCAAGAAGAAATCTTGGGAAGACTTTGGAAACAGGTTGGAGACTATGGGTCAAGCTGCTGGAAAACCATTCTGGAGTGTAATTAGTAGTCTTCGAAAGGGAGGTAAGAAGGAAATGACAAGTATTTTAGACAGGTCAGGAAAACTGCTGGTGAATCCTGTGGATGCCTTGGGCAGATGGAGGGAATATTTTGAAGAGTTGCTCAATGTAGGTGAAAATACGATCAGTAATGTTTCAGATTTCGAGGTAGAATGGGATAGGAATGATGATGGAAATAGGATCACGTTTGAGGAAGTGGAGAAAATGGTCAATAGATTGCAGTGCAATAAAGCAGCTGGCGTGGATGAAATTAAGTCGGAACTCATCAAATACAGTGGAATGTCAGGTCTTAAATGGCTACACACGATAATTGAAATGGCCTGGGGGTCGGGACAGGTTCCATCAGACTGGACTAAAGCAGTAATCACACCAATCTTTAAACATGGAAACAGAAAAGATTGTAACAACTACAGAGGTATCTCTTTAATCAGCGTTGTGGGTAAAATCTTCTCAGGTATTGTTGAAAGGAAAGTGCTAGTATTAGTTGAGGACAAATTGGATGAAAATCAGTGTAGGTTTAGGCCTCTTAGAGGTTGTCAGGACCAGATCTTTAGCTTACGGCAAATAATAGAGAAGTGTTATGAGTGGAACAGAGAATTGTATCTATGCTTTATACATTCCTGGAAATGGAAAAAAGAACACATTGACACCGGTGTGTCAGACCCACCATACTTGCTCCGGACACTGCGAGAGGGCTGTACAAGCAATGATCACACGCACGGCACAGCGGACACACCAGGAACCGCGGTGTTGGCCGTCGAATGGCGCTAGCTGCGCAGCATTTGTGCACCGCCGCCGTCAGTGTCAGCCAGTTTGCAGTGGCATACGGAGCTCCATCGCAGTCTTTAACACTGGTAGCATGCCGCGACAGCGTGGACGTGAACCGTATGTGCAGTTGACGGACTTTGAGCGAGGGCGTATAGTGGGCATGCGGGAGGCCGGGTGGACGTACCGCCGAATTGCTCAACACGTGGGGCGTGAGGTCTCCACAGTACATCGATGTTGTCGCCAGTGGTCGGCGGAAGATGCACGTGCCCGTCGACCTGGGACCGGACCGCAGCGACGCACGGATGCACGCCAAGACCGTAGGATCCTACGCAGTGCCGTAGGGGACCGCACCGCCACTTCCCAGCAAATTAGGGACACTGTTGCTCCTGGGGTATCGGCGAGGACCATTCGCAACCGTCTCCATGAAGGTGGGCTACGGTCCCGCACACCGTTAGGCCGTCTTCCGCTCACGCCCCAACATCGTGCAGCCCGCCTCCAGTGCTGTCGCGACAGGCGTGAATGGAGGGACGAATGGAGACGTGTCGTCTTCAGCGATGAGAGTCGCTTCTGCCTTGGTGCCAATGATGGTCGTATGCGTGTTTGGCGCCGTGCAGGTGAGCGCCACAATCAGGACTGCATACGACCGAGGCACACAGGGCCAACACCCGGCATCATGGTGTGGGGAGCGATCTCCTACACTGGCCGTACACCACTGGTGATCGTCGAGGGGACTCTGAATAGTGCACGGTACATCCAAACCGTCATCGAACCCATCGTTCTACCATTCCTAGACCGGCAAGGGAACTTGCTGTTCCAACAGGACAATGCACGTCCGCATGTATCCCGTGCCACCCAACGTGCTCTAGAAGGTGTAAGTCAACTACCCTGGCCAGCAAGATCTCCGGATCTGTCCCCCATTGAGCATGTTTGGGACTGGATGAAGCGTCGTCTCACGCGGTCTGCACGTCCAGCACGAACGCTGGTCCAACTGAGGCGCCAGATGGAAATGGCATGGCAAGCCGTTCCACAGGACTACATCCAGCATCTCTACGATCGTCTCCATGGGAGAATAGCAGCCTGCATTGCTGCGAAAGGTGGATATACACTGTACTAGTGCCGACATTGTGCATGCTCTGTTGCCTGTGTCTATGTGCCTGTGGTTCTGTCAGTGTGATCATGTGATGTATCTGACCCCAGGAATGTGTCAATAAAGTTTCCCCTTCCTGGGACAATGAATTCACGGTGTTCTTATTTCAATTTCCAGGAGTGTAGATCTAGAAAAGGCATATGACCGGGTTCCTAGGAGAAAGTTATTGTCTGTTCTACGAGATTATGGAATAGGAGGCAAACTTTTGCAAGCAATTAAAGGTCTTTACATGGATAGTCAGGCATCAGTTGAGTTGCAAATTGAGTTCATGGTTCAGAGTAGTTTCAGGGGTAAGACAAGGCTGCAACCTGTCTCCACTGTTGTTCATATTATTTATGGATCATATGTTGAAAACAATAGACTGGCTGGGTGAGATTAAGATATGTGAACACAAAATAAACAGTCTTGCATATGCGGATGACTTACTTGTGATGGCAGATTCGATTGAAAGTTTGCAAAGTAATATTACAGAGCTGGACCAGAAATGTAAGGACTATAGTATGAAGATTAGCATCTCCAAAACAGAAGTAATGTCAGTGGGAAGGAAATATAAACGAATTGAGTGTCAAATAGGAGGAACAAAGTTAGAACAGGTGGACGGTTTCAAGTACTTAGGATGCATATTCTCACAGGATGGCAACATAGTGAAAGAACTGGAAGCGAGGTGTAGCAAAGCTAATGCAGTGAGCGCTCAGCTACGATCTACTCTCTTCTGCAAGAAGGAAGTCAGTACCAAGACTAAGTTATCTGTGCACCGTTCAATCTTTCGACCAACTTTGTTGTATGGGAGCGATAGCTGGGTGGATTCAGGTTACCTTATCAACAAGGTTGAGGTTACGGATATGAAAGTATCTAGGATGATTGCAGGTACTAGTAGATGGGAACAATGGCAGGAGGGTGTCCACAATGAGGAAATCAAAGAAAAACTGGGAATGAACTCTATAGATGTAGCAGTCAGGGCGAACAGGCTTAGATGGTGGGGTCATGTTACACGCATGGGAGAAGCAAGGTTACCCAAGAGACTCATGGGTTCAGCAGTAGAGGGTAGGAGGAGTCGGGGCAGACCAAGGAGAAGGTACCTGGATTCGGTTAAGAATGATTTTGAAGTAATAGGTTTAACATCAGAAGAGGCACCAATGTTAGCACTGAATAGGGGATCATGGAGGAATTTTATAAGGGGGCTATGCTCCAGACTGAACGCTGAAAGGCATAATCAGTCTTAAATGATGATGATGATAAAGAGAGAGCTGCAGTTCCATACATCGAGGGAAAATACTGTCTAAGCGTGAGAGGTGGCATGCCACTCTCTCACTTTAGCGACACTGTCACTCAGATTAATATTCATGTTTTACATAATGATCTCGGTGTTCCCCAGTACTACATATGGCATGTGTAGTTTATGACACTTTACATGAGGAAATTGTGGGCGGAATGTTCATATAACTGCATGTGTAGCCTGTAGAGAACTTGTACCCAAGGGGCCATAGAGGAGGCGATGGAGAACAGGGAGAAAGATGGCTTTTGGGCCATAAATGCTGTCCAGCGAGTGATTCTGGGAAGCAGTGATCCACAGATCTGTGGACTGTACCTGCAGAAGTTCTTCAGGCCACCGCACTGCCTCTTCCTGCTTAGGGTTGGATCAGGAGAGCGCTGGTTCACAATGCATTTTATCTGGGCCATGCGACAGACCATCGCGAATGTGGCCAGTTGGCAGAAAGTGGTTGGAGAAAGCCATTTAAGAGAGGCTACCGTAATCTGAGCTTTTTTGTAGTGGTGGAAGGGTCAGAAACCTCCAAGCATTCTCAAGTTAGAAGCTGGAACGATACGGACAGAGCAGCACGTGTTTAGTGGAGGCAAGACTGCAACTCCCCTAACGCCGGGAAATAACGATGCAAGGTTCTTTTCGCGAGCGCCAGAAACATGTATTTCACAGTCACGACTGTCTAGGAAGCTTAACAGCCTTCTTTCAGAAACTGGGAGTGGTCGACCTGGAAAGATTAGATCTCTCCCTAAATGAGGGACTGTGGACCTGCCTAGGGAGACGTTTTTCGCCGAAACATGGCCATGCTTAGCGTGAGAACGCCGTCTCCCTAGTCTAAAATCTTTTTTTTTTTTTCAGACGAGAGAGATTATGAGACAGTGATTAACTCGCCTCAGGATATTCAAAGCAGAGGCTTTCTCCCGCAGCGTGGGATCCCTGGTGCTGCGTCTGGATTGGCTACCAGACCAACAGAACAGTCAAGAGGGGAGATTTAGTGAGTAGAGGGTAGATGGTTTGTACAACATGGAGACGGTAATTCGCCTTCCATACCGAGGCTTGGTGAAAAGTGATTGTAATTCTCAGCTCTTCTCTCTTCTGGTCCTCCTCTGGAGGTGAACTTCAGGTCTTTCCCAAGTGGGTGAGGCTTGTGGTCTGCAACTTGTGGTAAGCTAAGAGCCAGTGGCAGTTTCCAACTGTACCGACAGTGGAACTGCATATCATCTCAGATATGAGGGTGAATTTATTCGTTATGAGTCGGCCGTCTGATGTTTCACATTTCCTGGACGAACCGTCGTGCCTGTGAGTCAAATTGGTTTCGCCAGACCAGCGAACAGATGCGTCCCAGACTGAAATCTGCCGGATTTCAGGGGTCTGATAGGGGTGTTTCCTGTGTTTTCCAGAACGACACTCTGCGTACTTTGTAAATTTTCGTGGACATTTCAGAACATTACAAATGTCACAGCACGCTGCTCCTCGCCCACAATGTGGCGTTTTCTGCTGCCACCAAGGGTAAAATATTAGAGCAATGGCATAGGTTTGTTAAATGATATTCATTGCTCCCTGTTCTCCAGTGAACCACAGTTTGTTGTGTATTCGGTCATAGTTGATTCCATTTGAATAGAATTGAGCCTCACAGTGGATTCATGTGAACAAAGTCAGATTGCGATGTCAAATGGACTGATTCAGGTGTAATGGCGACTTCTGCCACGAATGTATCAGGATGACCAAATGTAGCAGGAACACACCAAATGTAGTGGATGGGTGCCAGGAGGTGCCGTATTAAAACTCAGTGAGAACTTTCCAAATGATTTATTTGTTTCCACTACAGCACCCCATTCACCTCGGTCCACATCACAGGGTCCCGCAATGCTGAGGCCACTGCCCCAGCGACCCAGTGCAATGCGCTGTGGTGTGTTGGCCTTGAGGGACTGCAGCTGTCTCAGTGGTCTTCTTCCCCGTTGACTCAAGCGCTGCTCCACTGGGAACAATAGGCTGTTCCCACTGCTGCTTCTTCCTTGCTGGCGTAGCTGGGCTCGAAGCGGCAAGCACCCACGACCCGGCGTCCGAATCTGCAGTCCTCGCCTCAGGATGTCTCCGGCGTGTGTCGGGAACCGAGACAACTGCCCACGGTAGCGAGCCGAAGAGTGGCCCACTGCTGGCTGGCTGTGGACCCCGCGACGGCCTCAGAGGGTCGAACCAATGACCTGCCGTGAACTGGGATGCTGGCGCCCCATCTGTTGCTGCATGTAGCCAGTGGTGTGACACGCTTCGCCATCCAGGAGAGCTGCCACACTTGAATGAGTCTCGTTAGAAAACTGCACCTATTTATACGCGGCTGTGCACCTCTGTTTTGCTAAGGCGCCGCTTCGAGTCACATACACACAACAGCCTGGGTTGCGCCAGTGGGCCCCTTCTGCCTGTAGCTTGCGCCATGCGAACTGTTGCGTTTACTCTTTTCAGCAGTTTGACGGCCCTGTGGCCTCCATTCTACTTTGCAACCGTTGGTACGTTGATATGCGTAACTCACTGCAATCCAGCCCGCACCTGGCTGTAACTTGTTCTCAGAATGTAGCACCAAACTAACTTTCCTATCCTAAACGGTGGTGCTGCTACACAGGGAAGAATTTGTATAGTTTCCTCCCCAATAAATGCTTTGCCAATCAAGCACCATCTCTTTTCTGATTTGTGTTTGTCATTTTCTTTGTAAGATTTATCAGCTCGTTGTAGACAAAAAAAGGGTGAATAAAAACTTGTCTTTGCCTTCGTAAATTTAAATACACCATTGTTCTCATTTATACACCCTCAACTAACCACCGTTTTTTGTGGTAATACAGTACATGGGTACCTCAGCAATTCAAGTTTCAGTCTCACTAAATTAGTTAATTTGATTATTAATTTGAGCTCTGAAAGTGACCGCAGACATAGGCAACAAGAGTGCTGTGAGTAAATTCATTAATTTCATAAATAAAAAATTAAGGCTGTAGCTCATGATTTGAAGGTTCTTGATAAGCTAATACTTCTATTTGTGTAAAGACAATAACATTTAGTATCGCTCGGAGATATATTTTTGATTAAAAGCAAGAGGTAGCTTGCAAGCCGTTCTGTACTCTCTTACAATTATCCAGCGATAATAATTTACCCTAAAGAACAGCAACGTCAGCGAACAATTGTTGAGAGTGCTGCTAACCCAGTTTGATCAAAGATTTGTGTTTCCTGACAATATTAACTGGCCTCTTCCTCTTCCTTGAGAGTCTGCTAGCATTGTGTTGTGTTTCCACTGGAAAACTGTCGTTTAGCATAAAATACTGTGTTTTATCGGTTAGGAATTCTTTGAGTACGTCACCTATAGGGAAAGATGCTCTGCCACCATGACTATCATCCGATAGTGTAGTAAAGTGTGTAACGGTTTCAGTACATATAGGGAGACGGAGTCTACCTCTTCAGTTGCATCTACTGTTTTTAAGATATGTGTGAAACGACTGAATTGTGGTTTGGATGAGTTTTGATAGCAGTTTCTAAATTATGACTGCAATACATTTTATACTTGTTATAACTGTGTCAGTTAATGACGCATCTACGCCTGCTATTTCGTTTTGAGCAAATTTATTAGCCATTCCCTGTAATTCTAGACGGACCGTACGTTACTTCAAGTGATGAAACTATCCTTGTAAAATACGAAATTAATATTATCTGCCTGTCTACGTAAAGAAAGATGTGACACTTACTTGAGATAAACGCTTTTGTTTTTTTTTCCCGGTGTTATTCTGCTTTGCGATTTTCACATTGTAGATCTCGCAGTTGTTTCTGTAGGCACCACAGTATAGATATTAGTCAAATAACACTTAGTGCAACGCCGGTACGGGACTACAAGTCCCACCGCCACACCCCCCAAGCGACTCGCAGTGACGCAGCCACCGCCCCGCGGAAATCCACCGCTTCACCAACACACCAACACAGCTAGACCGCAATAGACCGGTGATGCTGTATTGCAACATATCACCCCGGACTACAAGCCCATTAAAAAAACAAACTTAGTGCAAGATAATCATTACTTAACTTTTTTGAGAATTAGTGTCCATTCTTCTGGTAATAGTCCAAGAATTATTGACGTAAGTGCAAGAACTGCACAACTACGAACGTACACAATGCCCGCTGCTTGCGTCACGCTAATTACGACATACGAGTAACTGCAATACCTTTCGTTACAGATGTAATGCATACACCTCACGGACTTCAAGGGCGAAATATTTCTATTCTTGAGACGCGCAAATTGCGACGAAAACATAAAAAGCTAGTATTTTAATGCCATTCACCCTAGTTCAGTCACACTGTAGTACAGATATTTTTTGCATGGCTGCATTGATTTATTTGTTTGAGTGTTCAAGACAATGCGAGCGCTATCGAGACTTACGTTTCTGCAGAAGCAGAGTTTAACTGCGCAAGCTGGTGCTTAACGCTATTTGTAATGAAGTTGCGACTGAACTCAACAGACTGGAAGGAACCGGTGTTTCGAAACCCATTTCTGCAAGCCTAAGGGAATCTCCTCTAGTTATCAGTAGAAGATCTAGCGGGAAAGTTAGATTTAGTGCCAACTTTAAAGTTACAGATAGCACTCAGATAGTTATTGGTTCTCTTTTACTTCCTCGTATCGAGCAGAATAAGGATTGACTAATAGGAGGCTGACTCTTTTCCAAAACTGATCTAACCAATGCGTCCCTACAACTTCCCCTGGATGAGGACATGCAGCAATTTTGTAGTCGTCAATACACTGGTCAGCTTGTATCACCACCTTCTCTTCAGATGTGCATGTGCTCCCTCATAGTTTCAACGCTTTCTCGAACAAGTTGAAAGAGGGTCATCTTAAGTTAGTCTCTGTGTGGTAGAGCATAAATGCTAAAGTTGCTTCTACAGCTTGCTTTTGTAGCAAGTGAAGCATCAGTATCTTAGCGTATAATCTGGCCATTGTATGCAATAGACAGACAACACCGACGCACCAAAGCCCAGCCGGCCAGGGTGGCCGAGCGGTTCTAGGCGCTACAGTCTGGAACCGCGCGACCGCTCCGGTCGCAGGTTCGAATCCTGCATCGGTCATGGATGTGTGCGATGTCCTTAGGTTAGTTAGATTTAATTAGTTCTAAGTTCTAGGGGACTGATGACCTTAGAAGTTAAGTCCCATAGTGCTCAGAGCCATTTGAACAACCAAAGCTCAACTTAATAGTAGACCAGGTTACTCAATCAGGAAAGCTGCAGGACAAGTTAAGGATGTTTTAATGGAAGACAGATCTGCTTTCAAAAAAAATTTTCAAATATTATGAAGTTGTACAAGATGAGTTCAGAGTTATTTGCCGTTACCAGAATTCTTAATTTATTGCTTTGAATGAAACTGGTCATATCACAAATAATTTGCGTTTTTGAGAAGCAACGAACATAAACAGTGAAGTAAAGCCAATACGATTTCGAATTAGGTTAAACAAACTAGGTGAGATCAAGAGTGTGGGTGGAATACTATGGAAGAAAGACTACATGGAAGCTATAGCACAAAGATAACCTTACCTGTGTAGCTAGCTAATAGAAGACTAAAGAACCTAAACTGAATTGGAGTTAAATCAGGGGAAAGACAGCAAACTTCCCACTCTCTGCGTTCACGAAGCACATTTAACCTTCACAAAGATCGTACTGGACTGAAACCAAGTTATTTTCGATCAGTCCATTCGGCTGCACTCTGCACTTGGTCAACCGGAGGAAACTCACCGGCTGAATCAAAGTTTTGTAGCGAACAGCAGAGGCATCACTGCAACACCTTTACCGGCGCGGGAGTGTCGGTCCTCAAGATGCACAATTGACGTACCCATTTAGCTTCGAAGTGGGGTAGCACATCAGCCGCTGACCACCACCAGCTTGGCGCCGCTCATGAAAAGGAGACGGTGTGAGGCCGATGCCAAGTCTCTGCCACCCACAGCGGAGGCGTCGTGGATGCAATAGATTTACCAACAGCTTTCTGTTACTGCAACAGGCCATGGCAGTCTGACACAAAATTTTTCTCTTCCACACACAAACAGCCCAGCAGACCACAAACG
Organism: Schistocerca americana; assembly: GCF_021461395.2. NCBI lineage: Eukaryota > Metazoa > Arthropoda > Insecta > Orthoptera > Acrididae > Schistocerca > Schistocerca americana. Next base: position 809,704,901 of record NC_060122.1, on the reverse strand, counting down.
TGAAATGGAAAATATGCTGGTTCTGAAATGAGTACATACCACATAGCGGCATGCGACAGTAGTGTGAAATCACCCCATGCTCCTCCTCAAAAACAAGTGTTTGGCACCACAGAAAATTTATCGACCATCTCCCATACTCTCATTTTATGATAAGGGTCATGACAAAACTTGTTTGAAAGAATTATTTTCTGTAGTAACTCATCACTTAGAAAGAAAGTATTGATTGCAACAAAGCAAGCAGTGAGAATAATATGTGGTGCTCATCCACAGGCGTCGTGAAGCTATTCCTTCAAGGAGCTAGGTACTTTAATTGCGCCTTCTCAATAGATACTTCCCTAGTGAAATTCTTCATAAATAATTCATCACAATTTGAGGAGAAAAGTGATGTACATACCTATAAAAGTACAGGGAAAATTGATCTTTAGTATCCATTGTTACAGCTAACGGTGGCTGGGAGAGGAGCCCAATAACATAAAATGTCTTGACATCTAGCGAAGCAAGTTTTAGCTTCATATCTAATTTAAAATCATTTACAGCTGGGCATTTTAACTGCGCCGCCACAACACATTTTCGCTAGTGAAATTCGTCGTAAATAATCACCACAATTTTAGACGAACAATGATGCCCATAACTACAACACTTGAGGAAAAAATTACCTTTATTACCCATTATTAAAGCTGTCGATGGCTCAGAGTTGAGTTCAATAAGCAGCAATAAAAAATTCAGAAAATTTGTCCAACAACATAAAATGTCTGACAAGCATCAAAGTAAGTTTTAAATCTAATTTAAAATCACTTCTCCTGAACGACTGTTCTACCCATTGACGAATTTCTGCTTATTTTTTTTTAATTTTTGTTAGGTTCTGTGGGACAAAACTGCTGAGGTCATCGGTCCATAGGCTTACACACTAATTAAACTAACTTACGATAAGGACAACACACACACCCATGCCCGAGGGAGGACTCGAACCTCCGACGGGGGAGCACCAGGCGCGTTAGACCGCAAGGCTACCCCGCGCGCCTCTGCTTAAAAACTGGTAGCCGGAAAGAAAAGCTTTTCTATAGCGTAACTGCATGAGTAGGAGTAAAATGATAATGTGTACATTAATGTTAACACTAAACATATATACACTCCTGGAAATTGAAATAAGAACACCGTGAATTCATTGTCCCAGGAAGGGGAAACTTTATTGACACATTCCTGGGGTCAGATACATCACATGATCACACTGACAGAACCACAGGCACATAGACACAGGCAACAGAGCATGCACAATGTCGGCACTAGTACAGTGTATATCCACCTTTCGCAGCAATGCAGGCTGCTATTCTCCCATGGAGACGATCGTAGAGATGCTGGATGTAGTCCTGTGGAACGGCTTGCCATGCCATTTCCACCTGGCGCCTCAGTTGGACCAGCGTTCGTGCTGGACGTGCAGACCGCGTGAGACGACGCTTCATCCAGTCCCAAACATGCTCAATGGGGGACAGATCCGGAGATCTTGCTGGCCAGGGTAGTTGACTTACACCTTCTAGAGCACGTTGGGTGGCACGGGATACATGCGGACGTGCATTGTCCTGTTGGAACAGCAAGTTCTCTTGCCGTTCTAGGAATGGTAGAACGATGGGTTCGATGACGGTTTGGATGTACCGTGCACTATTCAGTGTCCCCTCGACGATCACCAGTGGTGTACGGCCAGTGTAGGAGATCGCTCCCCACACCATGATGCCGGGTGTTGGCCCTGTGTGCCTCGGTCGTATGCAGTCCTGATTGTGGCGCTCACCTGCACGGCGCCAAACACGCATACGACCATCATTGGCACCAAGGCAGAAGCGACTCTCATCGCTGAAGACGACACGTCTCCATTCGTCCCTCCATTCACGCCTGTCGCGACACCACTGGAGGCGGGCTGCACGATGTTGGGGCGTGAGCGGAAGACAGCCTAACGGTGTGCGGGACCGTAGCCCAGCTTCATGGAGACGGTTGCGAATGGTCCTCGCCGATACCCCAGGAGCAACAGTGTCCCTGATTTGCTGGGAAGTGGCGGTGTGGTCCCCTACGGCACTGCGTAGGATCCTACGGTCTTGGCGTGCATCCGTGCGTCGCTGCGGTCCGGTCCCAGGTCGACGGGCACGTGCACCTTCCGCCGACCACTGGCGACAACATCGATGTACTGTGGAGACCTCACGCCCCACGTGTTGAGCAATTCGGCGGTACGTCCACCCGGCCTCCCGCATGCCCACTATACGCCCTCGCTCAAAGTCCGTCAACTGCACATACGGTTCACGTCCACGCTGTCGCGGCATGCTACCAGAGTTAAAGACTGCGATGGAGCTCCGTATGCCACGGCAAACTGGCTGACACTGACGGCGGCGGTGCACAAATGCTGCGCAGCTAGCGCCATTCGACGGCCAACACCGCGGTTCCTGGTGTGTCCGCTGTGCCGTGCGTGTGATCATTGCTTGTACAGCCCTCTCGCAGTGTCTGGAGCAAGTATGGTGGGCCTGACACACCGGTGTCAATGTGTTCTTTTTTCCATTTCCAGGAGTGTATGTACGTTGTAAACTGACTCGTTCCACATCATTTCGATAAAAGAGTCGTACAATTGATCTGTGGGACATCTAAGAAACTAACCTTATTGATTCTTAACTGCTAGACATGAAGTGATAATATGCTGCATGTAGCTTGTATGCCGCCGGATTTGTGGACGAGCGGTTCTAGGCGCTTCCGTCCGGAGTCACGCTGCTGCTACGATCGCAGGTTCGAATCCTGCCTAGGGCATGGATGTGTGCGATGTCCTTAGATTAGTTAGGTTTAAGTAGTTCTAAGTTCTAGGGGACTGATGACCTCAGATGTTAAGTCCCATAGTGCTCAGAGCCATTTACAGCTCGTATGACAGGAACTAAAGCTTAACCACACCATAGACGAATCCATCAGCTGTCGGTAGGCCGAATAACCCTAAATAACATCTGCAGGGTGTACTGTCCACGCGGAACCACAAGGAAACTGCGTGTTCAGTTGGGAATGCAGGACGACTGCGTATGTTATCTTCAATCAGGAAGATACCCAACAATTAGTAATAAAATGATGTTTATTAATTGTGAAGAAATACTGAAATGATACTGCTTCTTGTGAAATGTCCAGCACAATTGTCAGAAATTATTACAAGTCCTCTAAAATATTGAAACTGTCACTGTGCCTTTGAGTGATGCCTACGTAGAGTCCAGAGCTGGCCCACGATGAATACAGAGTCTAGTCTAGGAGACGACGGACGAACATTCCAGCTTGTGGACTTGGCGGCAACTGGAGACTGTACACGATTCGGCGCACTGAAGCTGTCTGCCGTAGCTCAGTGCTCCGGTATTTAACGACGCATGGACCAATCGCTGTCTACACATGTCACGTCCATGGGCTGGCAGCTTCGGCTGTCGTGAACGAGCTTTTACAGACTGTGCCGATATAAGAGTCGATACGCAGTGAAAGTAAATTGTAATGACAGACATTCAGATTCTTTGGTCTTGACGCAACGAACCTGTCATTTTCTGTGACCCATCGCTAATTTCATCTGACCCACACGATTGTTCTGCAGATCATAATTTAGTGTCTGGCAGAGGGTTCATTTGATCAGCCTTAAGCTGTTTCTCTACCGTTCCACTCTCGAACGGCGCAGGGTAAAAACGAACTCTTAAAGCTCTAATTTCTCTTATTTTATTAATATGATCATTTCTCCCTGTGTAAGTGGGCAGCAACGAAACATTTTCACACTCTGACGAGAAAGTAGGTGATTGAAACTTCATGAGATGGTCCAGCCGCGACGAAAAACGCTTTTGCTTCAGTTACTGCCACACAATTCGCATATCATCTCCGTGGCACTCTCTCCCCTATACCGCGATAATACGAAATGAGCTGCCCCTCTCTCAACTTTTTCGATGTCCTACGTCAATCTTACCTGATGTGTGTCCCACACCGTCCAGCAGTACTGCAGGAGAAAGCGGACAAACGTAGTGTAAGTAGTCCGTTTAACAGACATATTATATTTTCTAGGTTTTATGCCAATAAATCCCAGTCTTTGGGTTGCTTTTCGCACATTATATGACCGTTCCAATTTAAATTATTCGTAACTGTACTCTCTAAGTATTTAGCTGAATTGACGGTCTTTAGGTTCGTGTGATTTATAATGTAAACGAAATTTAACATATTTCCTTTAGTACTCACGTGGACGACTTCGCATTTTTCGTTATTTAGAGTCAGCTGCCACTTTCCGCACCAATAGATAGCTTGTCTAAATCATTTTGCAATTGATTTTGATCATCTTCTGACTTTACAAGACGATAAATGACAGCAACATCTGAAAAAAATTTATGAGGGCTGCTCAGCTTATCTCCTCAATCGTTTATGTAGATCAAGAACAGCAGCGGGCCTATAACATTTCCTTGGGGGACGTCAGATGTTAATTCTGTTTTATTCGATACCTTTGCGTCAATCACTACGAAATGTGACCTTTCTGAGAGGAAATCAGGAATATAATCACACAATTGAAACGATACTACATAGGCACGCAATTTACTTAGAAGTAGCTCGCCAGGAACAGTGTCAAAAACCTTCTGGAAATCTACAAATATGGAGTCAGATTGACATTCCCCACCGACAGCACACATTTCATTCATTTATTGAACTCAACTTCTGTTGTCTCACTGTAAGTTAACCCAACGTTTAATCGGAGACAGTGTTTCAAAATTGACACATTGTAATCAACTGAAGCATCCGTACCATACAGATTGCGGCTCTATACTTGCGTCATTAGTCGCATACTCAGATGCATCTTCCACACTGCAGCGAAGCTTAAGCTGCAGTCAAACTTCTCGACAGATTAAAGTTATGTTGTACGCAGTATCCCAAAGCTAGCCATTGCACTGGGTTACGGTCATGCAACATGAACCCCTGAAACCAGTCCACATCTCGGTGTCTTTTTATCTCCGAAACTACAAAACGTCGCCACAAGGAGTGAACTGTTTTCCTTAACTGTACTAATGCAATTTTTATTTTTCTAAATCTAGTATAAGGTGATTACTGTAGTATAAGCAATGTATACATGGAAGAATCCTGGAGATACTAGAAGGTATCCGATAGATTATATAATGGTTAGAAAGAGATTTAGGAACCAGGTTTTAAATTGTAAGACATTTCCAGGGGCAGATGTGGACTCTGACCACAATCTATTGGTTATGAACTGTAGATTAAAACTGAAAAAAACCACAAAAAGGATGGAATTTAAGAAGATGGGACCTGGATAAACTGAATAAACCAGAGATTGTACAGAGTTTCAGTGAGAGCATAAGGAAACAATTGACAAGAATGAGGGAAAGAAATACAGTAGAAGAAGAATGGGTAGCTATGAGGAATGAAATAGTGAAGACAGCAGAGGATCAAGTAGGCAAAAAGTCGAGGCCTAGTACAAATCCTTGGGTAACAGAAGAAATATTGAATTTAATTGATGAAAGGAGAAAATATAAAAATGCAATAAATGAAGCAGGCAAAAATGAATACAAACGTCTCAAAAATGAGATCGACAGGAAGTGCAAAATGGCTAAGCAGGGATGGCTAGAGCATAAATGTAAGGATGTAGACGCTTATCTCACTAGGTGTAAGATAGATACTGCCTATAGGAAAATTAAAGTTATCTTTGGAGAAAAGAGAACCACTTGTATGAATATCAAGAGCTCAGATGGAAATCCAGTTCCAAGCAAAGAAGGGAAAGCAGAAAGGTGGAAGGAGTATATAGAGGGTCTATACAAGGGCGATGTACTTGAGGACAATATTATAGAAATGGAAGAGGATGTAGATGAAGATGAAATGGGAGATATGATACTGCGTGAAGAGTTTGACAGAGCACTGAAAGACTTGAGTCGAAACAAGGCCCCGGGAGTAGACAACATTCCATTATAACTTATGACGTCCTTCGGAGAGCCAGTCCTGAAAAAACTCTACCATCTGGTGAGCAAGATGTATGAGACAGGCGAAATACCCTCAGACTTCAAGGAGAATATAATAATTCCAATTCCAAAGAAAGCAGGTGTTGACAGATGTGAAAATTACCGAACTATCTGTTTAATAAGTCACAGCTGCAAAATACTAAGGCAATTTCTTTACAGACGAATGGAAAAACTGATAGAAGCCGACCTCGGGGAAGATCAGTTTGGATTCCGCAGAAATGTTGGAACACGTGAGGCAATACTGACCTTACGACTTATCTTAGGAGAAAGATTACGGAAAGGCAAACCTACGTTTCTAGCATTTGTAGACTTAGAGAAAGCTTTTGACAATGTTGACTGAAACACTCTCTTTCAAATTCTAAAGGTGGCAGGGGTAAAATACAGGGAGCGAAAGGCTATTTACGACTTGTGCAGAAATCAGATGGCAGTGATAAGAGTCGAGGGACATGAAAGGGAAGCAGTGGTTGGGAAGGGAGTGAGACAGGGTTGTAGCCACTCCCCGATGCTATTCAATCTGTATATTGAACAATCAGTAAAGGAAACAAAAGATAAATTCGGTGTAGGTATTAAAATCCATGGAAAAGAAATAAAAACTTTGAGGTTCGCCGATGACATTGTAATTCTGTCACAGCAAAGGACTTGGAAGAGCAGTTGAACAGAATGGACAGTGAGCGTTTCTGAAGAAGAGAAATATGTAAACATCAAGTATAGATTTAAGTGTCAGGAAGTCGTTTCTGAAAATATTTGTATGGAGTGTAGCCATGTATGGAAGTGAAACATGGACGATAAATAGTTTAGACAAGAAGAGAATAGAATCTTTCGAAATGTGGTGCTACAGAAGAATGCTGAAGATTAGATGGGTAGATCACATAACTAATGAAGAGGTATTGAATAGAATTGGGGAGAAGAGGCGTTTGTGACACAACTTGAAACACGTATGTTGTGTGGCGGCGATGGCGAGGCATTGCAGAGCCTCTGACCAGAGAGCCATTTATCGTGGCTAGTCTGCGCTTGACCGCGCGAAAGTTGCGAGAGGTACTCTGTCAGTAGTAGTCGTGCAGTACAGTTGCGAGCAGTAGTCAGTGGGCAGTCTGTCAGTAGCAGTAGGGCAGAGCAGTATGTCGGTAGTAGTAGTCGAGTGCAGTTGTGTGTGAGGAGTCGGCGGGCGTCGACATGGCACTCTGGTCAAGATTCAGGATGAGGTATATTATTTTTAAATGCGCTCAGCTAATAATGTAAATTAACTGTAACTAATTTGTGCAATAATCGCCCCAATAATAATTTTGGTTTTTAAAGCAATATTTTTTAACAAAGAATTCTTTAATGAAAGAAATATTCCCTTAATATTCTTTAAAGAAAACCTTCCCTTAAATTCAAAATTTTTGCAATCAATTTCCTCCAAGCGGCGGCCAACAATAAGAGCAGAACTTTGACATGCAGTTATACTGAGGTAAGAAATTAATTCTGATTTTTGCACATGGCCAAAGACCGATATTTTGGTGCCAAAGACCGATCTTTTGGTTTAATTGAGTTTACATTGTCACTGAAGTCTCATTAGCATTGAATTGTTTTTCATTATTTTTGTGACAGTTTACACCTTGAGTCAGATTGCGATTCTCATTTTTATTGTCATTAAATTTATTTGCTGGAAGCTTACGTTAGGTTGTATTCTTGTTAACATTCAACTATTGTGTTTCAAAATTTCTCTGGGGAGCTTACACTTAGCTCAATGTGCATTAGCATTTAAAAAAGAATATCTTTTAAATTTTTGTGGGGAGGTTACAAACTTGACAAGAAGAAGGGAGCGGTTGGTAGGACATGTTCTGAGGCATCAAGGGATCGCAAATTTAGCATTGGAGGGCAGCGTAGAGGGTAAAAAACGTAGAGGGAGACCAAGAGATGAGTATACTAAGCAAATTCAGAAGGATGTAGGTTGCTGTAAGTACTGGGAGATGAAGAAGCTTGCACAGTATAGAGTAGCATGGAGTGCTGCATCAAACTAGTCTCAGGACTGAAGACCACAACAACAAACAAGCAATGTAAAACATGTAGAGCGCCTGGTCAGGTGTAACAGAGGGATTCATGACCCTAAACTTGCCAGGTTAAGGACGTCAATAATCAAACTGCATTTTTCGCTCGGTATTCTGAATGCGTACTGCGGCGGCGCGGTATGTTGCAAAGATCCACTGACCTTGTGGTGAGCCTCTTCTCACACGCGCGCCTCCTTGAAGTCACTGAAAAGCAGTTCTCAGCCGGAAAAAGCTATAGAAAAACAGCTTTACGTATCGTAACCACAAGTCGCACTAGAACTGTCTTGTCGATGGAAGGAATAGTTAAATGAAGGTATTTCACTCCATTACTATAAGCTTGCATACACCAGTCACTTCCAAGCCCTACTCTCTAAACTGTACAAAGTCTGATAAGTCCACATGCGGAGCACACTCATAACCGTGGCCATTTTATGGTAATTATCAATAATACTTCCCAAAAAGTGTACGAACGGATTGTTTCTTTTATAATACCTCTCTCAAATGTTGCTATAAACAGTTGCACCTGACACAGTGATAACGTTCGCGAGTAAGCAACATACTACGCGGAATTTAGTTATTTAAAACGCCACCAAAAGTTAAATAGAACTCTTTTCCTCTCTTTACGGCACTTCTCAAATATTTTGGTACAGAAATATCACAATATTAATAATTTTCATCGGAGCACGTATCAGTAAATCTGTTCACTGTGAGAGCCAACTCCCGACTCTGCTCTCTCTCTGCACAAAAGAAGTTTCTAGTTCCCCAAAAAACGCGCGAATATGCTGATTTCTTATTGGCAGAGAAACTTCACAGCCAGTCGGGAAGCAACATCCAGCCCGCTCAATCCTGCGTTTATCTAAAGAACCAACTAAAATTTTTCACTGTATCAGGACAGTAAATTTCCCTAAGTAAATTTTGAAAAACCGCAAATATAAAATTAACTCCCTCTTAACATAACTATTTTTGCGAAATCATAATCTCATTCCCCTAGTACCGTAACCTGACGAAATTGTTTACAAACAGATTCCTTGGTACGAGTGAGTAACACACACGTTATTCTCGAACATTCCTAATGGGACCAGTTATTTTACTGTATAGAGTAAAAATTTTACATAAAACAGTATTTCACATTCACGTTTACGTTTTGCGCTAAGACCGAAACTTAGTCCATGTGATTAGATTAGATTATTTTTTCGTTCCATAGATCCGTGCTGAGGAGATCCTCGTGGATGTGGAACATGTCAATTTTTTTTAAGGTGAAATAACAATACTAATAGTATGAGTATATACAGTACATCATTTGTTTCTATTAAAAAATTCGTCAATGGAGTAGAAGGAGTTGGCCACTAGTAAGTCTTTCAGGCTCCTTTTAAACTGATCTTTATTTGTAACTAAATTTTTTATGTTTGCTGGCAAATTATTGAAGATGAGTGTTCCTGAGTAGTGGAACCCTTTTTGAACTAAAGTAAGTGCTTTTAAGTCCTTGTGCAGGTAATTTTTGTTGCTAGTATTGTATGTATAAACTGAGCTGCTTGTTGGAAAAAGAGATATATTATTTAGGACAAATTTCATTAAGGAGTAAATGTACTCAGAGGCAGTAGTTAGTATACCCAGTTCTTTGAAGAGGTTTCTACAGGACGTCCGTGAATTTACTCCACAAATAATACGTATTACACGCTTTTGGACTCTGAAAACTTTTGTTTGACTTGAAGAGTTACCCCAAAATATTATAACATATAACATTATGGAATGAAAGTACGCAAAGTATGCAATCTTTTTCATTTTTATGTCGCTTATGTCTGCTAACACACGAATTGCAAATACAGATTTGTTAAGGCGTTTCTGCAGTTCTGTGGTGTGCTCCTCCCAACTGAATTTATTATCAAGTTGTAATCCCAGCAATTTAAGACTGTCAATCTCTTCTATCTGCTCTTCTTCATACTTTATGCATATGCTGGGTGGGAACCTCTTACAGGTTCTGAATTGCATATAGTGAGTCTTTTTGAAGTTTAATGTCAGTGAGTTGGCTTGAAACCATGTATTAATATCCATGAAAATATCATTAGCAGATCTTTATAGAACACTCGACATACTATTTATTGCAATACTTGTGTCATCTGCAAACAAAACGAACTATGCTTCTGGCAGTGTAACTGATGATGGACCATTAATGTACACAAGAAAAAGCAATGGCCCTAAGATGGATCCTTGTGGGACACCACATGTAATTTCTTCCCATCTGATGATGACTGATGACTTAATTCACTAGTCCCTTGCACTGACACCCTTTGTTTTCTTTTAGCGAGGTATGACTTGAACCGTTTTGCAGCACTGCCCGCGACACCATAGAATTCTAATTTATTTAAAAGGATGTTGTAGTTCACACAATGAAATGCCTTCGACAAATCACAGAAAATATGTGCTGCTTGTAATTTGTTATTTAATTGGTTCAAATGGCTCTGAGCACTATGGGACTTAACTTCTGAGGTCATCAGTCCCCTAGAACTTAGAACTACTTAAACCTAACTAACCTAAGGACAGCACCCACATCCATGCCCGTGGCAGGATTCGAACCTGCGACCGTAGCGGTCACTGTTATTTAATTAATTAAGCACATTTTCACTGTAGGTGATTCGCAGATTTATTTATTAGGAACAGCAATGTTGCTGAATGGTTGCTGGTACTAGAGAAAGTCGAAATTCTTGAATGGACGAAAAGTTACTTTTGATAGTTGCCACAATGGTATAATTGTAGTTATAAAACTTGTAACAGCTGTTTTTTTATATTTATTTATATAGAGATGCAGTGTAATGAAACCATGAAACTCTAGGGACAGTTTCTGTTTACTCGTAAATGGTAGGGTCATTACCTCCAGATTACACAAATTTCGAAATCATTATGCCTGAATTAGTAGCTATAAGAAATTGTGGCAATAGCACCTATGACGTGGAAAATAAGTATGTACCAATAACGTTTTAGTTTCCGTAAGAGTGAACAAAGGTTCAACATATAGCACCAGACAGGAAAAACGAAAGATTTTGGTAGCTAAAAATATTTCAGTGAGCGATAAATCGCTAATTTGCTGCACGTCACAGCTCCAAATTCGTTGAACGAGTATTTCGGAACACTGTCACTTTGGCTTGAAGCCATTTCGCAGTGCCACCGTAGCTTAATGTATAAAAGCGCAGATTCAGTAATACGATCAAATACAGTACAACACCTACAAAAACGTCGTAACTATCCTTTTCCTACAGCGAAACCAATAAGGACAAACGAGCTGTAACATTTGTTGCAAAAAAACGAAATACCCACGCTACGGACGAACATTGCATCGCACGGTAGCTGCGGGTCTTTGGGAGTCAGTAGGCGGTGGCGACAAAGATTTTGTTCTATGCATGTGAATGTTCACTCGACAGAATTCCAAACTCTATGTACCGAAGCTGCAACAAATATCTAAGAGCAGCACAATTTCTGCAGCAGACAGCTAAGAAATTGAGTCAGTGTATTTTCCGTTACTTGGAGAGAAACGCGAGGACCGACCTAGCGCAAATATATCAAAATGTAAAACATGTGCGTGCAGCCAGGGAGACAGAGTAACGTATCTGGTCCTTGTTACCAGCGTAACGAAGTTTTCTTTCACGGCTGCGCGCACTCCATGTTTAATTTATGACGTGGAGAAAGGAGGTAGGGGAGCGCGCTATGTGGGGAAATAAACACAGCCGGGAAGTCAACAAACGTCTGGCGCGGGATGAGTAAGGACGCTGTTCCCGTAAATAAGTAAATAAGCACGCTGCTAGCAAGGAGAAGGCGGAAGGACGTGACTGAGCTGGATGTCGGAAGCGTAGATTCAAATGGCTCTGAGCACTATGAGACTTAAATGCTGAGGTCATCAGTCCCCTAGAACTTAGAACTACTTAAACCTAACTAACCTAAGGAAATCAAACACATCCATGTCCGAGGCAGGATTCGAACCTGCAACCGTAGCTGTCGCGCGGTTCCAGGCTGTAGCGCCTAGAACCGCTCGGCCACCGCGGCCGGCTGGAAGCGTAGGAAATTCTGCCGTGCCCGCGGAGCGTACACTATAGTCCGACTTAAATTAATCGGCATCTGATGTTTAACGGCCAAATCTGCGAAGTTGCCGGGACATGCACCATCTGCAGTGTTCGTCTTTCCGCGGTCGTAGGATAATCGCATTAACGTCCCCTACGAAAATCTCTTGAAGCAATGGCCGTCAAACATTTTTGCTTAAGAGCCAATACTGACACTTTAACGTGACATCTCGGACCTCATAGAAAAAAAAGGGGGGAGGGGGTGGCGGACATTCAATTTCCACCAAACCACGGTTAATGATATAAGCTTACCATTCACATGTTTTGAATCCATATATTATAAGGTATGACACCAAATAGTTTTAAGTGAAAAAGCAAATAATATATTGGAAGTACATGCATTTATCTGAAGGCTTACATAGTTGCTCATTTCCCATACCTAAGCGGGCACTGTGGCCAGTTGGTTGGTTGATTGGTTAATATGGGGGAAGGGATCGAAAAGCGAGGTCATCGGTCCCTTCGGATTAGGGAGAGATGGGGAAGGAAGCAGGCCGTGCCTCTTCAAAGGAACCATCCCGGCATTTGCCAGAAGCGATTTAGGGAAGTCACGGAAAACCTAAACCATGAAACACGTATGTATTCAGTAGCAGCGATGGCGAGGCATGACAGAATCTCTGACCAGAGAGTTGTTTATCGTTGCTAGTCTGCGCTTGACCGTGCGAGAGTGCAGTGCAGTTGCGAGACGGTAAGTTGTACGTAGCGAGTCGCGAGAGCATGTAGTTCGTTCGTGCTAGTAGCGCGCGAGAGACAGTCGGAGTTGTGTGTCAGGAGTCGGCGGGCGTCGACATGGGGCCTCTGGTCAAGATTCGGGATGAGGTATATTTTTAAATAAGGTAATGAAGCAGCATTGCGCTCATCTGATAATGTAATGTATCTTAACTGTAATTAATTTGGTCAAGAATTGCCCCAATAATAATTTTGTTCTGAAAGCAATCTTTTAAGAAAATAATCATTACAATTGAAACAATATTTCCTTTGCTTTTCCTCCCGGAATCAATTTATCACATTGATCTTAACGTTAATTTTGTGGCGACTTAACATTTTTTTCACATTTTTATTATCATTGAGTTTTATTACTGTGGGAAGCTAATATTTGGTTCTATTTGCATTTTTATTGAATTCATATCATTTTTAAATAATCACGGGGAGGTTACACTCAGCAGAATGAATATTCACATTTAAAAATTATCTTTCATTTTTGCGGGAAGGTTACACTTGGCTCTATTCCCATTAACATTTAATTATTGTCCTTTTTTTCAAAATTCTCCGGCCAAGTGTAACCTTCCCGCAGAAATAAAAGATAATTTTTAAATGTGAATATTCATTCTGCTAAGTGTAACCTCCCCGTAATTATTTAAAAATGATGTGAATTCAATAAAAATGCAAATAGACCCAAACATTAGCTTCCCACAGTAATAAAACTCAATGATAATAAAAATGTGAAAAAAATGTTAAGTCGCCACAAAATTAACGTTAAGATCAATGTGATAAATTGATTCTGGGAGGAAAAGCAAAGGAAATATTGTTTCAATTGTAATGATTATTTTCTTAAAAGATTGCTTTCAGAACAAAATTATTATTGGGGCAATTCTTGAACAAATTAATTACAGTTAAGATACATTACATTATCAGATGAGCGCAATGCTGCTTCATTACCTTATTTAAAAATATACCTCATCCCGAATCTTGACCAGAGGCCCCATGTCGACGCCCGCCGACTCCTCACACACAACTCCGACTGTCTCTCGCGCGCTACTAGCACGAACGAACTACATGCTCTCGCGACTCGCTACGTACAACGACTTTCTCGCAACTGCACTGCACTCTCGCGCGGTCAAGCGCAGACTAGCAACGATAAACAACTCTCTGGTCAGAGATTCTGTCATGCCTCGCCATCGCTGCTACTGAATACATACGTGTTTCAACCAGGACGTCCGGACGCGGATGTGAACCGTCCATCGTCTTCCCGAAAGCGAGTCCAGTGTGCTAAGCGGAGCGCCATCTCGCTCGGTACTGTGACCAGTGCCAGCGCAACAGGATCCCATGTTTGTTCCCTTGATTTCCGGGCACATTTTCTAGTCGTCTTAAGGTCCTAGTATCTGAAGAATACCGGGCGGTCACAGCAGACCGTTTACAATCGGTCTTCTGTATTGGTCCGAATATCACAGTACAGAGACGGTTTTAAATAATACAACTTAATTCAAAAGTGTCACAGAGCAATAACAAGTTTCATGATTGCTTTGTAAATAAAAAAAATTAGAAGTCTGGTTTGTCTGTTGTATTGTGTGTGTTTTTTTCGGATACTTTAACACACTCTCCCCTATCGATCTTACTATTTATGAAGATAGTAACTGTTCTCGATCGTGGCACACATTTTCAGCTGTCCCCATCCAGGTATGTCAATTATCATCTGTTCTAGAGAAGCTGCACGATCATCCGTGGTATCTGTTCTTTCGAGAAACCTTACTATCTTCATATGTAGTTAAATGGCTACCCGGCCATTGACCTTTGCGAATGCGCACAGGTTACTCGAACTCATACGGGATCGTCACCTTAGTGGGCGCGAGTAATGAGTAGAAAGGAAACATCTATTAGGAACATTACGTATGTAGTTTGTGGACAGTTGGGAATGTGTGTCTCAGGGGAAGCGTGCAAGGGGTAAGTCCCTGCAGTCGCGCTATTCATCTGCGTCCTCGGTGGCTCCGCTGGGGGCCGACATGGTAGCTCAGCGTGTTCGGTCAGAGAGCTGGTTAGCCTCTGTATCTCCATTTACATCAACGTGGATGCTCTGCAAATCACGTTTAAGTGCCTGGCAGAGGGTTCATCGAGTACAAAAACTGAGTGGAAGGATCAACAAACGAACTTGAACGGATGTCATGTGACGTCCCCAACGACCAAACACAACGATGAACAACGAACAAAAAAAAGAAACAATAAGATGGATAGAGCGTCTGCATGTAAGCAACAGTTCCCGGTTTCGAGTCCCGGTCGGGGCACACATTTTCAGGTGTCCCTAACGAGGTATATCAACAACACCTTTCGGCAGCTAATGGTTTCAATTAATTATCATTTGATCCTACCATTAATTGGTAACCTCAAGATATTAGTATATTACATTAATTAATAGCAGTAATTACAATAAGAATCACGACCACAAATGTTTTCAGTGCTATTCTTCTTTTACTCATTGTATTGTATGACAACATTAATTTGATTGCTAAAAGCATGCAGGCTAACAGGATAGAAGATGACCGTCTCTCTGGGGCGTCTTGCCACGGTCCGCGCAGCTCCCCCCGTCGGATGTTCGAATCCCCCTCGGCCATGGGTGTGTGTGTCGTCCTTAGCGTAAGTTAGTTTAAGTTATATTAAGCAGTGTGTAAGCTTAGGGACCGATGACCTTAGCAGTTTGGTCCCATAAGACCTTACCACAGATTTCCAATTTTCACCGTCTCTATAACACATCCGCGAACCCATGTTACTTCCGTCTGACATTTATAAAACAGCAGCTAATCAGTGCTAGTTGCACACGTTTGTGAGTTGTTAGCATAGGAATAAAAACAATAAAATATTGTCTCATCACTTCTAGTAATCCTGCAATGGCTGCTTTACATATCAATCTGTCCCTGAAGTAAGCGGCAAACTTTACTTAGCTCACGGTCGAAGTCACCAACACCAATTAAAATTAATCACATCTTTATCTCTGTAAGTATTTTTGTTTGTTACTGAGGAATACACTCTTAGGAACCTCTTAACGTTACTCGACGTTTTTGGATCCGGCTGTTAGTTGTCTGAAGCATGCTATTATAAAATACGGCTGAGAGCCGTGGGCTGCACAAATATTAGATTCGGGCCGCATGACTTGAAGTGTCTGATATGATACAGATATACACAGTGCCTCTAAGCATGTCAAAGAGCTGTTCTTAATTTTAGTATTACCGTCAGAGATAAGCTCTGTTGAATTTGTTTGAAATGGGTGAAATTTTCCCATCCAGAAATCAACTTCAAATTTATCTCGTCATATCTGGAAAACTACTGAAATAACTGAAGTATCTTTTTTATTCATTGATTGCCAATATTTCTCATTCAGCAACGGATCTTTCCAAAGTAGCCTACTGCATTGTGTTTGATACATGTAAGCTCTAGAAAGCGGTGCACATTTTTCCCCAATTTTGTCAATATATAATTTGAAACAGTTTGACGGCTTTATCCTCTACCAAAATCAAGCAAAATTTCTGAAATTATCATTTGGAATTTATCAGTGTAGTGTTTGCAATAACGGTCAACATCGTACTGAATTTTAATTGGTGCCGGAGTTTTGTATTTTTTTCTAGAAACAATACTTTCCGCAACTGAAATGACAATGCAACGACCCCATTAATGTGCTGTCTATCTGTTGCAATTTCTGCTGCGCAAATAATTGTTTATAGGCGAAAAAGTAAATGATAACTGCCGTATTGTATCGTACTTTAAATCGGACTGTATATGGTCCCGAGTAATAGAAGCAGAGCTCAGCTTCATAGACTCACGTTTTGTCAGTTTAAAGTTATTCAGAAAGCAGGAGAGATGCACTGGCGGAATTCAAGGTCGAGTTCAACCTGGCTTGGTGAGTCGGCAACAGCACTGACCACGAAAGCTACGGTTATTGGTTTCAGCACATGGTTTTAACGTAATGGAAGCTTAAAACAAGTGCATGCTGTGCTTTCACTGCCTGTCCAGTTCTTAATCCTCAACCGGAACAAGAATCAGAAGGAAACAGACTGCTGCGATGTCATGTATGGCTAATCGATTAATTTCAGATAAGAGAGCCTCGTATGTTACAAGCTGTTGTGAACTATATCAAGATAATATAAAATCAGAAAACTGTTTCATGTGCTTGTGGAATGGTGTCGCTGGGGTGCACAGTTTACGGTTCTTGTTCAGAGACGCTGACGGACCATCAACAAGCGATGTGACGTTATAACTGCAAAGCTGAGCATCATGTACAGAACGCCATGCGACTGCACGTTGTCTTACTGCAGTGCATAGCGTCACTAACTGGTTGAAGGAAGCAGTTGAGTTTCGCTCATCTACTTAAGATGAGATAGTTGCTATTGAAGAACACATAAGAGAAGATTCATGTGGGCACCTAACAATGTGCTGCCTGTTCGTACTGTACAACGGTCCACTTTGTAAGCAACAGCCCCGAGCTGCAACTGGTGTTAGTACAGGCCGTTTACTGATAAGGGGCATTGTCGGAAAAGCCTCGTGGACTTTGGGTGAAGGAGACAAGCTTTTCTGTTTGGAAATTGCAATAATTTTCCACAAATTTTGGCAAGTCTCTTAAAATGGCGTACTTTAGCTTTTTCGTCTAAGTTCATGCCGGTGGAACGTAATTCCAATAAATTCTTCCCTCTTTTCGTAAACTGTAAGCACTCTAACTACATCTAAGATACTGCTGCGGAAGGGAAACACAGTCTTAATTTTCGCGTAGTAAAAGTTGGTTCTGATGAAACTAAACAGTCGCTTTCGGCTTCAACGTCAAATTACTGGAAATTATCAGTCTCTTTTTCATTGCAGTTGTTTTACTAATATTTGCTGCACCAATTTCTATCTGTAATTCAAATTTTAGCATTGTTTTGCCTTTTACAAACTATCCCCAGCATCACTAATATCTACTGAAAGTTAAAAATCATTGACGTTGTTGTCATAGGTTTTGTGAGAGCTAGTTTCCATGAATTAATACCACAATGTCATATTCGTCAGTATTTTTTAAACAAAATATCTGGGTACATATAATTTATTTCACTAATGTTGGAATTTATAGTAATGAATGAAAATATCGATGCAGGATAACTTCTGGAATACTTTGTCTAGGCAAAATCAGAGTCGATATTTGTAATCTATCAATCAAATGCAATCTTTAAGGATATCATCAGCGATTTTCTGTTTAGTTTTCATTTTGAGGTTTCTGTAGTGATGCATCTTCTTGTGTCTTTTTACCCCTTCTATCTCCATGTCAGTAACGTTCAATTATTGTACTGGAAACATGTTTTGCAAGCGAACAGAAGCCGAAACCTGTGAATTCCTTTTTGAAGCAATGAATCATACTAAAAAATGCTCTTCAGTGACATCTGAAATTGTACAAATCTGGATTTGATTCAAAAGACACTTCTTCAGTGTAACGTAGAGGTCAAATGGCGTCATGAGAATGACGTCACGAGCCGAGAGCAGCACAATTCTGATGATTCTATTCTAATAAATAGTAAAGTGGCAACAATGACGACGCCATACTGAAGGGGAGCAATACGTTTTTATTACATACTAAATAACGTTAAACTAAACGTCATACAAAGTTTGTTTTTGTCATTTGTAACTTTAAAATCACCGCAAACGTTACATGATGAAGACGTAGGCCTGTAGACAGATCGACGACCACAAGATAGGCAATCCACGGGAATTACAGATTTTGAGATACTACTGATGAAACATCGCATACTCATCATCATCATCAGTTATCTGCTATATTAGCAGGTCCTTTGCCTCTCCATTTTCTGCGACCCATTGCTTCCTTCTTAAGGCTGCTGTATGTTGTACCGTCCATCATGTCATCCAGTATCTGGAATCTCTTCCTTCCTCGCTTTCTTTTCCCTTCTACATAACCTTCTAAAACTGTTTTTATCAGTCCGTCATTCTTTCTTAATATATGCCCAATCCAATCTTTTCTCTCCCACTCTTCTCTGTACCT
The DNA here is from genome assembly GCF_021461395.2 of Schistocerca americana. NCBI lineage: Eukaryota > Metazoa > Arthropoda > Insecta > Orthoptera > Acrididae > Schistocerca > Schistocerca americana. The sequence continues at coordinate 809,686,045 of NC_060122.1, read as the reverse complement.
CTTCATTTTTTACTCTGTCCATCCAACTTATTCCTTCCATCTTCCGCCATGTCCAGATCTCAAAAGCCTCCAGCCTTTCTCTGTCTTTTTTCCTCATAGTCCATGTTTCAGCGCCATATAGAAGAACACTCCATACAAGACATTTTATGAGTCTCTTTCTGAGTTGTCTGTCCATACCGCTGCAGAAGATTCTCCTTTTCTTATAAAACGCCTCTTTTGTCATTGCTATCCTAGTTTTAATTTCTGTGGTGCACTTCCAGTCGGTGTCTATCCTGCTTCCAAGATACTTAAAATTTTGCACCTGTTCTAGTTTTTCTCCATTCAGCACAATTTTTAGTTCCTTATTTCCTCCTATTGCCAATACTTTTGTTTTATTTGTGTTAATTTTCATTCCATATTTTTTTCCGTTAGTTGCAATGGTGTCCACCAAATCCTGTAATTCTTTTTCCCCTGTGGCTAGAAGGATCATGTCATCAGCAAATCTCAAGCACCCTACTCTTCTTCCTCCAATTTCTACTCCTTTGTCATCTAATGAGCATTGGTCAATCATATTTTCCAAGTACAGGTTGAAAAGAGTAGGTGATAAACAGCATCCTTGTCTTACTCCTTTCCCTAGTCTGATCCAGTTTGTACTTTCTCCTCTCACTTTAACTGAAACTTTTTGATTAAGGTACAATGAGTTTATAAGTCTTCTGGTTTTCCAGTCCACTCTCTTTTCCCTCATAATAGTCGCCAGCTTGTCCCAAACCACATTGTCTAATGCCTTTTCTAAATCGATGAAGCACGTATATAGGTCTCTTCCTTTTTCAATAAACCTTTCTCCTAAGATTCGTAGGAGCCCTATTGCATCTCTGGTGCCCTTATTCCGTCCAAAGTCAAACTGCTCCTCGCCGAGATTCTCCTCTATTACTTTTTCAAGTCTTTTATTAATTATTCTTAACATCACTTTAGCTGCATGTGAAATGAGGCTGATTGTCCTGTGCTCGCTGCATTTCTTGGTTCCTTGTTTTTTCGGCAATGGAATCATTACTGTTGTCAAAAAGTCCTCAGGCCATTCACCACTGTCATATATTTTATTACATAACCTCAATATTTCTCTTATTCCATTGTGGTTCAAACATTTTAGTATTTCTCCCGGTATTGTATCTGTACCTACTGCTTTGCCATTTTTCATTGCAGCAATGGCAGGCTTTACTTCTTCCATTATGATGGTCGGTCCTTTCTTTTCATCACTTACACTGTTGTGTGATTCAAGTTCCAGAGTTTCTGGTTTGCTATTTGTGTCATATAGCTCTTTTATATATTCTTCCCATCTCTGGAGGACATCGTCACGATCTTTATACACTACCTCTTCGTCTTTACTCAAAATTTCCATAGTAGCACTTCCTGCTCTGTTTTGTTCCCATGTCATAGTCTTTACTCTGTTGTATAGTAAGTCGTATTTTCCTTTCCTGTCCAGTTCTTCAATTTCATCACATTCCTCTTTTAGCCATTTTTTCCTAGCCTGCTCTGTTTCTCGCTTCCACTTACTTATGCCAGGCTCCTAACTCTTATCTTTCCTATCTGGCCACCCTCGGCCAGCTCTTGTTCTTTTCCGACCCTGACGCTATTAGGTTTCGAGGGCTAGGGGTCTTTCATTTTCCAACCTATACTTCTCATGCAGCGTCTGACCCGGAGCGGGCGGCTGCAAAAGGCGTCTGTATCCCATGTTAGGGGCGGCCTCCAGAACTGCGGAAGGCAACGGAATACCACCGCAGATTATCTTCCCTGCATAATGCAGTCTCCATTTTATGCACAAAAATGGCTTCGCATACTATGCCAGAATAATATGCATAGAAGTCACCATACATGGAATGGTCCCATCTTAGCTCGAACGGCTGATGGCGAAATTATACCTTAACGTCTTTGACTCGTGATTCTGCAGTACAACCAGTAACCGCTTCATATTTTGCCTGGTACTTACGGGCCTTCAACACATGACAACAAACATCGCTCAAATGGGTGCCTGCTTTGTTGGCCTGATAAGCATCTGAAGTTGTTGTCCTGCAATGGTCGGAAATAATCATTTGAGACACCTACTGAAAAATGGGAAGGATTGTCTGACACATACATGAAACGTTCTGACAAAAAGATAATTACAGTTCGGTCGGTTAACAGAAAATGCCTGTCTTATGGCAGTAAAGAATAGGTCTGAAACTGCTCCAGTTATGCAGTGAGTATAATTTTGTTAAGCAGCGGTAACGGGCCATTCGTGAAGCTCATACACAATCATCTGACAGCCACAACTGGAAAGCCATTAATACCTCTAGTGAGATCACTCCCCAGGTTTAGAACAAACCATTGATGTTTTCCCACAACTACAAGACTGGTGATGGAAACACAGTTAGGCAATAGTTTACTTCTTTTCATCTGCATAAATTTTTTCCACAAGCGACTGTGCAGCTAAAACGTTCTCGATTTTCTTTTCTATTTCATACGCCTATTGTGCGAGGATAAAATGACAGACAGTGTGCGTCTATGTACCTCTCCCATTTTGTTGTAATGATCCCTACGCAAAATATGTGATCCTAGCAATAAAATTGTTGTTCTTTTTTTTTTTTTTTTTTTTTTTAAAAAATGGACTTGTAGTCCGGGGTGATATGTTACAATACAGCGTCACCGGTCTATTGCGGTCTAACTGTGTTGGTGAGGCAGTAAATTTCCACAGGGCAGTGCTCCCTCCCTCTAATATCGGTTTTTTAAATTTACCTAACTGCGAGAACAACGTCTGATTAATTCCAAATATGTCCCTTCGGTTTTCCCAACCATAGCGTTTGGATTTTCGTATTGGCTACACCGACATGTTCCAATTCTAGATGTGAATCTCAGGATCGATTCGATGTCTGCTGCCCTGCTTACTCGATAAGGACTGCAAACACTGGAACGACAGAACTGTTCCCACTGCCGACTCGTACGCGATTTCCACTACACGCGCACTGAAATCCCGAAACCCTTCCAAAAAATGTAAGTCTGAATATTGAAAAGTCTTCTTTACCTGCCAGTATCGCAACTGTTCGTACAGTGATGACTGGATTCGCCAAATAAGAATCGTCGTTTTCAAATAGATTAGTACAAGCACTAGCGTCTACAGCTGCCATTATAGGTTGTAACTATTATGAATAAAAATAAATAATATGTTGAACTTTGTGAACTATAACTGCACGTGACTGAACCTGTTTTTCATCTTTAACTGCGTGTGCGTCTGTTGCTATGTAGATCAATGCAAGCGATGTGCTTACGGAAAGGCTTTCTGAAAAGAATTTGTCGCCAAAACTTTCAAGAAGTGTATAAGTGTCTTTGGATAAACCCTTACAAAATATTCCGCAGCTCGTGGTCGTGCGTTAGCGTTTTCGCTTCCCGCGCCCGGGTTCCCGGGTTCGATTCCCGGCGGGGTCAGGGATTTTCTCTGCCTCGTGATGACTGGGTGTTGTGTGATGTCCTTAGGTTAGTTAGGTTTAAATATTTCTAAGTTCTAGGGGACTGATGAGCATAGATGTTAAGTCCCATAGTGCTCAGAGCCTTACAAAATAATCAGAAAACCTAAAACTGATGTTAAAGAAACTGCAATTCTGTATCGTGCAGTGCAGTGAACAGTGCCTTGTAATGCTATTGTAAATATAACACTGCCATTAATCTGTATATTTTAAAATTTTTTTGTTCCGTAATAATTTTGAAAAATTAAGCAAATACTATAGGGAAATAAGCGTTATGATACCGTATTGACGAGAACGCGAAAGTACCGTTGGAGCCTCAGTTCGTGAAGTCAGAGTGCGTAAATTTCAGTTCCAACACTCAAAGCTAACAAAATGAGAGTTCTATATAAAATTTTAAATCGAATTTTGAATGAATAAAGAAAATTGCTGTGAAAATTCCCTGCGATGTTACGTAAGCAAACTGACGAAAAAAAAAATGGTTCAAATGGCTCTGAGCACAATGGGACTTAACATCTTTGGTCATCAGTCCCCTAGAACTTAGAACTACTTAAACGTAACTAACCTAAAGACATCACAGAACACCCTGTCATCAAGAGGCAGAGAAAGTCCCTGACCCCGCCCGGAATTGAGCCCGGGAACCCGGGCGCGGGAAGCGAGAACGCTACCGCACTACCACGAGCTGCGAACGCAAACTGACGAAATGAAATTCCAAATATTAAATGACGCACACGTAAATGTAGTACTGCACAGTACGAAAAAGATGCCTGCATAAGAAATGAAATCTGAGCTGACCTTCACCCAAAATGAGCTCGATATTAATTTTGAAATCGAAGGAACAACTATAAGTAATTGATAGTGTCCTGAGTGATGTTAAACTGGCCCCAATAAATTTTCATGGCTTACGTGGGACGACAGAAGCTTGGTATTGCTTCGAAGTGATGAACACCAAAAGCACAGCGCAGGGGCAAATCAGGTAGAAAGAAAATGAAGCCTTGCGCAGTGCATGCAAGCATATGCAACTATGCTAAGCACATTAAGCTTCAGCTTTACTTTTGTGCAACTGTGTTCTGCTCAGTGCGATGCGGAGACACACAAACAATAAAAAAGTAAAATTATGGAGAAGACGGTGGAGGATATTTCATTTACTGAATAATATGAAGGGGCTAGCACTCAAAAACTATTACGAATTGCAACCGTATTTACAAAACTTACTTCTTATTACACATATGTCTCTACCATGAAATTAGTTATCGACATGGTAAAGGTGTGGTAAGTCTATAACTTCTGAGTGCAAACAATGTGAACTGACAACTTTGCTTAATCACCTCTCAGTAACCGAACTAACCCAAACCAATAAAGAGAAACCCCACTAAGACTTTCGATTTTCTAAATACTTCCTAAATTACATACGGACAAGCAATGCAGCAACAACATTACCTGTAAATCTTCAGGTTTCCCAAACTACTCATTACAAAATCATATTTCCAAAATTCAACATCCTCTGTATCTATATCTCTGTGCTCTGTAAGCAGTTTCCCGACCGCTCAGTAACGTGACCAGCACCCGACTCACTCACTCACTTCTCACAGAATGCTACTGGCAATGACAGTGATACTGACAACCAAAGGTCACGGTACTTGTACTCAGGAGCTCTGTGGCGTAACGTATCGATCATTGAAGACTACTGTTTCAAAAAGGTTCATTGTACGAATATGAAGTGGAGTGAAAGTACAGAGCGCATATCACATTCCTCGAACACCAAAAATAAACTAGAAACCTTACAAGGTAGACACTTCGTCAGTATCACTTATAACAAAGTGTCTACCAATAGTAACAGATTATGACAAAACGTCTACCTATAATGGTCGCTGTAGACGCTACTACTTGTACTAATGTGATCTGAAAACGACATTTCTGATTTGCAGAAGCTAGTCATCACTGCATAAACAGTAGTGATCTTGGCAAATAAAATGTTCGTATCAGAAGATATCATCATTTACAATTACAGAACGTCTCGAGCAAGACTGTGCCAGGTAATCTAAATCTAAGCCTTTCATTCCCTTTCCTATAGGTGATTTTGCGCTTTCGAGCCTTTGATATCGCTTCTGAGTACCTTCCCTAAACCTTTAAACGAAATGGCTCTTTCCACATATTCGCAACTAATCTGTTGATTTGGTACTATACTGTCCTTCTCTTTGTTAGGGCTACTGTATTTCACTTATCCAGGTTTAGAGGTAGCTACCATTCACTACATCGGATGAAAATGCATTTCCTTGAATCTTCCAGCGACTATACTTTCCCATAACAACAGCACTAGCAGCGAACACGTTTATGGTGTGCTGATCCTGTCTGAGAAGCCGTGTGTGTACAATGGGAACGTCAGATGTCCTATTATGCTTACGTGGGGCGCACCCCACGATATTTCCCATTCTGTTGAGCATGCTACTGGGTTCTACTAGTGTAGAATTCATGGACCCAGCAGGATACACGTGAAGATTCTCTATACGATCCGAAATTACAAAGATGGAATCTACATGCTGGCCTACAAGAGCTTTTGTATGAAGTAAAACAGAATGTATACATTGTCTTCTTTGTTTTCGAGGCCTCTATTCTGTTTTTATAAATAATATGTGGGTTATGTCGTCTTTTGCGACTGTAAAAATTTATACAGTCATAAAAGAAGGCATATCCCGCTCATTCTTGCCAGCAAGAAAACAAAACATATAGTTATAAAATTATAGAGAAGGTATTAGAGCCTTCACTCTGTTGTTCCTGCATAATATTATTTTGTAAGGAAGTATTTCTTTACTCATACGAGTTTGATTTCATCATTCCTGTCGCGTAGTTAGCTGGAAACCAGCGAGCTTGGTGACGCAAAACCGCGTTATTGTTGACTGACAGTGCAAAGAAATACAGGGTGACCAAAATAAGAGAGATCCCATACAGACAATCCACTCGCTTACTGCAAATATAGAATACAAAGTAGTAAATTATTATTATGGAAAACAACGGATTGAACATTCAGTGCGTCAATAATTCACAAGAGGTGCTGAAACTGTCCGCCATAAACTTCGATACACAAGATAGTATGTCTCAGCATGTTTCTGGAAACTTTTGCCAGTTCATTTACTGTGATTTCTGCTATCGCCTTGCGAATGTTCGTTTCCAGCTCTTCCGTTGTATACTGTTTGATACTGTTGACTTTACCGTGAATTACCCCACAAATAAAAATCACAGGTAGACAGACCGAGCGATCTGGGAGGCCATAGACCTACGGAAACTGTACATTCTTCTCCGAAAGCTTCATGGACGCTTAACATTGAAAACAGCGAAGTATGTGCCGTAAGTTATCATGCCGGAAAAACGCATATTCTCGTTCTTCCTCCGTTAGCTGCACTATGAATAGTTGCAACAATTCCATTACATACATTTGAGAATTCACGGTGTTGTTAAAGAAAATAATGAGGCCTGCTATCGGTTGGCCAGGTAAATGCACACTAAACGCCTACTTTCAGATCATGCAGAGGCACCTTAAAGCGTTCCCTGGTATTCTCTGTTGACCAATAGTGTGTGTTTTCGGAGTTCAACAACCGCCAAGGTGAAACCATGCTTCGTCTAAGTTGAAGAAAATATCTGGATACAGATAACCATCTGCGACATGAGTACCATACGAAATAGTGTTGTCGTTGCGTGTAATCCATAGGTTTATGGTCGCATATGTAACAGCTTCAACATGTTCCGGAATGACGTTTGTTTGATAATTATTTGGCCAGACAGACGTCTAGTTGATTTCCGTGGATTTCTCATCATACTCTCGTGAATACGTTCAATATTTTCCGGCGAACAAACTTTCTTCACACGGTTATGTTTGGCATTAACGACTGAACCTGTTACTCTAAATTTAGTGATCAATTTCTGCAGAACCACTTTTTGCAGGAGCAGCTGTCTGTGGATATTTTATTATCGTGAACCTTTCATTTAACATTTTAAACGATTTACACCCAAAGAAACTTTCAACAATAAAAACTCTTCGTTCGATTGAAAAAGGCATTCCTTAGAACTGTATTCACAAGATTCGAACTAACCAGTGACTACGCAGCACATCACGCGACCCCGCTTGTGCGCCGCCTTAGCGTTAAGAAACAACAACACTGGCAGTCAGATACCTGCATACATCACGTTGAGTATAAGGCTAGGCGCGCACAGGTGACTTTTCAGTCGCCGCGACTTAACAATCGCTGTCGCGGAAGTACGTTGTGGTGCGCACACAGCGGCAGGGAAATCGCAACTACTCGCAGTACCAGCAAGGATTTCATCGAAACAGCTTGTTTGGTGGCGCTTTTACTGCGAAGAAGAGCGAGAAAACGGCGCAAATGTCGTTACTGGGTGCATCCGATTGTAAGTCAAAGACTAGTGAAAGGGCAGTTTTACAAATTACACGAAGAGTTACAAAATCACCCAAATAAATTCTTTCAATACTATCGAATGAGTAAGAATAGTTTTGATACACTGCTTCAGACAGTAGGACCGAATATAACAAACCAAGATACGACATGGAGGAAGTGTATACCACCTGAGGAGCGCTTATCAGTGACTTTGAGGTGAGCACACATTATTTCATTCAACAGCTTTTATTGCCCTGTTACATTATTGATTAGATACATCAAGAGAACCATTTCATTCTAAAATTGTTGTTGCCATTTTACATTACTGATCAGATACATCAAGAAAATCACTGCTGCGAGCAGAAATTGGCGAACTTGTTTCATGAGAAAACTGGAAAACCATGTTGCGCATAGAGGTTTCTGTGGTCTTGTTGCGGTTGTCAGCAGAGGGGCACACGAACAAATTTTGTGTAGGTTCCGTTTCATTTGGGACATTTGAAGAATACAGTTGAACGAATGAAGATCCTGGAGAATAAGTTGCTTGAGTGGTGTTGTATGTCGCTTGACTTGTGTTATAACACAGGTTCGGATGCTGTGGAAAAATCGGTGAAAGCTGATAATATCTGGCATTCCTCATCACATTCAGTATTTCTATTTTCGCGTAATGTTTCTGTTCTTCGTTTAACTTCGCCAGCATGGGGGCAAGCATTAATGGAAAATTCTTATCCTCGTTAACTTCTTCTTTTTGTCTGTCATTTAATAGAGATTCCTCGTAGGACGTAACTTTCTTCGCTTCTCTTTTCGTAGGATGTACTTTTGTGCTCTGTGCAGTAACGTTGTTGTTTTTTTGAAGACAAACTGGGGGGAGAACCTACTTCCTTGTTTCCTGTGATACTGGGCATAATTTCGATGTTGCTGGTGGTCGGTCTGTCTTCCATTTGAGGAAGCAGAAATAACATTGCATGGAAGTATAGATATTTCCCCCGTTTTCTTGCAGCCTCGCCAGACGAAGGTTTTTTCTGTGATGCCAGTTCTCTCGCGAAGCAGTCCTTCAGATTTTTCCACTTCCATTGAATTTCTTTACCTGTCATACATGAAATTATCACTGTATATAATTTATCGTAAGTATTTACCTTAACACTTCTATGAAGAAATATTAATGCTGTTACTGAATATTAATACTTCCAGATACCTTGCAACTGGAAATAGCTTTCGCTCATTACACTACGAATATCTACTGGGAGCCACTATAATCAGAGAAATTGTGAAGGATAGATGCGAGCAGTTGTGGCAATGTCTACAGCCTATTCATAAGGCAGAAAAAACTGAAGATGATTGGAAGATTATTGCCAAACAGTTTTTAGACAGAACTGACTTTCCAAATTGCATTGGTACTGTGGACGGGAAACATGTGAGACTGAAGAAGCCTGCTGACAGTGGCTCAGAGTTTTATAATTACAAGAATTATTTTTCGACAATACTTTTGGCCGTAGTGGACGCTGACTATTGTTTCACTGAGGTAGGCGTGGGCTCGTACGGAGCCAATGGGGATTCTAATGTGTTCAAGAAATCCAACTTGTATCAAAAACTAAAATCTAATCAGTTAAACATTCCAATTACCACACGACGAGGAAGGAGAGCCTCGACCTTTTAATTTTGTAGGAGATGAAGCATTTGCACTGTCTAGACATATTCTGCGGCCGTACTCGAACAAAAACCTGACAGTGAAACAGTGTGCTTTTGATTATAGACATTGTCGTGCTCGTAGAATGGTGGAATGTACTTTGGGGATTTTGGCTAACAAATGGAGAATATTTCATCGACCTATGGATGTGGATGTTGGTTTTTCAGACATAATCATAAAAGCATGTTGTATTCTGCATAATTTCGTAAGACGAAATGACGGTGTACGAACTGAGGACGAGTCGTACGAATGCCTTCTGCAAGGCTGTGAGCCTGTAGGAATAAGAGCTGATGCGTGTGGTATGCAGATAAGGGATTATTTTGCAAACTACTTTGTGACTCCACAAGGATCAGTATCTTGGCAATATGAAAAAATTTAAATTGGTGTAACTGTGATATCTACATGAATGAATAAAATAAGTGAACCATGAAATACCTTTGTTAGTCTTTTCTGGTCCAGGCAGTTCAGTCCAGTTCCGAATTAGGTTGCAGCATACTTCTGCCCATAGTTTCTCTTTCAAAGTGCGATCACTGTATTCTTTTAATTTCCTGTTGTAGAGAGCTGGTCGCTTTTGTACTTCTGCAATTAGTCTTTCTGAATCGACAACACAACTTCCAATGTCATCCGTAGCGCAACTCCCGTTATCAGACTAGCTGCTGGCGCACTGAACTTGTGTGTATGCAACACAGAGCGAGAGCGACTGACTGAGAAATCGCGTCGCTAGTGCGCGCGGGCCCGTGCCAGTGCCTGTGAATCATTCCACACCTGCGACAATGGCGTCGCGCATGAAGTAGGGCCGGTTGCGTCTTTTAAATCGCCGCTACTTTTTTGTCGCATGTGCGCGCACTCCTATTCAAGCCACTGTGTTTCATTCTTGCGACAAATAAATCGCGCGACGGAAAATCGCCAGTGCGCGCCTAGCCTACCTAACACGGGGTCTCTCTTACGTTGGCTACCCCGTAGTTTGGACAGTAATAATTATCACAATTGGACTTCGTTAGAAAACGAGGACTACAGGTTCGTCTTGCAAATATTGAAACTGGAAAACGATAGCACTCTTATGGCGTGAGATGGTCGCACCAACGAACTGACTACTTCCATCTAATTTACAGGCCAAGAATTATAGGAAACCAACTTCATTAGTACGCGAACACAGGATTTCATACTATACTACCAAGACAAATAGGAAATAATTTAAACAGCATTGTTATTTCACACAAAATACATCTTACAAGAATGATAAAACCTTACATCATTTGAGTTTCGAAGAAGAAGAATGAAGGATTCACGGTTCTATTGTTGTAACAAAAAATAACGGAAAACGTATTTCAGATGTGATGGACATACGAGTACAAAGGTGGAACTGATTTTTTGAGACGTAATCTTACCTCTAGTATCGGAAGATCGGATTCAACTAAGGTGGCTGTTTGAGAAAAATGTTTTGTTTCACACGACTAGTTTTTTCCTGGATTTGTGCTACGGTTGTGTCATAAAGTCTGAGCTTAGAATACGCCGTAGGATTCTGCAGTTTTAGCGATATCGTTCCGTAACTGCGTGCATCGTTCTTTTGCCCTTTTTGTAGACTCCAGCAGCACGGCCCTACTCAGACATTCTCCGGGTAAAGATGAGCCAGAAAAGCGCTTCCAGTATAAAATCTATGCGCAGTTCTGTCATGGCCCGATGCTTTGCTCGCTAAGGGAAATTTTAAAGCGTGTATCAGAAAATCCTAGAAAGTTCTGGTAATGAATAAAGTCAGTGAACGAATCCAACCCTTCTATTCAGTCCCTCGTCGATTAGTCTTGTACTGAAACTAAAGACAGGAAAAGGAAAACAGAAATATCAAATTATAAATGTATTAGGATACTACTTCACCAGTGTTGCTTATGTGTGAGAGATCACTCTCAATGAAAGAAGCACCGGATGATGCAATGGCTGACTAATCCCCTAGAGACCGAATGGAAAGACTGGATCCCTTCATTGACGTTCCATTAGATCAAAACTTTCTATGGTTTTCTCGTCGACTTTTCATAAGGACTACACCGTGGAAATTATTTTTGGCTTCACACAGAGCCTTTCCTGTGGATGTATCAGTTCCCCTGCAGACTTATTTGTAGCGGGAGTAACGTAGTCTCGTTTCTCGTGATTGTCTCCGAATGATGCCGTTAAACCAAGATGAGCCTTCTTCGTCTTTCATTAATTTAATTCAAGCGTACTTTCGTACGGTGAGAGTTGTTTATGAGTTTCAAGCCCGTTTCGCCTCCATTTGCCGATTGTGAACGCAATAGTCTTCAAATATGCGTCTGATGTTTTAGCTATGAGAGTCATGCGAAATAAACCGATTCCTGGTCGAACAAGATATAGTTTGATGTGTACTCGCGCGCAACTGATTGCGAGAAAGCAGCATTATCGCTGACGCTCTCTCTGTTCCTTGAATTAAGAGAGCGTTGGTGAAAAGTTATAGTCTAACTTCTGATCTTAATGAGTATGGACGAATGTACAACGGCTTAACAGAGAAGGAACTGTTGCGAGATCGCCATCTTTTATTGAAAGGCATTTTTCTGATTTTGTGCGAGGATAATAAGCCAATAAACCACTTTCTCGGAAGCATAAACAAGGCTTGCATTGCGTAAATTATTCTCCGTCTTATGATTTCACATTTTCAAATATTTGTGCGTACCTATGAGACATTTCTTTGGACTGTGGACGCTCGAACCTGCAAACTCTACATGATCATTAATTTAAAGACTTTTAAACAAATCCATTTCGACGGTCAGACTTCGATAGAAAGGAGAATTGGACCGTAGTTAACGTAGACTAAGATTGCTGCAGATTCAGCACGCAGTTCGACGACCGGCTGAGACATCGAGATCGAGTACAGTTGACAGTCAGCATGCAGCAGCAAATCTCTAGTCTTCCATGCACAATCCTCTGAACATAAACGTCTAGTGAGATCTGTTTGGTTATTTATTCATTTCAAAGACCTAAACTCTTTTCTTAGAGACTGAATACTAAAGAACTAATTACTTGAAACGGTAATAATAATTAAATCAAAGCAATAATTAAATGAATAATAATAATAATACAAGCAGCCGGGCGTTGTGGCCGTGCGGTTCTAGGCGCGTCAGTCTGGAACCGCGAGACCGCTACGGTCGCAGGTTCGAATCCTGCATCGGGCATGGATGTGTGTGATGTCCTTAGGTTAGTTAGGTTTAAGTAGTTCTAAGTTCTAGGGGACTGATGACCTCAGTTGTTAGGTCCCATAGTGCTCAGAGCCAGCCAATAATAAAAGCAGTTCATCGAAGTTACTTTTTGTCTCTGAAAGGAAATTTTCAACACAGTTCTCCATCAATAACTGGGTTCAGGGTGAAATAATGACTCCTCTCATGAATCATTACATCTCAGTAAAAATATTACAATTTACCTTTCACGTGAGTGAGAGTTACAGTATGGTAATTCTGTTAGCAGGTGTCTGTTAAATCCGACAAAACGTATATTTCTTAGCTTTCTTACTTATCTTTTTGTCTTTCGTAATAGTCGTTCCTGTAATAGCATCACCTTCGCTAGTTATTCTCTTACTGGTAACATTTTCGAAAAGATTGTCTCTTTATAAGAGCGCTATTCGTTTATTAATGTAAGATCGCGCACTAAATGGAAACCACAGTGAAAATGCGATGTAGCTTTGCACAGGTGTGTTGGGCAGTGTCTGTTCAAATGATTCAAATGGCTCTGAGCACTATGGGACTTAACATCTATGGTCATCAGTCCCCTAGAACTTAGAACTACTTAAACCTAACTAACCTAAGGACAGCACACAACACCCAGCCATCACGAGGCAGAGAAAATCCCTGACCCCGCCGGGAATCGAACCCGGGAACCCGGGCGTGGGAAGCGAGAACGCTACCGCACGACCACGAGATGCGGGCGCAGTGTCTGTAGTGTGGCAATCGATAGCGTCACGTTTCTTTTTTCACTTCTGAGCGGACAGTGAGCACGTAAAGGTGCCTAGAACAATAGTGTCTCCCGCCAACTATGGATTCCTGCTGAGAGAGCTCACATGAGCCGCTGGCATTAGGACACAGATAACGAGCTGTAGAACAGGGTAGAGAACTGGCGGAAAGCACAGGCGGTAGCCTGCTATGACAAGGGTATTGAAGAGATGGTACAAGGCTGCAACGAATGTCTGAGTCGGAGCGGAGACGATGCGGATAAGCACCAGGGAGATGTAGCAAACTGTTGCAAATAAAACGTTTTTTATGTTTGCGACAAATCGGACGTTAATTAACGGATAGCCCTCGTAGCTGGGAGGGTATAACGCACCCATCAATGTCCTAACGAGGAATCTAAATTAATGGTGGCGTTAATGGACCATGCTAGTGTGTTGTTCCAAGTATCTTCTGGCTACGCAGAGCATAAGTACTGTCACACCGCAATTAGCTCAGTATACATAGACAGAATGGTCGTTAAATGTATTAAACGTGTGGCTGTATGTCGCGGATCTGAAGTGGTAACCTGACACAGCAATTTTATCTAACGAAGGAGATAGTAATTGACTGTGCAAAATGCGGTACTGCATGAAACAAGGTGGAAAACCCGACAGTAGTGTTCTATGCACCTTTACTCTAAGCTCACACATGTTGTGGACTGGGAAGACAGCCAATCCACAGTGACGGGTAACCGAAAGGCACGCGCTTAAACTCACGCAGGCTGGCGTGAGGTCTGAAACAGGATACGTAATGAATGCTATAAAGAAAAGTACGTAGCTGCTGGAATACTTAACTTTAATCCACAATTGGTGAACATTGGTCTTGTTACTGTACATGCTTCATTAGATACATAGCAAAGGATAAATGGCGCCTTGCTAGGTCGTAGCAATTGACTTAGCTGAAGGCTATGCTAACTATCGTCTCGGCAAATGAGAGCGTAATTCTCAGTGAACCTTTCCTAGCAACGTCGGCTGTACAACTGGGGCGAGTGCTAGTAAGTCTCTCTAGACCTGCCGTGTGGCGGCGCTCGGTCTGCAATCACTGATAGTGGCGACACGCGGGTCCGACGTATACTAGCGGACCGCGGCCGATTTAAAAGGCTACCACCTAGCAAGTGTTGTGTCTGGCGGTGACACCACAACACATACGTATATTTGTAGCTAAGCAACATCAACACATATGAAATAATGATGAATTACACACTTAGCACTGTGGCTTGTTAGTGTACATTACAATTAGTCGGAATCAGAGAAAATTAGAAAGTTAATTTTTTTCCCTTTTCGTATTGTAAATGGAACAAGTGTGAAAAGCAACGAAACCATTCAGCAGATCGTAATCCACTGTTCGTCGCGCTATTTATTACACATTGTTACAGCACTCGTTGATTTAACTGAAGTCAGACATATGTGTACATTCAGAACACTTACGCGAAAATTTAACGCATACAGTAATGAACTCAGTAATAAACTCGTTCCAGTAATGAACGCTCTGTGATACCCCTTTTTGTAAGTTCGCTGGACAACCAATCGCTTCACAGGTAAAACAACGCAACGTCGTAAAACGTTTACGTACTAGTAATCTGTGATTCTTCCAATGTGAATTAATCCCTGCTCGGACAAATGATTCTAGCTCTTGTCGCGTGGTATTTGTATCTCTCATTCACTCTCTTCTGTCTTAGCTTCCAACGTAGACGCAATGATTTTTTTAATGTATGCCAAATTTGCGGCAAAATACCAGTTAAGCTCTCAAATGTTCTTATTTAAAATAAGTAATTGTAAATACCTTGGTTTAACTCACATTCATTTGTTTCAGTGTCAGTTTGGTACGAGGCTTGGAAGTCTTGATAAGGTAATGCAATTGATCAGCCGCCATTGTAGTAGCCTATATGCAAGTTTGCTTGATCAGTCATAGAACCTGCCTTCATTATCTTTTCAGAATTGCGAAGTCCGATTACAATATGTTGTACGCATTTTTATGCACGCCAGCATTGGCGATTCAAATCTTCATTACCGATACACAATCTAGCATACCCTATGAGTGAAACACGTGCCGGCTGGAGTGGCCGAGCGGTTCTAGGCGCTACAGTCTGGAACCGAGCGACCGCTACGGTCGCAGGTTCGAATCCTGCCTCGGGCATGGCTGTGTGTGATGTCCTTAGGTTAATTAGGTTTAAGTAGTTCTAAGTTCTAGGGGACTGATGACCTCAGAAGTTAAGTCCCATAGTTCTCAGAGCCATTTGAACCTTTTATATGAAACACAACATCCCAGTCATAAGCTCATTCTACATCTACATCTACATTGATACTCCGCAAGCCACCCAACGGTGTGTGGCGGAGGGCACTTTACGTGCCACTGTCATTACCTCCCTTTCCTGTTCCAGTCGCGTATGGTTCGCGGGAAGAACGACTGTCTGAAAGCCTCCGTGCGCGCTCTAATCTCTCTAATTTTACATTCGTGATCTCCTCGGGAGGTATAAGTAGGGGGAAGCAATATATTCGATACCTCATCCAGAAACGCACCCTCTCGAAACCTGGCGAGCAAGTTACACCGCGATGCAGAGCGCCTCTCTTGCAGAGTCTGCCACTTGAGTTTATTAAACATCTCCGTAACGCTATCACGGTTACCAAAAAACCCGGTAACGAAACGCGCCGCTCTTCTTTGGATCTTCTCTATCTCTTCCGTCAACCCGACCTGGTACGGATCCCACACTGATGAGCAATACTCAAGTATAGGTCGAACGAGTGTTTTGTAAGCCACCTCCTTTGTTGATGGACTACATTTTCTAAGCACTCTCCCAATGAATCTCAACCTGGTACCCGCCTTACCAACAATTAATTTTATATGATCATTCCACTTCAAATCGTTCCGCACGCAAACTGCCAGATATTTTACAGAAATAACTGCTACCAGTGTTTGTTCCGCTATCATATAATCATACAATAAAGGATCCTTCTTTCTATGTATTCGCAATACATTACATTTGTCTATGTTAAGGGTCAGTTTCCACTCCCTGCACCAAGTGCCTATCCGCTGCAGATCTTCCTGCATTTCGCTACAATTTTCTAATGCTGCAACTTCTCTGTATACTACAGCATCATCCGCGAAAAGCCGCATGGAACTTCCGACACTATCTACTAAGTCATTTATATATATTGGGAAAAGCAATGGTCCCATAACACTCCCCTGTGGCACGCCAGAGGTTACTTTAACGTCTGTAGACGTCTCTCCATTGATAACAACATGCTGTGTTCTGTTTGCTAAAAACTCTTCAATCCAGCCACACAGCTGGTCTGATATTCCGTAGGCTCTTACTTTGTTTATCAGGCGACAGTGCGGAACTGTATCGAACGCCTTCCGGAAGTCAAGAAAAATAGCATCTACCTGGGAGCCTGTATCTAATATTTTCTGGGTCTCATGAACAAATAAGGCGAGTTGGGTCTCACACGATCGCTGTTTCCGGAATCCATGTTGATTCCTACGTAGTAGATTCTGGGTTTCCAGAAATGACATGATACGCGAGCAAAAAACATGTTCTAAAATTCTACAAGAGATCGACGTAAGAGATATAGGTCTATAGTTTTGCGCATCTGCTCGACGACCCTTCTTGAAGACTGGGACTATCTGTGCTCTTTTCCAATCATGTGGAACCCTCCGTTCCTCTAGAGACTTGCGGTACACGGCTGTTACAAGGGGGGCAAGTTCTTTCGCGTACTCTGTGTAGAATCGAATTGGAATCCCGTCAGGTCCAGTGGACTTTCCTCTATTGAGTGATTCCAGTTGCTTTTCTATTCCTTGGACACTTATTTCGATGTCAGCCATTTTTTCGTTTGTGCGAGGATTTAGAGAAGGAACTGCAGTGCGGTCTTCCTCTGTGAAACAGCTTTGGAAAAAGGTGTTTAGTATTTCAGCTTTACGCGTGTCATCCTCTGTTTCAATGCCATCATCATCCCGTAGTGTCTGCATATGCTGTTTCGAGCCACTTACTGAATAATCTTTAAACTGCCCTTGTGCATTGCACGAGTTTACAGCACATAATATTGCTTATAAACAGTTAACATAGAGTTAAATGCTGAACTTAAAGCAGTTCGTTACACTGGGGATGAAACTAATGGTATTTTCAAAGTAAGCAAGAATACATTTCATGCAGACAAAATTAAATACTGACGCAATACATTAATGAATACTTTGTGTGTAGTTCCGAGATATTTAGCAATACTGAAACTAAAAGTACTTACCTGTCATTTACAGCATGTCTCTTATAAGATATGATATGCCAATTTTACTAACACTCAGTCAGTGTAAATGTGGCTCGGCGAGAGCCAGTCCTGCAGAAATCCTTCAGTAGGCTACATCATATACTTTTCAGCCTCTTCAGCTTGTGATGTGGAGCAGTACTCCCACAAAAACCAATGTTCCAACGTGACTTTGTTGCTGCCTGATACAGTACATGTGGTCGCGCTCACAGCTTAACGTGAGACGAGATGCAGCTAAACTACAGTGCAGTGCAGCACAACCTCATATTTGAGTTAACATGTTCTTGTTTCTATAGTGGCAATATTTCTCTAGATGAACCCCCTTTGCAAATACACACATCAATAAGTTTTGCATCACCTCGGTTCTGGGAGTTTCGGTACCTGTGTAGAAATCTGAAATAGAGATCAACATAAACATTTCCTCCTGATATGGCGCGCGCCGCTAACCTGTGATCTTGTTCAGAGCGCGCACTGTAATCGATTATAGTTCGCTGTCCTGGTGCGGGTGGCGCTCCGGTGGCGATTTGCTATGACATCGCTGGCGTGCGTTTGCGGTGGCTGGAGGAAAGCGAGAGGGTAGTTGGTTTTCCGGGGACTGCACGGAACGTGAAGTTCGCTCTGCTGGACCTGCTAGTGACTAGCACTAAGGTTGTTGTGCCTCGCAACATGAGCAGAGTGGTCTGGGGCGGAGGCGACTCGCCGCTGTGCTGGCGATGCGGTGGTGATTAATTGGAGTCTGTGTACTTGTTCTTCCTGCCTGTCTGATGTGGAGGTCCGGTGGGGTCCTGTGATACTCTGGCCCGGAGACAACTAGTGGCTGAATTTTGGAGTCGTCTGCCAGGTTAGTGTGTGGGCTCGGCTGGCTCTTCAGATTTTCCCCTCGAAGCTCCAGCAGCGGATTCTGAACTTTCTGATGTGGGACGGTGTTATTGGAACCTTTTGCTGTGTTTGTGGCTCGTTACGATATTTGTTGGTACTAATTTATTTGCTCTACTGGAGTCCTGCCCGGAGTTGCGTTCATGTATGGTACATTTGGCAGTCGATGTGTTAGGTAAAGTCTGCCTAAGAATGGCGGTTTTGCACAGTATATACATAGTGGATTACTGCTGCTTGGTATATGTGGTCTTCTGGGACCTGAACAACACGATCTAGTCAATTTGGTTGTGTTACAGCATTAGTGGTATCTTCTGTATTTTGTATTGTGTTATTATTAACTAGGTGGAATAGTCGCGTTTCGTGTCGTTAAGGCACTTCTAAGACTGTGGTTTGACTATTCATGTGCGCTGGATTTTATTGTTTCGTTTTAGGAAGCGAGAATTGTTTGAGATTTGTGTGTGTTGGCTTCCGGGACTTGTTAAGAGCGCCCGAGTTATCGGTGCCGTGGTTACCATGTGCTGTCGGGATGTTATACAGCATTTTGAATTTTATCTTGTGTTCATATTATCTGTCGTGTGTTGCAGAACATAACCAAGGTGCGTAAGTGATGGGCAGTTGTGGGAGGCATGTCGGGGAGCTCTCAGCGCTTTATTTCGAGGACCGTTTCTAGTGGGAAGGCTCCAAAGTGTTGAGAGCTCGCTCGTCTGTGATTGCGTTGGGAGTTGCCCTCGCCCTTTGGTTGTACCAAATTATTTTGTTATTATATTTATTGGTTGTGTGTTGCGCTTCTTTCATTTTATGGTGCCAAGCGCCATTATCTTTCTCAAAGTTTTTATATAAATCATTTTAAATTGTAATGCCAAGTTAACTAATTATTGGATTTTCTCTTTTGGATAAACTCTAAAAGCACCATTGTAAAAGGTTCTTGATTTCATGGTGGCAAGCCGCCGTTATTGTTTTTAAAGCTCACTCTTTAACCATTTGTTAAGTTTTGTAAGTTATATGAATTTGTTGTTTTTCAAAACAGTTTAGTATTGGGCATTTAATAAATTGTGTACAGAGTCTGCTGTTTGGATATTATTGGGTGGTACTCCTTGGATAGTTGTCCTATAACAAAACACATTTCACCTCCCTTTTTATTGCTCATGAAAACCACACATTGCGTGTTGTACCACCAAACAGCGAGGTGATGGTCCACATTGCTGATGGGGGTGCGAATAGTCGTCCAGGAAGACGAATGCCTGCCCAATATGCTGCAGATATTGTTGCACTATCGGTCGGAGGATGGCATTATGGCGCCTTCCATGACCACCAGCGGCGTAAGACGGTCCCACAAAATGCCACCCCAAAGCAGAGAACCTTCACCTTATTGCACTCGCTGGACAGTGTGTCTTAGGCGTTCAGCCTGAGCGGATTGTCTCCCAAAACGTATCCGACGATTGTCTGGTTGAAGGCATATGCGACACTCATTGGTGAAGAGAACGTGATGCCAATCCTGAGCGGTCCATTCGGCATGTTGTTGGGACATCTGTATCGCGCTGCCGTGGTCGTCGGGAGTGAAGTCGCGCATCATGCAGCCTACTGCGCACACTATGAATCGTAACACGACGTCCTGTGGCTGCACGAAATCCATTATTCAACATGGTGGTGTTGCTGTCAGGGTTCCTCCGAGCCATAATCCATAGGTAGCGGTCATCCACGGCAGTAGTAGCCCTTGGGCGGCTTGAGCGAGGCATGTCATCGACAGTTCCTGTCTCTTTGTATCTCCTACATGCCCGAACAACATAGCTTTGGTTCACTCCGAGACGCCTGGACACTTCCCTTGTTGAGAGACCTTCCTGCAATGCGGACGCGATCGAACCGTGGTATTGACCGTCTGGGCATGGTTGAACAAGACAACAGGAGCCGTGTACCTCCTTCCATGTGGAATGACTGGAAGTGATCGGCTGTCGGACCCTCTCCATCTAATAGACGCTGCTCATGCATGGTTGTTTACATCTTTGGGCGGGTTTAATGACATCTCTGAACAGTCAAAGGGACTGTGTGTGTGAAACAATATCCACAGTCAACGTCAATCTTCAGGGGTTCTGGGTACCGGGGTGATGGAAAACGTTTTTTGGTATATGTATATTTAATAGAAGTCACTATTAAGTTACGCTGACATCATTAATTTACCTCTAATTTTCAATGATTGCCCTTCATTCAGTCCATCCTCTAAATCTTGATGATTGGCACACGTATATTTTAAGATGTCTTGCTTGTGAACGAATTTTTGCGCAATAAATAAAAATATTTTTGCGTCTATGATAACTCTTATTATATGTATTTTCTTGCATTTTTTATCAAATATATCATTTACTACACATCTTGTTGACGCACGGGTATAAATTATACGCACTCTTTGTGTGAGATCTAAAACATAAGTACTCCCAACCGAAACTGAAAAAAAAGTTGTTAACAAAACAAAATAATCTCCGGACATTGTTCTCTTGTTACAAAGATAATCTTAAAAGTCTATCTTTGCCGTCTTCTACGGCAATGTATAAATTTCTTATAGCTTATGAGGAAAACATTCATATAAATTAATAACGAGAAAAAATAAAAATGTATGATATTGCAAGAAAAAATAAAAAAGGTATCACACAAACGCTAATGTAAATAGCTAGCGGATTACAAGAAAGCAAGCCTGAAAGGCAGCCGTAAATTTTGCCGCCTTGTTTCTGCCCAGCAACACGAGCTTAGACACGGTGCTGCAGGCACTAGAGAGAGAGAGAGAGAGAGAGAAAGAGAGAGAGCAGGCGTTCAACTTTGTTCCCGGGTCAGTGTGTTCAGTGGCTTGCTGGGTTGGCTCCCACCTGCGATGCACAGTCACGTACCACGTACCATGTACCACGTACCCTGCCGAAGCACCGGCAGCCTGTTAGTGGCAGAGGCTGTTTCTGCTGCCCTCGAGAAACTCATTACGCGGCCTGCGAATTCCTGGAGCTGCTGCGGTCCCACCGAAAATATCTTGGTAGGCGAGTAAATTGTTACACCCTCTCCGAGGATATAGAAGTTGTCGGAAGAATTACCGTCAGAAATAACGCAATACAAAGCACAAAGTAGTAGCCGTTTGTTCCGTTCCTGTAAACAGTCATGCACTCTACTCTGAACGAGAGTTATTACGTGCTGGGAACGAACTTTACCTAAAGCTAGATAATGCGACGCTAGAAATAAGATCAGGTTTACAAAATATTGTGCCATTTTAAGGGCAATCGAAAAGTATTAATAGCACTAAAAGAAGTTCTATTACATCTTGAAATGAATTCACAGAAAGAAATATTCTTTCTCTGCGGGACTGACACGAGTCGTGTACTAAACTGAGGAATATGGTGTTCGGAAATTCC
The DNA here is from genome assembly GCF_021461395.2 of Schistocerca americana. Taxonomy (NCBI): domain Eukaryota; kingdom Metazoa; phylum Arthropoda; class Insecta; order Orthoptera; family Acrididae; genus Schistocerca; species Schistocerca americana. Next base: position 809,664,005 of record NC_060122.1, on the reverse strand, counting down.
CATTTCAAACTTCTAGGACTTGTAGAGGGGAGTGAGAAGATAATATTCCGAGTTGGAACCCATGTGCGGAAACGTACCGTTTCCTTATTACAGCCGTTTGAAAACATGTTTGTAACGCGACCACTTTTACAAGCAACTGTTAGGTGTGATCCAGTACATCACTTACCTTACAATTCCACTCATTAATAGCGAAAGAAAATATCCGTGTACTCGTTGACGATTTCTGTTCAGTGTGATGCAGTACGCACTCTTCCATTTCGGGTGTGCAGCGTCTTCTTGGACCACTACAGTCACGTCTGCTGACTACGAAGGTAGTCTTTCTCGAAGCCGTTGCGTAATTGCGGCAAAAAGTGTATGCGATGGACATTGTTACCGTGGGCTTCGCACATTCAGAAGGCTCATGTCGGCGTATATGAGACTCAATCAGGTCGCACAGATGAAGTAGACGTCAAATAAATGACACCAGCCGATGCGATGTAACAAGCTGCTCCCCTCCCCCCCCCCCCCCCCCACCCTCCCTACATGACTACACTGCTGCAAACATGTTTTCAAACGGCTATAACACGGAAATCTTATGTTTCCGGACTTTGATTCCTATTGAAAATATTATGTACACACTGCCATCAATAAATCCTAAAAGTCCGTAACGAGAATTTTCGAACATCCTGTACGTATTCCACTTTTTTTTCTTTGTTGTACTAACCGTATACTTCCGTCCCATTAATTTTTATCACTGCATTTTGCTGATAACTTGCGAAGACAACACTGTTTGAGGAAGATGATGTTCTGGAAAATGGCATATTTGGTACGATAAATAATGTTTAAATCGCAATGTAGCTAGATGGTTCCAGAACATCTTGCGGAGTGATTCTGGCTTATCACTATAAATCTACACGAAACATTGAAGAGGCATTTAGATAAAAAATTTCCCCTCGTTGTTCTGCATATAATTTAATAAATAATGATTTTTTCTTCGCTAGCAATACAGACCCGACGCCGCAGGACAATACACAGGAAGAAAGACGAATTATACTCGTATGTGACGCATACTTATTCTTCGGAAAATATGAGAAATTTTAAATAAGTTTTTTATCTTACGTTTAACAACAGAAGGTGTAATTGTTTGAAACCGGTATAAAATTATTGGGTCTTGGAAAAGCTAAAAACTAAATAGTGTTACAGATTCACTGATTCAAGGGATCATCGATGAGTGCATAAAGCCTTAAAAACGACGGAGATAAATATTGATTACATAAAAGAAGTGAGTGAATCGTGCGTAGGTTTTCATAAATGCGTGAAAGAAACATTCGAGAAAGGAAGAAAAGTTCTGTTGAGAGCTGGAGAGGTGTCAACAAGCATGCGGAGCTAGGTTTTCGATTTTCAAAACATTATTTTCACAATATATCGATGCAATAGGAAATGACTATTAAATGTAACCTAAATGTATTATATATTATGTACTAAATGTAATGTAAGCTATTAAATATAACTCATGTTTATGTAATAGTACACAGTGTTTCTTTACAAAAAAGGATGTGCAACAACTAAAAATACAAGCAACTAAAAATACGCCAGCCGTAGTGGTCGAGCGGTTCTAGGTGCTTCAGTCCGAAACCACGCGACTGCTACGGTCGCAAGTTCGAATCCTGCCTCGGGCATGGATGTATGTGATGTCGTTAGGTTAGTTACGTTTAAGTAGTTCTAAGTCTAGGGGACTGATGACATCAGCTGTTAAGTCCCATAGTGCTTAGAGCCACTTGAACCATTTGAACTAGAAATACAAACACAAATGCTTTGGAAGTACTTTAAAATATATGAAGTTTCGGTACTGTTGACTATTGTCATTCAGCGGTTCTGCTCCTTGCACAGCCTTTATCTACCAATATGCCTGTAGGTCTGAAGACGATCATGTGATGATCGAAACCGGTCACCTTTTAATAAACGTGCCTTGCGATCTAGACTGTTATAATTAATTTAGAACATAATATTTTGAGCTCTGATACCTCCAACCACGTTTACAAAAATAACATTTTCTTGTTATTTCCACTCTGTAGATTATACTCTCATCTGTTATTTTGCTGCCCAAATAACAATTATTTGAGTAGAAAAATGACTGGCGAGGGTTCAAGTGCAGACTTGCAATGGTAATAAAAGAATTTGTGTTAAAGCGTATCCTTTCCTATAGAGTTTAAATTAAATTGTTAGGAAGCCATTTATGAAGACAGTTGTCTAGAGCAGTTTTCCGCGATCAGTATGGGACCAAAAAGTGAAGAGTGTGACGAGAACATTTACATACTATTGTAAGAAATTAAGGGATTTCGATTTCAGGCATACTGCTAATTTGTATGTTTTTAAGGGAATTAAATATAATTTACTTCCTTCGATTTTAAGTAAGACGATAATTGTAATTCTTTAATTATTTAATACATTCTGATAACTGTTATACCTTCATACAAAGTAAAAGTAATTTGTTTACTCACCATTGTTGTTACACTTTACCTGTTTTAAGTTAATTGTATTCTCGCCCATACAACTGCACTGGCACGTCGATAGGGTAAGAGTTCTTTATAGCACCGCATCTTTTGTGTACGGCCGGCTACATATGATTTCTCTTATTACTTTTGCTGCCTTGCTTTGATAGTTGTTCCAGTTTTAGCCGCTCCTTAAACTTTGTATCGCCGCCGAAGGACCCACACATTTCAGACGACAACATAGTATTTCAGTTCAACTATATTTTCGTTATTCTGTCGTTGGCTTTCCACTGTTCGAGTATTTCAGTTCAGTTTTGTCACTGATGTGGTGCGGAGTAGTGCGAGTATTGTGATTGCTGCACCACTGTTTACTGTTAGTGTTGTTATACTATTTTTTCCGACATGTGTAAGTTCGTTTTTCGGAATGGCCCATCCTCAAGCGCAAGAACAGAAAATATTTCATAGGCAATCTATGGGTAATTATCTGTCTTACGGGTCTTTCTATATTTTGTGGTGTCAAAACATGCCCAATCCCCGAGTGTGTTGTGTCTGGTGGAAAAACTCAGTAATGCTGCTGTGGTTCCCAGTAAATTGAAACGACCTTTGTCAACAAATCATCCCTCTCTGTTAAGTAAAGATGTGAATTATATTCGTCGGTTGTTGGAACAAAATAAAGCTGATGACTACGTGGGTTCATGTTTCGTAAAAGGTATGGGAACGTAGCAATAAAGTTGCCGAACGTACCGTAAAGGCCAAAAAATTACACGAAATAAGAGAAACTATGTTAACGCCCACGTGTAAAGAAATGGTAAAAATAGTCCTTGCTTCAGCAGCTGCTACCGAAATTCAAAAATTCCTCTCTCTGCTGACACCATCAGTAGCCGATTTAATGAAATGCCCAGTGACACAGAAGACATTTTGAAGGAGGAAATAATGAGCAGTCCTAAGTTCTCACTTCAGATCGACGAGTTCACCGATACAGACGGTCATGCACGACTTTTTTCCGACATAAGGCATATTGATTGGGATGTAATGTTAAGTAATCTCCGAATGGGGGGGGGGGGGGGAGGACAGGGGAGAATAATTCGTGCGCCTAAAGAATATTCGGTCTATAATGAATTAACTTGATAGAATTGTGGTAGAGTTTGTACAGACAGAACAGCTTCTCTGACAGGCCGAGTGAAAGAGTTCGCAGGTGAAGTACACGATGAAAACCCGAAGTTACGAACTGCCCATTGTCTCACTCATCGTGAAGTCACTTTTTTATGTCTTTGTCATCTACTCTGAAAATTGTGATGGACGAAGCAGTGAAATCCGTGATCCTCATCAAATCGCAAGCCATAAATATGCGGCTGTTTAACGTTTTGGGTCAAGAAAGGGGATCAGAGTACACGACTCTTCTGGTACATACATAATTACAATGATTATCTCGAGGTAAAGTGTTAACACGAATGTTTGAACTTACTGATGAAATACTTACATTTTTTGCAACTGAAGGGCGTGTTTATGCAGATTTATTTGTATATGATGCATGGGTATCTAACTTGTCACGTCTTTTGGATGTTTTCGTACACTGGAAAGAAATAAAAAGAAAAACATAAAACATAAATGACATTACTTTGCCTGGTATGGACAATACTAGCCAGTAAGATGATGTTAAGAACGATATTTTCTGTTTGATTTAAAATATAACTTTTTTGTATGCAAGGTCTTTTACTTCACTGGGTAGGCTATATGTCACCTGTGGAAAACGTGAACATTATTGCGGAACCCTTGCATGCATTCATGCTTGTATCATCCGTGACGGCGTTGGCATCGTCCTGCAGGATAACCGAGCGTGTCAGAATCGCGACAGCTTGAGAAGCGCGACAGTCAACTCAGGTTGTGGTCTCGATCACCGAATTTGCCTGACCTGAACCCGGAGGTGGCCAAGACGTTATTAAACGGGTGATCATAAAATATTGGGTCACCACTGTACATACTTGTTCTGAGTAGACTGGTGTGCTCTGTCTTAGGTAGCGTGCCCTGTAAATGTAAATGTATTAAGTGAAATTCTTTATATATATTATGATTATAGATGCAGCTAGCATATGTTCCTTGCTAATACACACCCAATAACTCTCCTTTATTGGTGAAGTGGCAGTGTGGGAAATCCAAGTCACACTAATAAGTGGCGAGAACCACCAGGGACCTAAGCTGTGAAACCAGTGTTGATGATGATGATTGCGACTGTGTGTCAAATGTGAACTGCTATTGGTACATCGACTGCTGTGCTCGTTAAGTTAGTTTTAGTTGTATTAAGTATCGTAATTTATTAAGAGTGTATAGAACTAAATATAAGCCGCAACTCAAGCGGGTGGGAAAAAAAAACGAAATAAAAAATTTGCCAAATACGAATATCACTGGCGCACTGAGGGTTCCGTACAAACTTAATGAAGTTAATTAAGTTTACAGAGAGTTAATCCATTCCTGGGGTCGCGAATCTCGACCATTTTTGCCTGTTATCGATATTAATACTGGAAGATATCGAGCCCAGGAATTCCAAAAATTTCGAGAATGTTTCAATTTCAAGTTTTAAAATGAAAAAGAAATATTTTTTCGTGTGATACGATTACAAATTATAAATTTTGTGCTTATTTTCCTTTAACTGATAGTGTAAAATCTTTCTTCTTGCCAAATTTCATGATTTTAGACCAACGGGAAGTACCTCACAGGTTTTGATGAGTGAGTACGTGAATATCAAAATATGTGACATAAACGGCCGTATCTTTTGACTTAGAAGCTTCAATTTCTTACGTCACCAAGGGGCCATAGACCTCAATATGTGACATAAAATTCGACTTCATGCATCTACCACTTCCTGAGAAAAAGGGTTTTTAACAGTCGGACAAACAGACAGACAAACAGACAACAAAGCGACATTGTAAAGCTTCCGTTTCACCGATTGAGGCACAGGACCCTAATAAACTTAAAAGCATTCCCACAGATCAAATAATCAATGCTTTTTATTTGATACGTATAGAAGTTTACTAGATGAAGTCGCTTTACTATTCTGGGCAGTAAATCAACCAGCCTCGTAACTTGATTCCGGACGAGGCTCAATAAATCTTTTTATTTTTCAGGCCAGTACATAAATGAGTGAAGGAATTTGCCTCCAAATGAAAATCAGTAACAGTTCACGTTACAGTGCGGATAACGGGACAATTATGATAGTCTTGCAAGTATAAACCATCATTGTAGCATGTTATGAGAGAATTAAGTAAAGAGAGCAACTCAAATTTAAACACACTCACTTATACGACATGAAGACACAGCACAAATTTTATTTGTGTATCTATAAATTTCAGCTCATAGCGGAGTTCAAGATATTTGAAAGTAGGCGCCTGTATTCTGTGAATGTAACAGGTAACACCATCTGTTAGAGTCATAAGAACTATTTTCATAAATGTCATTTTCATGTATGAAGAAACTCGTAAATGCTGATGTTCTCACTTTCGTGATTAATTCTTTCAAAAGATTGATGATGTAGAAATCATTACATATGAAGTGAAAGCAAATCCAGCACGTATAACAAATTAACACAGCTGTAAAGAAGCTGCACTCGCTAAGCATAGACTTTATTATTGTAATAGCTCCGAGTACAGTTACAGTCTGTGGCAGTTGGTTGTTGTGAGATATGCTCAGAATACAGCAGCAACACGTTTTTGATATTAAAGAAATGCATAACGGGAATTTACCTGTAACATGACAATACGCACGAATATTAGAAGAAGAGGAAGGCCACTATGAAATCATTAATGTGACATTGCCATAAAACGAACGATGAAGGACACAAAGGTCATCTGCCACTAAAACACCATCACGATGTCAACCCAGCTAACTGACCAATTTGTTTATAAGGTTCTGTTTCCCCAGAAATAACAATCTTTTTATTTTAAATGGAGACACTAAAGTTCATTAAAAGCAGTATAATGGATACGTGTTTTACTTGACTATTTTTCTAACGCACTTTCATAAAACATTTCGGACTGGATCAAGTAGAGCGTACTGTTTTGCTATTGCAGCAAGTTGATAGAATCAAAAACTGCACAGTATTCCTCGTACAAATAATTATCTTGCTTAATTCATAATTAATAGCTTAGTTGTACGTGTGAGAGTGTGAGTGATTATTACATGTGCTATGACTGTAAGTGACTGTGTAATTGAAAGCGACATAAGCAATATCGGAGTGTATAATTTCACGGCGATATGTACTAATAAAGTTGCTCGGGCTTCCAGCCGCGTCAAGTGGTTTAAAATCCACGAGCTTTCGGGCGAGTACTCCTCGGACATTCTCAAGTGGTGACTGTCTTCTGGTTGCTGCTGCCGTCCTTGAATAGCCGCCCTGCCTTCCCGCTCCAGCACCATATATGATAATGTTTGCGTTGTCCAATCGCCGCGCACGCTTCAGCCGTCCGATGGCCGTGTTCCACGCTGTGCTTAGTTGCAGGCATCCGGCTCTATTTAGCGTGTTGTCAAAAATTTTAATTTGGATCGCTTCTTTTATTATGCTATCCCAATAACTGTTAGTCCGTGTGATAATAGATGTCTCGTCGAATGCAATACGATGACCGTTTTCTAAAGCTTGTTCTGCTACCGCTGATTTCTTTGGGCACCGTAGACGAAAACATCTCTCGTGTTGTAGACAGCGCTGTTCAATGGTACGAACATTAGCTTCACTTGTTGCCAATCTGTTCGTGGAGTACTTTGACAACATCGCCCTGGACACGGCTCCTGAAAAGCCCAGTTGCTTTTATCGTTACGTCGACGAAACGTTCATTGTCTGGTCTCATAGATGGAGGAAGCTGAGAGAAATTCTTGGACCACGTCAACAACATCCACGACAACATCAAGTTCACGATGGAGATAGAGACAGATGGTGCCTTGCCGTTCCTTGATGTCCTAGTCCACCGTAAAGCAAATGGGTGTCTCAGCCACAGCGTTTACCGGAAACCCACCCACACAGACCTATCTCTGCACGCTAACAGCTATTACCATCCGTCGCAGAAACGTTCTGTTCTGAGGATCTTAGTGCGTCGAGCCGAAACCGTCTCAGACTCTGAAAACTTGCCGAAGAAACTGAGCCACTTACGGAAAGGAAAACGACTACAACAACCGCCAGATTTCGCAAGCTATCTTTCCGAAAATATGTAAGCAGAAAGACTGCAAGGAGGACCCAAAGAAGTTTGTGTTCTTGCCGTTCTGTGACTCGATAGTAGTAAAGATATGCCGCCTCCTAAATAGGCATAAAATCGATTCAGTCCTCAGGGCTACAGGAAAAATTCGACAACTCTTGAGGCCTGTGAAAGACGACGTAGGCCTCAGAACGCCAGGAGTATAGGAAACACCACGTGGGTGTGGACGATTCTGTATCTGACAGACTGCGTACCATTGAACAGCGCTGAGTAGAACACGAGAGATGTTTTCATCTAAGGTGCCCAGAGAAATCAGCGGTAGCAGAGCATTAGAAAACGGTCATCTTATTGCATTCGACGAGACATCTATTATCACACGGACTAGCAGTTATTGAGATAGCGTAATAAAAGAAGCGATCGAAATAATTTGTGACAACACGCTCAATAAAGACGGCGGCCTGCAGCGTGGGAACTGGTCATCAGAAGGTTGAAGCGGGCGTGGTGGCCGCACAACGCAAACATTACCATATATGGTGGCGGAGTGGGTACCAGTGACGTCACGGAAGACAGTGCGGCTATATAAGGACGGCAGCAGCAACCAAAAGACAGTCACCACTTGACAATGGCCGAGGAGTACTCGGCCGAAAGCTCGTGGATTTTAAACCACTTGACGCGGCTGGAAGCCCGAGAAACTTTTATTAGCAGCAATATCGTTTGGAGACTTTCACCAGCACTCCAGAAGTTTTCTTTATCACTAATTTAAAAACTGTAAGTACATGCACAAGAAGCATTATTTTTCCGTCCACTTGAAATTTAGTTAGCGTTAGGTGGTCTTATCTATTGTTACATTTTCACACAGATCGGTACTACTAAGTTAGAAAATCCCGACAACCGCGTTGTAAGCAATTAATTTGTACGTTTCTGTTTGGAACTCGTGTAGAAAGATTTGGCGCCTGAGTGCAGGTAACCTTACTACGTTATCTGTTTGGCGGGACTACATAACCGAGAGCCGCCGCAGGCGCGCCCTCACAGGGGTGATGCGGGCTGTAGGCTGTAGGCGCCTAATGCAAAGCGGAACCGCACGAGGGGGGGCCCTTCCTTCCGCTGCCCGGCCGTTAATGCGACCTGCCGGGACAATCTGGCTCGACAGGTGGCTCTGCAAGCGGAGGCGCCGTGGAAGGCCAGTCCTGAGCGACGCCTGCTGGGTACACGCAGGGCTTGCCGGGGGTTTAAAGGATACCAGCGTTCACAGATGTGTCAACGTCAGTTCACGACGGTGTACTCATCGACAAACGTCTCTGCACGCGTACATAAAGTACGTTCGTGTTTCCAATCCTTGCTTATTGTAAGTGAGCATCGGAGTGCATGGCACAAGCAAAGAGCGTCACTAACACTTTCACGTCGTAACCATACTCAAGTCTAACTCCGAAAGCAGGGGCGATAAGTAAGCACAATAATTAGAAACGAAATTACATTTATTATGAATACCAACCGTACAGCCGGACGGAGAGTGCTGCTGTTTATACAAACACTGAATACTTTTATTGCTGTTGTTTACACGCACATAATATTCCAGAATATACCAGCAATACACCTACATCTACGTGATTACTCTGCTGTTAACAGTAAAATGCCTGGGAGACGGTTCAATGAACCTCCTTCAAGCTGTCTCTCTACCGTTCCACTGCCGAACGGTGCGCGGGAGAAACGAGCAGTTAAATTTTTCTGTGCGAACCCTGATTTCTCTTATTTTGTCGAGATGATCATTTCTCCCTATGTAGGTGGGTGCCAACAGAATGTTTTCGTAATCGGAGGAGAAAACTGATGATTGAAAATTCATAAGAAGATGACGACGCAACGAAAAACGCCTTTGTTTCAATGACTGCCACTCCAATTCACGTATCATGTCTGTGGCACTATCTACCCTATTTCGCGATAATACAAAACTAGCTGCCCTTCTTTGAACTACTACGATGTCATCCGTGAGTCTCACCTGATGCGGATCCCACACCGCACAGCAATACTACAGAATATGACAGACGAGAGTGGTGTAAGCAGTCTCTTTAGTAGAGCTGTTGCACCTTCTAAGTGTTCTGCCAATGAATCGCAGTCTTTGATTTCCTCTACCCACAACATTATCTATCTTATCGTTCCAATCTAGGTTACTTGTAATTGTAATCCCTAAGCATTTAGTAGAATTTACAGCCTTCACATTTGTGTGACTTGCCGCGTAATCGAAATTTAGCGGATTTCTTTTAGTACTCATGTTTATAACATTACACTTTTCTTTATTCAGGGTCAATTCCCACTATTCACACCATACAGATATCTTATCTGAATCACTTTTCAATTCGTTTTGGGCATGTGATGACTTTACCAGACGGTAAGTACAGCATCATCTGCAAACAACCTAAGAAGTTGGTTGGTTGGTTTAAAGATTAAAGGGACCAAACTACAAAGGTCACCGGTCCCAACCTAAGAAGGCTACTCAGATTGTCTCCTACGTCATTAATATAGATCAGGAATAATAGAGGGCCTATAACACTTCCCTGGGGAACTCCGAATATTACTTCTGTTTTACTCGATGACTTTCCGTCTATTACTAAGTACTGAGACCTTTCTGACAGGATATCAAGAATCCAGTCGCACAACTGAGGCGATATTCCATAGGCACGAATTGGTTCAAATGGCTCTGAGCACTATGGGACTTAACATCTGTGGTCATCAGTCCCCTAGAACTTAGAACTACTTAAACCTAGCTAACGTAAGGACATCACACTCATCCATGCCCGAGGCAGGAGTCGAACCTGCGAACGTAACAGTCACGCGGTTCCGGACTGAGTGCCTAGAACCGCACGGCCACCACGGCCGGCCAAAGGCACGCAGTTTGGTTAGATGACGCTTGTGAGGGACTGTGTTGAAAGCCTTCTGGAAATTTAAAAATATGGAATCAATTAGACATCACCTGTCAATAGTACTCATTACTTCGTGAGTAATAAAGAGCCAGTTGTGTTTCACAAGATCGATATTTTCTGAATCCGTCCTGACTATGCGTAAATAAATTGTTTTCTTCGACGTAGTTCATAATGTTCGAACACAGTATATGTTCTAAAACCCTAATGCAAATCGACGTTAGTGATATGGGCCTGTAATTCAGCGGATTACTCCTATTACCCTTTTTGGGTAATGGTGTCACTTGAGCCGTTTTTCAGGCTTTAGGTACTGACCTTTCTGTGAGCCGGCAGTTGTATATAATTGCTAAATATGGAGCTATTGTATCAGCATACTCTGAAAGAAACCTGACTGGTATACAACCTGGAGGCCTTGCCTTTATTAAGTGGTTTAAGCTGCTTTGCTACACCGAGTGTATCTACTTCTATTATATAAGATATCTGAAGAACCTTTCAGGTAGGATAAGTGTTAGATAATAAATAATTACGTGTGGTCGAATTTTCACTGTCGACCCATATCACTCCAGGAAAAACCGCTAACCCATACGATACAGAGCATACACCACAGCTGGCTCCAATGTATTGTCTACGCACAGTGTTGATTTATGTGACTGCCTAACAAGTCAAGGAAGACAACTTACGTAAAAACAAAAATGTTCTATACTTGAGTTTATCACGAAATAGCAAGAAGATATTATCGCGAATATAGAAGCAGATATACGAAATATCCCTAAGGCAACCGCGAATGCAATTCGAATTGAAACCACTAGAGTTTTAAGTCACAGTAGACCTCTAGAAAGTAATTTAACAAAAGGTGAGAGGAAGGCTCTTATGGATTTGAATGCAGATGAAGAAATAGTGGGTCTTCCTGCAGATAAAGGGAACGCTACTGTTGTTATGAATACAGAAGATTACCGAAAGAAAATTTTGAACCTTTTAACGTCAGGACAGTATAAAAAACTTACGAGGGATCCTACAGCCAGTGTACTTAGGAAAACAAATAATTTAAGTCATCTACCTCTATCCGACAAGAAGATAAAAGAACTTTGTTGAAAAGTGAAGCTATGTGTCCTCGATTATATGGTGTACCTAAAATTCATAAAATAGATTTTCCTTTAAGACCAATAGTCAGTGCCATTAATTCTCCCACTTACGAAATAGCAAGATACTTAACAACTTGTTTACAACCATTTATTGGAAAAACTGACTCATATATAAAAGACTCGCGTCATTTTATTGAAAAACTAGAGGGACTAACTCTGGCCCCTGAAGATATTCTTGTAAGTTTTGACATTGTGTCCTTATTCACAATGATTCCTGCTAACGAAGTTATGATTTTCATAGCGGATATTTTTCCAGAAGAGTTGACTGTTCTTTTCAGACATTGTATTACATCAAGTCAGTTCCAGTGGGATAATGAATTTTATGAACAACTTGATGGAGTAGCAATGGGTAATCCATTAGTCCCTGCGATTGCCAATCTTTACATGGAAAAAATTGAACAATCAGTCCTAGACAAAGTTAATAACAAACCATCTCGTTGGTATCGATATGTAGATGACACATTTGTGGTTTGTTCCCATGGCAGAAAGGCCTTGGACAATTTCTTTGATTATCTAAATAAAATTCACCCAAAAATACAGTTTACCATGGAAATAGAAAAGGATAACAGAATATCTTTCTTGGATGTCTTAGTTATGAGACGGTCCGATAGAAGCTTGGAATATAAAGTTTTTCGGAAGGCAACACATACGGACAGATATTTACATAAAAATTCTAATCATCATCCACAACAAAAAGAGGTGTCATAAAAAGTCTTGTCGATCGAGCGGAACAGATATGTACACCTGAACATTTGGATGCTGAAGTGAAACATCTGAAGCAGGCTTTTGAAAAAAAACGGCTACTCAAGAAAAGAGATAAATAGAATTTTGCGTCCAAGGAATAAACCAAAAGATAAGAATGAACCACAACGACAGAAAAATACAGTAGTTCTCCCTTTTATTAAAAAAGTAACAGATCGGATCGGTAAGATTTTACGAAAAAATGACATAATACCTGTCTTTAAACCAACAAAGAAAGTAAGTCAAGTACTACGATCTGTGAAAGATAAACGCCCTCCCCTGTCGACATGTGGTGTGTATAAAATTCCATGTACCTGTGGTAAAGTTTATATTGGTACTACCAAAAGAAGCGTAAACACACGACTGAAAGAGCATAAAAGTCTTTGTCGACTTGGAAAAATAGAAAAATCAGCTGTAGCGGAACATGCTCTTCAACCAGGCAACCACCAAGTGAAGTTTTCGGACACCGAAGTTTTATCTACAACGTTAAGTTACTATCCACGGCTATATAGAGGAGCTATTGAAATTTATAAACATCACGATAATTTTAATAGGAAAGAGGAGGCTATGAAACTTAGCGATATGGGGACAGTGGCTCTACAAAATTGCTAACAATTTTTATCTTTGACAAGGTGGTAATCGATAGTCAACCTTATCTTTGCTATGGATTATCACTGCTCATCACGTGTCACCTGAACCACGCCTCCCTTTCTCACAATATATAAGTCGCTCTCAGACACCCGACCAGTCAGTCGGCAAGACTCAGCGGAGCAGCGCCTCTGAGGAAGTCCAGCGCAGCCTGGACGAAACGTAAGGAGCAGAAAAGTTCTTGGACCACGACCTCACATCCCGAAAAGTATATCAACAGCTATGTCATCCGGTCGTGAAAGACTTCATTCTACATACTTAAGTACAACTAAATCCACACCGACACCCCGAAAGCCTCCGTACGATGATTTCCTTTCCTGTTCCACTTTCAAACAGAGCGAGGGAGAAATGACCGTCTATATGACTCCGAATGAGCCCTAATTTCTCGTATCTTATCTTCTTGGTCCTGTCGCGCAGTGTGTGGTGGCAGCAGCAGAATCGTTCGCCAGTTAGCTACAAATTTCGGTTCTCTATATTTTCTCAATAGTGTTCTTCGAAAAGAATGTCGCGTTCCCTCCAGAGATTCCCATTTGAGTTCCCGAAGCATCTCCGTAACGCTTACAAGTTGTTTGAACCTACCAGTTACAAATCTAGCAGCCTACCTATGAGTTGCTTCGATGTCTTCCTTCAGTTCGACCTGGTACGGATCTTGGACGCTCGAACAGTACTCAAGAACAGGTCGCACCAACGTCCAATATGCAGTCTGCTTTACATGTGAACCAAGATTTTCCTAAAATTCTCCCAATAAACCGAAGTCGACCATTCACCTTCCCTACCACAGTTCTCACATCCTCGTCCCATCTCATATCGCTTTGCAACGTTACGCCCAGATATTTAAACGACTTGACTGTGTCAAGCAGGACACTAGTAATACTATAACCGAACATTAGATCTATATCTACATCATATTCCGCAAGCCACTTAATGGTGTGGGGGAGGGTACTTCGGTGCCACTATCAGACCCCCTCCCCCCCAACCCTGTTCCATTCGCGAATAGTGCGTCGGAAGAATGATTGTCAGTAAGCCTCTGTATTGGCTCTAATTTCTCGAATTTCCTTCTCGTGGTCAATACGCGAGATGTATGTGCGGGGAAGTAATATGTTGTCTGACTACTCCTGAAAAGTGCTGTCCCGAAATTTCAATAGTAGATCTCTCCTTGATGCACAACGCCTCTCTTGTAACGCCAGCTAAACGATTCCGTGACGAAACGCGCCGCTTTTCGTTGGTTCATATAGCTCTGAGCACTATGGGACTTAACATCTGAGGTCATCAGTCCCCTAGAACTTAGAATTACTTAAACCTGACTAACCTAAGGACATCACACACATCCATGCCCGAGGCAGGATTCGAACCTGCGACCGTAGTGGTCGCGCGTTTCCAGACTGAAGCGCCTAGAACCGCTCGGCCACACCGGCAGGCCCGCTTTTCGTTGGATCTTCTCCATCTCGTCTATCAGTCCTACCTGACAGGGATTCCAGATAGTTGCACAATACTCAAGAATCGGGCGAACAAGCACCTTATAAATCACTTCTTTCGTGGATGAGTTACATTTCCTTAAGATTCTTCCGATGAATCTGAGTCTGGTGTCTGCTTTTCCCACTATCTGTTTCATATGTTCATTCCACTTAAGGTCGCTCTGGATAGTTACGCCTTGATATTTTACGGCAGACGCTGTCTCCAACTGTTTGTCATCAATGGTGTAGCTGACAGTACTGCATTTCTTTTGCTATGTATACTCAATATGTTACATTTATTTACGTTCAGCGTCAACTGCCAGAGTTTGCACCATTCATCAATTCTCTGAAGGTCGTTCTGCAAATTCTTACTATCTTCTGGCGTTGCTACTTTGATGTAGATAACTGCATCATCTGCGAATAGCCCTAAAGAGCATCCGACGCTTTCTGCTAGGTCATTTGTATATATTGTAAACAGCAACGGTCCTATCACACTTCCCTGTGGTTCTGTACATCTGTCGATTTAGTTCCATTAAGAGCGACGTGTTGAGTTCTATCTGCAAGAAAGTCTTGAATCGAATCATAAGTCTGCTCCGATACTCGGTAAGCTCGTATTTGTTTTATTAAACGTCAATGCGGGACGGTGTCAAACGCCTTACTGAAACCAAGGAAGGATCCTTTATTGCATGATTATATGATAGCGGAACAAACACTGGTAGCAGTTACTTCTGTAAAATATCTGGGGGTATGCGTGCGGAACGATTTGAAGTGGAATGATCATATAAAATTAATTGTTGGTAAGACGGGTACCAGGTTGAGGTTCATTGGGAGAGTCCTTAGAAAATGTAGTCCATCAACAAAGGAGGTGGCTTACAAAACACTCGTTCGACCTATACTTGAGTATTGCTCATCAGTGTGGGATCCGTACCAGATCGGTTTGACGGAGGAGATAGAGAAGATCCAAAGAAGAGCGGCGCGTTTCGTCACAGGGTTATTTGGTAACCGTGATAGCATTACGGAGATGTTTAGCAAACTCAAGTGGCAGACTCTGCAAGAGAGGCGCTCTGCATCGCGGTGTAGCTTGCTCGCCAGGTTTCGAGAGGGTGCGTTTCTGGATGAGGTATCGAATATATTGCTTCCCCCTACTTATACCTCCCGAGGAGATCACGAATGTAAAATTAGAGAGATTAGAGCGCTCACGGAGGCTTTCAGACAGTCGTTCTTCCCGCGAACCATACGCGACTGGAACAGGAAAGGGAGGCAATGACAGTGGCACGTAAAGTGCCCTCCACCACACACCGTTGGGTGGCTTGCGGAGTATAAATGTAGATGTAGATGTAGATGTAGAACACGGCATCAACCTGAGCGCCGTTGTACACTGCGCTGTGGATCTCACGGAGGAACAGAGCGAGCTGAGTTTCGCAGGATCTCTGTTTGCGGAATCCATGTTGATTTTTATAGAGGAGATGTTCATTTTCCAAAAACGTCACAATTATTGAGCGTAAAACATGTTCTATAATTCTACGACAGATTTGCCGTCAACGATATAGGTCTATAATTGTGTGCATCTGTCTTATGTCCTTTCTTTTTCCTGTCGTTAGGTACCTTTCATTGTTCAAGCGATTACTGCTAGGAGGGGATCAAGTTCTTTCGCATAATCTTTATAGAATCTTACAGATATCTCATCTGGTCCTGAAGCCTTTCCACTACTAAGCGATTGTAGCTGCTTTTCAATTCCGCGATCGGTTTTCTCAGTATCTGCCATTTAAATGTTCGTAGGACGATTGAAAGGAGGGACAGTGTTACGATCTTGCACGATGAAACAGATTTGTTCTTTCTTCTCATGCGCATTAACTTACATTTTTCCACATCTAGAGCTAGCTGTCATTCATTGCACCAACTAGAAATTTTCTCTAAGTCGTATCCTCCTAAACTTCGACACCATACCGTACACCACAACATCATCAGCAAACAACCGCAGACTTCTGCCCACCCACTCCACCAAATCATTTTTATATACAGAGAACAACAGCAGTCCTATCACATTTTCCTGCGGCACTCCTGGCGATACCCTTGTCTCTCATGAACACTCGCCGTCGGAGACAATGTACTATTACTTAAGAAGTCTTCGAGCCACTCACATATCTGTGAAATTATTCGTTATCCTCCTACCTTCTTTGACAGCCTGCAATGAGGCAGCGTGTCAAATGCATTTCGGAAATCTAGAAATACGAAATCTGCCTGTTGCCCTCCATCCGTAGTTCGCAGTGCGTCATATGAGAAAAGGGCCAGCTGTTTCGTACTAGCGATGCTTCCTAAAACCGCGCTGATTCGTGGTCATAAGCTTCTCAGTCTCAAGAAAAATTTATTATCTTCTTACTGAGAATATGTCCGTCCCCGGTATCTGAATGGTCAGGGCGACAGAATGTCAATCCTAAGGACCCGGGTTCGAGTCCCAGCTGGGTCGGAGATTTTCTCCGCTCAGGGACTGGGTGTTGTGTTGTCCGTATCATCATCATTTCATCCCCTTCGAAAGACTTGCACCCGGCGAACGGTCTACCCGACGGGAGGCCCTAGTCACACGAGGACTGAGAATATGTTGAAGGATTCTGCAGCAAACCGAAGTTACGGATAATAGTCTGTAATTTTGCAGGTACGTTCTTTTACCCTTATTATATATACTAGCTGCTACCGTTCTTATACAACCGCGCTGCTATATAAGGACGGTAGCAAGAGCTAACCACTTGACAATGACCGAGGTGTACGCGGCCGAAAGCCCGTGGATTTTAAACCACTAAACGGGGCTGGAAGCTGAGAGAATCATATAAACGAAAAAATGGATAGGAAAAAGTATAAAACTGGAAATGCGGACACCTGGAAACCGAAAGATGGCGGGACGGAATCCAGGTCTGACCATGGATTTTGTTCATTTTGCCTTTAAGCTACCTTCACCTCTCAATAATCTCATGGTTCGCCAAGAACAACACGTGGTTCTGATTTTGTGTTAAATTGTAGGTCCCCTTTCCCCGGTTGTATAACTGGGGGAGGTTAGGAACTCGCAAGTCACCAAAGTGTCCTCCAATAGATTTCTTTCACCAGGCCGTTGAACCGCATGGAACTGTTATCATTATCGACTTCAGCATGAAGTGCATCCCTTGTTAGGCCAAATATATCTGAGACGCGAAATTTCCTATTAGTCTTCACGACCTGTGGTTTGAAAATGGCGTAGATGCATGATGGGATACCGGCACATTTTTCTGCTGACGCGAGACGGCACCAAAGCCGCTAACAGCCTACAAGATGGATAAATCGTGCAAGGACTGCAGCTTGGTTTCCGAGAGTACCTACACAATCCTGTGGATTTTTCTGTGTGCAATCGTCTCAGATGTGAAGTGTAGAGCACTCCTGTATAGACGAAAACGCTGAAGCAGCGAATCCTACAGTCTTACTTTCATTTACAACTACTTCTATTCTCCGAAGCCACCTTACGATGTGTGGCGGAGAGTACTTTGTGTTACTTCCACATTTTCCTGTTGAAGTTGCGTATAGTTGAAGGAAGAACGATTGTTAGCAAACCTCCGTGTGCGCTCGAACCTCTCTTCTGTTACAGTCAAGGTCTTTTCGCGAGATGTACGCAGGAGGAAGTAACATTTGGGTTGACTCTTCTGCGGATGTGCGCTCTCGTAACTTTAACAGTAGACCACACCGTGATGCAGAAAGCCTCTCTTACAGCGTCTGATACTAGAGCATCTCCGTGACGCTTTCGCGCTTACTAAATGAACCTGTAACGAAACGTGGTGCTCTTCTTTGGATCTTCTCTATTTTCTATATCAGTCCTATCTGGTACGGACCGCATACTGATGAGCAGTACTGCAATACTAGTCGAATGAGTTTTGTAAGCTACTTCTTTTATTAATGGACTATATTTCCTGAGAATTCTTCTAATGATATCAGTCTGGTATTTGCCTAACACGCGGTTAATTTAGTGTGGTCGATCCATTCCCGGTCGCTCCGTACGTATTCACCTTGTAGCGTTGCCGTTGGGGGACGAAAAGAAAAAGAATTGTTTTTTTTTTTTAAATGTCGAAAAAGTGAATATTTTGGTGGGCCACTTGGCAACAGAATCAGGGATTGATTACACTATTATAATAACATACGTTGAGCATTAAATACCTGAATAAGAGCAGCATATTGATATATATATATATATATATATATATATATATATATATATATATATATATATATGAGATCGTTCGGAAGAAACATTATCGTTTCTGTGCATTTTTATAGTGGCGATGTAGTCATACCCGGATCAACACTAAGGGACCAGAAGATTTAAAGACTTTAAAAGAAATGCAACACTACACAAAAAGGTTGGTTCAGAAATAATAGGAAAACGATAATGTTCCTTCTGCGTCATGCTGCGTTCGGCCCATCAGCGTGATCGTAATTTCTGGTGATGAAGTAACACAAAATAATTATAATTCAAGTAAATGAGGAGATGGTAATCATCAAGGTTAATTTACTAAAATAAGCACACTTATCTGTAACACACCTTCTTTTTTAAAGCTACGTACCTTTTCATATTAAATTACAATAGATGACCATTGTGGTTAAATACTTTATACATAACAGTCAAAATGTCCTCTTGATGCTGTCTGTTCGTAATCAGTTACAAGAAACTACATGTTTTCTGATTGAAAAAAAAAATTAGCATATTCACTCAATATTTTCACATAGAATATAAAATACAGTTGCGGAACGCAGCAAGTCCGCGTCCGCCTTTCATAGAATACAAACAGTAAAAGGTGAGGCGCCAAAAGCCTCATTTGTCTTGAAACAACAGAATTATTTTTTATACCATTAATCGATACGTGTACATAGAGATTTACAGGCACCGCGCAAGAACGGCAAGGATAAAGAATAATAGACTCTGTCGCTGCTATGCGATGGTTCATTTCTTTTACTTTACAATTGTTCGATAACATTAGGCCATCAGGCATTTACTATTGAGCGTATATTAATGTTTGTGAGGCGAAAATTACTAATATTACATCCTAGATATTTTTTGAAAGTAACCCCTTCCAGTAATTGTTCCGCGATCGTGTAATCATACAGTAAAGGGTCTTTCTATGTATTCACAATACGTTACATTTGTTTAAGTTGAAAGTCAACTGCTCCAAGCGTCAATTCTCTGCATGTCTTCCTACATTTCTCTACAATTTCCTAGCGTCGTTACTTCTCCGTATACAACAGCATCATCTGCGAAAAGCATTGTAAAACTTCCGACGCTATCACTTATGCATATTGTGAAAAGTAATGGTCCTGTAACGCTTCCCTGGGGCACGCCCGAAGTTATTTTTATGTCTGAAGGCTTCTCTCCGTTCAGAATGAAATGCTGTGTTCTGTTTGCTGGAAAGCCTTCAGTCCAATCACACAGTTCGTCTCATATTCCGTACGCTCGTCTTTTCGTTCACTAGGCGGCGGTGTGGAACTGTAACAAATTGCTGTCAGGCAGCTCGGCACCTACCTGTGCGCCTGTATCTACTGCTTTCTGGGTCTCGTGAACGAGCAGAGCGAACTACAAGGGCTATCCACAAAGTACATTACGTTTTCGTTTGTGTCCGTTAGGGGTGGAGCTAGCGCGGCCATCTTGGTGTCACGGCATTGCGCCGCTCAGTCGGCATCGTGCCGTGCTAGTGAGAGGTTCGTGCTGTACTCCGTTGAGTTACTGTGACAGTTTGAAATGTCAGCGTCAATTGAAAATGCCGCGAAGTGTGAAGTGCGTGCTATAATAAGGTTTCTGACTTCAAAAAACTGTACACCGATAGAAATCTATCGGCAGCTTTGTGAAGTGTATGGGGACAACAAAATTACTGAAGGTGGAGTGCGTCAATGGGTCATAAAATTTAAAAATGGCCGAACTAACGTTCACGACGAAGAGCGAAGTGGAAGATCCAGCATAGTAACTGCCGAACTTGTCGAAAAAGTCGATGCCGCGGTCCGTGAAAACCGTAATTTCACAATAACGGAACTCTCTATGAGTTTCCCACAAATTTCACGAAGTTTGTTGCACAAAATCATTACCGAAAAGCTTGGTTACCACAAGTTTTGTGCAAGATGGATACCAAAAATCTTGACAGAGATTCACAAAAATCAGCGAATGGCTGCAGCGTTAACGTTTTTGGACGCTTACGAGAAAGATGGCGACTCATTACTCGATCGCATCGTTACTGGTGACGAAACATGGGTTATGCATGTGAATTGCGCGACAAAATTGCAGTCAATGCAGTGGGGGCACACAAATTCCCCCCAAAAACCCAAGAAATGCATGCAGACAATGTCGGCAAGGAAGGTGATGGCGACTGTCTTTTGGGACAGAAAAGGTGTGATTTTTGTGGATTTCCTGGAAAGAGGCACTACAATAAACTCTCAAAGGTATTCCCGAACTCTGCACAACCACAGAAGAGCAATACAAAACAAGCGCAGGGGAAGTTGGGCTCAAAGATCTTGCTGATTCACGACAACGCCCGGGCTCACACGGCAAATGCCACTCGTGAAGTTCTCGAATCTTTTAAGTGGGAGTTGTTTCCTCATCCGCCGTACAGTCCCGACCTGGCACCGAGCGACTTCCACTTATTCCCAGCAATGAAGAAGTGGTTGGCTATGCAGCGTTTTGATGACGACGCACAGCTTCAAGAAGAGGTAACCACGTGGTTGAAGGCGCAGGCGGCCGAATTTTACGACGAAGGAGTTTCCATGCTTGTCCATGGCTACGATAAGTGCCTTAATTTATGTGTGTGTGAAATCTTATGGGACTTAACTCCTAAGGTCATCAGTCCCTAAGCTTACACACTACTTAACCTAAATTATCCTAAGGACAAACACACACACCCATGCCCGAGGGAGGACTCGAACCTCCGCCGGGACCAGTCGCGCAGTCCATGACTGCAGCGCCCTAGACCGCTCGGCTAATCCCACGCGGAAAGCCTTAATTTAAATGGGAACTATGTAGAAAAGTAGTATTTAGGTGTGGCTTTCATCTGCGTATAATAAAAAAAATTCCAATACTTTATTTATTTTTAATTCCAAAACGTATTGTACTTTGTGGATAGCCCTCGTATGTTTCATTCGATCATTTTTTTATTGCTACAGACGACATTTTGGGTCTCCAAAAACGTGCTAACAGATCGACAACAGAGGTATGAGTCTACCTATAGTTCTGTGCGTCTGTTCGACGACCGTCCTTGAAAACTGGAATTTTTTCCAATCGTTGGGAAGGCTTTGATTCTCTGAGGACCTACGGCACATTCTGGCTAAAATAAGATCAAGTTCTTTCGTACTTTGTCTAGTCCAGTGGGGTTTCCTCTGTTGTGTGATTTCAGCTGCTTTTCTATCCGATGGCCACTTATTTCTATATTTTTAGTTTTTTTTGTTCATGCAACGATTTAAAGAAGAAACTACAGAGTCCGCCAGAAAAATGTGTACACTCTTTGCCAGGCTCTATCGAGGTATCGACATTGTCGTTCGATTTGAGTTACGAGTGTGTTGTAGTGTGGTCTTTGGCTTAACAGATGTTAGTACTTTCATCTCGGTATTGAGAAAAAATGATAGCTGGAACACGCTTGACATTCGAGCAACGAAAATGTATTGTGAAGTGATTCTTCAAGTTTCATAATGCCGTTGAAGTGCAACGTCAGTGGAAGTGGGAGTTTGAAAATAACCGCCAACCCGCCTCACAAACGCTTCATTGACAAGTTTGAATTGCATGGAACGATTTGTGATATCTACAAAGGAAGATGAGGCAGACAGCGTACACCTACAACTCCTGCTTCGTCAGCTCTCGTGTTGAAAATGTTTGTTAATTCTGCACAGAAGTAAGCTACACAATGTGCACGTGAAGTGGAGTTTAGCAGTATATGTGTACGAAGAATTCTGAAAGCTGCAAAGTGAAAAGTTTACATTTTGTGATTACTGCACGCAATTAATGATGACGATCCTGATCGCCCAATGCAATTTTGCGAATGAATCAGCAAATGGTAACTGATGACGAACAAGTTAAGATGAAGGTAGTGTGGTGTGACGAGGTACAATTTAAACTTAATGTAACCGTGAATCGGCATAACAGTGTGTACTGGGCACCAAAAAATGCACATGTTTACGTGGATAAAGCAGTCAACCTACCTGGGGTTCATGTGTGGTGTGGACTGTCATCTGGGGGCTTAGTAGGAACCTTTTTCTTTGATGCTACTGTCACTGGAGAAGTGTACCAGGAAATGTTACGCACAGCAATTTTGCCAGTTATATGTGCACTAAGCGGAACTGGTGAAGAGGTCTCCTACCAAAAGGACGGGGCGCCACCACACTACCATCTAGCCGTACGAACTTTCCTAGATGACAATTTTCCGGGGCATTGGATTGGACGAAGAAGGTCCACTGAGTTCCCTCCACGGTCACCAGGTCTAACACCTACGGACTTTTACTTCTGGGGAACTGTGAAAGATAATGTCTATCGACGTGAGCCACGCACGCTGGAGGAACTTCGCCAGGAGATTACAGCGACATTTGCAGCGATCTCCATTGTAACGTTAACTGACGTACGTGCGGCGACCGATCGTCGCTCTGTTATGTATATAGCCACCAACGGTGAACGTTTTGAACATTTAAAGTAACCGTGTGCTAAACTGAGGGTTGTACAACATGTATGATCAATTATTAAATGTAAAATAAACACATAAGTAATACTTTTCGCTCTTTACAGTGTGTGTACATTTTTCTTGCGGACTCTGTACAATGCAGCCTTCCTCTGTGAAACAGTTTTGGAAAATGACATTTAACAGTTTGGCCTCTTCTGTGTCATTCTCTCTTCCAGTGCCATTATCGTCACAGAGTGCGTGGACAGATGACTACAATCCGTTAACTGATTTATAAAGATTTACGAAATAGGGTGTTTGAAAGAATTCGTAACTGACTGCAGAAAGCAGTGCCGTATTGCATCAAAATGCGAGAACGATACGTGGAGCACCTCCTTGAATCGGTAGGCCTGGACAGTGATTGCAGTATGGATGAAATTTATTCCTAGTTACACCGCCGGGAAAAAAATAGTACCCTTGGAAAGACGACGTCTACTTTTAATCCGATGACGGCATATGCCACCTCAGGAATAGTGGATGTACGTATAATGGTTTCAATTTCGTCTGGCAACGGATTAAACATTCCAATGAAATGGGTCTTTCATTACGGATTTGCATACGTTACGTGACTGCCTCCGGATAAACGGTCCCGCAACGACAGTAGCAACTGGTATCATACGTGTCCGGTAACGGCTAACGCAATTTTATGAATGGTGACAGTAGCCGTCGACTCGAAAATCGATTCAACATATTGCCACGAATTATGTGGAAACTCTCAACAGGTCGCAAGTATTCAGTAATCATGGTGACATACAATTATTCATATTATGTATAAAGTAATAAGCTATGTTAGCACCACCACGCGGGGATAGCCGAGCGGTATAGGGCGCTGCAGTCATGGACTGTGCGGCTCGTCCCGGCGCAGGTTCGAGTCCTTCCTGAGGCATGGGTGTGTGTGTTTGTCCTTAGGATAATTTAGGTTAAGTAGTGTGTAAGCTTAGGGACTGATGACCTTGGCATTTAAGTCCCATAAGATTTCACACACATTTGAACATTTTTTCTGTTAGCACCGATCACTGATAATACAAAAAAAAATGGTTCAAATGGCTCTGAGCACTATGGGACTTAACATCTGTGGTCATCAGTCCCCTAGAACTTAGAGCTACTTAAACCTAACTAACCTAAGGACATCACACACATCCATGCCCGAGGCAGGATTCGAACCTGCGACCGTAGCAGTCCCGCGGTTCCGGACTGAGCGCCTAGAACCGCTTGACCACCGCGGCTGGCCACTGATAATACACTGCTGGAACAAAAGTAAATTAGTGCACCTGGAAAGATGATGTCAATTTTGATCCGATGACGGCATATGCCACCTGGGGTGTAGTAGATGTACTGATATTGGTTACAACGTCGTCCGCCAACAGATGGTGTAGTTGCATAGCTAGCAGAGCGCTATCATAGGGAATGCTCACAGCCAGACGGCTCAGTATAGTCCAAACGTGCAAAGAGAGCAGGCAGCCAAGTAACAGAGACGCTCTCATGATTCCTACAGCCAACTTAGCGAGTTTGAAAGGGGCCAAACTGTGCCCTCCGAGTGGAGGGACGATCCGTTCAGAGAAACGCCACACAAGCTGGACGTGCTGCGTCAGTTGTGCAACGGCGCTGGTGCCAGTGTCATGCGAACGTCCTCACACCCGTAGACGAGGTTCTGGACGTCCACACAGCACAGACGCCGCTAGGATTGTCGAATTGTAAGGTCAACAGTGGCTACAGACAGATAAGAGGGCTGTTATTAGCAGTGAGTCTACGGGCACGAACACCTCTAGCCCATCTTCCACTCTCTCCGCAGCATCGAATTGCACTGCTCAATTCGTGCCGTCAGAGGATCACTTGGAATGGGGCGCTGTGGTCTTCAGCGATGAAAGCAGATTCCTGCCTGCAGGCAAATGATGGTCGTTTGCGCAGACGATGCATACCTGGTGAGCGCTGTCTCGTAGAGAGCATTCCTCCTAGAAACACTGGCCCCACCTTAGCCCTTATGGTCTGCGTTACGATAAGCAACAGCTTTCGTTCATCCTTGGTGTTTCTGGAGGAGACGGTAATCAGCGCTTGGTACGTGCAGAGTATTGTCAGACCCATCCTTCTGCCGTTATTGCAACAGGAAGCTGATGTGTTCTTCCAGCAGAATAATGCTTCTCCACAAACTGCTCGTCACCCTCAACGTGCTCTCTAAGACAGGCAGCAACTTTTCTGGCCAGTCTAATCTCCGGCCTTGGCTCCAATCGAGCTCGTATTGGATAGGATGGGACCAGAAGTGACTCGTGAAGTTTGGCAACCAACAACTCTTACAAAACTATGTGAAGAGGTCGAACGTAACATACCCAGCATATATTCGCCATCTGTACGACCGACTCAAAGCCAGAGACAGCGCCTGAAATGCCGCCTGAGGAGGGTACACCACGTACTGATATGGTTGTTTCAGCATGGGTCGATACCTGGTACCTGAGAAAATTTGTGCTATTGATCTGTAAGTATAACCAGTTCATGTACTTCGTGTACATTGCTACAACAGTAAATCCTGGGTGAACTGGAAAGCTCTAAAAGGGGTAGTAATTTTTTTCCGGCAATGTAGATGGTGACTTAACCAAATCTTTACATTTTAGATACATTTATATAGTAACGAGGAACATACAAACATAAAAAAAAGTTTTATATCACCTCGGTTGCGAGAGTTTCGGAACCTGTACAGAAAATTGAAATAGACATCAACATAAACATCGTTTCCACCCCTTATATTGCTCATGAAAACCACTCATTGCATGTTGTACCATCACACAGAGAGACCTTCAGGGTGGTGGTCCACATTGCTGTTCACACCGGTACCTCTAATACCCAGCATCACGTCCTCTTTGCCTATATTCGTCATGCTATCCACAAGTTCATCAAGGCACTGTTGGTCCAGATTGCCCCACTCTTCAACGGCAATTCCGCATAGATTCCTCAGAGTGGTTGGTGGGTCACGTCGACCATAAACAGCCCTTTTCAGTCTATCCCAGGCATCATCGTTAGGGTTCATGTCTGGAGAACATGTTGGCCACTCTAGTTGAGCGATGTCGTAATCCTGAAGTAAGTCATTCACAAGATGTGCAAGATGGGGGCGCGAATTGTCGTCCATGAAGACGAATGCCTCGCCAGTATGCTGCCAATGAGGTTGCACTATCTGTTGGAGGATGGCATTCACGTATCATACAGCCGATACGGCACCTTCCATGACCACCAGTGGCGTACGTCGGCCCCACATAATGCCATCCCAAAACAGCGGGAAACCTCCACATTGCTGCATTCAGTGGACAGTGTGTCTAAGGCCTTCACCATGACCGGGTTGCCTCCAAAACGTCTCCGACGGCTGTCTGGTTGAAGGCTTATGCGACACTTATCGGGGATGAGAACGTGATGTTAATTCTGAGTGGTACATCCGGCATGATGCTGGACCCATATGTACCGTGCTGCATGGTGTCCTGGTTGCAAAGATGGACCTCGTCATGGACGTCGGGAGTGAACTTGTGCATCATGCAGCCTACTGCGCACAGTTTGAGTCGTAACACGGCGTCCTATGGGTACACGAAAAGTATTATTCAACATGGTGGCGTTGCTGTCAGGGTTCCTCCGAGCCATAATCCGTAGGTAGCGGTCATCCACTGCAGTAGTAGCCCTTGGGCGGCCTGAGCAAGGCATGTCACCGGCAGTTTCTGTCCCTCTGTGTCTCCTCCATGTCCGAACAATAGCCGGCTGCGGTGGTCTAGCGGATCTAGGCGCGCAGTCCGGAACCGCGCGACTGCTACGGTCGCAGGTTCGAATCCTGCCTCGGGCATGGATGTGTGTGATGTCCTTAGGTTAGTTAGGTTTAAGTAGTTCTAAGTCTAGGGGACTGATGACCTCAGATGTTAAGTTCCATAGTGCTCAGAGCCATTTGAACCATTTTCCGAACAATATCGCTTTGGTTCACTCCGAGATGCCTGGACACTTCCCTCCTTGAGTGCCCTTCCTGGGACAAAGTAACAATGCGGACGCGATCCAACTGCGATACTGACCGTCTAGGCATGGTTGAACTATAGACAACACGAGCCGTGTACCTCCTTCCTGGTGGAATGTCTGGAACTGATCAGCTGTCGGACCCCCTCCGTCTCTAATAGGCGCTGCTCAAGCATGGTTGTTTACATCTTCGTGCGGGTTTAGTGACACCTCTGAAAAGTCAAAGGGACTGTCTCTGTGATACCCCCATCCACAGTCAACTTCTGTCTTCAGGAGTTCTGGGAACTGGGGTGATGCAAAACTTTTTTTGAAGTGTGTATTTCACACTGAATTAAGTGGTAGCACCATTCTCAGATCTCTGCTTATTGTAACGGTTTCCCTCCTATATCGCATACATGTCGCAGTTAATAGTAATACACACTGTTATAGCGTGTTACGCTACAATACGCGGAAGCTAAATGTTTCGAAACAGAGCTCAAATGGTCTTTGGTGAAATACCTGGTAGAAATGCCTGTCGGAGGAGCTACAGACGATTTGTGACGAAATAATTCGAAGTCTTTGTCGTCGGTAATAGCTAACAGGTGGAGGGACAAGCACGGTGAACAGGAGGTGATTGCTCAGTTGCAAGTCTCCTTGCACGCAGCCTACACACGAGAGGGTTGCCCACTGGATTTCGTTTGTGCGCACAGCTCCTCTGGAGGAGCGGAGAGACGGGTCTTAGACGTGGCAGGTTTCTCCAGCCGGTTGGGCTCTGCGCGCCGAGACTGCGAGCTGGAAACTTCTTTACGGACAGGCTGTCTGGCGGGCGGAGGAGAAACTCGCCGCGCTGGCGGCAGGACTGGCTCGCAGATAAGATCCGGCCGCTGGCAGGCGCGTTCTGCGGCCGCCGCGGAGGGGAAAGCACGGAGCGCCGCCAGCTGCCGGCGACCCGGTCGATGGCGCCTTGCTCGGCGTTCGGAAGGTCTTCGACACGGTGCCGCAACACCTAAAAGACAACGTGTGAGCGCACGGAAATCAGACAAACGTGACTGGATTGAAGAACTGCTAGCAGGCACACTGAGGTGACAGAAGTCCTGGGACACCTCCTAAAATCGTGCCGGACCTCCGTTTGCCGGTGGTAGTGGAGCAGTTCGACGTGGCATGGACTCAGAAAGTCGTTCGAGATATCCTGCAGAAATATTGAGACATCCTGCCTCTATAGCAGCCCATAGTTGCAAAAGTGTTGCCGTTGCAGGATTTTGGACACTAACTGACATTTCCATCCTGTCCTGCAAATGTTCGATGGGGCTCTAATCTGGCGATGTGGGTAGCCAGACCATTCGATCCAATTGTCCAGAATGTTCTTCAAACCAATCGGTAATATTTGTGGCGCAGTGACATTTGATCCTTCTTTGGGAACATGTAGTCCATGAATGACTGCAGCTGGTCTCCAAGTAGCCGAACATAAACATTTCCAGCCAACGATCGGTTCAGTTGGACCAGAGGATCCAGTCCATTCCATGTGAACACAGCCCACACCATTACGGAGCCACCACCAGATTGCCCATTGCCTTGTTGATAACTTGGGCCCATGACTTCGTCGGATCTGCACCACACTCTACCATCAGCTCTAACCAACTGAAATCGGGACTCATCTGAAGAGGTCACTATTTGGCAGTCGTCTAGAGTCGAACCGATGTGGTCACGAGCCCATCTGTGGCGCCGCAGGCGATGTTGTGCTGTTAGCGAACGCACTGGCATCAGTCAGCTACTCTTACAGCCCGTTAACTTCAAATTTCTCCGCCCTGTCCTAATAGATGCGTTCATCGTTCGTCCCACGTTGACTTCTGCAGTTATTTCGCACAGTATTGCTTATCTGTTAGCACTGAATACGCAAACTCTGCTGCTCTAGGTCGTTAAGTGAACGCCGTCCACCACTGAATTGTCCGTGGTCATAGGTAATGCAGAAATTTAGCTTCCTCGGCAGACTCTTGACACTTACGATCGCGGAATATTGAAATCCTTAATTATTTCTGAAACTGCCGGCTGGGGTGGCCGAGCGGTTCTAGGCGCTAGAGTCTGGAACCGCGCGACCGCTACGGTCGCAGGTTCGAATCCTGCCTCGAGCATGGATGTGTGTGATGTCCTTAGGTTAGTTAGGTTTAAGTGGTTCTAAGTTCTAGGGGACTAATGACCTCAGTAGCTAAGTCCCATAGTGCTCAGAGCCATTTGAACCATTTGATTTTTCCGAAACTGAATGACCCATGTGCCTATCTCCAACTACCATTCAGCGTTCAAAGACAGCTAATCCCCATCGTGCAGCCATAATCACATGTTTTCACATGAACCACCTGTATACAAAAGACAGTTCCACCAATGCACTGCCCTTTTATACCTTGTGTACAAGACACTAACGCCATCAGTATACAGGGTGTTACAAAAAGGTACGGCCAAACTTTCAGGAAACATTCCTCACACACAAAGAAAGAAAATACGTTATGTGGACATGTGTCCGGAAACGCTTACTTTCCATGTTAGAGCTCATTTTATTACTTCTCTTCAAATCACATTAATCATGGAATGGAAACACACAGCAACAGAACATACCAGCGTGACTTCAAACACTTTGTTACAGGAAATGTTCAAAATGTCCTCCGTTAGCGAGGATACATGCATCCACCCTCCGTCGCATGGAATCCCTGATGCGCTGATGCAGCCCTGGAGAATGGCGTATTGTATCACAGCCGTCCACAATACGAGCACGAAGAGTCTCTACATTTGGTACCGCGGTGGCGTAGACAAGAGCTTTCAAATGCCCCCATAAATGAAAGTCAAGAGGCTTGAGGTCAGGAGAGCGTGGAGGCCATGGAATTGGTCCGCCTCTACCAATCCATCGGTCACCGAATCTGTTGTTGAGAAGCGTACGGACACTTCGGCCGAAATGCGCAAGAGCTCCATCGTGCATGAACCACATGTTGTGTTGTACTTCTAAAGGCACATGTTCTAGCAGCACAGATAGAGTATCGCGTATGAAATCATGGCGGTGAATCTAGGAAGTACAGTACATACTGACTAAACTAAGATGAGCTCTAACTTGGAAATTAAGCGTTTCCGGACACATGTCCACATAACATCTTTTCTTTATTTGTGTGTGAGGAATGTTTCCTGAAAGTTTGGCCGTACCTTTTTGTAACACCCTGTATATGCATATCGCTATCCCTCGTCTTTTGTCGCCTCAGTGTACCCCCTATGCATATCTTCTTCTCAGTTCTCCTGAAAAGCTGAGTCATCATACACCCATTATCAATCACATGTCATCCTCAGGAGAATGATAAGATATTGCTGTCATGGACTTTAGACACTGGCGCACGATTTTCTTGTACAGGCACTCCATTACGATCATTTATTGTAATGTGGTATCCTGTTGTAGTTTCATGTTTCATTATTAGCCACTATTCCGAGTCAAGAATAAATACTCATAAATAGGTCTTCCCAGGTTTTGTATCCCACCTGGAAGGCGGCGCGTGGGTCTGCTCCTGAAAACTGAAGGGTGGGCCGAATGTAGGAAGCTAGGAGGGCAGATGAGGTAGAACACATGGTACTGCAATTAAAAGTGGTTTTACTTAACTTGGGCTGAGATGAACCTGTAGGTGTGAAGCCGTACAGGCATTAACGCTAACTGCTACTAGTAGTTGGACAAACTATCATTGATGTAACTGAAGTAACAGTCTGTAATGGCCCCCTATGAAATAGAAACAATGTTTCTACGTCGTCTCCTCGGAATCAAATGGGCTCAATCTTCAGCGGCGCTCGTAGAGCTGCACAGTGCCGGCTAGAGGGCGCTGTCGTACGTGTCGCTGTAGTGCCAACCTACGAACTTGCACCTACGTCGTGGCATCGTAGCTATCGATACCACACCAGGAAAACCTTCGGTTTGCAGATGGCCTTTTTTTTCTTTCTTTCTGATCCACAGTAACTTCAGTAATGGGTAATGTAACTCAACAGATTTTTTTTTGGTAGGGTTTAAGGGCGCTCAACTGCTGAGATCATTAGCGCCCAGTCACTGGTGTTAGAGCAAATGGAATCTGCTAAAACTCAAGGGGATGGGGGGGACACCAGAAGTACCTGACAAAGATGCAGATAAAATAAGTAAAAAGGTTAAATGTCTTTGGACAAGCCAGTTAAAGTTATAAAACGCAGAATACGAGCAGCTGCTCGAGCGTCATAAGCTAAAACATCCGGTAAAGTAGATGGCAGGGACAGGATAACACGAAATTGACTAAAACGGGGACACGACAATAAAACATGGCGCACTGTTAATGCCTGACCACAAGGGCACTGCGGGGCTGGATCACCGAAGAGCAGGTAGCGGTGGCTAAACCGGCAATGCCCAATCCGCAACCTGGTCAGAAGGACCTCCTCGCGCCGAGATGGTCGGGAGGATGTTGTCCAAGCAGTTGGGAGCGGTTTTACTGCCCGGAGCTTGTTTCCTTGGAGGGATGACCAAGCCTCTTACATACATCCCCACGAACGTCAGATGACGGGACACAATGGGAGGCTGGCCGAGGCAGGAGGACTGCAGCCTCATTCCCAGGCACTTCTACATGTCCGGGAACCCACAGAAAGCTGACAGAACCACCATTATTAGTGAAAGAATGGAGGGACTGCTGTATCCGTTGAATCAAGGGATGGACCGGATAGGGAGCTCCAAGGCTCTGAAGAGCACTGAGTGAGTCAGAGCAGAGTACATACGATGAATGGCGGTGGCGGCGGGCATACTGAACGGCCTGATGGAGAGCAAAAAGATCGGCCGTAAAGCTGGAACATTGGTCGAGGAGCCGGTATTTAAAGGTGGCGGCCCCGACGACAAAGGCACAGCCGACACCATCGTCAGTTTTGGAGCCATCGGTGTAAATAAAGGTGTGACCGGCAAGTCGAGCACGAAGTTCGACAAACCGTGAGCAATACACTGCAGCTGGAGTACCCTCCTTCGGGAGTGAGCTGAGGTCGAGATAAATAGGAACCGGAGCCTGGAGCCAAGGTGGTGACGGGGCAAAATCCAATTGTCGATGCAGGCGACGGGAGCGGACTCCGGGGGGCAGCAGGGCAGACACATACAACCCGTACTGACGGTCGAGAGAATCGGCGAAGAAGGACTGGTAAGAGGGGTGGTCAGGCATAGACAACAGCCGGCAGGCATACCGACACAGCAGTACGTCGCGCCGGTAGGTCAATGGTAACTCGGCAGCTTCAGCATAAAGACTCTCCACAGGACTAGTGTAGAAGGCTCCGGTCGCAAGACGTATCCCCCGATGGTGGATGGAGTTGAGCCGGCGTAAGAGGGGCGGCCGAGCGGACGAGTAGACGAAGCTCCCATAATCCAGCTTCGATCGGACTATGGACCGATACAAGCGAAGCAGGACAGTGCGATCCGCTCCCCAAGATGAACCGCTAAGAACTCTTAGGACATTAAGGGAACATGTACAACGGGCCGCCAAATAAGAGACATGTGGAGACCAACACAGTTTCCTGTCCAACGTGAGCCCTAGAAACTTAGTTGTGTCCACGAATGGGAGAACAACGGGACCGAGATGTAAGGACGGCGGAAGGAACGCTTTATATCGCCAAAAGTTGATACAAACTGTCTTCTCTTCAGAGAACCGGAAGCCATTTGCCACGCTCCATGAGTAGAGGCTGTCTAGACAACGCTGAAGGCAGCGCTCCAGGAGGCATGTTCTCTGGGCACTGCAGTAGATCGCGAAGTCATCAACAAAGAGAGAGCCTGAGACATTAGGTGGAATGCAATCCATAACTGGATTGATCGCTATGGCAAAAAGGGCTACGCTCAAGACGGAGCCCTGAGGCACTCCGTTCTCCTGGAGGAAGACGTCGGACAATACGGAACCCACACGTACCCTAAACTTTCGATCCGTTAAAAAGGAATCAATAAAAAGGGGCAGGCGACCGCGTAGGCCCCACCTGTGCATAGTGCGGAGGATACCTCCTCTCCAACAGGTATCATAAGCCTTCTCCAAGTCGAAGAACACGGCTACCGTTTGGCGCCTTCGCAAAAAGTTGTTCATGATGAATGTCGACAGGGTCACAAGGTGGTCAACAGCGGAGCGGCGGCGACGAAAGCCGCATTGGACATTAGTAAGTAGTCGTCGAGATTCAAGAATCCAGACTAACCGAGCATTAACCATGCGCTCCATCACCTTACAGACACAGCTTGTAAGAGAAATGAGGCGGTAACTAGAAGGAAGGTATCCATCCTTCCCGGGTTTGGGTATAGGAACAACGACAGCATCACGCCAATGCATGGGGACCTGACCTTCAGTCCAGACTCGATTGTAGGTACGAAGAAGGAAGCTTTTGCCCGCCGGAGAAAGGTGTGCCAGCATCTGAACGTGAATGGCATCTGGCCCCGGAGCAGAGCACCGGGACAGTGCAAGCGTACGTTCGAGTTCCCGCATAGTAAAGGGGGCATTATAAGTTTCCAGATTCAGCGAGTGGAAGGAAGGTCGCCGAGCCTCTTCTGCCTCTTTCCTGGGAAGGAAGGCAGGATGGTAATGGGCGGAGCTTGAAACCTCCGCGAAAAAGCGGCCAAAGGCGTTGGAGACAGCCACAGGATCAACAAGGACCTCATTACCTGAGGTCAGGCCAGGTACCGAGGAGTGGGCCTTAATGCCCGACAGCCAGCGCAGGCCACCCCAAACGACGGAAGAGGGAGTAAAACTGTTAAAGGAGCTGGTGAAAGAGGCCCAACAAGCTTTTTTGCTGTCGTTGATGACTCTACGGCATTGCGCTCGGAGTCGTTTGTATTCTATACAATTCGCCAACGTAGGATGGCGGCGAAAGGTGCGTAAAGCACGTCGTCGAGCACGGATAGCGTCCCTACAAGCCTCGTTCCACCAGGGGACGGAAACGCGACGTGAAGAAGAAGTAGTAGTACGAGGAATGGAACGTTCGGCAGCATTGATGATAACAGCCGTGAGGTATTCGACCTGACTGTCACAACTGGGAAAATCGTGGTCCGGAAAGGTCGCCAGGGATGAGTACAGTCCCCAGTCAGCTTTCAGTATGTTCCAGCTCGAAGGACGTGGGGATGGGGTGTGGTGCAGGAGACGAACGACACAGGGGAAGTGGTCGCTCGAATAGGTGTCAGAAAGGACATACCACTCGAACCGACAGGCAAGAGTGGCAGAACAGATCGAGAGGTCCAAGTGGGAGTAGGTATGAGTAGAGTCCGAGAGGAAAGTCGGGGCGCCGGTATTGAGGCAGACAAGATTGAGATGGTTGAAGACATCCGCCAAGAGTGAGCCTCTTGGACAGGACGCAGGAGAGCCCCAAAGGGGATGATGGGCATTGAAGTCGCCAAACAATAAAAACGGCGGGGGAAGCTGAACGATCAGGTGCATCATGTCAGCCCGACTAACAGCAGATGATGGTGGAGTGTAGATGGTACAAACTGAAAAAGTAAAAGCAGAAAGAGTAATGCGGACAGCTATTGCTTGGAGTGGGGTGGTCAATGGGATGGGATGGTAATAAACATCGTCCCGAACGAGCAACATGACCCCACCATGAGCTGGGATACCGTCCACAGGGGTGAGGTCATACCGCTCCGAGGTATAGTGGGTAAAGGCAATACGGTCAGTCGGGCGCAACTTGGTTTCCTGGAGACCAAGGACGAGCGGACAGTGCAGGCGGAGGAGCAGTTGTAATTCCTCCCAATTAGATCGAATACCTCTTATGTTCCAATGAAACAACGCCATCGCTAGTCAAAAGGTTGGGGGAACGAGACGGGGGAAGAGCTGGTCACCTCAACGGCCGCGGAGGGCCAGGTTGCGAGGGAACTACGCTACAACCGACGGGAGGCGGATCCGGTTCCATCGACTCGTCGTCAGCTGCGGCTGCTGTCCCTGGTTGTGTAGGACGGGCCGCATCATTTGCCGACGAAAGGCCGGCGGAGCGCCTGGCAGCAGAGCGTCCTGGCGAAACTGAGGACGGCCGGGAGCAGCGACTCGCGGATGGAGCGTCAGACGAAACGCGCCGGGGTGGAGAGGGGGATAGAGACTTCTTCTTGGAGGCCTTCTTCGAAGGCCGAGGAGGCACAGGGATGGTGGGCTGGACCCGAAGAAGGTCCTCACGCGCGGGGTCCGTTTTGGAACGCCGGACCTCGGAAGCTGGGGTCCGGAACGTTTCCCCGATGGACGCCTGAGAAGAGGATCGCTTCTCAGGTGGCGTGGGGGGAGGAGGAGGAGGAAGGGTGGCCCCTGGGGCAGAGGGGGTGGGGGCCATGGGGGAGGAGGATTTGGAAGGGAGGGATTTGGGAGGCGGAGGCAGAACCCCCTGATGGGTGGAGGAGGCGGAGGGGGGACAGGATAGGGGTGAGGATACCGCGGAAGGAGTGGACACAACTGAGGCAAACGAGGTGGTCAATGGCACGGGATGGAGGCGGTCGTACTTCTTCCGGGCCTCAGAATAAGAGAGCCGATCCAAAGTTTTGATTTCTTGTATCTTCTTCTCCTTCTGATATGCGGGGCAGTCTGAGGATCTAGGCGAGTGGACGCCAGGACAATTAACGCACCGAGGTGGTGGGGTGCATGTATGTTCCTCACGGAGAGGATGTCCACAATCGCCACAAAGGGGCTCAGCCTCACACCGTGATGACATGTGCCCAAAGCGCAAACACCTAAAACAGCGCATAGGAGGCGGGACGTAAGGTCGCACGTCACACCGGTAGCACATCACCTTTACCTTCTCCGGGAGAACGTCCCCCTCGAAGGCGAGGATAAAGGCCCCGGTGTCGATGCGACGGTCTTTGGGGCCGCGCTGGACTCGCCGGACGAAATGCACGCCTCAGCGCTCCAGGTTGGCCCTGAGCTCCTCATCAGATTGTAGCAGGAGGTCACGATGAAAAATAACCCCCTGCGTCCTATTTAGTGCCAGATGTGGGACAATGGATACTGGGATGTCCCCTAGGCGGTCGCACGCCTGGAGCGCCGCCGACTGTGTGGCGGAGGTGGTCTTGATAAGGACGGACCCTGAACGCATCTTGCTGAGAGCCTCGATTTCCCCGAAGACGTCCTCAATGTGCTGAACAAAGAACATGGGCTTGGAGGTGGCGAACGTCCCCCCATCGGTTCGAGAACAGACCAAATAGCCTGGGAAGTACTTCGCCCCAAGCCGGCAGGCCTGTCCCTCCTCCCATGGAGTGGCCAAGGGGGAAAGGGCAGGAGAACCAGAACTAGAAACGGTACCTTTTCTTTTGAAAGACTCGGCCGCAGAGCGACCTGATACATGTTGACGTTTCATCTGCGAAACGTCCGCCCCGATACCACCCACTCCGACCAGGGGCCCCCCAGGGGGTCCACAACTCTTTCGTGGATACGTGCGTGGCGAGCACGGGGCCCCGAGCCATTGCAGCCTTCTTTCTCTCCCGGGCTGCATTTCCTTTCCCTTCCCCTCCTTTCCCCTCCATACCCCTTTCCCCTCGCCCTCTCCTCTCCCTCTATTGGTGTCCTTGCTTATGTTGGCCCCCGCTATCCTCCTGGTTCTGTTGGTTTTACACT
The DNA here is from genome assembly GCF_021461395.2 of Schistocerca americana. NCBI lineage: Eukaryota > Metazoa > Arthropoda > Insecta > Orthoptera > Acrididae > Schistocerca > Schistocerca americana. Next base: position 809,627,241 of record NC_060122.1, on the reverse strand, counting down.
CTGGCTTTGTTGCGTAATCATCTCCTCCTTTTGGCATTCCTTGGTCCCCCTCTGGGGTTTGACCTCCATTCCAAAATTTCTCTTCCGTAGTGTGAGCCATTTGGGGAAGAGCACCTTACCTAGTGTCTTCGACGTGTGCCATCCTAGTATATTCCACCTTTTCTTCTACGTCGTTGTCTGATGCTAGGGTGCATAGCCAGCACGGTAGCCAGCCCGTGTGGTGGGGTCGCTATGTACCCTTTTGGTTGAGCCCCCTGAACACACAGGGATCACACTTCTGATACCTGAGCTGTGACCTCCTCATGCATGCCTTGGAGTGGTTGCTCGTCATCCTGGAGCATCGGAACTCCCGGCAATGGCCGCCGTGCCAGACGGCCCTTGCTGTGGCTGGGTGGCGCCCGTGAGGAGAGCCCCTGATCGGAGTGGGTGGTATCAGGGCGGACGCTATGCAGATGAAACGCATAAGGGTCCAAACCTCTGGCCGCTCTTCTGCGGCCGTCTCTCTGCGTGGTACTGATTCCTCAAGTGCTGCTTCTCTTGCCCCTTCGGCCTTCCCTTCCGTGGCTACCCCCTGGGAGGAGGGTCAGGCCCGTCGTCTAGGGGCAAAACCTTTCCCCCGTTATCTAGTTTGCACCAGGACTGATGGAGATACTTTCACCAGTGTCAAACCTTTATTCTTTGTGGAACACATTGAAGACAAGTTCGGCGAAGTGGACTCCCTGAGCAAGATGCGGTCGGGTTCATTACTGATAAAAACTGCTTCGGCTGCCCAATCTGCGGCCCTTCGTGCCTGTACCCATCTTGGCACAATTCCCGTGTCCATTACCCCTCACCAGTCTCTAAATATGGTACAAGGTGTGATTTTTCACAGAGACCTCATCCTTCAAACTGATGAGGAACTTCGGGACAATCTCGGACGGCGGGGTGTTCACTTTGTTCGGCGTGTTCAGAAGGGTCCTAAAGATAATCGTATTGATACTGGTGCCTTTATCCTGGCCTTTGAAGGGGATACCCTTCCTGAGAAAGTTAAGATTATGGTCTATCGCTGTGATGTGAAGCCGTACATCCCACCTCCTATGCGGTGTTTTAAGTGCTTGCGTTTTGGCCACATGTCTTCTCGCTGTACCCAGGACCCTCTCTGTGGTGACTGTGGACGTCCACTCCATGAGGGGAGTCCCTGTGTTCCCCCTCCTGTATGTGTAAATTGTCATGGTAGTCATTCTCCACGTTCAGCAGATTGCCCAGTTTATAAGAAAGAAAAAAAGATACAGGAGTATAAGTCTCTTGATCGTTTAAGCTACACAGAGGCCCGTAAGAAATATGCACGATTGCACCCTGTGTCCATGACATCTAGTTACGCCTTGGTTACATCTTCATCCCTTCCTCCCCCTTCCTTACCCCCGTCCCGGACCCCTCTCCTTCCCCCCTCCCCTGCGGCTCCCACACCTTGTCCTCTGGGCGCCGCTCCCCCTCCCCAGCCGGAGAAGTGTCCCGCTCCTTCGGCGTCTGCCGGTCAAGGGCGCCTCTCCCGGGATGCCCCTTCCCGGCACCTTCCAGGTCAAAGGTCTGCTGCAGCGCGGCGACCGCGAGAGCCGCGGTCTATCGGCCCCCAGGTCGCCCGGTCTCTTTCTGTTCCTGATCTTGCTGCAGCTGGCTCCATTATGCCACACAGCCCTCCTCGATCTCAGCCTGAAAAGAAGAAGAAACATAAGTCCCGGGACAAAGAGCCTCTGGTGTCACCGGAGGTCCCTTCCCCGGCTTCACAACCGGATTCTGACCTGTCGTTTATGGATGTCGCCCCCTCCTTGTCGGTGACGGGTGGGGACCCGGCGGTATGACTGGATTTAGCGTGTTCAGCCCTCATTTAAACCATCGTTCTGTGGTTCTCCAATGGAATTGTAATGGCTACTATCGTCACCTTCCGGAATTGAAATCCCTTCTTTCGTCCTACTCAGCAGCTTGTGTGGTTCTCCAGGAATCTCATTTTACTGATGCTCACTCACCGACCCTCCGTGGGTTCCGTGCTTTCTGTCGAAATCGGGTCGGACCCTTGCGGGCTTCTGGTGGCGTTTGTACGTTGGTCCGTACAGACATTGCTAGCACGTGGATTCCTCTCCAAACTACATTGGAAGCGGTTGCTGTTAGGGTCCACTTAGACTCTGCAGTCACAGTATGCAATCTTTATCTCCCTCCTGACAGGACTCTTACACCTGCTGCCTTAACCACCCTTCTTCAGCAACTTCCTCCTCCCTTCCTCCTCCTTGGGGATTTTAATGCTCATCATCCTTTGTGGGGCAGTGCCTTTCCATCTAGACGAGGTCTTCTTATCGACCAATTTATTGCAGACCACGACCTGTGCCTTCTTAATGATGGCTCCCCTACTCATTTCAGTGCTGGTCATGGTACCTTTTCTGCCATTGATCTTTCTCTTTCTTCTCCCTCTCTCCTCCCTTCATTACACTGGTCGCCACACGACGACCTTTGTGATAGTGACCATTTCCCATTGATTATCACGCTCCCTTCCCGCTCCCCGATGGAGAGGTTACCTCGTTGGTCTTTCCACCGCGCCGATTGGCCTCTATATACTGCACAGGTCGAGTTTTCTCCCTCTTTGTCGGGTTGTATTGATGACGTCCTACGTGACGTGTCTGACGCGATTGTTCGCGCTGCTAACCTTGCTGTCCCGCGCTCATCTGGACAATTTCGTCGTCGGCAAGTCCCGTGGTGGAGTACGGCCATTGCCATTGCCATCCGTGATCGCCGTCGAGCTTTGCAACACTTTAAGAGGCACCCATCTGTAGCCAGCCTTTCTACCTTTAAGCGCCTTCGCGCTAAAGCCCGTTATTTAATCAAACAGAGCAAGCGGATATGTTGGGAACGATTCGTTTCTTCCCTTGGTTCCACTGTCCCTCTGTCACGGGTATGGGCTACACTTCGCTCTCTCCAAGGTTGCCATCGGCAGTCCACCCTCCCAGGCCTTCACCTCCCAGATGGCATTTGTACGGACCCATTAGTTCTCGCAGAACATCTTGCGACCCATTTTGCAGTGGCATCAGCGTCGGCCTCCTATCCAGCTGCTTTCCTTCATCAAAAACAGCAGGCTGAAGCTGTCACCTTATGTTTCACCACTTGTGAGTTAGAATCTTACAATGAACCTTTCACTGAATGGGAATTTCTTTCTGCTCTATCTGCTTCTCATGATACGGCTCCTGGCCCAGATTCCATTCATAACCAGCTGCTTCAACATCTCAGTGCTCCACAACGGCACCATCTTCTTCGGGTGTTTAACCGTATCTGGCTCCAGGGTGACTTCCCTTCTCAGTGGAGGGATAGCATTGTGGTTCCTGTCCTTAAGCCTGGTCAGAACCCCCTATCTGTTGACAGCTATCGGCCAATTAGTTTGACCAATGTTGGTTGTAAGTTACTTGAACGGCTGGTCGCCCGTCGGCTCACTTGGGTCCTCGAATCTCGGGATCTATTGTCCCCTTACCAGTGTGGCTTTCGAGAGGGACGATCTCCAATCGATCATTTGCTTCGCTTGGAATCCGCAGTTCGGCAGGCTTTTTCCCAGCGCCGCCATTTGGTTGCAGTGTTTTTTGACCTTCGCAAGGCCTATGACACGGCCTGGCGCCATCACATCTTACTAACCCTTCATCAGTGGGGTCTTCGGGGCCCACTCCCGATTTTTATCCGCCAGTTCCTGATCCATCGGTCATTCAGAGTTCGAGTTGGTACTGCTTTCAGTTCTCCACGGACCCAGGAGACGGGCATCCCACAGGGTTCTGTCTTGAGTGTCCTTCTTTTCCTCATTGCTATCGATGGACTTGTGGCCTCTGTCGGTCCCTTGGTCGCCCCTGCCCTGTATGTGGATGATTTCTGCATTTGGGTTAGTTCCTCCTCGATGCCATCTGCAGAACGGCAGCTCCAGGTGGCTATACGGCGTGCCTCTGCATGGACCCTCTCCCACGGGTTTCAATTCTCTCCTTTAAAATCGCGGGTGGTCCACTTCTGTCGCCGTACTACGGTCCACCCTGATCCAGAGCTCTATCTCGCTGCACAAAGATTGCCTGTGGTTCCACAGTTTCGTTTCCTAGGTCTTCTTTTCGACAACAAGCTCACTTGGCTGCCCCATATCAGACTCCTGAAGGTAGGATGTTTCCGAAAACTCAATGTCCTTCGCTTCCTTGCCCACTCCTCCTGGGGTGCGGACCGTTCCCTCCTCCTCCGTCTTTATCGTGCTCTAGTTCTGTCACGTTTGGACTATGGTTGTCAAGTTTATGGTTCAGCTGCTCCTTCCACGCTGCACGTGCTGGATCCAGTCCACCATCGTGGTATCCGTTTGGCCACCGGTGCCTTCCCTACTAGCCCTGTTGATAGTCTCCTGGTTGAAGCTGGGATCCCCCCCCCTTTCTGTTCGGCGGTCCCAGCTTCTGGTGTCTTATGCCCTTACTATCCGTTCTTCTCCCGCTCATCCTTCCTATTCTATCCTATTCCCAGACCATGGACGTCACCTGCCTGACTCCCGCCCTCGGGCGGGTTTACCGGTTGGGCTGCGCCTTGCGTCTCTTACCCGTGATTTTCGGCTTCCTTCTTTGTCCTGTCTTCCTCGCTCCCTCCCCTCCACCCCTCCTTGGTTAGTTCCTCGGCCTCGAATTCGGATGGATCTCCGCCGCGGTCCGAAAGATTCCATCCCCCCGGTGGTGTTCCGTTCCTTTTTCCGCCAAATTTTATGGGAGTTTCGGGATGCTGTTGTTTTTTACACTGATGGCTCTAAATCTGCTGATCATGTTGGGTATGCCTTCACGTCCTTTGTTGGAACGGAAAATCATCTACTGCCACCCTCATGTGGGGTGTTTACTGCGGAATTGATGGCAATTTCCCGGGCCCTTACCTTTATTAAACAATCCCAACACAACCGCGTTTTGTTATGTACGGACTCGATGAGTGGCCTTCTTGCTATTGACCGGTGTTTTTCGCGCCATCCCTTGGTCTCTGCCATCCATGACCATCTCGCTGATCTTCACCGTGCTGCTTGTTCCATTGACTTCCTATGGGTCCCGGGCCATGTGGGTATCCCGGGTAATGAGCTCGCTGATTGTTTGGCCGGGGGAGCAGTTACTTACCCCCCGTTTTCTGTAACCCCTCCTGCAGCGGATTTACGGCTTCACATCAAATCCCACTTTGCACAGTCATGGGCCAATTCTTGGGAGGCTACTCCACTGTCTAATAAACTTCGTGCCATTAAGGTGAATACAGGCCCATGGCGTTCTTCCTTTAGCCTCTCCCGCAAGGACTCGACCACACTGTGTCGTATCCGCATTGGCCATACCAGGCTGACCCATGGTTTCCTTTTGCGTGATGAGCCACCCCCGCTATGTGGTTGTGGAGCCTTCCAGTCAGTGGCCCACATTTTGGTTGAATGCCCCCTTCTTTTGGCTCTGCGTGCTAAGTACAGACTCCCCCACACTTTACCTTTGATGTTGGCTGACGATTCCCGGATGGTCTCTCTGGTTCTAGGTTTCCTCCGGGAGAGTGGTTTTTATTCTCAGTTTTAAAGTTTTTAATCTCCCTCTGGTGTTGGGGCAGGGCGATGAGTGTTTGGGTGTCTCCCACTGTAGGCAGTGTTCAGAGATTCCCGATTCACCTCCCTGACCGGAATCCTCTTTTCTTTCCCTTTTACTCTGTTTTTACCCCTTCCTTTTAAGGCTTGGTTAGTTTTTCTATTCCCATACGTACTTTCTGCATTATAGCAGTTGTACCTTTTAAGTCACAGGTGGTCTTGCCTATGCTGTTTGAGCATAGTGTTGGGTTCGTTCTCTTGCCAACTTCCCTCATTTGTTTTTACTAATGACAACGTGACTGCCCTTTTACGTTTCCCCTTTATCCGTTTTATTTTTCTGACTATACTGAGATGTACCGTTAGTAGAATGGAGTCTATTTGAAACAAGGGACTGATGACCTTGCTGTTTGGTCCCTTTAACCTCAAACAACCAACCAACCGACCAGGGGCTCTCCCCACGGGCGCCACCCAGCCGCAGCAAGGGCCACCTGGCAGGATGACCATTGCCGGGAGTCCTGATGCCCCAAGGAGACGGGCATCTACTCCTTGGCCGACGTGGGGAGGGTGCAGCTCAGGTATCGGCAGTACGATCCCTGTGTTGTCAGGGGGCTACAACCTAGAGGGTACATGACGACCCCACCACAACGGGCTGGCTACCGTGCTGGATTTCTGGTGCCATGGAAAGTCCATCATGATCGCTGGTGCAGATGGAGATGCACTATGGGCGTAACTTGGACAACCCATCAGGCGTTTAGGCCCAATTTGAGGAATAGTGGGTATGGTTACAACGCCGGTGCAATGCTGAGTGCCAAGGTCTTAGTGCACTTAGGACCAGTGGTACACTATGTAAGGTGTCCTTCCCCAAAAGGCTCGTACTTCTGTAGAATTTTGAAAAATGGAGGTCAAACCCCAAGGGGGACCATTACATGGAAGGCCGAAAAGGTTGAAACTCCTTTTTGTCCCCTCTTACGACAGGCAGGAATACCTCGGGCCTATTCTTACCCCAGACCCGCAGGGGGGAACTCAACAGAGCAAGTCTGACGGTAGATGTTTATATTAATCACACTAAGACCAACATAATGCCGATAGGAAAATAATAAAGATTAATGATGAGGTCGGAGATCCAGATGACAAATTTTTATACTTAAAACAGTTGAAAACAACAACCGGACTCAATGAAATAAACAGGATGATAAAAATGGCCTGGAGCCCCGTTAGCAGAAGAATGCTGTATTCAGAAGTAAATTCTTAATGTGCCACAAACACAAACTCTGTGACAAGAGTATAGAGCCACTATTAACTTACAGAAGTGCACGTGGATATTAAATGCGCAAACAATTTAAAATCAACGAGCAATGGAAAGATGCGTGTTGAGCATAACAGCACGAGACTTAAATATAGCTGCTTAAGAATACATGAAGTAAATTTGTTTCTTGCAGATGACGTCATGCGAGCGAGCTCCATTTTTGCGCAGTAATTTTGGAAACTAGTTCATGAATCTTAGCTTTTAATTCTTCTGTTGTAACAGGTCGATTACGATACACTTTGCTTTTGAAGTGGTCCCGGAAGGCAGATAGAAGGACCCCGGAGGACGTGGAATGCCACGGTTTCTCGAAATTACACGGTAGCCAGAGAACTGGCGCACAGCAGCCACTGATATTCGTGCTCTGTATGACAGTGCTCGTTGATGGCGAAACCAGCCGTTCTCAGTAATTTTGTGGAAATGTCTGTAGTTTCTGCACAACAAAGGCTTCGAGCGTGGTGATGTACCGATTCGATGTGACTCTAGTCGCAAGGACATCGTCATTCCCGAAGTTAATAAGGGCCTCTTATTCCACACGATGGCACAGTACAACAGACGGTAACTTTGTTGCAATTCGTTGGACGTTGGTGTATCTGACTGAGCTTTTCTTGTACTCAGTAATCTTGTACTCAATAATCTTGTGCTCAGTAACATATTTTTTTTTTAGTAAATCTATTACGATGGATATAGAAATCAACGATACTCGAAGGTTGTTAGAAAACGCATTACCCTTGTTTACCTCTTCAAGCATTCGCTCACGGAACTGTCGTCGCGTTACGTGATCGTTGAGTTTAATTTCCTGGACGATGTGGTATGGTTGGTAACGCAAGCCCTGTACCAGTATTCTTCAAACACTTGAACTATGCAGCGCTAAAGATGACGTTTATTAAGAGGGCACTTCGAACAGCATGGATATATTGTATGGTGTACGAATGGTTTGCACAAGACCAGGAGGGTTTTTCTTCGTTGCTGAACCTGTTTTATCAAAATTATATGTCCATTTGTTCATTGCGTGTGCTGATAGACAATGATCGTGGCGCTTGAACTCAAGTGATGGTGAAATTCTATACGTGCAACTTTCACAAAAAAATGTTCAAATGTGTGCGAAATCTTCTGAGACTTAATTGCTAAGGTCATCAGTCCCTAAGCTTACACACTACTTAACCTAAATTATCCTAAGGACAAACATATGCCCGAGGGAGGACTCGAACCTCCGCCGGGACCAGCCGCACAGTCCATGTCTGCAGCGCCTTAGACCGCTCGGCTAATCCCGCGCGGCAGCTTTAACACAGACACTGTTTTTGTAAAAAGTTTTGATGGGAAAAGCACGTTGCGCACCACTGCAAGTATCTATTTTAATTAAGTGGCAAGATGGCGTGAGTTGTTTGCAATTATTCGGCGTTAACAATCGCCCATGGCTAAAATACCATATTTCAAAAATTTCCGTTTTTCTGAATCACCCTGTACAAAGAAGCGGGTTAGAGAAAAAACAGGAGCTGAAGACGTGGTAGAGGCTCTTCAGAAATTGAAGTTGCTATGAGCTGGAGAATATAGCGTGACGAAATGATGGGGATGGACTGAGGAGATTCCGAGTTGGATTAGTTGTGACAAGGAAAGAGCAAGAGAACTACGTAATGGAAGATGTAAAGAAACAAGCAGGACAAACTTGGATGAGAAAAGCTGATTATCGTAATATATGGAATAGTCTGGAAGAGTTTCATATTCAGCTGGAAGAGTTTTATATTCAGCAGTGGATAACAAATGAGTGATAACGACGATGATTCAGAGCATCCTTGCGAGAAACCAACAGTGGTAGCAATCGGACGAGCATTGAAATGTTTGGAAGTTGCATTCCGTAATGCTAAATTCCCTAGAAAACGATAAGGTAATGGGTTGGTGGTGGGCAAAGCCGCTGTTCATTCGAAGGTTATGTAAACAGAAAAGACCTTCGGAAACAGACAAGAACGATGACATTAAAGAACATTTCAAAAACACACAATAGCCAAAAATCTGTATAACTTTTATACAATAAACATCCACTGGTGGGCAACACAGATAATTTTTAAAAGTTTTTAAATAATACATCATGAAATTAAAATACACATATCAAAAAAAGTTTTGCATCACCTCGGTTCAGAGTGTTCCGGAACCTGTATAGAAAACTGGAATAGAGATCAACACAAACATCATTTCCGCCCTTTTTATTGCTCATGAAAACCACACATTGCATGTTGTACCACCATACAGCGAGACCTTTAGGGGTGGTGGTCCAGATTGCTGTACACACCGGTACCTCTAATACCCAGTAGCACGTCCTCTTGCATTGATGCATGCCTGTATTCATCGTGGCATACTATCCAAAAGTTCATCAAGGCACTGGTAGTCCAGATTGTCTCACTCCTCAACGGCGCTTCGGCGTAGATCCCTCAGAGTGGTTCGTGGGTCACGTCGTCCATAAACAGCTATTTTCAGGCTATCCCAGGCATGGTCGATAGGATTCGTGTCTGCAGAACATGCTGGCAACAGTAGTCGAGCGATGTCGTTATCCTGAAGGAAGTCAATCACAAGATATGCAAGATGGGGGTGCGAATTGTCGTCCATGAAAACGAATGCCTCGTCAATATGCTGCCGATATGGTTGCACTATCTGTCAGAGGATGGCATTCACGTATCGTACAGCCGTTACGGCACCTTAAATGACCACCAGCGGCGTGCGTCGGCCCCACATAATGCCACCCCGAAACCTCCTGCACTCGCTGGACAGTGTGTCTAAGGCGTTCAGCCTGACCGGGTTGCCTCCAAACACGTCTCCGACGATTGTCTGGTTGAAGGCTTATGCCACACTTATCGGTGAAGAGAACGTGATGACATTCCTAAGCGGTTGATTCGGCATGTTGTTGGGCCCATCTGTAACGCGCTGCATGGTGTCGTGGTTGCAAAGATGGACCTCGCCAGGGACGTTGGGAGTGAAGTTGCTCATTATGCAGCCTATTGCGCACAGTTTGAGTCGTAACACGACGCCCTGTGGCTGTACGAAATGCATTATTCAACATGGTGGCGTTGCTGTCAGGGTTCCTGCAAGCGATAGTCCGTAGGTAGCGGTCATCCACTGCAGTAGTAGCCCTTGGGCGGCCTGAGCGAGGCACGCCATCGACGGTTCCTGTCTCTCTGTATCTCCCCCATGTCCGAACAACATAGCTTTGGTTCATTCCGAGACGCCTGGACATATCCTTTGTTGAGAGCCATTCCTGGCTAAAAGTAACAATGCGGACGCTATCTAACTGCGATATTGAGCGTCTAGGCATGGTTGAACTACAGACAACATGTCTTGTACCTCCTTCCTGGTGGAATGACTGGAACTGACCGGCTGTCAGACCCCTTCCGTCTAATAGGCGCTGCTCATGCATGTTTGTTTACGTCTTTGGACAGGTTTAATGACATCTCTGCACAGTCAAAGGAACTGTGTCTGGGGTACAATATCCAAACTCAACGTCTATTTTCAGGAGTTATGGAAACCGGGGTGATGCAAAACTTTTTTGATGTGTGTGTAATCACTGATGACATATGAATACTGCTATAGTGGGTGGAATGGTAGTCTCAAAACGATCTTGCTCATGGTGGAGATGGAACGATAGCTATGAGTATGGGGTCCTGCAGAAACGCAGGTAGTCGGTGAGATGGAGAGGGTGGAGGGAGGAAAGTTGTGGCATGGCGTTAAGTGGACCGTTGTGACTAGGGTAGAAAAGAGGGGTGTATGTCAGGACAGATTTCGTCGCTTGTGAGTGGGATGTCGTTGAATTTCTAGGTGGATAAGCCTTGGAGGTGTATGGAAAGTGGAATTTGGATACAGCGGCACAGTAGGGTATCTACATTCGCGAATAATGGGTGGGGTATTGGGTGCCGAGATTGGGTTCTGCGGTTAATATATTGGATCTGAAGGTGCTTCTCGAAGAGAAGAAGGTTTGGGAAGTGGACAGGTTGTTACAGGATGCGATTTGGGGAGTGTAGGAGGACGCGGATGATGGGGCGGAGTGCATGTCTTTCCAAGATTTCAAGAGACTTGTAGAATTTAAGGTAGGTGGAGATCCAGGTGAGGATGGCGATAATGACAGATTTATAGGTTAGTAGCTTTATTCGATTTCAGGCTTTGTGTTGGAGGGTAAGGAGGTGCACATTTCATGTTAGTTTTCCGTCGAGGGTAAGTCCTATATACTTTGTTTTGTAAATCAGAAGGATGGGTTGGTTATACATGGAGAGATGGAAACATGGACTCCAGGAACATCGAGTTGTGCCAGTAGAGAAGGTGAATTGGCATTTCTGTGAATTTGCTTGAACTTTTCACGTGTAACAGCATTCGACCAGGAGATTCAGGTGGCGTTGAAGGGAGCCATGGTAGAGTTCAGTTTCTGCATCTCTTATTTTCCGAGAAAATCTGAAAGAAAACAGGAAGAAACGGCAGACGTTGCATCAGCAGAAGCCGGCAGGAACTCAAGCAGGAAGGCAAACAGACTGTGTGGGCGAGCTTTTCAGACTGCCGGGTGTTTAAGCCGAGCACTTTATTTGAACTCAATCACACGGGCGGTGGTGGCGCAGGCGGGTGGGTGGCGAGAGGGCGACGGGGGTGGGGATCTCTGGCGGGGCCAATCCGCTTAGCGGCGCCACTGGCAGCGGACGCTGGGGCTGGCCGGTGGAAAGTCCGCGTAGCGAACGGCGCCGGTGAGCGAGCGCGTCAGTCCCCTGATGGGGGAACATAGTGCGCGCTAATAGAGTGTACGGCTCTCGGCTGAATAGGTTTACCAGTGGGGATCCGTTCTACTCCACAGTCTCAGTGAATTAGCCTGCACAGTCGGTGTTAAGGGCCGGCGAACTTGGAGCACTGTATTCGCAGTAGGAAAAGAGACCGAGAGCTCTTGCAGTGCATAATTAACGAGAGAAATTAAAATTCTGCGTGGTACCCAACTTTTCTCTTTTCAGCTTTTTTAACAACTCCAAGGGAACTTAGCTTCCTGGTGGTGTCTGGGAGCACATTTAATTCTCATTCGTTGAAGGCTTTATTCACTTTCTTTTAGTCCCTCAGTACATGGAGCCCTTGCTTCTGGGATTACCATCGTAACTAATTCAATTTATAGAGGTTGCATGGGGGCTTAATTAATAAGAAAGGACTAATATTGATCAATAAATGCAATAATTTTAGTAGCTGTGTGACCGGTTACGAGGTCTCGTAACCAATTGGCCCTGACTAGTATTAGCACGTAATCTGACTGCATAAAATAAAAATAAAGAATGGCAAGGAATTTCTATTAATACAATTGATTAATTAAGTCCCCTGCAACTATAAAAGCTACGAAACAACAAAGCACGAATGTAACTGTTCTGTGTGTGGTAGTGTGACTCAACATACATGTACCCGGTTCGGTTCTTTCTCAATACAACAAAATATTTTAAACACCATTTACAATGAACTAATTGAAAAACCAGAAATACTGTAATTGCACAGAGACACCAGAATTAAAAGTCTAATGAATGAACACGACCCAGATGCTTTGTTGACTGTACCTGTGAGCAAGAGGGATTATCATTAACGAAAACTCACTATATACTGACGAAAATATTCCATTACACCAGCATCACAAATCAAAAGCCCATCTCCTTTCTCAAATATATTCTGACAATTGCAAACTTCTTCCATCCATACATTACACCAACGGAACAGCGTCTACTCTCTCGCCCAACAGAACAACTGCCCTCGACATCCTCTGAACTACTACTGCCGAGTGGAGGCGGCGGAATAATAATGTTTGGTGCAATCTCTGGCGCTGTGACTCAGTGTAGCCACCTTTCACGGTGAGCGGAGAGAAATCGATTGTGGATAGAGTAAGTTAAGGATAAGGTTTCATTTTGTCCTCTTCAATAAACTTGTAGTGCTATCGACAAAGAGGAACTGTTTTCCTGTGCAAAGTGTTCGGTAGTAAATAAGTAACAAATATCGTTTTGTTAAACTGAAGGGAAAGTACCACTATTTTGCGTCACTGGAAAAAACAGATCAGTATGGAATGAAAATTAATATGATCTCTATTGTTTCCTCGGCTGTTAACTCCAAAGTTGGCCTGAAGAATTTTTTACTCCTTCCACTTCCCACGTACCACCTTAATTTCAGCGTAACAACTCCGTTCGACATCATCAGGTATAACTTCCTACAATACACACCGATCCGCCAGAACATTACGACCACATATTTAATAGCTAGTATGTCCATCTTGGGCACGGAAAACAGCGGCGACGCGTCGTGGCATGGAAGCAATGTGGGTCGCTGGAGGGAGTTGGCACCACATCTGCACACACTTGGCACCACACCTGCACACACAAGTCACCTAATTCTCTTAATTTCCGGGGAGCGGGGCGATGAGCTCTTACGCCACGTTCAGTCACATCCCAGATGTTTTCGCTCAGGTCCATATCTGGCGAGTTAGGGAACCAAAACATCTACTGGTACAGGCCAGTGTATTCCTGCAACCACTCTATCACACTCCAAGCCTTGTGAGTTGGCGCGTTATCTTGATGGAAAATACCACTGCTGTCGGGAAAAATGATCATCATGAATTGGTGTACGTAGTCTGCAAACAGTGTAAGATACTGCACGAGCTGAAATGGACCCGTAGTTGCTCACGTGAATATTCCCCAGAGCATAATGAGCCGTCGTCAGCTTGCCTCCGTCTTACAGTACAGCTGTCTGTGGTATCGATAGCAACGATGCCACGGCATAGTTTCAAAGGTTCGCACTACCACGAGAGACCGACGACAGCGCCCTGTAGCTGGTGCTGTGGAGCTCTACGAGCTCCGCTACAGATTTTCCCCATTTCATCAGGTGCCTACAGCCAGGAAACATCGCTTCAGCTTAGTTCACTATTGACAGAATGAGATTTTCACTCTGCAGCGGAGTGTGCGCTGATATGAAACTTCCTGGCAGATTAAAACTTTGCGCCCGACCGAGACTCGAACTCGGGACCTTTGCCTTTCGCGGGCAAGTGCTCTACCATCTGAGCTACCGAAGCACGACTCACGCCCGGTCTCACAGTTTTACTTCTGCCAGTATCTCGTCTCCTACCTTCCAAACTTTACAGAAGCTCTCCTGCGAACCTTGCAGAACTAGCACTCCTGAAAGAAAGGATATTACGGAGACATGGCTTAGCCACAGCCTGTGGGATGTTTCCAGAATGATATTTTCACTCTGCAGTGGAGTGTGCGCTCATATGAAACTTCCTGGCAGATTAAAACTGTGTGCCCGACCGAGACTCGAACTCGGGACCTTTGCCTTTTGCGGGCAAGTGCTCTAACATCTGAGCTACCGAAGCACGACTCACGCCCGGTCTGTTTGGAAGGTAGGAGACGAGATACTGGCAGAAGTAAAGCTGTGAGACCGGGCGTGAGTCGTGCTTCGGTAGCTCAGATGGTAGAGCACTTGCCCGCGAAAGGCAAAGGTCCCGAGTTCGAGTCTCGGTCGGGCACACAATTTTAATCTGCCAGGAAGTTTCTTACTATTGACACTTTGCATCACTTACGATGGGCCCACGACGTTGCACCTACGTGTCACCACCTAAAGTTATGTGATATGTTTGCATATGTTTATACACTAGTAAAGGTGCTGTAACTGTATTTGCAGTACCGACGTGTGTTACCTTTTCCAGCTCCTATCCACGCGCCGCCTTCCAGGCGGGATACAAAAGTGACGAGGAGCTGTTCCCCTGGAAGACGACTGATTCTCGCCCTCCCATCGGCATGATGAAGAAGGTATCAGGATTCATCAGGCCATGCAACGCTCTGCCACTGAGCCAACGACCAGTGCTGATAGTCACGTGTCGTAGTTGCCTCTGTCGTGCTGTTAACTTTGGCACATGCATGGGTCGTCGGCCGCGGAGGTCCATCGTGGCGTGTCTGGTGCACTGTGTGTTCCGCAGCAGTTGTACTCTTCGCGGCATTAAAGTCTGACGTTGGCTCCGCCACAGTTCGCCGCCTGTCCTGTGTTACCAGTCTGCCCGGCCTACGACATCCCACGTCTGTAATGAGGGACGGTAGCCCAATCCTACGACATCTGACCGTGGTTTCACCTTGGTTTCGCCACATGTTGAAGACACTCGCCCCAGCACCCCTCGAACTTTCCGAAAGGCTAATGCCTAGCCTCCTGGCCATAACAATCTGCCCTCGGTCAGACTCAGATAGATCGCGCGCCTTCCCCATTCCACACACCGCTAGCACGCTCACAGCATGCACCACGCGTGTGTCTGACCAGCAGTCACTCCTCGTCGCCAGGTGATGCTGCTGTCCCCTGGACGGGTTTATATCGATAGTGGGTGGTGGTCATAATGTTGTGGCTGTCAGTATAGTTTCACGCGCGGCACGATAATTTGCGAGACACGGAGGTGATCCAAATTCAAACGCGGGGTGGGTAAAATAACTGTCAGAAAGCACTTCATGTGTTTTTTGGTAGAAAACCAAACTTACATCATTTATGTAGCAGGAACATGATGTAAGTTGTGTTGCCTACTTTAAGGTCCATGAAATACACACTAAGGGAGAAAAGGAAACAAAAAAAAAAAAAAACACGTATTATGAAGGAATTACCCGAATGTGACGGAAATCGGTAGATGTCATGTACCTGTACAGACAAATAATTTCAGTTAAAAAAAAACTGGACGATTTATTCAAGCGAAAGAGCTTCGCAAACTGAGCAAGTCAGTAATATGTTGATCTACCTCTGCCGCTTATGCAAGCAGTGGTTAATATCACCTCAACTTATTATCGACTTTAATGTTTTGCGTGAATAAAGAGTTTGTTAAGAGGTTTGTAAAGTTTTCTTACATTTTTTGTGTTGAAATGTTGTAGACATGTGACACCTAATGTTCGATTGGTTGGTTGGGGAAGAAGACCAGACAGCGTGGTCATCGGTCTCATCGGATTAGGGAAGGATGGGGAAGGAAGTCGGCCGTGCCCTTTCAGAGGAACCATCCCGGCATTTGCCTGGAGTGATTTAGGGAAATCACGGAAAACCTAAATCAGGATGGCCGGACGCGGGATTGAACCGTCGTCCTCCCGACCTAATGTTCGAGAAAAGCTGTGTCCCGTGAAGTCAAAGTGTTTACAACGCCCAGCCGACTGCTGAATCGCGGTGTGCGGCAAAGATGACAGCTACGGGGCAGCTGGCCACTAGAAACCTTTGATGGCGACGTTGTTAAAGAGAGAATTAGCGTGACATGTTTGTTCGCAGAGAGTAGTTTTCGGCTTGTCCATTTAGAATTTCTGTTTAGTATCCGAGCATTGTTTGAGTAGTTGTCCTTGAGAGCGATTAAATCAAGAGTGTGATGAGATCGGCTCACAAGTACGATACGTGAATTAAGTCTCTGTATGTCCATCTTTTTAGAGATGGTTGTGGGACTCGGCTGTTCGATATAGGATATCAAATTAAACACCTTTCAGTCGTCTAGTTTCCAACCTTATTTTATTTGGCAACCAGTTTAGCGTTTTACTACTCCATCTTCAGGCCCCTGACCGACGTGTTGGAAGATTCTACCTCGGCTGTGATCAGAACATGGGTCAGCAATACTGGTGTTAGTAGATTTTTGCTGCAGCGACCACTTCAACCAATGGCAGATGACGGGTGAAGTGGTCGCTGCAGCAAAAATCTACTAACACCAGTATTTCTCGCCCCTGTTGTGATCACAAACGAGGTAGAATTATCTCACATGTCGGTCAGGGGTCTGAAGATGGAGTAGTAAAATGCTGAAACTGGTTGTCAAATAAAATAAGGTTGGAAACTAGACGGCTGAAAGGTGCTTAATTTGAAATCCTGGTACGTGGATTAGTCTGCAACGGGAATGGAACTCAACTGTGTTCAAAGTAGTTAAAGTTCTTTAGAAAGATATTTCGAGAATGTTATCGGTTTGTGTAGAAACTGATTATTTCACCGATTTTGGTAGTGTTGAGTCGGCAGGCATAGGAAACGCACCGATTTACTGAAGTGTGAGATTAGTTCCTCCTGTTTGTGACTAATGGTGCGTTGTGATGCTTAACAGCCATGCGTTTGTAAGTTAACAGTGTTTCAATATTTTTGGGAGATTTTCCGTTGGATGGTGACTGTGAAGAGACGTGTTCACGCGAAGTCGTTTAGCTATTTTTTGGTTGAGGATTAAAGCACGCACTAAGGGATGAAGCAGGCAAATTGGAATACAAACGTCTCAAGAATGAGATCGACAGGAAGTGCAAAACGGCTAAGCAGGGATGGCTAGAGGACAAATGTAAGGATATAGAGGCACATATCACTAAGGGTAAGACAGATACTGCCTACAGGAAAATTAAAGAGACCTTTGGAGAAAAGAGGACGACTTGCATGAATATCAAGAGCACAGATGGAAACCCAGTACTAAGCAAAGAAGGAAAACCAGAAAGGTGGAAGGAGTATATGGAGGGTCTATACAAGGGCGATGTTCTTGAGGACAATATTATAGAAATGGAAGAGAATGTAGATGAAGATGAAATGGGAGAAATGATACTGCGTGAAGAGTTTGACAGAGCACTGAAAGATCTAAGTCGAAACAAGGCCCCGAGAGTAGAAAACATCCCATTAGAACTACTGACAGCCTTGGGAGAGCCAGGCCTAACAAAACTCTACAATCTGTTGAGCAAGGTGTATAAGACAGGCGAAATACCTTCAGACTTCAAGAAGAATATAATAATTCCAATCCCAAAGAAAGCAGGTGTTGACAGATGTGAAAATTACCGAACTATCAGTTTAATAAACCACGGCTGCAAAATACTAACACGAATTCTTTACAGAGGAATGGAAAAACTGGTAGAAGCCGACCTCGGGGAAGATCAGTTTGGATTCCGCAGAAATGATGGAACACGTGAGGCAATAGTGACCCTACGACTTAGCTTAGAAAATAGATTAATGAAAGGCAAACCTACATTTCTAGAATTTGTAGACTTAAAGAAAGCTTTTGACAATGTTGACTGGAATACTCTCTTTCAAATTCTGAAGGTGGCAGGGGTAAAATACGGGGAGCGAAGGGCTATTTACAACTTGTACAGATGGCAGTTATAAGAGTCGAGGGGCTTGAAAGGGGAACAGCGGTTGGGAAGGGAGTGAGACAGGCTTGTAGCCTCTCCCCAGATGTTATTCAATCTGTATACTGAGCAAGCAGTAAAGGAAACAAAAGAAAAATACGGAGTAAGTATTAAAATCCATGGGAAAGAAATAAAAACTTTGAGGCTCGCCGATGACATCGTAATTCTGTCAGAGACAGCACAGGACCTGGAAGAGCAGTTGAACAGAACGGACAATGTCTTGAAAGGAGGATATAAGATGAGCATCAACAAAAGCAAAACGAGGATAATGGAATGTAGTCAAATTAAATCGGGTGATGCTGCCAGAATTAGATTAGGAAATGAGACACTTAAAGTAGTACAGGAGTTTTGCTATTTGGGGAGCAAATTAACAGATGATGGTCGAAGTAGAGAGGATATAAAATGTAAACTGGAAATGGCAAGGAAAGCGTTTCTGAAAAAGAGAAATTTGTTAACATCGAGTTTAGATTGAAATGTCAGGTAGTCGTTTCTGAAAGTATTTGTATGGAGTGTAGCCATGTATGGAAGTGAAACGTGGACGATAAATAGTTTAGACAAGAAGAGAATAGAAGCTTTCGAAATGTGGTGCTACAGAAGAATGCTGTAGATTAGATGGGTAGATCACATAACTAATGAGGAGGTATTGAATAGAATTGGAGAGAAGAGAAATTTGTGGCACGACTAGAAGAAGGGATCGTTTGGTGTGGCATATTCTGAGGCATCAAGGGATCACCAATTTTGTATTGGAGGGCAGCGTGGAGGGTAAAAATCGTAGAGGGAGACCAAGGGATGAGCACACTAAACAGATTCAGAAGGATGTAGGTTGCAGTAGGTACTGGGAGATGAAGAACCTTGCACAGGATAGAGTAGCATGGAGAGCTGTATCAAATCAGTCTCAGGACTGAAGATCACAACAACAGCAACAACAACAACAAGGGATAGTA
Organism: Schistocerca americana; assembly: GCF_021461395.2. NCBI lineage: Eukaryota > Metazoa > Arthropoda > Insecta > Orthoptera > Acrididae > Schistocerca > Schistocerca americana. The sequence continues at coordinate 809,608,317 of NC_060122.1, read as the reverse complement.
GCGTTACATTGAATTGTTGTGGTTGCATAGATGTACACAAGCACTGAGGAATAATGATGTAGCGATATTTGGTTAGGATTTATTGTGTGACTTCGGTGTGAGCGTTGTAATATAGTAGATTCGGGAAATCTCGTTGGATGCACTGAATGGTCTATATTAAAGAGAACGGTCGTCCTACATAATAGTTATTTATTGAGAAACAATAGGAAGTTTACTGACAATGTTATAGCTTCTTCCCTTGTCCCTAAACGACAAATAAAGAACTATTTATTAGAGAACAGGCTAACTTTCTATAAAAGAGATAATCGAGTGCTGTGTTCTGAGTTTTCAGTATTAGTGGATCGCGAAAGTCAGTGCCTGAAATGGTTCAGCTTTGTTTGATTAATTAAAGCTCATACAATTGAAAAGTGCCGGTGACACTCAGGTTTTTTATTTTATTTTTTTATTGCATTTTCGCTTAGTGGGGTATTGAATAGAGTACCATCACTCGTAAAGTAAAACGCTGACTTGTACCTGTAAACGAATTAACGATAGGAAATAAAACATTACCTCTTGTAAATTGAAGAAGTCAGAACCCGACTTGTCCATTATCGCTAAACCATTACAAGAAAAATATTCAAAAGTTTATTTCAAAGCAGATAATTACTCGAATGTATCTTTTCGTGTCAAAGTATGTCCAAAGGCCAATAACATGAAAGACTAGCATATTGATAAAAACGAAGTTCAAAGAAATTAAAACCCTAAAGAGAAGGTATAGTATTTTTCAGTTAATAACTTGCAATGAAAAGAAAGATAATTAATCTTTATTTAGACAGGGAAAGCAAGTTTTCATTTTATTGAAAAGTGAGTAACTATAAAGGAAAAGTTATTCCATTTAATTCTGAAAGGTTGAGATGTGACATAATAGTTCATTGCGATAAAATTTCAATAGAGTCAAGGATGTTGTCGTAGCAAGGCGTTATTTATAGAGGTTGACAATGAAAGATAAGCAATATCATATTGTATCTTTCCCTTGTGAACATATTCTCCAATTTACGCAAAAATTTTTAACGTTCATATTGATTGTATTGTATATACGATACTCGTTAAAGCTTTAAAAGAGGAGCAACTACAAGCGACGACGGATCTATATGACGAATTCATGAGTTATAAAGCTGTAATTTCTGTTACCTACGTTACTCAGAAAGTGTTTAGTTGAGTTGTCGGAGTACACAGAGTAAATTTCGCTATAAGTTGCTGTTGCTGACAAAGTAAATGTATCATTCCTACTCCCGCATTTAGTATTTTTCTGGTGACTGATACTGGTTACGGTGGCAGTTTGTCTTTCGAACCTAGTGAACCCTGATAGATCCGTTGCTGTGATTAATATGCAGATTGACCCCATTATACCACGAAAAGTGTTATTGTGTCCATCCTTTTGTTCATAGTGATGTCGTAGCGAGCTGTTGTGTGATTTATAGCGTGAGAAGCTGAATATTAAAATCTTGCGTGATGTCGTTGTATTGGTATAGTCGATTATTTCAAGTGACACAGATTACGTCGTTGAGTGTAGGCAAGGTCTTGTCAGTACAACCTGTTGTAGTGTTAAGAGAGTGAACTACATTGTCCGACGTTGCTCTTCACCCACGTATTGCATTACTGTTAGGGCCTGTTCAAGCAGTATATCCCCTACGAGTTAGTGGTACCTAAAGGGTGGCGCAGTACAAGTTTCCTACCATGATACTTCGCTTGAAGCATTTCTTTACGTTCAGTAATGGAGCCTGTCTTTATTTAACACTCCAGAATATCAGTCAGCTATTCTAACGCAAACTGCCCCATTTCTGCAGCGACTCAACAATACGAGCTTCCCACAACAACTGAAGCACGAACGCACAGCTGCACTCAAATTTCCGATAAAATAAAGTGTGGCCAACTTTCGAGACAGTGTTACCACTTCAGAAGCAGTTCGATTAGTGACGGTTAACCGGTATGTGAGGCGTACCGGTTTCATGTGGGACACACTGTATAAGGAAGTGGGAATTTGGCATCTTGTCAGAGGAATCAAATGTCTGCCTACCCGTGAATGTTACACGCTGCTGTACTGAAATCACACATCGGAAAAATGATGACAAAATTGTACATTTTTTCCTGATTAATTAAGGTTTCGTAGATTTCTTTTGAAGTGATTTACATGAACATAAAAAAGTAATGGTTATTAAATCACCTATAAGATAGGAATCTCAGCAGCTGTCTTCCATACGAAATTACAACCGTGTACTGTAACGGTACAGTTTGTAAGTATTGACTACGAAATCCACATATGCTCTGTTGAGCACTAATTTCTTCATCTTCTTCAAGGGAAATTTGAATATACTTCTCTTGTGCAAAGGGAACGAAATGAATGTGACACAGATGGAAAAAAGTAATTAAACTGTTTATGATTTCGGAAGTGATCATTATAACTGTGAGACAGACGGTCAATGCCTTCATCGAGAAAGGTTTGTGGTTGCCTGCTGAACCATGACTGTACACAGGCTTTCATCTCTTCATCTAAAACAAATCGACGGCCACAAATATCTTTCTTCAGGGCTCCAAAAATACAGAAATCGCATGGGGAAAGATGAGAGGGACTTAATAGAGGATGGGTACGGGCTTCCCAACGAAACTTCTGCAGCGTAGTCGAAACACACTGGACAACATGTGGGTGGGACCACAAATAAATTATGTATTTTCAATGGTGAATTGAAAGAGAGAGAATGAGAGGTTATGATATAATGCATCGTTGACGTCGAGGTCATTAGAGATGGAGCACAAGCTCGGGATGATTCAAGGTTGGAGAAGGAAATCGGCCGTTCTCCAAACCATCCCGACATTTGCCTGGAGCGGCTTAGGTAAATAACAGAAAACATAAATTCATTTGGATCGTGGTCCTCCCAAATGCGGGTATAGTGTGCTGACCACTACTCCGCCTCGCTCTGTGATGTCGAAGTGTGGCGCAATTTTGTAACACACAAACCACGAGGTGCTGCGTCGTGTGTAGGACGACCAAATACGGAAAAGTTTCAGGGAACCTGCTGACTGGCAGAGACAGCAAGAAGGCCGATTCCAAAGCTAGTGGCTTCCTCACATCTCTTTTTCAATTGGTATTGTTTTCGTAGCTCGTACCCTTTGTAGAAGCATGTAATTTACACATCTTCGTTAAAGAACGACTGACAACATGAGTAACTTAGAAGCAGATATCCTTGTAGCGACGCAGTTTAAATAACAAAGGCGAGACCCCCGGTCCAGACTATATACCAGTCAGGTTCCTTTCAGAGTATTATGGTATAATAGTTCTATACTTAAGAGCCATATACGAAGGTGAGTCAAATGAAATCTTTAAATTTGTAATAACAAATTGAAATTTCGCGCCGTTATCCTGTAAGTTGGTAAGCGTGCTACAACTAGCGTGCAGAATAGCCTGTAGGTGGCAGCATAGTGCAGATGCACACATACCGTCGCAGTATCAGTATAAAGATGGCCGACCAACTTGCGACTTGCACCAGGGAAGAACAGCGCTCTGTTATTCGGTTTTTGCGTAGTGAAGGTGTGAAACCTATTGAGATTCATCGACGAATGAAGGTTCAGTACGGTGATGCATATTTGTCACAGCAGCAAGTCTACGAATGGAGTAGGAAGTTCGCAAATGGTGTGACTTCAGTGGAAGATGCTCCTCGTCTAGGTCAGGCACAACGAGTTGTGACTTCACGGATCTGTGCAGCAGTTGAAGCCATAGTGAAGGAAAACCGCCGAGTGACACTGAATGACATTGCAGCATGTTTACAGATTAGTCGTTGGTTAGCACATCACATTGTGCATGATGTGCTCCAGTTTCACAAAGTGTCTGCAAGATAGGTGCCACGGCAGCTGACTCCTGAAATGAGAGAACGACGTGTTGATGCTTGTGAAGAACTTCTTCGGCAATTTGAACGAGAAGGTGATGGCTTCCTTGCAAGAATCGTTACTGGGGACGAAACCTGGGTTCACTTCCACCGACCGGAAACGAAGAGCGTGAGCAAGGAATGGCGACATTCCTCATCACCAAAACAAAAGGAGTTTCGATCAGAACCATCAGCAGGGAAGGTTATGCTGACTCTCCTTTGGGACGAAAAAGGCGTCATTTTGGAGCATTAATGCCTAGAGGGACCACTGTCACCAGTGCATCATACACAGATCTCCTAAAAAGTCATCCGCGGCCTGCAATCAAATCAAAGCGACGTGGATTGCTGTCAGCAGGTGTCCTTTTGCAACATGACAGTGCAAGACCCCACACTGCCCGTACAACAGTTGCAACAATCACAGACCCGCATTTTCAGTGTCATCTTCTTCATCCACTATACTCACCAGACCTTGCCCGAAGTGATTTCCATATGTTTGGACCACTCAAAGGGGCAATGGGAGGAAAGAAGTTCCGTCCTGATGAAGAGGTACGCCAAGCGGTGCATGACTGGTTGCGCGGACTACCAAAAGAATTTTTTTCTAAAGGAATTTATGCACTTTGTAAGCGCTGGAGGACTTGCATTGAGCGTGGGGGAGATTATGTTGAAAAGTGATACAGCTTTATACCACTGCTGCACAATAAAAATATTTTAAAAAATATTTAAGGTTTTCAATTGACTCATCCTCGTACAACCGCTCGCTCGTCGATAGATCCGTACCTAAAGACTGGAAAGCCGCAGAGGTCACACCAATACCCATGAAAGGAATCAGGAGTAATCCGCTGAATTATAGACGTATATCACTACTGTCGATCTGCAGTAGGATTTAGCAACATGTACTGCTTTCTAACGTTATGGGTTACCTCGAAGATAACGGTTCATTGACCAACAACCAACACGGATTCAGAAAATATCATTCTTGTCAAACTCAATTCGATCTTCATTCACACGAAGAAATTAGTCCTATCGACAGATGATGTCAAACTCATTCCGTGCTTTTACATTTCCAGAAGGATCTTGACACCATTCACCACAAGCGACTTCCAAGAAAGTTGCGTGCCTATAGATCATCGTGTCATTTGAGCTATTTGACCCGTGATTTCCTGTCAGAACGCTCACAGTTCGTAGTACTTGACGGAAAGTCACTGAGCAAAATAGAAGAAATACCTGGCATTTCCCTTGAAGTGTTACAGGCCCTCTGCTGTTCCTGATCTACATAAACGGTTTATGAGACAATATGAGCAGCCGTCGTAGATTGTTTGCCGTCTTATGAAGAAATCAGATGATCACAACAAATTGTGAAACGATTCACACAAGATAACTGCATGATGTGAAAAGTAGTAATTGACTCTAAATATTGAAAAGTGTGAAGTCAGCTACGTGAGAAACAAAAGTAATCCGCTAAATGTAGGTTACGGAATAAAACACAGAAATCTAAAGGCTTTAAAATCAGTTAAATACTTATGGATTACATTTAAGAATAACTTAAATTGGAACGATTATACAGATAATGATGTGGCGGAAGGAAACCAAAGACTGTGGTTTATTGGCAGAACACTTAGAAAATGCAGCAGGTCCACTAAGCAGACTGCTTACGTTAGATTTGTCCGCCCTCTTCTGGAGTGCTGCTGTGCGGTGTGGGACAGACGTCAGATAGGACTGACGAAAGACATAGAAAAAGTTCAAAGAACTGCAGCTCGTTTTGTATTATCGCAAAATGGGGGACAGAATTGGGGTGGCGATCATTAAAAGCAAGGGCGATTTTCGTTGTGGAAGGATCTATTCATGAAAATTCAGTCACCAGCTTTGCTCTCAGAATGTGAAAATATTTTGTTTGTGTCTGCAGCGTCAAGGCAGCAGACCTCGCGGTGTGGTATGTCGGTTGCGGTTACAACGGGGTCGGGAGACTGGCGCTTACTTGGTGTCCACGCTCATTGCGCGTGGTATTAATGGAATGCTGCGGCCGGAGACGGCGGAAAGGTTTCGGTTCCAGCACGAGGTGTGTTGTTTGGCTTTTCTCACCACGCAGCACATGCTGAGAAAAAGAGCTTGCCGGAGCGTCGCCTAGCATTAACCGTTCGCCTTGGCATATGGCGTGTGTTTCATTTAAACTGATGCAATTGTGTGCTTATCTATATTTGTTAATGGTAATTAATGTTGTCTTCAGTGTGAATCTGGTGACGATCTGATATCTTAAAGTTATGTCACGCGTGACATGTTAACGGGCCTTGGGCTTTCCATCTTAGTTGCCGGCCAGTGTGGCCGAGCGGTTCTAGGCGCTTCAGCCTGGAACTGCGCTACCGTTACGGTCGCCGGTTCGAATCCTTCCTTGGGCATGGATGTGTGTAATGTCTTTAGGTTAGTTAGGTTTAAGTAGTTCTAAGTTCTAGGGGACTGATGACCGCAGATGCCAAGTCCCATAGTGCTCAGAGCCATTTGAGCCATCTTAGTTTCCTACCACTTGATGAAGGGTCTGCAGCTATACGTAAGGAAGCCCAGTGAGCTGCTCATTATTAAGTGATAGCATATCTAAAGTTGTTGTAACCTTGTTCATTAAGTACCAAAATTTGCATCTTAGTTTACGAGTAACGAAATACTATGCTGTCAAGTAAAACTACATCAGATTCCATGAAAGTGAAGTTGTGGTGGTCCCATGTCCGTTTAGGGTAATACTCAGCTGTTACTATCACGTTTCAAGGAACAATCTTATCTACAGCTGTACTGTAGTGTTTAAATGAATTCATAACTTTTGAGATTAAAAAAATTCCCGTTTTAATGTTATGTTTTATTGTTTTATGTAACTTGAATGTGCAATTGCAGGCGAGCTGTTGTAGTTGATTTACGTTTCAGTTGTGCAGAGCGCTGTGTGTTTTGTCCTGTACGGTGGGGTGTGTCACCAGGGATTGACGACTTGGCCCTTGCCACTAGAACAGTGATTCGTTAGGCCGAGCTCCATATTGTTTGCCTCCTGCCTCGGTCTCGTCCTTAACTTGAGTATTGCTCTTCTCTTGGTTCCTGGCTCTCTCAGGTCGTTAAGCTTTGTAGCTCGTTCCTCCGCCTCTTTGGCGAATGCACCTTTCGCTCGAAATATGAATTTAAACCTGTGAATTGGGTTTCACTCTGTAATTAGTGACCGATGAGACTGCTGGAGGCTCCACCTCATTCATTCTGTATTCCTTTATCAGCCAATTGTTTATTATATTGCTACGTTGTGTGTTGGTTGTGAAGTTTAATTCTTATAAAGGAGAGTTTCTTGTGCGTATGTTCTCAGGGAATGTTTAGATGCTGGGGCACTGTCTTTTATTAATTGTTTGTTATTTAATCAGTGCCTCCCTAAATGGGCATCAACTGGATTATTCCTTAGTAGGAAGTTAATGCGCCCGACGTCTTCATTGCTTGAAATTTGCTTGTATTATTACTTGCGTGCCTTAATGCTATACCTTGGTATGAATTTATATTGCAAAAGAGAATCATTTTACGGGATGGTCTTATGGGTTCAGAGTTTGACAAGTTTTGATTTTTTTGTTAATGTTTTATGCATTTGTTGTGCACATTTTAACAGGGGCTTAAGAAAAAAATTTATTGTGCTCATGTGAGGTTGTTAAACTTACCTGTTTTATTGTATTTAAATGGTGCAAGGTAATAAATATTGTTCAAAACAAGCTGTGTATGTTTGGTAATTATGGCCCTGCTGTTTCCTGTCGTATTATTGGACGCAAATAGCACGTTCCAATATCTGTTGATATGAAATCTAACGCACTTTTTAGTAACTACAGCAATACTACTGATGCGATCGTGTCTATCACACTTGGTTGTCGTCCTCCAAATTCAGTTTCAAAGCTCCTTTCTTTTATAAATACTGAACAGACGTCGTGTTCTGTACGACTTCGTACACAATGGTAAGGAAAGGTGGGCTACAGAGTGATGCGGCAACTGCTGTCATAGGAAAGCTGTACAGGAGCAGAAATGATCAGCGAACAGGTTAACACACTGAACAGAAGATTTACTCAGCTTGTATTTCTCAAAGTGTACGAACATTCATTACAAACAATGGGGGCAAGAAATGGAATCCAGCTCTCAATGTCAACAAGGATGAGGCTCTCAGAATTAAGGCACGAATGATTGTGTCGGAGCTGTGGCTAGGTGGCGCCTGCATGGGGTCACGTAGCAAAGAGGCTCCAAGTGCGAGTGGGCCATCCGGCTGCCTCTGGCCATCCTATATTGGTTCGGCAGAGGACACTCGTAGTACAGAACCAGTGGAGGCGTGGCCTCTCGGGCAAGTACCATTGGGTCTGCCAGGTCCCACGTGACCGCTGTTGGCGTTTCGCGGAAACTTGCAATTCTGTTGCCAACTAAGATGCCCATGCTTTGGTATCGATACACGATGCCACACATCAAAGGGTAAGGAATTTGTGGAGACGAAACATGCAGTAGTTGCCGTTGCTGAGGGTCTTTACGCATCGTCTTTATACGAAACAGAAAATCAGATTCACATTTCTGAGCTGGTTTCAAATAATAAAACGTTGACAGAACTTTGCAAAATAGCGACATCATGAAATAAGTCACTGTGCCACACTGTAAGTAGGCTCTTTAGGTTTTTCATGTTGGTAATGCCACGTACCGCTCTGTATGAAAATCACTGGCTGTGCTGTGTGCAATCTGTGGCTGGTTGGCATTGTTGGAATATTCGCTATTGTAGTGTCGGGCAGTTGGAGGTGAGCCGCCAGCAGTGGTGGATGTGGGGAGAGAGATGGGAGAGCTTTGAGAGCGGACGATCTGGACGTGTGTCCATCACAAAAGGAAGGGAAATTTGTAAGACTGGATGTCATGGACTGATATATATACTTTTGAACACTATCAAGGTAAATACATTGTTTGTTCTTCATCAAAATCTTTCATTTGCTAACTATGCCTATCAGTAGTTAGTGCCTTCTGTAGTTAGAATCTTTTATTTAGCTGGCAGTATTGGCGCTCGCTGTATTCAGTAGTTCCAGTAACGAAGATTTTTGTGAGGTAAGTGATTCATGAAAGGTATAGGTTATTGTTAGTCAGGGCCATTCTTTTGTAGGGATTATTGAAAGTCAGATTGCGTTGCGCTAAAAAATATATTGCGTGACAATTTACTGTTGGTGGGGATAAGTAAAGAGAGAAATTTCTGATTACGTTAAGTTTTGCTCAGCTGTTTGAAAATCAAATAACGTAAGAGGTTTAGCAGCAGAGTAATTTATAATTTTCCAAAGGGGACGTTTCAACACATATCGACATGCTCAGTTTTAATGGAGCGTGTGTCTAATTAATGTGACCAAATCGAAGTACTGTTCGGTGTCTTAGCATGCATTCATGAATCTTTTAGGGAGAGGGGCGTCTATCACGGTCCGCGCGGCTCCCCCCGTCGGAAGTTCGAGTCCTCCTTCGGGCATAGGTGTGTGTGCGTCGTCCTTAGCGTAAGTTAGTTTAAGTTAGGTTAAGTAGTGTGCAAGCTTAGGGACCGATGATCTCAGCAGTTTGGTCCCATAAAATTTCCAAATAGGGAGAGGATTTACGGAAGTGTAAAAGTACTTGGTAACTACATGGAATAGTTCCTGTAGCGTCGGAAGACAGAAGGTTATAATAAACCACATTGGTCCATATTTAAACGACATTTTCATCTGGGTCATATGCTTATGGGGCTTACTTACCTAGTTATAGAATATACCATTCAGTGTTAGAATCCCACACAACTTTTAAACTGTCAGGATGCTGTGTTTTGAAACACGACTCTTCAGTCTCTGCAGTTGGGAACCTCTGAAATCAGACTTACCCCTAAAGCCAGAACTGGTTCTAATCTCTCATGGCGAATCTTTGCCACGTTGGAGCTGAAACGCCCTGCTTAAGTCCGCAGGACAGAACAGGTAGTTGGAATTGTGGAAAGGGGCCAAAAGTGGGCTGTCAGTTACACTCAAACACATACAACTTTATTTAGTTGTCCAAACAATAAAGCAAAAAAATTTTAACTTATTTATCGGCTGAATAGGCCACACTAACTTATGCCTTAAGGGCACAACCACCTAAATTTAAAAATGGCTGAAGGCCATTAACTTAAAATTCAGACTCAAAACATATTTAGAAGGCAGAAGGCCTCACGTAGTAAGTTCTATAACTTGGCAAAAGGCCCAACAGATCTATTGAAAGGTAAACAAGTTTAATTTAGAGACGGCTGAAAGTCAATGATTTAAGACTGTAGGTAAAATAATTAAAAAAACACAAGGCAGAAGGCCTTATCTTCAATTAGGCTGAAGGCCCCACGCCGTCTGATACTTGAAAGACAAGAACTTTAATTTAAAAACGGCTGAAGGCCGATTACTTAAAACAACTAAAGTAATTTTTAGTGGCTAGAAAGCCCAAAGCTTTATTTTTAAACAATTTTTACACAGGCTGAAGGCCCAAACAATCTAAGATTTAACAAGTAAGGAATTTAAATTTTAAAGCGGCTGAAGGCCCATCATTGAAAAACACATCTACAATAAATTTTCAAAAGGCGGAAGGCCCAAAGCTTTATCCAAAAAATATTTTAAATGAGGCTGAAGGCCCAAACAATGCAGGACTTGACAAATAAGGAACTTTGAAAATTTAAAGTGGCTTAAGGCCCATTATTTAAAGCCAAACTAAAAGCATACGAATTCAAACCATCGGCTATAAGCCATTAAAATACACAATCAAACTCCAATAAGAAAATGCAGTACAGTCAGCGGCGCAGTCTGCACTTGAAATATTAACGTTCGCTTAGGGGAGACAGGTAGTCGGCCCGACTATATCCGATCCCCCGGCAACCCAACCAAGAGACAGTCAACGTACCCACTGACAAGACGACTTCCTTTGCATCCGACCACTGCAAAAGGAACTCCAAAGCCAAAACGCAAAAGACGTAGCCGCCCACAACCAAGTATAGATAAGCTGTCGAAACTACACACACGTATTGGACATGGACAACACGGTGAGGAAAGGACACTGCCTGAATTTTACGTCAGCGGCCAGGGCAGGTAACCGGAACGCTAACGGCCACAAGGCAGAAAATTCCGCCGGTGTACTTGGACATCAAATAACCAAAATACAGTTTAACTACACCGGATGGTGGCCGAACTTTCACCAACTCGAACGCTCGCTGTTGCTCACGGGAATACCCCCAACAGCCAACCATGAAAACCAGCGGCACAATGTGAACAGACTGGTTTCGGTAATTAAATCACCACTCAATTCTGATGTCCTTGGCCGGTGAGCCACGAACCCCGTAGCAGCCGGTGCAGCTCCCACACACTCCGACACTGCGTAGAGACCGCCAGCGGGCCCGGCCCACTGCGCCGCGCGGAGATTTCCCGGCTGGTCCACACCAACCGACCGACTGCCGCACACCGGCAATAAGCACCAGACCAAAGATAGTGGAAGGTGAGAAAATCGATACACACCTGCTGCTACACGAATAAAGAGGAAGAACCACGGCATAACCGCAATTACCGCGGGAAACCAAACCCAGTCAAGGCTTAAACCAACGCATAAGCCGGGGCCAGCACAGCTCAGGAGCAGGAGAGTCCACAGCATTGTGCTTCGCTAGTTAAATGGTACCTGTACAACAGTGATTTCTTTGCAACGAACTCGGCTGTTGTGTTGTATGTACGAAAGCCTTCTTCTGTTCAGGGATTTGCACAGCAAATAAACTAGAACTCCTCCATCGACGTACCAGACTTCTTGGTGACCTATTTATTGTTTCTTACACTAAATGGAGGTAATGAAGGACGATATTTGTAACAGACGCGACCTCTAATATTTCTGACGATTATACACTGTTCAAAAGAATTAGGGGAACACGCGAATCAACGTCCGGTATGTTAAATCTATTTTGGTACAGGTAGTACCTCCGTCCTAAATGCATGGCTCGATACCTTCGCTTTCAATGTAGGCAACAATTAAAATCATTGGGCATCTATTGGCTGTGCTGCTCATTACAGTATCAGGCGAACCTCCAGAAAGAAGTGAGTACCGGAGTCACAGTGTTTTCTTGTGAGGCACATAGATGGTTGTGGTCATCTGTGGACGTTCTGTACAACCAGGCTCATGCGACGCGACATCTTAAAGCAGCGCAAGTTGCAAGGGTGCTCTGTTTGAACCAAGAAGGATGGACTTGCGATTATGTTGCGGCAAATGCCACTACCTCTCCACGTGTCATCCACAGGTTGTGGACGCGCTACAGGGAGACAGGTCGGCACACAAGGCGAGTTGGACATGGGCTCCGACACATTACAACTCCACGTGAGAACCGATTTCTTGCCATCTCTGCGTTGCGGCATCGTACGGATAGCGTCAGAAGGAGCAATTGGAACCACTGTGTCCGATCAGACTGTAATGAAAAGTTCACGAGGTGGGACTTTACGACCCAGAGTCCTGTTCGAGTACTACGCTTGACACCACGACATAACTGCAGCTCGCCTTTAGTTCTGCCGTCCCCTTGGCAGCTGACAACTTCGTCGTTCGCGAAACGTGTTTCAGACGCCCTGCTAAACCCGCAGGACAGGACAAGTAGTAGGAATTGTGGAAGGGGGCCAGAATGAGCGGCTGTCAGCTACACTCCAAACATAACATTTTTTTTAGTTGTCCAAACATTACAGCGCAACTTCTAAGCTTGACTATCGACACAAAACGCCTTTAATTCTAAAACGGCTGATGGCTCAGAATTAAATACAACTGCTATAAATATTTATTTCTGAGACAGAAGGCTCTAGGCTTTAACCTTAAATAGTATTTAAGGCCAAGCGATGTAAGACTTGACTAGTCAGATTATGTTTTTTAAAAGCTACTGAAGACCGCTAAAATTTAAAACAACATAACTGCAATAACCTTTCAATAAGCAGAAGGCCCAAGCCTTATGACCAATAAGAAACCTTACTCCAAAACGGCTGAAGGCCTTTGATTAAAAAAAGAAACTGCAACCAATTTTGCAAGATAGAAGGTCCAAAGCTTTTAACCTTAAATAGTATTTAAGCCCAAGTGATGTAAGATTTGATAAGTAAGAATCCAAAATTTTAAAGCGGCAGAAGGCTAATCATTTTAAGAACAATACAACTACAGTAAATTTCCAACAGGCAGAAGGCCCACAGCTTCATCTTGGAGGAATGTAATAGTTAATACATAAGAACCTTAAACCTGAAAGCGGCTGAGGCCCATGCTTTTAAAAAACGATACAACTACAATAAATTTTCAACAGTTAGAAAGCCCACAGCTTTATCTTGCAAAAGGTAATACTTGATAAGTAGGATCCTTAAAGCGGGTGAACGCCGATGCTTTTAAAGACAATACACTACAATAAATTTTCAACAGGCAGAAAGCCCAAGCTTTATCTTCAGACAATGTAAGACTTGCCCAATTTAGAAAACTTACTTTAAAAACGGCTGAAGGTCTTTGATTTTAAAAGCACAATTACACGCATACAAATTCCAACCATTGGCTATGAGCCATTAAAAATACACAATTAAAGGCCAACAAGACAGGCAGTATAGGGAACGGCGCTCAGAAGTTACCAGGGGGCTCGGCCTGCCCTTGAAATCTTAACGTTCGCTTAGGAGAGGCAAGAAGCCGGCCCAACTATTCTCGATCCGCCGGCAACACAACCAAGAGACAGACAGGCAGGAACCCATCGACAAGACGACTTGCTAACCACCGACCAGTATACGAGAATTCCAAGACAAAACGTTACAGTCATAGCCGCCCACAACCAAAAATACATTAAGCTGTCAAAACAGCGACAACAGGCGAGGAAAGGTCACTGCCTGAATCTACGTCAGTGACCAGGGCAGGTAACCGGAACACTGACGGCCACAAGGCAAAAATTCCGCTGGTGCACTTGAATTTCAAACTGGCAAATATAGTTACTTCAACCACACGGCGGCTAAATCTTCACCAACTCGAACACTCGCTGTTGCTCCCAGGAATACCGCCAACAGCGTACCACCAACCAAGGGGACAACGTGAACAGGCGTGGCTTCGGTAATTAAGTCACCGCTCAACTTTCGTGTCCTGGGTCGGTGAGCCACGAACCTCGTAGCACTCTGAAGAGCCCCCACACGCTCCGACACCGCGTAGAGACCGCCAGCGGGCCCGGCCGACTGCGTCGCGCGGAGACTTGCTTGCTGATCCACTCCAACCGACCGACTCACTGACAGTACGCCGACAACGTTTAAAACAAGTTGTCAGTGGAAATGACACCAACTACTTGCACGAAGACCTGAACGACACTCAGCAGTGGCTGCGCAATCACGAAGATGAATCAGGAGTCGATACATATACACACCCAACCCATAAACGATCCAGGAGCCAATTCACGTCATCCAGTAAGACGACCGACTGACGATCCACGAAGACCGTCCTCTGCTCAAGTGATGCGTGGCGGCAACGGCCATGGACATCCAGGCCTCACTGAAGCTCCAACCCGACTGAACTAGCGCCGCGTTCCAACTCCACGACTGGCAGGTCCGGACTGCCCTCCTGTCACGTTACAACGACAGGCGACAGCCGGGAAGTAATAGCTGTGCAGCAAAGATAACACATGAGGGCTATATCGATAGGCACTGCTGCTGCTGCTGCTGAAAGGCAAACAAAGCAGCAACTCAGTGACAACAGTAATTGAAGCTAACGTAACGAGGTGGCAACGCGAAAAAAAAAAAAACCAAGATGTAAAATAAGAGATGGCATGAGCGCCAGCCATGCACGGCTCAGTGTGAGTGGTACCTCCCACAAGGTTTTCAGGAAACCGACAGATGTCCAAGGTTCTGTGATGTTGTGGGGAGGCCTCAGTGCTGACAGCTATAAGATCATGTCGTTGTCCATGGTCGCCTTATCGCCAAACAGCACATTGAAAAGATCCTGTTGGATCATGTTGTGGCTGCTGCTTGTGGTGGTGGTCCTGAATTCCTTCCAGTGCCACGGCCAGTGTGGCGGGGTTTAGCAGTGTAGTCTTGCGAAGCCTGGATATCGAAGTAACGGAATGGTCGGCGGTGAGTCCCGACCTACTAAACCCCATCGTGCATGTATGAGACGTGCTTGGCAGACGTGTTTATAGTCGTCCTGTTCCACCTCAGACTCTCCAAGAACTCTCATGGGCTCTCGTTGAAGAATGGGAACGGATACCACAGGGTAACCTCCGTAATGTTATAAGGAGCAGTCCACGTAGGTGTCAGTCAGTGATACACGTCCTCAGAGGACATACAATTCACTGCAGATCTCAAAGTCCAATGAAAATCACCGGGGATGACAGCTAAATGACAGTCTCTACTTTGCCTTCGACGCCTGTCGGAAATTTCACTTATTTTTATGTACACAATCGAGGATGTAGTGATGTTTTTTTATGTACTCAATTCGTTAGAGATAAAGGTATAACTTGCTAACATATTCAGTCTTCAATTATTGCTCAATAGAGTACGGCAGACACCCAAAATCAGGGTTACCTAAGTACACTATGTGATAAAATGTATCCGCACACCTCCAAAAACATGCGTTTTTCATATTAGCTGCATTGTGCTGCCTCCTGCTGCCAGGTACTCCACATCAGCGACCTCAGTAGTCATTAAACATCGTGGGAGAGCAGAATCTGGCGCTCCGCGGAACTCACGGACTTCGAACATGGTCCCTTCTGTCATACGTCTGTGAGCGAGATTTCCACACACCTAAACATCCCTACGTCCACTGCTTCTGATATGATGGTGAAGTGGAAACGTGAAGGGACACGTACAGCACAAAAGCGTACAGGCCGACCTCGTCTGTTGACTGACGGAGACCACCGACGTTGAAGAGGGTCGTAATGTATAATAGGCAGACATCTATCCAGACTATCACACAGGAATTCTAAACTGCATCAGGATGCAATGCAGGCATTATGACAGTTAGGCGAGATGTGAGAAAACTTGGGTTTCATGGTCGAGCGGCTGCTCATAAGCCACGCATCACGCTGGTAAATGCCAAAGGACACCTGACTTGGTGTAAGGAGCGTAAACATTGGACGATTGAGCAGTGGAAAAACGTTGTGTGGAGTGACGAATCACGGTACACAATGTGGCTATCCGATGGCAAGGTGAACGCCATCTGCCGGTAAACGCCATCTGCCAGCGTGTGTAGCGCCAACAGTAAAATACGGAGGAGGTGGTGTTATGGCGTGATCGTGTTTTTCATGGAGGAGGGTTATACCACTTGTGGTTTTGCATGGCTCTATCACAGCACAGGCCTACATTGATGTTTTAAGCACCTTCTTGCTTCCTACTGCCGAAGAGCAATTCGGGGATGGCGATTGCATCTTTCAACACGACCGAGCACCTTTTCATAATGCACAGCCTGTGGCGGAGTGGTTACACGACAATAACGTCCCTGTAATGGACTGACCTGCACAGAGTCCTTACCTCAATCCTATAGAACACCTTTGGGATGTTTTGGAACGCCGACTTCGTGCCAGTCCTCACCAACCGACATCGATACCTCTCCTCAGTGCAGCACTCCCTGAAGAATAGGCTGCCGTTCCCCAAGAAACCTTCCAGCACCTGACTGAATGTATGCCTGCGAGAATGGAGGCTGTCATCAAGCCTAAGGGTGGACCAACACCATATTGAATTCCAGCACTACCGATGGAGGGCGCCACGAACTTGTAAGACATTTTCAGCCAGGTGTCCGGATACTTTTGATCACATAGGGTATTTTTGTCAGTGTATATAACGCTTAATTTTATTTTAACTCGTACATAAAACACCACCTGTACTTTTTCGCAACGATTTTCAACAGTCTCTCATTTGGAAGCAGTTAGTATAGTCGGATTATAGAACAGTAGTGTAGTGTCATATTTCTCTGTTGTTTTGTAGAATTCACGCATGCTGCGTAATACTAGAACACAACGGCGTAAATAGAATGCGATCTATTTATACAGGAAGTCACTCCGTTGTTCTGTGATGCATCATTATTTTACATATCACATGGTCTCTGAGAGACAGGTTTTGCTATTTTGTTTCATCTATCTTGAAAAATGAAGTGGCTTTTCCATGTGTGAACTGAAATAGCTGCTTTATGAAATCAAGTGGTCGCAGTCAGAATATTTTGGAAATAATATTCGACTGACCAAAAAATCCTCTCGCACCTCTTATTAGTGCTCCAATAGGGGTAATATTCTTGCTATTTGTCACCTACATACGCAGTAAGATTGGAATTAGGATAACTTTTTGTATCTCTTCAAATTTGTCATATGGACGATGACTGGAATTATTAGGTGAAATACGTCTAAATAATATTTAAGATAAAACAAAGTTTCATAAGATATTTATTAAATAGTACTTTCGCGTAGCGCCAACTTTATGGGAAGATGCTGTGATAAACCGTACTATAAAGTAATTTTGGGAATGTATTAGAAAATCAGCAGTTATACCTTCCAGACAGTTTGTGTTCCTTAAAACAAACGATTTCTCTTGGGATTAAAAACTTCACAGAGCAATTACGTTTCCCTTAGTTCCGTTATTTGTATCTTTGCTACGTTCATTAAACTAGCAACAAACAAGCATCAAAGGAATCCTGTACGTTTTCCCTCATACAGTCTTGCACATCATTATCCATGCAGAGATATTTTTTGAGAAATTCTCCTCGAGTTTTCTGCGGTTGTTCCAAGTTTGTATGAAGAGATTTATATTAATGTTAAGTACGTGATACAGCACTGCGTAATTTTGTGAACAAGGAAATCCGGAAAAAATGTCACAACGCAATGCGAAACAGGACATCAAAGCACACAATAACTCAATGAGATTGTTCATACGTTTGGGAAACTCATTAAAATCTCATTTCACTTTTTTATGTTAACACTTTGAACTCTCTGGTGGCACACATGTTACATCAAAATTAAAATATGTGGATTCACAGAGAATCTGCTGTCTGTACAATGTTGTTACGGTAATAATTTTTATAACAAAAGAGTAAATTCAACGCTGCCCTGTTTTAACATGTGGACAAAAATAAAAAGACAGCATCAGTGTGGGCTGACAAATATAAAAACATATTACGGAAAGCGTAAATCCGCTTCCGCGCTACGCGTGAACAGACGTACGGTTATTACCGCGGTGCCGCAACGACTTTAGCATTTGTTTACAATGCGGAAAACAAATCGTGAATGAAATACCCACACAAAATTTGTAGAATACGTGGCAAAGGTGAGCGACTAATTGCTGTTGCTGCCTGATTTAAGGTACCATATTTGGCCATCTTCCACATTTTTCATAGATTGTAGTGTAGACAAAGAACATCTGCAGCTTAATTTCTGAAACGGGTTACCTTGCAGTACTATTTGTCTTCATGGGCAACTGTAATGAGGATAGCTTCGTATAACACATTCTTATGATATTTTTATGACATTGTACGCTCTTAATAAAAACGGGCTCCTCATCCAGGCCGTGGAGGCACAAGGGACGACGACCGGCCGCCGTGTCATCCTCTGTGTTGCAGCGCCATGCGGATGTGGTCAGCGCACCGCTCTCCCGGCGTTTTGCAGACTACCCAGATGGTGGGGCCAATTGGTCAGGCAGCTAGCTCCTCATCTGCTATCACGAGAATCTGTTCACGTCGTACCACTCCTTGCACCAAGAAAATGTCGTTTGCAGTACTAAGAATCGAACGCGGGTGCTCTGCATGGCAACCATCTACGTTCACCACTCGGCTACGGAGCGGACTGTATTATTAATCTGTGGTAAATATTCGGCAATACTAACGCAGTTGACGTCTATAATGAATATTTCCTTTCACTGACGAATACGTATCCTGTGTGTCTACGATCCATAAGGTGCTGCTAGAAAAGTTAACATATTCCATTCTGTATCAATTTTTTTTTTCATATAATGCACTGAGGTCACAAAAGACGTGGGATACCTACTAATATCGTGGAGGACCTCCTTTTCTCCGGCGTAGAGGAGCAACTAAAATGGCATGGACTCAAAAACTCGTAGGATCTTCCCTGCAGAAATACTGAGCCATGCTCGCTCTATAGCCTTCCATAATTGCGGAAGTTTTGCCCGCGCATGATTTCGTGCACGACCTGACCTCTTCATTATACCCCACAAATGTTCGATTCGATTCATGTCAGGCTATCTGGACGGCCAAATCTTACGCTCGAATTATCCAGTAGGTTCTTCAAATCAATCAGGAATAATAATGGCCCAGGGACACGGCGAATCGTCGTCCATCAAAATTCCATCGTTGTTTGGGAACATGACTCAATGAATGACTGCAAATAGTCAATGATCGGTTCAGTTCGACCAGAGTCCTTTCCCTGTAAATACGGCCCACACCATTATGGAGCCACCACCAGCTTTCTCAGTGCCTTGTTGATAACTTGGCCCCGTGACTTCTTGGGGCCTAGGCCCCACTAGAACCCTACTATCAGCTCTTACCACCTGAAAGAAGAACTCATTTGACCTGGACACGGTTTTACAGTCGTCTAGGGTCCAACAAATATGGTCGCGGACTCAGGAGAGGCGCTGCAGGTGATGTCGTGGTGTTGGCAAAGACTGTCTCGTCGGTCGTCTGCTGGATTGGATTGGATTGTTTGGGGGAAGAGACCAAACTGCGAGGTCATCGGTCTCATCGGATTAGGGAAGGATGGGGAAGGAAATCGGCCGTGCCCTTTCAAAGGAACCATCCCAGCATTTGCCTGGAGCGATTTAGGGAAATCACGGAAAACCTAAAGCAGGATGGCCGAACGCGGGATTGAACCGTCGTCCTCCCGAATGCGAGTTCAGTGTGCTACCACTGCGCCACCTCGCTCGGTGGTCGTCTGCTGCCATAACCCATTAACGCCAAATTTCGCCAAACTGTCTTAACTGATACATTCGTCGTACGTCCCACGTTGATTTCTGCGTTTATTTCACGCAGTGTTGCTTGTCTGTTAACACTGACAACCCCGCTGCTCTCGGTCGTTAAGCGAAGGCCCTTGGCCACTGCATTGTCTGTGGTGAGCGGTAACGACCAAAATTTAGTATTCTCGGAATACTCTTGACGATGTGCGGCCTTAATCACGTCGAAAACCTCTTCACATGAATCAGCTGAGTACATACGACAGCTTCGCCAATGTACTGCCCTTTTATGCCTTGTGTACGCAATACGCAATACTACATACTACAATACTACGCAGTACTACATACGTATACATGTATAACGCTATTCCATGACTTTCGTCAACTGAGTGCATACATGGTGGTTCTCCACACACCCGATATTCACTACGTTAATTGTCACTCGACAGGTATGGTACGTTATTTTTCGTTATTTAGTACAGGTGTAAGTAGGCTGTTTAGGTTTCTATGTTGGTATCGCCACGTAGCGCTCTGTATGAAAATCACTGGCTGTGCTGTGTGCACTCTGTGGCTGGTTTGCATTGTTGTTGGCTATTGTAGTGTTGGGCAGTTGGATGTTAACAGCGCGTAGCGTTGCGCAGTTGGAGGTGAGCCGCCAGCAGTGGTGGATGTGGAGAAGTGAGATGGCGCATTTTTGAGAGCGGATGATCTGGACGTGTGTCCATCAGAGACAGTACATTTGTAACACTGGATGTCATGAACTGATATATATATATATAATGACTTTTAAACACTATTAAGGTAAATACATTGTTTGTTCTCTATCAAAATCTTTCTTTTGCTAATTGTGCCTATCGGTAGTTAGTGCCTCCAGTAGTTTGAATCTTTTATTTAGCTGGCAGTAGTGGCGCTCGCTGTATTGCAGTAGTTCGAGTAACGAAGATTTTTGTGAGGTAAGTGATTTGTGAAACATATAGGTTAATGTTAGTCAGGGCCATTCTTTTGTAGGGATTTTTGAAAGTCAGATTGCGTTGCGCTAAAAAAAATTGTGTGTCAGTTTAGTGTTGATCAGAATAGGTCAAGAGCGAAATGTCTGAGTACGTTCAGTTTTGCTCAGCTGCTTGAAAAGCAAATAATGTAAGAGGTTTATCAGCACAGTAATTCAATAATTTTTCTAAGGGGACGTTTCACAGGGTGGGGCAAATAAAAGTGGTCCCAAAACAGAACTCCAGGATACAAAGAAACACAGCAGAGGAAACGGAATACAGTACTAGCCTGACTATAGCAGATGCTGAAAGTGTCAACCATTCATCTCTTTGCACTTCTGGACCATGGTCAGCACGTTGCTGAAAGTGGATCGAAGCTGAACTGCTGGAGTTGCTGCAGTCTCACCCTAAATGTTCTGCCGCAGTTCTTGAAGACTTGGGTTGTTGAGGGCTCCCCATACAGAGTAATCGCACACTGACAAATGAAGGTGACCTAGGCGGCCAGCTGGGGTCCCGTCCAGACTGACCTGTGCTAACAACTCTGTCAGGCACGAAGATTGTGCAAATGTGCTCCAAGTTTCGGTCGGCTGTATGGGCAATTTCTCCATCGTGTTGGAAGTAACTGTAGGTCTTTTCCTCCTTCGTTAATGTTGCCACAAATGGTTTCAAAATGTTGGCAACGTAACGCGCCGAAGTCAGCGTCTGATGAAAGAAGATGGGACCAATGATGCGGGGTGCAGACACCACCCATCAAACCCCAACCTTTTGATCATGCAATGGTTTTTCGTGGAGGTTATGGGCATTCTCCGCTGCTCAGAACCTGTGATTCCGTGGGTTGCCATAACCACACAGCTAAAACCAGGCTTCACCAGACATAAAGAACAGATCCATGTCCAAGCCATTTATTATTGTCTCAGTGAACAGCCACTCACAAACTTGAGCCACTAAGGGTAATCTTCTGGTTGTAACGCATGAATAACAGACACTCGGTAGGGGCGAATATGCAGGTCAAGGTGGAGTATTCATTTGCATGGTCGACGTGATTTGCAAGTCTCTTGTGACAGGGATCGGGTTGAATTGGTAGGACACTGAAACAACGTACAACCTAACAACGGCCATCCTTCTTTACACAGTTAGTTACACGTAATATTCACTCTGCACTACTTAAAGACGCAAAAAGGTCTCGCAGGTCACCCTAACAGGTACCAGAAAACAGCCTAAAAAATTATGAGCATTCTTCAGTTCACCTGTTGACATCTCAGCTCCGTTCACCGAGTATGGTGTGGTAATGATCCAGAATGAAATTTTGACCCTGTAACGGAGTGCGTGCTGATATGAAACTTCCTGGAAGAGTGAAACTGTGTGTCGAGCCGACACTCGAACTCGGGAACTCTGCTATTCGCGGCCAAGAGCTGTGCAAAGTAAGCTATCGAAGCACAACTCACGACCCGAGCTTTAATTCCACCTGGACCTCGTCTCCTACTTTCTAAACTTTGCAGAAGCTCTGCTGCAGACATTGCAGAACTGGCACTCCTGGAAGAAATGATATTGCGGAGACCTGGCTTAGCCACAGCCTGGTTGATGTTTCCAGAATGAAATTTTCACTCTGCAGTGGAATGTGCGCTGATAAACTCCCTGGCAGATTAAAACTGTATGCCGGACCGAGACTCGAACTCAGGACCTTTGCCTTTAGCGGGCAAGAGCTCTACCAACTTTTTTTAATAAATTTTATTATTCTGCGTAGCCCCTCGTTACATATCTGATCTTTTTTGAAAATAAAGTTTATTCAAACTGCCCATAAACAGAATGAAATTTTCACTCTGCAGCGGAGAGTGCGCTGATAAGAAACTTCCTGGCATATTAAAACTGCGTGTCGGGCCGAGACTCTAACTCGGGACCATTACCTTTAGCGGGCAAGTCTTCTTTTTTTCTTTTCTTTTGCATTTTACCAGACCGATACTCGATGTCAGGCCCTTTGCCTTTGTGGGCAAGTTCTCCACCAACTTGTTTTGAGGTCGCCCTACCATTTTTTTCTTTATCTTGTTTTGCCACAAATCGAGGACTTCCTTTTCGCCATCACAATACATGTAGAGTATCGCTATTCCTTGTACCCGATTGACTGCATTCATCCGGGTCATCGGGCAATAGATAGTGTCGGGGTGAAAGAGGTCCAGGAGCACAATGGAAACATAGGGACGGTGTAGGAGGAAAGTCGGTATCTGGCGGATCAGTTACCAGCACTCACGTGCAGGGTCATAGTTCAGTCTGTGTTCGTCTGTGTGTATCATCGTGCAATGGGGACATATAGGGTCGTCAGTTAGGTGAATCGCATGTAGCCTTCGTCGGGTCGGAAATTTCTCTTTAGTGACCACATACCACGTCGACCGCACTAAAGCTGACAGGAAGGTCGCGTGGATGGCTCGCTAAACCCACGTCCAGTCGACCGTGGGGTGGAGTCATACAACGTCTTTAGCCGGGTTTCGGCGTTGGAGGACACTATAATACATCTTTGCTGTCGGATCCCGTGTCTATAACTCCCAATATATAGTTGTGCTCCACGAAAAACGTCTTAATACGTAATAGGGAGGTTGATAGTGAGGGTGATAAATGCCCAACAGGTACTGGTGGGCACAGCATTCGTGGGGGCCACCTCTGCTGTCAGGATGCCTGGAAGACTGTCTGTTGTTGAAAGCCAGTCGCCACACTAAGGCACAGCGTCAACGCTCTGTGCTTGACGTGAGTGAGTCCAACACCTCCTTTGTGGAAGGGTAAAGTAAGAGCAGCAAAACGGATATTAAAAACTGCACCGGCGTTCAGCACGTGTCCAAGCACTGTCTGTATCCTGGATGCCATCGCGTCTGTCATCGGTAATACGTGGGCGTAATGGTTAAGATGAGAAACCATGTACGCGTTGATGTACTGAGCTCGTTCCAAAATGTCCAATGACCTAAATTTGTTGAGGCGAGCCTCTACGCAGAGCCGTTGTTAAGACCTTACTATACGTAAACGCCACCGTACGTTGTATCTATCGATGGAGCGATATCCCTAAACATTTGAGCGCTGGGACCTTTGTCAGGGGTACATCCAGTTTTGCAATTATGCCTCGTCTCACCCATGTAGCTTGATTTCTGGAGGTTGATCAAACTGCCTGCCACCGCCCCATATGGTTGGAGCCAGGAAAGCGACGTTCGTATTTCGTCATCAGTCCGTGCTAGGGACACCACATCATCGGCATATGCGCCACATCGAAAGGTCATGAAGCGGAGGCTAAGACCTTTCAAACGTCTCCAGCGTTCGTGAAGAGGTGGTTCGAGAGCAATGGTGAATAACATGACAGAAAGAGGACAATCCTCTCTGACGGACCTGTTGACACGGACGGGGGCGGACCGATAGCTGTTTACCATAATCCCCATGATCACCCTATGGATCAAACTAAACGCAACAGATGTCGTCTTGCGCGGGATACCGTTGTGTTTCATAACTGCAAGCAGAAAACCATGTTCGACACGACTGAAAGCATGGTCAAAATCCAGCGCTACAAGAGTGCCGTGGAGGCGGCATGTTTGCATCAGCACCACCACGTCTCTACAGGTGCTCAAAGTCACAAACACATTAGTCTTGCTTCCGAGGCAGGTTTGATCAGTGTGAGTGGCCGCCATTACCTTAGATTTTAGCCTCTTACAGAGGATGCGTGTCAGCAGTTTTTAGTCGGTGTTCAGCATTGTCAGTGGTCCAAAATCAAGTGGGCGACAGCCTCATCCGGGTTTGGGCACCAGAATCAAGAGACTCTCAATGAATTCAGTTGGTACTTGAAAATCGGGGTTCAAGAGTCCTATGTACATTCTGGCCCACATTGGGCGCGTAAGATCAAAAAACCTTCTGTAAAAGTCAAGAAGTAGTCCATTAGGGCCTGGTGCTTTGTTGGAAGCAACGCACAACATAGGCTATCGTAGTTCTTCCAAAGTCACCTCCGACAAGAGCATAACATCATCTTGAGGGTTCCGAAAGATGGGTAGGTCAGATATGACTTTCCTGACTCCTACATCCATGTTGTATTCTCGCTCGTAGAGAAGTGTATATGACTGTGTGAACGCTTGAACGATGTCCATTTGTGTTTCAGCTCTTCGTCCATTCTCCGTCTCGACCTCTATAATGAGCTGCCTCTTGCGTCTTCTCCTCTCATGAATTATATGCTGGAGTGAAGGTCGTTCTCCACTAACATCATCAGTTGTCCCCGCCTGCACCCGCACACCCGTAGGACGTACGGTGGTGATCGAGCAACTCTGCCTTGATATGATGTTCTGCCGACTGTCGTTCCAGCGGCGGTGGTTGCACAGCCAGTTCGCGGAGCGCTGTGTTGTAGAAATCAGTAGTCGTGGCATACCAGCGCGCTCTATCTCGTCCATAGCTGGCTAATGTGCGGCACATGGCGGGTTTGACACACCGTAACCACCACTGAAGTACGGAACCGTAAGCGGGTAATCACCGGGGGCATCTGCTCCATGTGGACTCAACTTCGTGTCTCCAATTTACCTAGTCAAGAAGGGCCACAATGAGGCGCCATGGACCTCTACTTCGTCAGACATGTTGGCTCACACACCCTAGGTGATCCGTGAATGCTGCCGGCCACATCCCAGCATCGACAACTGCCAATCGCAGGCCACGTGTGATCCAAACGGACCTAAGTGTCCGACAAAGCCAAGTCCTTTACGAAGGCCTGAAGTGCTGGGCTGGTGGTACAGCGCAGCATCAGGTCGGATGGTTTGAGCACACAACTGAAATCTCCACCTACTACAAAGTGCTCAGCATTGCCCTGCTACAGAATTGCTTTGTCTCGACTGCCGACTGTTGCCGAAGGCACGAGTATACGGGATATGTTCCCAGATATGTGAGCTGGTCGAAGAGTTGTTAACTAATGGAACCCTCGCAGAATGAGATTTTCATTCTGTGGCGGAGTGTGTCCTGTTACGAAACTTCCTGGCAGATTGAAACTGTGTGCCGGACCGAGACTCTAACTCGGGACCTTAGCCTTTCACGAGCAAGTGCTCTACCATTTGAGCTACCCAAGCACGACTCACGTCCCGTCCTCACAGCTTCAATTCTGCCAGTAGTTTTAATCTTCCAGGAAGTTTCATAACGGAACCCGCTACGGTTTCCTCGATGGCGAATATTCATCAGAGAGACAGAGGTATGCTCCAGACAAGTGTGATAGGACAGCTCTTATTCTCAATATACGTAAATTATATGACGCACAGGGTGAGCCGCAATATGCAGTTGTTTGCTGATGACGCTCTGGTTTACGGGGAAGTATCATCGTTGAGTGATCGTTGGAAGATACAAGATGACTTAGAATTTCTAGTTGGTGTGATGAATCGTAGTGCGATTTCCCCGGTAGGTTCAGTTTACTTTATCCTAATTAGGACGTAATAATTGCTTTATTAACCGCGTGCGGCAATGGAACTCGTAAATGACGCGTGCCGCTGATGCTCAGCTATGTGAAGGCTGATCGCTCTCTTTTGTCTGTGAGAGTTCGCAATCTACCACGCGAATTAGTTCAATTGATGGTAAACAGACGTTAAACGCAAATGATCGTAAAGGAAACAGTAATTTTAATGTAACTGCCTTTGAAGTTGTTAGGATGTTAGTTCAATAAGGAGCGCTTAAATTCGCAGGAATGTCCAATATTAATGTGCTTATATTCACACATATGTAATTAGTTTAAATAGCACAGACTTTTCATCAACATTAACATAATAAACTTCGAATGAATTACCTTGTAGACATTTAAAATACTACGGTGGTGGTAAAATATTTAACGTTAATATTATAGAAATATTTGAGACAACGTATGAAAAAGTTTAAGACACTTAGCAATGTGTAATCAGAAATTACTTAATGGGTCTCAATTATTACCTATAGTTGACTTTAATTAACAGCTCAGATTTCGTCACACGCCACTGGTTTCGATTTGCAAAGTACAAATGGCACCACAGTTTTCTGAAGAAAAGAAGCAGAAGATTCACTTTACCTTTTGGTATCAACTTCTCAACAGTAACAGCGACACACAGCAGCCATTACGAAATTTGGCTGGTTTACAATTTATATGTGAAATCTGAGTGTAAATCGCCGAAAGATTTTGTATGAAAATAAATACCAGCTTTTATCACTATAGCCGGCCGCGGTGGCCGAGCGCTTCTAGGCGCTTCAGTTTGGAACCGCGCGACCGTTACGGTCGCAGATTCGAATCCTTCCTCTGGCATGGATGTGTGTGATGTCCTTACGTTAGTTAGGTTTAAGTAGTTCTAAGTTCTATGGGACTGATGACCTCAGATGTCAGATAGTGCTCAGAGCCATTTTAACCATTTTTATCACTATAAAAATCTTTGGTTTAAACAATTGAAGCTATATGGATGTCGATTTTTAAATACATAAACGAACAAACGAGGCAAACATTTGTTTTATAGATAACCAGTATATGATCACTCAACTTCCAGTTTTTCACGTTTTGCTAATATGGCTTCCCTACTCGCAGTCCACGTTGTAGCAGAAACAAAATAAGATTGTTACAAGTAGTGCCACACACCAAATTAAACTATGGCATTTCACTAGATGACGAGCTACGTCCAATCCTCTTTAACAAATGCTACTGAAATTGGAAGGGGCAGCTTACTGTTAGTGGCTCTGAATGCTACAGGATCTTCAGTTGCACATATAGCCTGCAATATGTCTGTCGCAGCTTGCAGAGACCCATGATCCACAGTTCAACTGGTTTTTTACTGCACAATAAGTCAGAGCAAACCTCTTCTTCCATAAGAGCTGCACTTTTTATAAAATAGCAACACCATTCTGATGTCATCCGAGACTAATTTTGCCAGTGTTCGATTTTCATTACAAAAACACCATATACGAGCATTGTGCTCACACTACTACTGACTAGTTAGACAATCTTTGTACAAAAGCTATATCTTCTCAAAAACGGCAGAGTACCGCCGCTCAGATCAATAAGCAGGAATTCCCTTAACCGTTATTACTTATTCTGAAGCCATGACTGTTAAATACACTATGCACAATTTTGCAGTCGTTTTGACGCTCTAAGCGTTTTAACAAAATAAACAGAACATAATATATTTAATTATTTCTTACAGGGGAACCTCCCCATCGCACCCCCCTCAGATTTAGTTATAAGTTGGCACAGTGGATAGGCCTTGAAAAACTGAACACAGATCAGTCGAGAAAACAGGAAGAAGTTGTGTGGAACTATGAAAAACATAAGCAAAATATACAAACTGAGTAGTCCATGCGCAAGATAGGCAACATCAAGGACACTAAGAACGCAGGCGCGCCGTGGTCTCGTGGTAACGTGAGCAGCTGCGGAACGAAAGGTCCTGAGTTAAATAAAATATTATTGTTACTAAAAAAAATTACAATATCAATGTTTCCTTCCTGCTGCCTCTCCCTTATCCTGTCAGGAGACGGGGACACCGTGGCCAGGCCTCCAAGTACGACCCCTGCCCACTCTGCCCCCTGACCTAAAAAAAAAAAAAAAAAAAAAAGACTGGAAAAACATTTCAGTGAACTGGACGAGGAGACCCGAAATTAAATGTCAGGTAACGGCTGTATACCGTTGAAGAAATTTTTGTTACGCAAAAATGTTATGTTATGTTTGTATAGTTTATTGAGTTGTATTAGTGTTGCCTCCTGCGCTTGAGTTAGTGTATTTGTTAAAGTGTGTATCAAAATCCGTGTGGTTTCTGGTACAAGCAAGATAATGCCATATTTGCGAATCTGAAACATTATTCTCATTTGCCCATGTTGGCTGAATTTAGTGTTTAGCTTGGACTGTTGTTTGTATATCCCTGCATGATACGTGCCGCAAAGGATACTTACGTTTTATTGCGAGATTAAATCGTGAAGCTTCCCGTTATTCTAGTACCGTTAAATATTTTTTGCCTGAGGTTGTCTCTTAGAGGGATCCAAATATTTGAAGCTATTGAGCTCAGGTTGCTACTGTTCTATTCTGTAAGGATTGGTGCGCTAAGGTTACGTGAAGGCTTCGATGTGTATTAAGCGAATTGATGTACTTGTCATGTATGTTCTTTTTTTGCGGAGTTGAGTGTTGAATATTTACTTAAAGAATTGTTTGTCTTTTTGTAAATGTGTTATTACTGAAACTGTAAAGTTTAGTGAGTCAGTTGCGCTAAGGTTTATCCAACACATGTACATTGGCAATGTATGTTTTTCGATTCTGTAAAAGTTTTGCGTGAACATTAAAAAAAATGTAAAAAAAAAAAAAAAAGTTCAAATCTTCCATCGAGTGAAAAGCTTAATTTTTTATTTTTAGTTTATGTGACAAACTCTTATGTTTTCATCACTTTTTTGGGAGTGATCATCACATCGATAAGAAAACCTAAATCGGGCAGGGTTGAAGAATCTTTTTACCCATTCGCCAAGTGTACAAGTTAGGTGGGTCGACAACATATTCCTGTCGTGTGACGCACATGCCGTCACCAGTGTCGTATAGAATATATCAGATGTGTTTTCCTGTGGAGGAATCAGTTGAACTACGACCTTGCGATCAAATGTTTTCGGTTCCCATTGGAGAGGCACGTCCTTTCGTCTACTAATCGCACGGTTTTGCGGTGCGGTCGCAGAACACAGACACTAAACTTATTGCAGTGAACAGAGACGTTAATGAACGATCGGACAGATCATAAATTTGCAAAAATAAAAAAAAGTAAACTTTTCACCCGAGGGAAGACCTCTCATTCCGCAGCTGCTTACTCTGACCACGACACCACGGCGCTCCTCAGCTCACATTATCCTTGATGTCGCCTATCTTGCACATGGACTACTCAGTTTGTATATTTTGCTTATTTTTTCATAGTTTCACACAACTTCTTCCTGTTTTCTCGATTGATCTGTGTTCAGTTTTTCAAGGCCTATCCACTGCGTCAATTTATAACTAAATCTGAGGGGGGTGCGATGGGGAGCTTCCCTTGTTAGTATGGTTTAGTAAATGTACAACTTAGGTTGTTTCTCGTTTTCGTCACGAGGTGGCAGCACGCTACGGTGATTCGTAACGCACCAGTTTTTACAACCATATTGTTTCATTGCAACTAGTAGATGGCATTAGCGTCTCATACAGTACCTCTTTCAATGCCAGCGGTACCAACTGTTACTTTTGAAAGTTATGACGTATAAAGACGGAATTATTAATTCTGTTAATGAAGATATTGTTTAGTGCTGTAATGACGCCTGTATCGTTGCGGTAGCTGGCTCTAAATGTAGAAAAAGTTAATGGACATGAGCAGGGAAAATAATCCCATAATGTTCGAATTCAGCATTAGTAGTGTGCTGCTCGGCACAGTCAAGTCGGTTAAATATCTGGGCGTAAAGTTGCAAAGTGATATGAAATGCAACGAGCACGTGAAGATTGTGATAGGAAAGGCGAATAGTCAACTTCGGTTTATTGGAAGAATTCTAGGAAAGTGGGATTCGTCTCTAAAGGAGACCGTATATACGACACTACTGCGACCTATTCTTGAGTACTTGAGTGCATGGGATGCCCAGGAGGTCGGATTAAAAGAAGACGTCAAAGCAGAGGCGGGCTGGTAGTTTTGATACTCGTAGGATCGATCAACACGCGAGTGCTGCGGAGATGCTTCGGGAACTCAAACGGGAATCTCTGGAGGGAAGGTGACTCTTTTCGAAGAACTCTATCGAGAAAATTTAGATAACCGGCATTTGCAGCTGATTACAGAACGATTCTACAGTCGTCAACGTACATCTCACGTAAGGAGCACCAGATTCGACCGTGCAGGATTGTACAGCCACGTCACGTGGGTTGAGTTAGCAAATGAGCTTGTTCGTAACAACACACGTGGACAGTGCGACGACGTCTCGAGCAGCACGCAGCGTCAGCAAGGCCACCATTGTCGCTGGAAGCGGTAGCAGTGGAGGGTGCAGCGACAGGGGAGCGGTCCAACTACAGCACTGGATGCTGAAGTGATATGATTTATTTATGAACCAATCCCAATTCGGTGTACATCATCACGATGGACGTATTCGTCTGCGGAGGCTCAGAAGTAAATGAACGTTGCCAGACAGCATTCATCTTCTTCCTATGGACCCAGACCTGGTGTGATGGTATGTGGTGCCATTGGGTACAATGCACGATCATATCCAGTAATTCTGACAGCATTAATTACGTTTCTGTCTTGTTATGACCGCTGACAGTGTGCTTTCTTCGAGTTCTCCGTGACGTTATCTTTCAAGAAGATAACGCTAGACCCCATGCAGCCCGTGATGTTCTAACCTAACCAAGTCAGAGGAATGTTGCCCTGACCTATACGTCCACCAGACCTCTCACCCGCTCAAAACATCTGCCCATGGGTTGGCAGTCAACCACTTCCCAGCCACTGTGATTTATGAACTTTGGCACAGGGCCGAAGCAGCATGGAATGACATAACCGTACTCGTCACCCAAGATGAGTTCAACTCGGTAGCGGACTGCGTTAGATCCACTATTGCTGCCGGACATTTCAGTTCTACACAGTAAATTTCACACCCAGTGTATCCCCATAAAATTTACTAATATGTGTATCGGCAATAAATAAAATTTCGTTACCTTGCATCCTTGCAAGTTTAGTGGTCAGCAGTGTATTGTTCTGGCATATTTCATTTGTTTGTTGAGTGCTAAGGCCACGTGTTACGTGTGCGACAAAAGCGGCCAACAACACATGAGTTCTCGATGCACGACATCCCGGCTACAAGAAGCCGCGTCGAGCGATATGCCCTGGTGTCCTGCGTGCGAGCGACGTATTCCCGCTACAAGATGGCTACAAGAGCCGACCAGCTGCTTCTATAAGATATCGCCCAGAAATCGTCGAATGTTGTCGCTCCAAAGTACGGCAATATAACTGGCTCCACTTAGCAAAATAAGGCGATAAAGGAGCAGTGTGCATGAAAGTTGCAAAGGGAGGAATCTTGCTAGAGCATTTCATCATTTATATCATCATCTAAGAAGATCAAGAGGCAAATTAGAATACACGAGGATGAGCACAGATAAGTTCGACCATCTCATCAATGAATTAAAGACTAGTGTTTTTTGTGTGACTCCACTTACTTTTAGCACCTAGTAAGTACAGAAGAATGACCGACCACTCCAAGTACGAAAAAAGAGGCACTACAGCAATGGGGCGCCTTTGGTTTAGCGATAGCATCCTTCATTAGAACCCTACTTTTCTGTGGACCCCGGGTTCGTACCTGACTACATGCTACATTTTAACTATCGAACTAAAGTTCTACCACCTGTTGTGTATACGAAGTTTTGTACAAGGTCTACAACTTTGCTTCTGCCGTTTTTTTATCGAAGTTCGAGACATTATTGTGAAAAACTTTACGAATCAAAGTATTGGCCAATCTTTGGCCACTGCTTTCTCCTAGCTTTAGGGCAGCACACGAATCCCGCAGTATATAAACTGGGGATCTTTTGAGGGGAACCATGAATCGATCCAATTTTCCACTTGTTCACATGACCGCAAGTTTAAATGTGGGTGAAATTGTATGGGACTTAACTGCTAAGGTCATCAGTCCCTAAGCTTACACACTACTTAACCTAAATTATCCTAAAACACACACACACACAGGACTCGAACCTCCGCCAGGACCAGCCGCACAGTCCATGACTGCAGCGTCTTAGACCACTCGGCTAAACCCGTGCGTCTGACCGCAAGTGCTAGTCAGCTAGGTCGTGTGTCATAGATTGAGAAAGGCGGCAGTCAGAGGGAGGAATATCTGGAGAATACAGCGGGTGGGGTAGAACTTCCCATTTCAACGTTTCCAAGAATGTTTTGAGGGGATTTTCGACATGGGGTCGTGCACTGTCATGCTGCAAAATAATTTTTTCGTGTCTACAGCTGAAGTGTGGCCGGCTCAAACAAATCAATTGCTTTCGATAACGATCTCCTGTGATTGTTGCCGTCGGTTGCAGTGGCATCGAAAAACTTTCTCTCTTTCACAACCATGCTGACCTTCAACGTCAAAATTACCGTTCTTGAAGCATGGAAACTATTTTCTGCGAAGTTCTGTCACTAACAGGCGTCTAATCGTAGGCCTTACCCAGCTTTTCATGGGCCTCAGCCGCAGATTTCTTCATATCAAAACAGAAAATTAAAACCTCCCGCAGATGACGAGAATTGGGCTCATAAGTTGACGTAGTGAGTAGAGAATAACTTCATGATGCAATCAAAAATCGACTGATATTATGATGACGTTACGTTCTCAGATGCCTAAGCTTACTGTAGGACACTTAGACGAACGACTTGCTCCACTACTTTCCACTACTGCCGTCTATTGCAAAACGGCGGAAGCAAAGTTGTAGACCTTATAATATATTCTTTACAATTCATCTCAAAGTATTTTTAAAGTCTTGCCAAAGTGCTTTATCTTTAAAGGTAATACACATCTATCCCAATATATTTCACACACATTATATTCATGATCAAACATAATGAACAGCCAAGCTATTTTACTAATATTTGATTGTTGAAAACATAATTCATCACCGATCATTGTTAATGCCAAGTGTTTGAGTTCATCTAAATAGTCTGCACAGATAAAGCATTAATTTTTTGGGATAATAGGTCAAATGTCTTTTGAAATGATTTGTATAAGAATAAGAAAGAAAATCATTCTTAAATGCCAAACCTTTCTCCAGTATATATGATTTCTTACTTTTAGAGAAATATTTTCACAAAACATTCCAACAACTTCTTTCATTCTCTTTTTTTTTTGCTTTCAAGTTTTATTAAGTAAGCATGATCTTAATGACACCTGATTTGCCATCCTAGCGTCTTCTGTTCTTGAAACATCTTAAATTTAGTTTTTGATTCAAGCACCAGTTGTCCTTGAGATATTTCAGTCTTCCTTCAACTCACCACCTTTTCTTAATTACCATGATTACTTCCAGGTAACTGAATATTTTCTTACAAAAAATTGCAGTTGCTCAATTTGGAACTCCGTTTGTTCATTTCCCACTATTCATTTCGCTATGAAAATTTGATCAAGAACCCATCATGTAACTCACAGGGAGTCATTTTTTCGCTCCACTCAAAAATTTGACTAAAGCGTTTCGAGAGTTAACTAAGGAAGAAATACGTTCCCTTTGAGTGCTACCATTTGCAAAAAATCTCGTTTTGATCTCTTGAACCGTGTGTGAAGTATGGCGAGTTTTACAACCACGTCATTCCCTTTGCGCAAGGACGGAGTCAGGCGCACCGCCAGATATAAAATCCAAAATCACTGGAGCTAAGAACTGATCTCAACTGTAAATACAATTGCGGTAAGTTGGCTACATTTCATGTGCAGAAATGTATTAGCTAAAACGAACTACACGCGAAGCGTATGCTGTGCGTTTTTACCTCTGCAAACTCTGAAAAATTCCGTGCAGTTATTTACTTAGTTCCTTGCAGCACTGTAACTATGACGAATAATGAAAAGAAATTCGTTGCTTTATCGAGCGAAGATATGAAGCTTCCAGATGAGAAATAATTACATTTTTCACCAAATAGTTCCCTTAAAACTGAATAAGAATGAATTCGTAGCAGCCGGTGAATCTGTTTCAGTGCTTCGCTGCGTAAAGTCATTGTCAAGCGTTCTATAGCGACAGCATTCAAACATGTCTGAACTCAAATATCGCCAGCAAAGCAGACGACAAGCACCGGTACGGACGTTGCCAACGTGGGACACTTTCGTAGCTATACCTGCGGTCGTGTTTTGTCGCCTGAAGCTGTCGTCTCTGGCCGGCCGGAGTGGCCGTGCGGTTCTAGGCGCTACAGTCTGGAGCCGAGCGACCGCTACGGTCGCAGGTTTGAATCCTGCCTGGGGCATGGATGTGTGTGATGTCGTTAGGTTAGTTAGGTTTAATTAGTTCTAAGTTCTAGGAGACTGATGACCTCAGAAGTTAAGTCGGATAGTGCTCAGAGCCATTTGAACCATTTTGTCGGTCTCTTCTGTCGCTGACGTACGACATAGCCTAAGTGTTGGGCTGATGTAGAGCTAATAAATCCACAACCATATGACATCGGAAGTTCACTGAGGCTTTTTGCAGATTATGTTGTGGTGTATCGAGAGATTGTAACAATGGAAAATTGTACTGAAATGCAGGAGGATCTGCAGCGAATAGACGCATGGTGCAGGGAACGGCAATTGAGTCTGAATGTAGACAAGTGTAATGTGCTGCGAATACATAGAAAGATAGTTCCCTTATCATTTAACTACAAAATAGCAGGTCGGCAACTGGAAGCAGTTAATTCCATAAATTATCTGGGAGTACGAATTAGGAGTGATTTAGAATGGAATGATCATATAAAGTTGATCGTCGGTAAAGCAGATGCCAGACTGAGATTCCTTGGAAGAATCCTAAGGAAATGCAATCCGAAAACAAAGGAAGTAGGTTACAGTACGCTTGTTCGCCCACTGCTTGAATACTGCTCAACAATGTGGGATCCGTAACAGATAGGATTGATAGAAGAGATAGAGAAGATCCAACGGAGAGCAGCGCGCTTCGTTACAGGATCATTTAATAATCGCGAAAGCGTTACGGAGATGACAGATAAACTCCAGTGGAAGACTCTGCAGGAGAGACGCTCAGTAGCTCGGTACGGGCTTTTGTTAAAGTTTCGATAACATACGTTCACCGAAGAGTCAAGCAGTATATTTCTTCCTCCTACGTATATCTCGCGAAGAGACCATGAGGATAAAATCAGAGAGCTCAAAGCCCACACAGAAGCATACTGACAATCCTTCTTTCCACGAACAATACGACTTTGGGCGCTAATGACCATAGAAGTTTTGCGCCCTAAAACCACAAAAAAAAAAAAAAAAAAAAAAAAAAAAAAAAAAAAAAAAAAAAAAACGAACAATACGAGACTGGAACAGAAGGGAGAACCGATAGAGGTACTCAGGGTACCCTCCGCCACACACCGTCAGGTGGCTTGCGGAGTATGGATGTAGATGTAGATGTAGACGATTATTCTAGTAGTGTTTACTTCACAAATTTCGCAACTAATGTTTCAAGTTTCCAGATAAAAACTGGATTCTGTATACAAAGAGAAGAGCACTCAAACACAGTAATTTCGACAGCTTTCCTGGAGTTTAAGCGATTAAACGGCGTTAAATAATTCGTATTAATGTGCTGCATGTTCCAAACAGAAGGAGGTAGTCTGTTCGTCTATACTAAGTCGAACATGTCACTGAAATACTTTGCAACTGTGTACTGAATGAATTTTTCATGTGTGCTCGTATTGTGACCGAGATACGAATGAATTTCGGGAACAGCTCGACAGAAACCCATGACACTGGAACAATTAATCTGAAGTCATCAAAGGGAGATCGCCGAGTAGGAACAGTAAAGAAAACAATCAGAAAACGGACAAGTGGAGACGGCACTACATGTATCCGAAGTCCAAAAGAGAGAGAACCTGAGATTTAGGGAAAGCGGAGGGAAGACCCGCAGGTGAGTTCTGAAAATGAAACTATAACAAAGCGAATACACCACTGACAATGGAAACTCCTCGTCACACACCCCTGGATTTAGTGTGAAGGTGACTCAATGGGAAGCCTGCCAAAACGGAAAACAGATCAAGTATGTAAATAGGAAGAAGGTGTCTTGAACTGTGGAAAAGAGATGTAAAATAGTGAATGGTCGAAGCTCAAGATGCGTTAACGCTGAGCGAGCGGGAAGAGCTACCGCATAGTGGTTATGTGAACGGCGTTGGACTGCAAAGTCGAAAATCCGTGTTCAGATCTCCTCCGTGCCCCTTGCTTTCACAAAATTATAAACTGTCCGTCCGGTCGTTCACGTGTCGATTGGCGGTATTGAAATCTGTACGTGTGTCGTGGAGTAACGTCCGTGTGCAACATCGAGGTGTAAGGCCGAGACCTACAATGATGTTGATTCCACAGAGCTACTGTATTAGTAGCCGTAAAGAAGTGGCTCTCTTAACCGAAAACGTTTGATGACAAGGTGACAAATAAAACAAATTCACCACCGGAAAACACGTGTGGCCTCCATACACGACTTTACTGAAAATACGTGTGTCATATGATTGGAATCTTGTACCCTCGCTGGGTGAGTGAGATGTGCCTTTTTTGGGCGATTTAGGTGTTCGTATGAATGTGGCTTTGATCACTCCCAAAGAAATAATGAAAACTTAATAGTTTGTCACATAAGCTGCCACAAATGAACGCAATAGTTTCACAGCCACACAGTTTTGCCTGTGCTCCACCAAAACATATGTTTTTAACGTCTCTGAAGTTGCGTTCCATTTTCGAAGTTTTTGGCTCTTAGACTCCTTCGTCGTAACATGGCTCACATCCTTTTGCTTATTGTTTTCATTTCTTGAGGGTTCTATGCGGTATCGCACCTGCCCTAACCATTCATTACGTGTACTTGTGACGGTAACATGTCCTTACCACATGATTCATATGCTATAACCAAATGTATAATTGACGATTGTCAGGACTACAGAAAGCGAACAGAGACGTCAGCGATCGGATGGATAGTTCATAATTTTGTGCAAAGAAAGATGGGATCTTCCACCTTACAGTCCAACACTGTGGCCACATAACCAACATACCGTAGAGCTTCCAACTCGATCGATGTTGTACATCTTGAGCTTGAACCATTCGCTGTTTCTATTACGCTTCTTTTTTCACAATTAAGTACAGCTTCTTCCGGTTATTATGCTTGACCTGGCGTTCAGGTTTTGACGGGCTATCCAATGGGTCATCTTACCACTAAATCTCTAAATCTGAGGGAGGGGGGGGGGGGGGGGGGTTGGGTGATGGCGAGTTTTCCTTGTGAGTCCCGCGGTGCTGCACGGCAGAACCTACTGGGCAGCCACGAGC
Source organism: Schistocerca americana (assembly GCF_021461395.2). NCBI lineage: Eukaryota > Metazoa > Arthropoda > Insecta > Orthoptera > Acrididae > Schistocerca > Schistocerca americana. Next base: position 809,570,631 of record NC_060122.1, on the reverse strand, counting down.
TCTGATTGGCCGGTGGAGTGTTGCGACGGCACCGCAGTTAGGCGATGCTAGCGGTTTTCAAAGTTGCCGGTTCAGGATACCGGAATATGTACCAAGTCACAGCATTTTGAGGCCACCATTAATCTGTAAAATGATGAAGTCGTACAAAATTCTATAACTAACTAATTTTGTTACACAATACTATTGTATAATAATTTCAGACCAGTAATACTACATACAGGATTTTGAGATTTTGTGTAAGAGACTCACGTTTCAAGATTCCACTGCATTTTTCGCAACATAATTCTGATTTTTTTAATGTGGCTCGTGTATCTCATAACTATAATGTGTCCATTAATCAAGTTCATGGTGGAGATCAAACTTTGTAGATCATATTTCCCATTAGTCAACCATCAGAAACAACAAATAAATCTGGATGTTGGAAACGTCAAATGATGTGACTGTTCTCACTGAGCTACAATAGTGTGAGGGTGTTAACCTTGAGTAATGGTATAGTGGTTACCATAATTTTTAAAACAGAAATTTTTAAGAAATATTGGTAATCTTAGTAAAACTTGAAACCCACTGACAAAGGTTGAGCCAGGGGCTATCTCATGCAAGACGGAGGGAGGATAACATCTGTGGTACGAGGCAGCACCTAGGATTTTCCCCTTGGTCGAATGCTGTCGCACACCATTTACCAAACGACATACAGTGGAGAACAACTGACACGCTGTTGATGGTCCATTTAGGTGTATGATAGAAATATATTTAATTGCCCGTGTTTGCTTTGCTCATAGAGTGAGGAAACAGTATCTACCCCTAGTTTCGCCGTATGCTGCATTGTCATTGTTGATAGTGTACCCAACTTCCGCGCTATGGAATATAATTTATCGGGCGATCCATGCTGTGTAACAGCAAGAATTCAAACCGTTAAGGATATTATGCCACGCAGACTACAACATTTGTTCAAGCATAAAAAGGAGACTGCTTAAATACACGGCGTTGTAAAATGGGATTAAATAAGCAAAACAACATTCCAGATACTTATAGCAACTGATTGACAGATTACCTACGATTAATATTTTAATTATTATTCTGAATGAAATTGAACATATTGAACTTTGAATTAATAATCAGTGATTAAATTCTGATTACCAAAAGCAGCAATATGAAAGCGTATCACTAACAAACATATCCGTAACCTGCAAAATGCATTCTTGGACAGTTCTTGACGAAATATATCTTAGCCCTTTCATTATTAAAACTTACGTAGCCTGTGTTTGAAAAATAAAGTGTCAAACCCTATCTTCCTTCGTGATAATTAATACACTTTCAATTCCAAAAGATTTTAAGTTGATCGATTTTGAAAATCGATGAAGTGGAAGACTTTTTTTTTTATTTTGGTCATCAGTCTACTGACTTGTTTGATACGGCCCGCCACGAATTCCTTTCCTGTGATAACCTCTTCATCTCAGAGTAGCACTTCCAACCTATGTCCTCAGTTATTTGCTTGACGTATTCCAATCTCTGTCTTCCTCTACAGTTTTTGCCCTCTACAGCTCCCTCTAGTACCATGGAAGTCATTCCCTCATGTCTTAGCAGATGTCCTATCATCCTGTCCCTTCTCCTTATCAGTGTTTTCCACATATTTCTTTCCTCTCCGATTCTGCATAGAACCCCCTCATTCCTTACCTTATCAGTCCACCTAATTTTCAACATTCGTCTATAACACCACATCTCAAATGCTTCGATTCTCTTCTCTTCCGGTTTCCCCACAGTCCATGTTTCACTACCATACAATGCTCTACTCCAGACGTACATCCTCAGAAATTTCTTCTTCAAATTAAGGCCGCTATTTGATACTAGTAGACTTCTCTTGGCCTGAAATGCCTTTTTTGCCATAGCGAGTCTCCTTTTGATGTCCTCCTTGCTCCGTCCGTCATTGGTTATTTTACTGCCTAGGTAGCAGAATTCCTTAACTTCATTGACTTCGTGACCATCAATCCTGATGTTAAGTTTCTCGCTGTTCTCATTTATACTACTTCTCATTACCTTCGTCTTTCTCCGATTTACTCTCAAACCATACTGTGTACTCATTAGACTGTTCATTCCGTTCAGCAGATCATTTAATTCTTCTTCACTTTCACTCAGGATAGCAATGTCACCAGCGAATGGTATCATTGATATCCTTTCACCTTGTATTTTAATTCCACTCCTGAACCTTTCTTTTATTTGCATCATTGCTTCCTCAATGTATAGATTGAAGAGTAGGGGCGAAAGACTACAGCCTTGTCTGACACCCTTCTTAATACGAACACTTTGTTCCTGATCGTCCACTCTTATTATTCCCTCTTGGTTGTTGTACATATTGTATATGACCCGTCTCTCCCTATAGCTTACCCCTACTTCTTTTAGAATCTCGAACAGCTTGCACCATTTTATATTGTCGAACGCTTTTTCCAGGTCGACAAATCCTATGAAAGTGTCTTGATTTTTCTTTAGCCTTGCTTCCATTATTAGCCGTAACGTCAGAATTGCCTCTCTCGTCCCTTTACTTTTCCTAAAGCCAAACTGATCGTCCCCTAGCGCATTCTCAATTTTATTTTCCATTCTTCTATATATTATTCTTGTAAGCAACTTCGATGCATGAGCTGTTAAGCTGATTGTGCGACAATTCTCGCACTTGTCAGCTCTTGCCGTCTTCGGAATTGTGTGGATGATGCTTTTCCGAAAGCCAGATGGTATATCGCCAGACTCATATATTCTACACACCAACGTGAATAGTCGTTTTGTTGCCACTTCCCCCAATGGCAGATATATGTCCCATGCTACTAACTAGATCTATGTTTGCATGTGAACCTTGGAGTTTCAGAGCTAAATTTTTAATTTTATAATTATTTTATCAGGATGACAATTATGAATTATGAAAAAAGTATAACATATCAGTAGCAAAACATATTTATTTTCCTGGCAATGAAATATCTCACACATGTTTTCAACATAACGTTTAAAAATGGCTTTGACGCACCACGCATCAATGTTTTCTTCATTTTCTGCGATGCATACGTCCCACTACATTCTAATTCTGTACAAACCAGCAGAATCATTGAGATGTATAGCAATGTTTCAAAACAATAACTATGATATATAAGATAATAAAATTAGTTACTTCAGACATTCTTGGAACGGAGAAGATGGTGGTTTGATCTGATTTTCTTGAAACAGACATATTATAAGCACATGCCTCCCCATTTGATCGCTGATAACTTTTTCTATATCGACCCCATGTTTCGTAGTACTTTTCTCCAATTTCCAAAAGCATCGAGCTACATGCTATCACTAGCCAAATATGAGATATAGATGTCCCAGCGCTCAAAACTGCATATTGCTGTAGTGGGACATATGTATCAGATCAACCACGAAAGGTTAACAGCAGCAACTTAAAAGATGAAAAAATGTTCAACAAGCCACTCAATATTAGCTATACAAATACCACAATAAAAGCACAATCCTACAAACCTCGAAAATTACATGATAGTAATCAGCATAAATCCCCCCCCCTCTCTCTCTCTCTCTCTCTCTCTCTCTCTCTCTCTCTGTCACCGGTGTATGCACCGTGCACCCAAACTCAAACTACTCCATTCAATTCAGTCTTCCGTGCTCCGCATCTCCATGTCATCATCATTACCACGGCAGATAGATTACTCTGTGATGGGATAGTCATAAGAATAACAGCAATCGAGTAAATGTCGCTCGTAACCCGGTGCTATACTGTCATGGTGTGTTAAAAACTGCCTATACTATGATGTTTAAATTATATTCATAGGAACTGGGCTTAACACAAAAGAACTGGCGACAAAAGGTAATTATCAGGAATGTTAATGGATATGTTTCACAGAGTCCTAAGTATTAACGAATCTTTTCATTTCATTCATGTTACGAGGATTCATTTTCACTCGTAGAAATGCCACAAACGAGAAACTCAGAAGACTTAAACGCTATTATAAAAAAGGCATAGCTCCAGAATGAGATTTTCACTCAGCATCGGAGTGTGCGCTGATATGAAACTTCCTGGTAGATCAAAACTCTGTGCTGGACCTAGACTCGAACTCTAGACCTTTGCCTTTCGTGGGAAAGTGCTCTACCAACTTTTTTTTTGGTTGATCTCATTTTGTTCTATATTGTTCGTTGAATTTGCTCGTGGCGGACGTCCGATGACATTCTTTCAAGTTGTTCGTTCATCCGCTCACTCAGTTTTTTATTACAGAGGGTAGCTAAACCCTCTGACCGACCGCCGCGAGGGGTATCCGCGTGGTCTCAGGCGTATTGCACGGTTCGAGTCCTCCCTCAGGCGTGAGTGTAAGTTAGTTTAAATTAGATTAAGTAGTGTGTAAGCGTAGGGAACGATGACCTCAGCAGTTTGGTGCCATAAGACCTTACCACAAATTACCTCTGACCGAACACGCTGAGCTACCGTGCTGGTACCAACTGAGCTACCCAAGCACGACTCACGCCCCGTTTGGAAAGTAGGAGACGAGGTACTGGCGGAAGCAGAGCTGTAGGACGGGGTGTGAGTCGTGCTTGGGTAGCTCAGTTGGGCGGGACGATAGCTCAGCGTGTTCGGCCAGAGGGGTAGTTGCCCTCTGTAATAAAAAAAAAGAACTAAGTGAATGGATCAACAAAGAACTTCAACGGGTGTCATGGAAAGTCCGTCCCGAACAAATGCAGCGAACAAAATGAGATTATTAAAAAAAAAGTTGGTATAGCACTTGCCCGTGAAAGGCAAAGGTCCCGATTTCGAGTCTCGGTCTGGTACACAGTTTTAATCTGTCAGGAAGTTTCAAAGGCGTAGCTGTTCTTAATTGCCGAAAATATCCTTAAAAAAACACAGAAAATTACTAAGTAGATCTGTGAGGACAGGACATGTTAACAGAAGTCATAAAGGATTAGTACTTTTAACTTTTTTTTTTTTTAACTTCAGCATAACCTTCACTATTGGTCCTGTACTACGTTTCACTACGTCATGTACAACCAGTACAACCTTCCCCAATTGTCCAACACTGTATTTCATACATCATGTGCAGGAGATAAGTGAATGGCAGAAACCCGTAACTTAGCGCAAATAAAGCTGGCAGGTCATACAGAAATAAAGATTATACTGCTAACGCCAATGATCTAGTTCTCTGCTTGTCTTAAAATTAGATTAATTACTGGAGAGTATTTGGGAATTTTATTGCCAAACAGGAGTAACGCTATCAGTCACTAAGACAATGAAAGCACAAGCCGCACTTGATCCTCACTTAATCACCACTTGCACATAGAACTTAAAGCGAGTAATCGTGGTCCATTATTACACTCTAATTTTGCTATCATGTTTTACGTAAATTATCCTATAACTGGTAGATGAGTCTGGGTTTCAAGCAACAACTGACAGAAGAGTATCTAAAAAGATGCTCAGAGATATGATTAGAAATATTACTCCTTTCGTTATGTTAGAAGAAGATTCGAAAACGGAAAGAGATACCGCAGTGTATACGACTACTAAATTTTGCAACACACAACTGGTGCTCATCTGCCCCGAGGAATCTACTCCCATATTTTACAGGTGTTGCATCCGTAATGGATTCAAAAATAGTGCAGCAAAACCTGAAGACCATTAGACTTATTCTTTATGTGCGCGCAAATGCGCCAGACAATGATCTAAACCTGGGAAAGAGTTTGTTTGCCGTTGCAGCTGCCTCGGGCGCACCGCCAGCTGTTTACAGTTTTAAACAGTGGCGAGCCAACATCACTAGTCTCGAATGACGGCTGTGTTTTGTAAATGTGTACGACGGGAACCTAGAAAAATCTACCAAAATAAGTAAGGGCTTATAGATGCAGATAGGTACTGTAACGTCTCAGGGGTCTATACCGCATTCAAGTGTCCGACCGCGTCATCTGTGCCCTGTGGTATGAAACACGCAGATGTGAGCGGGTACCCCTAAAGGCCCCTGCAGACGATCAGACATTTTGTCAAACTTAACTATGCTTGCCAAATGTTTGACCCTGCACGGTGCAGCTTGACGTGTTTGTCAAGCATAGATGGTGTTTGACGTGTTTACGAGAAACTTCGATTGACAAGATGGCAGCCGTTGTTCGTGTCGACTTTTCGCCCCATTTGTTTAGCAAAAAATGGTTTCATTTCAATTTATCTCACTGTATCGCGAATTTCCACTATTATGTAAACTACGATCAAGCGTAAAAACAAAATAGCGCTAACAGTTACCAAAATGGTAGAGTTACATCTTTCCTAGCCATATATTACGCATGAAGAGGTTATGAACATAACCGATATTTTACGCATACAGTCACACAAAAGCGGAGTGGAATGAAATAAACGAAAGCGAAGTTCTCCAGTTCTTCCGTGGACGATATGCGCTGTATGTTCAAACGGTGCGGTATTTTAATGACCTGTCACTAGAGAATAAATTTTTGCATACTTGTGTCCTCTTTTTCAGTGTGAGGGTGAAGTGATGCTAAACAAATTATTAAACGTTTCACTGTCCATCCGCAGAAAGTTGATGTAATCATCAGGTTCTGAGTGAAACATTTCCTTTCTCATTTTAATCCATTCCCTGGACCAGCGTCTTGTTTTCTTCTTCTTTACGCACAGTGCCAGAGGCAATGTTAGAGATGCTTTATTTGCATTTGTAGCCATTCCCACTCGTGCCAAACTCAAACTAAACCATACGCGAAAAGTGTCTGCTTCAAAAGTAAGGCCGGTCGCGGTGGCTATGTGATTCTAGGCGCTTCAGTCCGGAACCGCGCGACTGCTACGGTCGCAGGTTCGAATCCTGCCTCGGGCATGGATGTGTGTGATGTCCTTAGGGTAGTTAGGTTTAAGTAGTTCTAAGTTCTAGGGGACTGATGACCTCAGATGTTAAGTCCCATAGTGTTCAGAGCCGTTTGAATCATTCAAAAGTAAGGTTAAAGTGACAAGCTTTTTAGTACGTGTACGTGACGCAACCATGGTTAGATAAGAGCGAACCTGACAGGCAAGTTTGCTTTTTTAGGAGGGACTTACTAAGTTTTAAAAAGTTTCATTGTCCATTCGAAGAAAGCTGATGTAATCATTTGGTTCTAAGAGTAATATTTCCTTTGGCTTGTTTTCATGAGTAAATCTCTCATTTTAAAACAGTTCCTGGAGCAGAGTCTTGTTTTCTTCTTCTTCTTCCTTAAGCACAGTGCCAAAGTCAACGCCAGCACTGCCTTGTCTGCATTTGTGGCCGTTCTCAGTACTCTCAAAATACACACGAACACGAATAGCGTCTGCTTGAAAGTGAGGCTAAACTGACAAAGAATGTTTGAACGTGGTCGAGCTTGCTTGGCAGATTCGTATCAAAGTTTCTCGCGCCGCGCGTCGCGCTTGCCTCGCTAGCACCGTGGGAAGTTTGAGGCGGGGAGCGCAAAAGTAGCCCGGCCATATGCTCACATCGGAACGGCGCATATCAGAATTGGTACTATTGCCAATACGATAAATTTTGCCTTACTGTGTACTGAATTTTATTGCCTTTGGGTAGTGTTTCGTTTTTCGCCATTTAAACGCTCCAGCTTTCTTCGTTAGCACGATATACTTTTCTATTATTTATATCCGCATAGTTTTGTTTTTCTTCTGTCAAGAAAAATGTATTCTTCAGTAACTGATGAGCCATTGGCCGCTGGAATTGCAACATATGCCTCCGCGATGTTTTCAGATCGTAAGAAGGGACAGAGGGTAGTGAATAAGGAAGCAAGGAATATAATAAAACCATGTGATTAAGAATCAAGGCAGGAAAGTAAAGCAAGGTTATATTCTCGCTGCCTAGTAAGCTACCGTATCTGTACGATCTGTTACAAAAATTTAGTAAGGGATAATCTCTACAGATGTGATCCCTTTGTGGTTGTGGTAAAAAGCGTCCAAGATCTGAAGTATAGAAGTTTCACTGTGATTACTCTGATATGGATGTAATAATGTAATACAACACACTGTACTACATTCATGTGAACAACATATTTCCACTGCAAGCTAGAAACAGTCGAAAAGCAGTCACAAATAACAATGTTTTAATTGGTTCGCCGTGATGAGAAAAAGCATTTCAATTGTTGCATGGACATTATCAGCATTAATAAACTAATTATACAACAACAGGCTACACAAATGAAGAAAATGGTCGGTATTATTACGAAAGTAGGAATATACTAAAAGAGTGTTATGATTAGATGTATTTAATTTATTGAAATGTGCTGCTGACAAAAGGCAGATCTACTTTCATAACAATGATTTTCGAACTCCATCTCACAAGGCACACATGGCTAGCTTGTGCATTCCTGTCGCGCGCATTATCCTTCGCTGCTGACGATACACTGACCATTGTGTTGTGCGACAGTCAATTGTTTATTTTTCTCAATAACAACTATTTTATTCGCGATCACGCATTGTCAGTTTGGCAAGCCCTAGGTGAGTAAACAGTATCTGGCATGTGTCTATCATTCCGCCTGAAGGAACGCTCGTCATTATTTTAATACTGCTCAGATCAAGGGAAGGAATAAAATCCTTTGGTAAGTTTCCATTCCAGTCGCTCAGTGTTAAAAATACGATGGGTAACGGGGATTCCACCAAAATTCCAACAGAATTGCCAATCTGTTTTTGTGTGAGTTGTTAACCTTTTCTCAATCAAAGAAGCATCAGCATTTATGAGTAAAGGCCACATTTCTCTTGGTGACTGGTTTAATTGTACTTCCTTTGTCACAATGTAATTTGCCAAACTCATCTCACAGCAGCTATTGAGACAGAATTCCGAAACAGAGGGCCTCATTAAACAAGTAATTGGCAATCACAGACCTCAATAGCTTACGAAAAACCTCATAGTATCGGTTTGCAGTAACGTAAAAGAAGAAATTTCATGTTTATTTTCATACTAGGAAGCTCTTGCTTCGCTAGCTGTTGATAACTCTTACAAAAATACAGTCACTGGAGTGAAATAAATAAAAAAAGAAGTATAAGTAGTGATATATCGCCATAGATAAGAAAGTTCCGTGTGTTTAATAATTGGCAAAACACTCTCCTCCTTGTGTGCTATCATTCGCCAAACTTTCGTTTCGATGTCTCGAGCGGTTCAGGAGATACGAGAGATGTTGCGACTATTTCATTCTCGCGGGCGTGAGATCGGAAGTGAGCGCGCTACATGGGATCCATTTTCTCGAGATCGGAGGCAGATAGAGATCTCCTCCCAAGTCTAAACAAAAATTCAGCAAGTTAGCTAAATTTCGTACGCAGCAACATATGGTGTAATACGCACCAAACGCAAAGTCATAGCGACCCCTAATTTTCGTTGCAGACTCTTTGAGTTTTGCGTAGTGTCTTACTAAAATGTGTACACCAGAATAAGAATGGTCATTAGCGAGGTGATGGGCACTTCGTCACGAAGCTGACATATAACGCTACAAGTAAGGCAAAAATCATATATTTTCAGAGAATAGTTTCTGTAAAATCGTTTGAGAGAGATAACTGGTTGCGCGCGCTTCGGTTCAGTCAGCGCAGAGCTTCGGCAGTCGACGCGTGCGAAGTATGGTGTACGCGTCGCAATATGCGCTGCACCCGTGTGACCCGTGCGGCACGTGCGTGTAGCGCTGTAGTGTCGTGTCACGTCACACGTGCTATACGCTTCTCAATTTGCGCCTAGCCGCAGTGTGTCAAGACTCGTAACAAGAAAGAACAGTGCTTGTGAAAGATATGTAAATAATATATATCTGTGTTAACTGTATTTACCGTATTTTTTGATGTAATGTAAATCTGTTTGGAAACCATTGTTAGTTGTATAACAATGTGTATAGTCCATTTGTAATACGAGAGAGAGAGAGAGAAAGTTTATTTAGGAATCTCATTAAGTAACAAATAATAGCTTGTTTGTATATAGTTGACAAGGCACCCAAGAACAATTAGTAAAAAATATGTTTTTGAGAATATTTAGCGCGTTTGAAACTGATAAGCTTCTAAAGAGATAATGTATACTTAGCTTAAGTTTAGGTTTCATATCATGAAACAATGTGACGTAAGACTGTATTGGTCGAGTTATTGCCATTAAAAATGCCATTGTGAAAGGACAAAGTCTAAAAGCTGAGTGATCTGCAGAACATCTGCAATGTACCGGGTGATCAAAAAGTCAGTATAAATTTGAAAACTGAATAAATCACGGAATAATGTAGATAGAGAGGTACAATTTGACACACATGCTTGGAATGACATGAAGTTTTATTAGAACCAAAAATATACAGAAGTTCAAAAAATGTCCGACAGATGGCGCTTCATCTGATCAGAATAGCAATAATTAGCATAACAAAGTAAGACAAAACAAAGATGGTGTTCTTTACAGGAAATGCTCAAATCTCCACCATCATTCCTCAACAATAGCTGTAGTCGAGGAATAATGTTGTGAACAGCACTGTAAAGCATGTCCGGAGTTATGGTGAGGCATTGGCGTCGGAGGTTGTCTTTCAGAATCCCTAGAGATGTCGGTCGATCACGATACACTTGCGACTTCAGGTAACACCAAAGCCAATAATCGCACGGACTGAGGTGTGGGGACCTGGGAGGCCAAGCATGACGAAAGTGGCGGCTCAGCACACAATCATCATCAAACAACAAGCGCAAGAGATGTATCACGCGTCTAGCAATACTTCGTTCTTTTTGTCTTTTTTGTTCTAATAAAACCCCATGTCATTCTAAGCATGTGTGTCAATTTGTACCTCTCTATCTACATTATTCCGTGGTTTACTAAGTTTTCAAATTTATGCTGACTTTTTGATCACCCGGTACATCGCACTTAAACCGTGGCTTCTCTGTGTGTGCTTATTGTTAAGTCGAGAAAATGTGTTCAATCACACTTCAAGTCAGTAGACATCCAAAATACGGAGATACACTTTTGGTGTGTAGCCTTCCTGATGTGTGCACCACCCTTCGATTGAGCTATAGTTCGACTCTCTCAAAGGTTATTAAAACGCTCAGCGTAGAAAACGCAATTGACTCACCTCTGGACCAAATTGTAAACTATGTAGTATTTGTTACGGAAACTAAATATAAACTAGCGTAATATCCATGAACTAAGAGAGACTTATTACAGCTTCTCCCGAGCATTTAAGAGAACTAATTTCTTTATCTATTAAAATTTCAGGAAACCCATAATCCTTCTTAAATGATCAAGCTATCGTCAGACTGGAAGAAAGCCAAATGTATACTTCAAAAGTGAAAGTTACTTTGTTTTACAGTGGCGTGGGTACATGTGAATTGACCTATGACTAATTCAGTTTTACAAAAACACAGTTTACACTCACTTTCCAAATTGTTACACAAGTGGTATGTCAAACACACGATATTACTGGTGCAGATGTCAAGAGCAGTTAAAGCTGAAATTGAAGCTGCTCATTCCAGTGCAAAACACTCACTTTCCAAAATTTTAAAAATCTTGCTGTTCGTAGATGTATTGTTTTTGTGCACGCCGGAAAGAGAGCCTACAATTAATCAACGGTTCAGCAATGAACTTCTATGGTGTAAATTAGGAAATTCATCACTGATTTGTCCACAGTAAGTGCAATATACGTTTTCTTTGGGGGAGAAGTGACAATTCTAAAATAGCTCTGAGCACTAGGGAACTTAATATCTGAGATCATCAGTCCCCTAGAACTTAGAACTACTTAAACCTAACCAACCTAAGGACATCACACACATCCATGCCCGAGGCAGGATTCGAACCTGCGACCGTAGCAGTCGCGCGGTTCCGGACTGAAGTGCCTAGAACCGCTCGGCCACCGCGGCCGGCGAAGTGACAATTGCTGGTTGTTTTCTGGTCAAATATTTTTTGTTAATGTACGTGGAGACTGTTTTTCGAATTAATGGGAAGGTTTTATAACTAAGGGTGTTTGTACAAAACTCATGACTAACCGGAGCGTTTCCAAAAATCAATTAAGGCTACACACTGCTGACTACCTTTAACTTTATCATCGGTATTAATAATGACTCCCATGTATTGTGATCGTTGTGTGTGGCGTTGCGGCGACTACGCTGTCAATTTGCTTTGTCCGATGGCCTTAGGGTACACACGATTTTCTTCCTATGGGTGAAGTCAATTACACATTGCCAATCTTCTTAGTAAATTCCATACTCTCAAACAAGCAATAAAAGACTGGTGAAAGGTTGATAACTGAAAGGAGGGGATGCATTGCAGTATGGTGCTATCTGTAGATGTCATAAATCTAAATTACTAGCTACACAAATTTCTATCTGATTTGCAAATTTTGTAGTTTATATTTCTAATCAATTTTGTACACAGAAACCCCCATATAAGCCTATGAAGGTTCAAGAGTCACCATACACACACATACGAAAATCCAAGAGATGTCATCGAAAGTGTATGTATGTGGTGTGTCAGATGAACTCAGGGAACCGCCATAAATCTTTGGACACCTCAATTTGAATCCAAGATCTTCAGATATCTTTGGCCTCTCGAGAAAACTCCAACAATGTCCAACAAGCTCACTCTAGCAGAATTCGACAAGTTCTCCTGAGTACTATCCAAATACGTCACTCCAGTAGCATCCAAAGACTTCACTCTAGGAACAGGTACACTACAGCAGCGCCCAAAGACCTCACTATGGCAGCATCCAGAGAGATCACGACAGCAATCTGCAAAGATCTCACTCCAACCATGTTCAAAGAAATTACTACGGAACCGTCCTGAGCCGTGCGTGGCTCGTGTTCATGCCATATTTCATTTGACATCCTGTTTTTACTGTACTACCACCTTGTTAGGTTAATTTCAATTACTGGTGTCACTGAGTTGCCGCCTTGCTGCCCGTGGGCGGCAGCAGCGACGCTTATCGATATAAGCCCTGGCAAATTATCTTTGCTGACTGCTATTACTTCCCAGTTCTCGTGAGCTCTGAGTTAGTTGGGATCTGCCAGCGAGTTGGAAGGCGCTAGCAGTGCAGTTCGGACCTGGCAGTGTTTGACTGAGGATGCGGCAGAAGTTCAGTCGGGGCGCGGCTGCAGTGAGGTCCGGACAGCCATTACTCCCCCGACATCATCATCATCATCATCATCATTTAAGACTGATTGTGCCTTTCAGCGTTCAGTCTGGAGCATAGCCCCCCTTATAAAATTCCTCCATGATCCCCTATTCAGTGCTAACATTGGTGCCTCTTCTGATGTTAAACCTATTACTTCAAAATCATTCTTAACCGAATCCAGGTACCTTCTCCTTGGTCTGCCCCGACTCCTCCTACCCTCTACTGCTGAACCCATGAGTCTCTTGGGTAACCTTGCTTCTCCCATGCGTGTAACATGCACCCACCATCTAAGCCTGTTCGCCCTGACTGCTACATCTATAGAGTTCATTCCCAGTTTTTCTTTGATTTCCTCATTGTGGACACCCTCCTGCCATTGTTCCCACCTACTAGTACCTGCAATCATCCTAGCTACTTTCATATCCGTAACCTCAACCTTGTTGATAAGGTAACCTGAATCCACCCAGCTTTCGCTCCCATACAACAAAGTTGGTCGAAAGATTGAACGGTGCACAGATAACTTAGTCTTGGTACTGACTTCCTTCTTGCAGAAGAGAGTAGATCGTAGCTGAGCGCTCACTGCATTAGCTTTGCTACACCTCGCTTCCAGTTCTTTCACTATGTTGCGGCAGAAGTTCAGTCGGGGCGTGGCTGCAGTGAGGTCCGGACAGCCATGAATCGCCCGACAGTTGCCGGGAAATATCACTTGAGTGCAGACCACCTTGGTTGGTCGTCGGTCAGTCGCCTTCTCGGACGACATGTATGTTGGCCGGCGATCGCTTATGGGTTGCCTGCATGTGCCGACTCGTGATTCGTCCTTGTTATTGCACACCGTTAGTATTGTCTAGTCCTCCGTGCAAGTGTTCGTGAAACAATGTGTAGCTTTTGATGTCGACTGCTCAGTTATTTTGGTGCTGCCTTCATGCTGATGTGTGGCAATCGGTCGGTCGGGGTGGATCAGCCAGGAAATCTCCCCGTGGCGCAGTGGGCCGCGCCCGCTGGCTCTCTCTACACAGTGTCGGAGTGTGTGGGAGGTATTCTGATTGCTACGGGGTTCGTGGCTCACCGTCCAAGGACATCAGAGTTGAGTGGTGATTTAATTACCGAAGCCAGACAGTTCACAGTGTGCCATTGGTTTTCATGGTTGGCTGTTGGGGGTATTCCGTGAGCAACAGTGAGTGTTTCAGTTGGCGAAAGTTTGGCCACCATCCGGTTGAATTGTATTTTGGTTATTTGAAGTCCAAGTGCACCAGCAGAATTTTCTGCCTTGTGGCCGTTAGCGTTCCAGTTACCTGCCGTGGCCCTGTCCAACACGTGTGTTAGTTTTGACAACTTTGCATACTTGGTTGTGGGCGGCTACGTCTTTTACGTTTTGGCTTTGGAGTTCCTCGTTCACTGGTCGGGTGGAAAGCAAGTCGTCTTGGCGATGGGTCCGTTGACTGTCTCTTGGTTGGGTTTCTACATCTACATCTACATGATTACTCTGCAATTCACATTTAAGTGCTTGACAGGGGGTTCATCGAACCACAATCATACTATCTCTCTACCATTCCACTCCCGAACAGCGCGCGGGAAAAACGAACACCTAAACCTTTCTGTTCGAGCTCTGACTTCCCTTATTGTATTTTGATGATCATTCCTACCTATGTAGGCTGGGCTCAACAAAATATTTTTGCATTCGGAAGAGAAAGTTGGTGACTGAAATTTCGTAAATAGATCTCGCCGCGACGAAAAACGTCTTTGTTTTAATGACTTCCAACCCACCTCGCGTATCATATCTGCCACACTCTCTCCCCTATTACGTGATAATACAAAACGAGCTGCCCTTTTTTGCACCCTTTCGATGTCCTCCGTCAATCCCACCTGGTAAGGATCCCACACCGCGCAGCAACATTCTAACAGAGGACGAACGAGTGTAGTGTAAGCTGTCTCTTTAGTGGAATTGTTGCATCTTCTAAGTGTTCTGCCAATGAAACGCAACCTTTGGCTCGCCTTGCCCACAATATTATCTATGTGGTCTTTCCAACTGAAGTTGTTCGTAATTTTAACACCCAGGTACTTAGTTGAATTGACAGCCTTGAGAATTGTACTATTTATCGAGTAAATCGAATTCCAACGCTGAGCTATTGTATCAGCGTAATCTGAAAGGGACCTAATCGGTATACAATCTGGACCTGAAGACTTGCCCGTATCAAGCGATTTGAGTTGCTTCGCAACCCCTAAGGTATCTACTCCTAAGAAACTCATGCTAGCAGCTGTTCTTGTGTCAAATTCTGGAATATTCCATTCGTCTTCCCTGGTGAAGGAATTTCGGAAAGCTGCGTTCAATAACTCCGCATTAGCGGCACAGTCGTCGGTAACAGTACCATCGGCACTGCGCAGCGAAGGTATTGACTGCGTCTTGCTGCTTGTGTACTTTACATACGACCAGAATTTCTTCGGGTTTTCTGGCGGATCGGATATAGTTGGGCCGACTACCTGTCTCCCCGAAGCGAACGTTAATATTTCAAGTGTAGACCGATTCCCGGAAACTTCTGAGCGCCGCTGGCTGTACTGCCCTTTCTTATTGGTGTTTTATTGTGTATTTTAATACCTTATAGCCGATGATTTGAATTTGTATACTTTTAGTTGGGTGTTAAATAATGGGCCTTCAGCCAATTTAAAATTGGAAGATCCTTACTTGTCAAGTCCTGCATTGTTTGGGCCTTCAGCCTCATTTAACTTTTTTTTATAAAGCTTTGTTGGACAGTCTGCCTTTTGAAAATTTACTGTAGTTGTGTTTTTCAATAATGGGCCTGCAGCCGCTTTAAAATTTAAATTTCTTAGTTTTTAAATCTTAGATTGTTTGGACCTTCAGCCTGTGTAAAATATTGTTCGAAGATAAAGCTTTGCGCCTTCTGCCTACTAAAAATTATTTTAGTTATTTTAAGTAATCGGCCTTCAGCCTTTTTTTTAAAATTAAAGTTCTTATCTTTCAAGTATCAGACTGTGAGGGGCCTTCAGCCTTATTGAGGATAAGGCCTTGTGCCTTGTGTTTTTTTTTAAATTAATTCTACCTGCAGTCTTCAATCATGGGCCTTCTGCTGTCTTTAAATTAAACTTGTTTGCTTTTCAAGTGTTAGATTTGTTGGGCCTTCAGCCAAGTTATAGAAATTACTTACTTGAGGCCTTCTGCCTTCTAAATATTCTGTTTTGAATTTGAATTTTAAGTTAATGGCTTTCAACCGTTCTTAAATTTGAGTGGTTGTGCCCTTAAGGCCTAAGTTAGTGTGGCCTATGCAGCCGATAACTAAGTTCCAAAATTTTTGTTGTATTGTTTGGACAACTAAATAAAGTTATATGTGTTTGAGTGCAACTGACATCCCCCTTTTGGCCCCTTTCAACAATTCCAACTACCTGTTCTGTCCTGCGGACTTAAGCAGGGCGCTTCACGTCCAACAGAACTAGGTTAAAATGTGTCTAATAAGAATAGTTTAGGAAATATCTAACACATGCATTCCCCACAGAGGTGTGCAATACAAAACCTAAGGAACAGAATTATATGATATTCCTAACAACATCGGAAAGTAAAGCACGTGTCATGTTCTTTATCGTCAGTGCTAAAAGCAGTAGAATTAGACCTGCGATTTTTACAGAAAAATTTCCAATATCCCTCTGTGTATATTACAGCAGAGGTGTGTCATTGTTTCCAGGAAAAAAGTGATTTTACAGTGTTTCAATCAGCAACACCTCCAAACTGTCTACTTATGAGCATAGAAACTAATACACTTCTTGAGCGGTATACGCTAATCAGTCGAAAGAATTTGGACGTTCAAGAGTCTGACCCAGCAGTGTAATGGAGGCGAAGGGTACTGCAAACAGCAGAGTGGGTCGGTCAGGGAAGCACAGTAACTTCGAACGTGGACCAGTCGTTGGACATTACCTGAGTAATAAATCCACGAGGGACGCGCAGTGATCTGCTAGAACATTATCACCACCGACCTACTGTCGATATAAACCCGTCCAGGCGATAGCAGCGTCACCTGTCGGGGAATGACTGCCAGTCAGACACACGCACGGTGCATGTAGTATCAGCGAGCGTGCTATCTGTGTGTAGAACGGGGAAGGGGAGCGTTGTATTTGAGTTTCACCGAGGGCAGATTGTGATGGCCCAGAGGCTCGGTATAAGCCTTTCGAAAACTGCATGCGTTGTCGAGCATTCGACAAGTGCTCTGGTGAGTGTCTTCAACACGTGGCGAAACCAAGAAGAAACCACGTCCAGACGTCGTGGGTTGGGCAGCCGCCTCTCATGACAGATGTTGGACGTCGTAGGCTGGGCAGACTGATAAAATAGGGCAGGCGGCGAACTATGGCGAAACTAACATCAAACTTTAAAGCTGGACAGAGTACAAGTGTGTCTCAACAGTCCTAAGGACGGGCCTCCACAGCCGACGACCCATGTGTGTGCCAACGTTAACACCACGACATCAGCAACTACGACTGAAATTGGCACTTGACCATCGGCCCTGGACACTGGCGCAGTGGCAGAGCGTTGCATGGTCTGGCGCATCCCGATACTTTCTTCATCGTGCCGATGGGAGGGCGCGAATCCGTTATCTTCCAGGGGAGCAGCTCCTTGACACCTGCACTGCGAGACAGAGATAAGCTGGCGGCTGCGTCATTATGCTCTGGGGAACATTGACGTGGGCATCGATGGGTCATCAGTCAATGGAGCTTCGGCAAGGCACCATGACGGCCAAGGCGTATCGTATACAGGTTGCAGACAACGTACATCCCTTTATGACGATGATGTTTCCCGACGGCAGTGACGTTTTTCAGCGAGATAATGCGCCATGTCACAAGGCCAGGAGTGTGATGGAGTGGTTCGCGGAACACCGTGACGAGTTCCAGTTGATGAGCTGGCCCCTCGTTCGCGAGATCTGAACCCGATCGAACACGTCTTGGATATGACTTAACGAGCTCATCGTCCCCCTCTCCGGAATTTACTGGAATTAGGTGCCACAACGCGTCGCCGTTGTTATTTGTTATCCGCGCCAAAGGAGGACCGACTGTTGGCTAAGTGGTCATAATATTCTGGCCGATCAGTATATCAACCATTGTAGCGTTGACGTGAAAGAACAACCATATTTAAACCAAGACCAGGCAGAAGGCATATAGTTACAGACAGGAACGGTCAAACATTGTCGAGGTTGGTTGAAAAAATGAGCGGAAGGAATCACTCGCGAGTTCCAAAGTGCTACTTGCAGTTCCTCTAGAAAAATGACTGTGTGTGGGGCATTAAAAAGAACAGGTTACTGCAGTTCCTCATAAGCCATACATTTTCGTAGTCAGCGCTAACCAACGCTTGAGGTGGTGCAAAGAGCAATGCCACTAACAGAGAGTTACTGCAAACGAGTGATTTCTACTAATGACTCACACTGCACCGTTTGGCAACCCGATGGAAGCCTTTGGGTTTGGCGAGTTCCTGGAGAATGCTGCCTGCCATCACATGTAGTGCCAACAGGGAAGTACAGAGGGGCTGGTGTTACAAAGCGGTTGTGTTTTTCGTGGCTGGCTGATTGCACTTTAGAAAACGCTGATTGCGTAAGGACATGAAGGCATTTTACTTCAATTTTGCTTCACTGTTTACTGCGGGCGGAGAGGTATAGTTCGGAGACGAAAAGCAGAACCAGTTAGGCCACGGTTTGTGGACAATAACACTCATAGAATGGCCTGGCCTGTCCAGAGTCCCGACCTGACATTTTCCGGATGAGCTGAAATGTCGATTTCGCTCAAGATCCAAGCGTCCGACATCACTGACTTCTCTGGTTTCTGATCTTCTACATCTACATCTACATGGATACTCTGCAAATCACATTTAAGTGCCTGGCAGAGGGTTCATCGAACCACCTTCACAATTCTCTATTACTCCAATCTCGCATAGCGGACGGCAAGGACACCTATATCTTTCAGTACGAGCTCTGATTTCCCTTATTTTATCGTGGTGATCGTTTCTCACTATGTAGGTCGGTGAATATTATCGCTGTCTGAGGAGAAAGTAGGTGATTGGAATTACGTGAGAAGATTCCGTCGCAAAGAAGAACGCCTTTCTTTTAATGATGCCCAGCCCAAATCCTGTATCATTTCAGTGACACTCTCTCCCATCTTTCGCGATAATACAAAACGCGCTGCCCTTCTTTGAACTTTTTCGGTGTCCTATCTGGTAAGGATCCCACAAAACGCAGCAGTATTGTAAAATAGGACGCACAAGCATAGTGTAGGCAGTCTCCTTGGTAGATCCGTTACACTTTGTAAGTGTCCTGCCAATAAAACGCAGTCTTTGGTTACCCTTACCCACAACATTTTCTATGTATTCCTTGAAATTTATGTTGTTCGTAGCTGTAATTGCTAGGTATTTAGTTGAATTTACGGTCTTTGGATTATTCTGATTTTTCGTGTAAACGAAGTTTAACTGATTCCTTTTATCACTCAGGTGGATGACCCCATACTTTTCCTCATTTATGATCAACTGCCAATTTTCGCACAATTCAGATATCTTTTCTAAATAGTTTTGCAGTTTGTTTTGATCTTCTGATGACTTAATTAGTCGATAAACGACAGCGCCATCTGCAAACAGCCTAAGATGGGTGCTCACATTGTCTCCCAAATCGTTTATATAGATAAGGAACAGCAAAGGGCCTATAACACTACCTTGGGGACCGCCAGGAATCGCTTCTGTTTTACTCGATGACTTTCCTTCAATTACTACGAACTGTGATCTCTCTGACAGGAAGTCACAAATCCACTCACATAAGTGAGATGATAATCCATAAGCACGGAATTTCACTATAAACCGCTTGTGTGGTACAGTGTCAAAAGCCTTCCCCATATCCAAAAATACGGAACCGATCTGAAGTCCCTTGTCAATAGCACTCAACACTTCATGCGAATAAAGAGCAAGTTGTGTTTCACAAGAACGATGTTTTCTAAACCCATGTTAACCGCGTGTCAATAGACCGTTTTCTTCGAGGTAATTCATAATGTTCGAACACAATATATGTTCCAGAATCCTACTGCATATCGACGTTAATGATATGGACCTGTAATTGAGTGGGTTACTCCTACTACCTTTCTTAAATATTGGTGTGACCTGTGCAGCTTTCCAGTCTTTGGGTACGGATCTTTCGTCGAGCGGATGCTTGTATGTGAATGTCAAGTATGGAGCTAATACATCCGTATACTCTGAAAGGAACCTAACTGGTATACAGTCTGGATCAGAAGACTTGCTTTTATTAAGTGATTTAAGTTGCTTCACTACTCCGCCTATATTTACTTCTACGTTACTCATGTTGGCAGCAGTTCTTGATTCAGATTCTGGAATATTTACTTTGTCTTCTTTTGTGAAAGCATTTCGGAAGGCTGTGTTTAGTAACTTTGCTTTGGCAGCACTGTCTTCGACGGTATCTCCATTGCTATCGGACAGAGAAGGCATTGATTGTGTCCAGCCGCTAACATACTTCACATACGGCCAGAATCTCTTTGGATTTTCTGCCAGGTTTCGAGACAAAGTTTCGTTGTGGAAACTGTTATTACCATGTAGCATTGAAGACGGCGCTTAATTTCGAGCATGAGGAGGAACTATGACTTAAAAGTGTTCCCAGCGAAGCTCAAGCCATCGTAAAGGCGAAGGATGGAGACACCCCATATTATTGTTCACTAAGAGGTATCCGGATAGCTTTGACCAGACAGTGCATATAACAGCGAACATAGATCCTTTGGGCTCGTAGTTTTCAGAAATGTAGTTTACAGCAGTGATTTATATCGTCATGATCGACAGTGAGAGAGAATAGGGAGCCAGACGCAGAGAGATCCAGTGTGCCATATTAGCGTCTGTTGGTGTGATTTATCTACTAATCAGTGTGGACGAGTTTTCGGCAATTTTCCACACATTGTTAGGCGAAAGCAGTTAAACATGAAAACATAGTTCTGAGCCAGGTGGCACCACTAAACGTTTTCCCCTTATTTTAATATGACGCTGGTGACTTCCTCAACTGTATATTGCTGCAGAAAAAAAGTGCCAGAGCCACCATGTAACTAGTAAAGATTCGGCAAGAATGGATCCTGCACAATGGGTTAATTGCAGAGCAAGAAAGGAAAAAAAATAGTGAAGAATAAGATTAGTGACGTACATTTTTAAAATTAACCGTCCGATTCCATGCCTTTCTTCCCAGAAACTAAATGAATCGTAGATTGTATACTTTTTCTGCCACTGGAACTCGACGAAATTTAAGTATCTGAATTAAAAGATCTAGACTCCTATTTCAATAACTTAATGATGAAATTTCGTTCCTAGATATTCATCATGAAATGTAGGAAAGAAATAGCAATGTTAAAGATTGTAGAAATTCAAGCAGTCTTTTGTCACAATAATTTTTCTTTATTTTACATCTAATTTCTGTTTTACCCTCGTTATTAGATTTGTTTGTGTTGCTAAACTAATACGCAAAACTTATGTTACTTAAGTAAGACAAACTTATCTGATGACGACCATACACATCGAAACAGAGCATAAAATAATTTTATTGCGATGAAAGATTCTTTTAACTCCCATAAGAGTTTCCCGAGGGCATGCAGCTTTACTGTATGGGTAAATGATGATGGCGCCCTCTTGGGTAAAATATTCCGGTGGTAAAATAGTCCCCCATTCGGATCTCCGGGCGGGGACTACTCAGGACGACGTCGTTATCAGGAGAAAGAAAACTGACGTTCTACGGATCGGAGCGTGGAATGTCAGATTCCTTAATCGGGCAGGTAGGTTAGAAAATTTAAAAAGGGAAATGGATAGGTTAAAGTTGGATATAGTGGGAATTAGTGAAGTTCGGTGGCAGGAGGAACAAGACTTTTGGTCAGGTGAATACAGGGTTACAAATACAAACTCAAATAGAGATAATGCAGGAGTAGGTTTAATAATGAATAAAACAATAGGAATGCTGGTAAGCTGCTACAAACAGCACAGCGAACGCTTTGTTGTGGCCAAGATAGACACGAAGCCCACGCCTACGGCAGTAGCACAAGTCTATATGCAAACTAGCTCTGCAGATGACGAAGAAATTGAAGAAATGTATGATGAAATAAAAGAAATTATTCAGATAGTGAAGGGAGACGAAAATTTAATAGTCATGGGTGACTGGAATTCGGTAGTACGAAAAGGGAGAGAAGGAAACGTAGTAGGTGAATATGGATTGGGGATAAGAAATGAAAGAGGAAGCCGCCTGGTGGAATTTTGCACAGAGCACAACTTAATCATAGCTAACACTTGGTTTAAGAATCATAAAAGAAGGTAGTATACATGGAAGAAGCCTGGAGATACTGACGGGTTTCAGATAGATTATATAATGTTAAGACAGAGATTTATGAACTAGGTTTTAAACTGTAAGACATTTCCAGGGGCAGATGTGGACTCTGACCACAATCTATTGGTTATGAACTGTAGATTAAAACTGAAGAAACTGCAAAAAAGTGGGAATTTAAGGAGATGGGACCTGGATAAACTGAAAGAACCAGAGGCTGTACAGAGTTTCAGGGAGAGCATAAGGGAACAATTGACAAGAATGGGGGAAAGAAATACAGATGAAGAATGGGTAGCTTTGAGGGATGAATTAGTGAAGGCGGCAGAGGATCAAGTAGGAAAAAAGACGTGGGCTAGTAGAAATCCTTGGCTGACAGAAGAAATATTGAATTTAATTGACGAAAGATGAAAATATAAAAATGCAGTAAATGAAACAGGCAAAAAGGAATACAAACGACTCAAAAATGAGATCGACAGGAAGTGCAAAATGGCTAAGCACGGATGGCTAGAGGAGAAATGTAAGGATGTAGAGGCTTATCTCGCTAGAGGTAAGATAAATGCTGCCTATAGGAAAATTAAACAGACCTTTGGAGAAAAGAGAACCACTTGTATGAATGTCAAGAGCTAAGATGGAAACCCAATTCTAAGCAAAGAAGGGAAAGCAGAAAGGTGGAAGGAGTATATAAAGGGTCTATACAAGGGCGATGTACTTGAGGACAATATTATGGAAATGGAAGAGGATGTAGATGAAGATGAAATAGGAGATATGATGCTGCGTGAAGGGTTTGACGGAGTACTGAAAGACCTAAGTCGGAACCAGGCCCCTGGAGTAGACAACATTCCATTAGAACTACTGACAGCCTTGGTAGAGCCAGTACTGACAAAAATCTACCATCTGGTGAGCAAAATGTATGAGACAGGCGAAATACCCTCAGACTTCAAGAAGAATATAATAATTCCAATCCCAAAGAAAGCAGGCGTTGACAGATGTGAAAATTACCGAGCTATCAGTTTAATAAGTCACGGCTGCAAAATACCAACGCCAATTCTTTACAGACGAATGGAAAAACTGGTAAAAGCCGACCTCGGGGAAGATCAGTTTGGATTCCGTAGAAATATGGGAACACGTGAGTCAATATTGACCCTACGACTAATCTTAGAAGCTAGATTAAGGAAAGGCAAACCTACGTTTCTAGCATTTGCAGACTTGGAGAAAGCTTTTGACAATGTTGATTGGAATACTCTCTTTCCAATTCTGAAGGTGGCAGGGCTAAACTACAGGGAGCGAAAGGCTATTTACAATTTGTACAGAGACCAGATGGCAGTTACAAGAGTCGAAGGACATGAAAGGGAAGCAGTTATTGGGAAGGGAGTAAGACAGGGTTGTAGCCTCTCCCCGATGTTATTCAATCTGTATATTGAGCAAGCAGTAAAGGAAACAAAAGAAAAATTCGGAGTAGGTATTAAAATCCATGGAGAAGAAATAAAAACTTTAAGGTTCGCCGATGACATTGTAATTCTGTCAGAGACAGCAAAGGACTTGGTAGAGCAGTTGAACGGAATGGACAGTGTCTTGAAAGGAGGATATAAGATGAACATCAACAAAAGCAAAACGATGATAATGGAATGTAGTCGAATTAAATCATGTGATGCTGAGGGAATTAGATTAGGAAATGAGACACTTGAAGAAGTAAATGAGATTTGCTATTTGGGGAGAAAAAATAACTGATGATGGTCGATCTAGAGAGGATGCAATATGTAGACTGGCAATGGCAAGGAAATCGTTTCTGAAGAAGAGAAATTTGTTAACATCGAGTATAGATTTAAGTGTCAGGAAGTCGTTTCTGAAAGTATTTGTATGGAGCGTAGCCACGTATGAAAGAGAAACGTGATCGATAAATAGTTTAGACAAGGAAGAGAATAGAAGCTTCTGAAAGGTGGTGCTACAGAAGAATGCTGATGATTAGATGGGTAGATCATATAACTAATGAAGAGGTACTGAATAGGATTGGGGAGAAGTTTGTGGCACAACTTGACTAGAAGAAGGGATCGGTTGGTAGGACATGTTCTGAGGCATCAAGGGATCACCAATTTAGTATTGGAGGGCAGCTTGGAGGGTAAAAATCGTAGAGGGAGACCAAGAGACGAATACGCTAAACAGATTCAGAAGGATGTAGTCTGCAGTAGGTACTGGGAGATGAAGAAGCTTGCACAGGATAGAGTAGCGTGGAGAGTTGCATCAAACCAGTTTCAGAACTGAAGACCACAACAACAACAAGAGTTAAATGCTGAATCGCTATGCCTTTGCTGTATGTCACTTTTCATCAATAAAAATATGGCATTTCAGTCATTGGTAGCTATTTTTTATTTTCAATGACCGGTTTCAGGCTAGCTGCCCATCTTCAGATCACATATTGCAGTTACACAGTAACCTGTCAGTACAGAACTACAGCTAGCCTGAAACCGGTCACTGAAAATAAAAAATAGCGATCAAAGACTGAAATGCCACATTTTTATTCAAAGAACGATCGCGGCAATCCCAATAAGACAAACATGTCTAGTTTTGATAAACTTTTCATAAATGTTGAAGTTGCTTAGTATTTTTTTTATATAACACTAATTGGAATCACACTTGTCTGGGTATACCTAACGCAATCTTGTCGATGTCGACGATTGGCGTTGACTTGCATTAGTGCGAAAGACTTCAAATACCATACCCAGTTGCTCATGGCACACGCTATAGACGTGCGAAAGATTTGTCTGAAAACTTCTGCGTGGAGGCCAAGCGCAGACACTGCGATTGCGCACGAACGTTGAGACGCGCGGGTCCTGCGTCGTATTCCATGTCGCACCGTGGCCCCCACAAACACGTCTGGACGGCTGGCAGGCAAGCTACGGCATAATCGCAGCTGCACGCTCCCACCAAGCGATAACTACTACTGCCACATCGGCGCTGCATGTCAGTTTGTATACGCCTGTCAATATCGTACGTTTCCTGCTAGCAGGCTCCAAATTTCTATGAACGTCCAATGAGAAACTGCAGGCTGTCCATGGTGCCCTGCTATCATTTCAAGATATGATTTGGGAACTATTAGAGAGAGAAACAGAATTGTGGTTTGTTGTAAAATGTTTAGCAGCTTTCAAAGTTTTTTCCTCTGTCCTTTGTTGCAGACTTGTCTTGAAATGCATCATAATGGTGACGGACCAGGAGAAGGCGCATTGTGTCATCCGGTATGCAGAAGCCAAATCTTTGACACTGCTACTGAGGAATTATACACGCCGATATGGGAGGGAACTAACAGCAAAATCAAGCGGAACGATATGGTTCAAAAACTTTAGGGGCATTATCAAGGACTTCCCTCAAAGTGGATGTCCCCGTATGTTCAAGCATATGCGGACAGAGTGGAAGCTGCATTCCAACGCTGTCCGCTGAATTCCGCTACCCTTCGTGCACGAAACAATTGAGCAGTCAGAACTGCTGATGCTGCAATGCTCAGGGGTACAGGCGCAGAACTTTAACATCGCACTGATGTTCTACGAGCAACGAGCGGGACACTCTGTGAAATTCCGTCATTAAAAAAAAATTGAGAGCTGCTAAATGTTTTGCCAAGATGTTCTGTCTCTAATAGGTCACAAGTTATCATTTCTTGAGGTGGTAGCGGGACTTTTTCTATGGCAGGCCGAAAAATTTTTGTAAAATTCTGTCTACTTACTATTGTGTAATACCTTTTAAGAGGTACATAGAAGGACATACTCGAATTCTGTTACGCATAACAGACAGGAATGGAGATAAATTTAAAATCAAGCTTTCATGATCATGTTAAGCATTTAAACTATTATTGAATACAAACTGTAAGTAGGCTGGTTTATGTTTTCTTATTGGCAACATTACGTAGCGCTCTGTATGAAAATCACGGGCTGTGCTGTGTGCAGTCTGTGGCTTATCTGCATTGTTGTCTTTAGTGTACTACTTTTTCTGCTTGAGCTATGTCATGTTTAGATATCAGTTATTGAATGTGCTGCTGCTGTTTGCCAGGCATAGTCCTACTGAATTTTACATTGTATTAAGGTAGTTTTACTACTGATTTATTTTTCTTGTTTGCTGCTCATTGCCTTATATTAGTTGTAATATTGCTGCTTTCTTTGCCAATTTGAATATTTTGTCATTGCTGTCTGTGTTAATTGTTTTGTGCTGCTGCATTGCCTCGTTCCTTAGTTTAGCATCTGAGCTCAGTAGATTTAAGTTAGCTTAAGATGGGGTAGGCTATATGTGAGAACGAGTTGTGATAAATTGGAAGAAATGCATTGAGAAATTATATGAAAACGATTTGGGCCAAAATGAGTATTGTACAATGAGCCATAATTATTTTGAAAGAAATATGGTTAGAATACAGAAAGGAGGTATAGATAGGACTTTTTGGGAATAATGATGAACGAAGAGAGATCTCCAAGATCAAAAGAGGTTTTGTTTGCAAAATACTGCAGTACCAAATGTTACACTGAAAACGAACCCTGTCCTTTTGATTGTGTTATCCCCCTATGTGTTTGTGTACCCTTGTGTATTTGATTTCTTCCTGTCTCTGTATACTGTTTCATAGAATTTTTTTCTCTTCTAATACTAAGCTACATTCACTATGATGAGGAATACTGTTTTCCTCAAATATAATTAGCATTAATAATATGTTATTTACTTTGTAAAGATGTTTAGACATTATTTATTCTGTTTTGTTTTAATGCTCATGTGTGAAGTTGATGTTTCAAAAGTTATTCTGATCTTTCATATATTTACTTATGTCATAATTCCTGTAACACTGATGTACAGGGCTAATACAAATGATTGAAGCGATTTCATAAATTCACTGTAGCTCCATTCATTGACATATGGTCACAACACACTACAGATACGTAGAAAAACTCATAAAGTTTTGTTCGGCTGAAGCCGCACTTCAGATTTCTGCCGCCAGAGCGCTCGAGAGTGCAGTAAGACAAAATGGCGACAGGAGCCGTGAAAGCGTATGTCGTGCTTGAAATGCACTCACATCAGTGAGTCATAACAGTGCAACGACACTTCAGGACGAAGTTCAACAAAAATCCACCAACCGCTAACTCCATTCGGCAATGGTATGCGCAGTTTAAAGCTTCTGGATGCCTCTGTAAGGGGAATCAACGGGTCGGCCTGCAGTGAGCGAAGAAACGGTTGAACGCGTGCGGGCAAGTTTCACGCGTAGCCCGCGGAAGTCGACGAATACAGCAAGCAGGGAGCTAAACGTACCACGGCCGACGGTTTGGAAAATCTTACAGCAGAAGCCTTACCGTTTACAATTGCTACAAGCCCTGACACCCGATGACAAAGTCAAACGTTTTGAATTTTCGGCGCGGTTGCAACAGCTCATGGAAGAGGATGCGTTCAGTGCGAAACTTGTTTTCAGTGATGAAGCAACATTTTTTCTTAATGGTGAAGTGAACAGACACAGTGTGCGAATCTGGGCGGTAGAGAATCCTCACGCATTTGTGCAGCAAATTCGCAATTCACCAAAAGTTAACGTGTTTTGTACAATCTCACGGTTTAAAGTTTACGGCCCCTTTTTCTTCTGCGGAAAAAACGTTACAGGACACGTGTATCTGGACATGCTGGAAAATTGGCTCATGCCAGAACTGGAGACCGACAGCGCCGACTTCATCTTTCAACAGGATGGTGCTCCACCTGACGTTCGGTATTTCTTAAACAGGAGATTGGAAAACCGATGGATCGGTCGTGGTGGAGATCATGATCAGTAATTCATGTCATGGCCTCCACGCTCTCCCGACTTAACCCCATGCGATTTCTTTCTGTGGGGTTATTTGAAAGATTCAGTGTTTAAACCTCCTCTACCAAGAAACCTGCCAGAACTGCGAGCTCGCATCAACGATGCTTTCGAAGTCATTGATGGGGACATGCTGCGCCGAGTGTGGGTGGAACTTGATTATCGGTTTGATGTCTGCCGAATCACTAAAGGGGCACATATCGAACATTTGTGAATGCCTAAAAAAACTTTTTGAGTTTTTGTATGTGTGTGCAAGGCATTGTGAAAATATCTCAAATAATAAAGTTATTGTACAGCTGTGAAATCGCTTCAATCATTTGTAATAACCCTGTATATGTCTATTTCCATTCTTTTGTAAAGCCTGTTTTGCTGCAAATGTTATCTGTATTGTTATGTTCTTTAATGATGTATTTTGTACCTTTGTAATTGTATTCTCATGTTATAAAGTTGTAATTGACACCAGTTCATCAAATTAAGTAACTTATAAGTTACACTTCACTGCACACGTTTCTGTTGGTCATAGTACTTGGACAATATGTGAGAAGTAGGGATTGATAGCGTTTGCACGTGTGTTAATAATTCAGCAAGGGACTGGATAACAGCATTGCTGGTTATAAAGACATTTCAAACGAATTTTTTGTGAGTGGACAAGTGGTGGTTTATGGACTTGCTATATTCTCCTCAAGACTCTTCGATCGTGATTGTGCACCTGCACAGTCGCAAGAGATGGCTGCTGGCCGTCTCTACATGGACTACAGTGGGTCTGCATCTTTGATGACCCACCAATACCATTATTTCTACAAGGACTGCAGTGGGTCTGCACCTCTGGTGTCCCACCAATACCATTATTTCTACAAGGACTCTAGTGGGTCTACACCTTTGATGACTCACCAATACCATTATCTCTACAAGGACTACAGTGGGTCTGCACCTCTGGTGACCCACCAATACCATAATCTCTACAAGGACTACAGTGGGTCTGCACCTCTGGTGGCCCACCAATACGATAATCTCTACCAGGACTACAGTGGGTCTGCTCTATGATGACTTATCCACCAATATTCTTCAAAACTTCGACTGACTCCGCTGTGGGTTTGCTCTGTTGTGGCGCATTACCCGTCTGCATGTCAAGAGTCAGCACTGTCTTTCCGTTGGAAGGACTACACTACTTCTTCAAGACTGCATGGAAATCCACTACTTCCGTGTGCATTCTCTTTTACTGCTCAGACTTTGAGAAAAACACTGCTATTTTACTGTGATCAACGATCAGGACTGTCTTTATGGACTGTGAGAAAATTTTAGCTTTTGACCATCCTTGTATCAATAAGTGTGTGCATTTGATTTCTTTGTTATTGTAATTATGAAAAATTTTATCAAATCATTATTGGCCACTGCCCAAAACAATTTGTAAAATTTTTTGTGGGGAGCATGGGGGCTATGTAAGTAGGCTGTTTTATGTTTTCTTATTGGCAACATTACGTAGCGCTCTGTATGAAAATCACTGGCTGTGCTGTGTGCAGTCTGTGGCTAGTTTGCATTGTTGTCTGCCATTGTAGTGTTGGGCAGCGGCAGCTGGATGGGAACAGCGCGTAGCGTTGCGCAGTTGGAGGTGAGCCGCCAGCAGTGGTGGATGTGGGGAGAGAGATTGGGGAGTTTTGAAATTTGTAAGCCTGGAAAATCATGAACTGACATATATATTATGACTATTAAGGTAAATACATTGTTTGTTCTCTATTAAAATCTTTCATTTGCTAACTATGCCTATCAGTAGTTAGTGCTTCAGTAGTTTGAATCTTTTATTTAGCTGGCAGTAGTGGCGCTTGCTGTATTGCAGTAGCTTGAGTAACGAAGATTTTTGTGAGGTAAGTGATTTGTGAAAGGTATAGGTTAATGTTAGTCAGGGCGATTCTTTCGTAGGGATTTTTGAAAGTCAGATTGCGTTGCGCTAAAAATATTGTGTGACAGTCTAAGCACAGTCATGTATAAATTTTTCAAAGGGGACGTTTCAAAACATATATGACTATAATAATTTATTTATATAAAAAAGCAACATACTAAATGTTTGTGATTATATGAACCAAACAAAGGATTAATTTATTTAAGGAAATGGAAAATGTAGGAAGCAACCTGTGAATACACTTCTCTTTTTGGCGGAGTGGGAGAAATATTGCAGTTTTTTTCACAACGCGAAAAGTCTGCACATGAAGAGAGAGAGAGAGGGATAGAAGGAGAGGTAGCAGGCACGAAGGAGCGGGACTGCTCAGCAGGAATCAAATAGGACAATTTCAGTAGGGCTCTGTAACTGCTCACAGCTGTGTAATGATAGTTCATACACTGCGCAACAGAATTGAAGGATAACTTTTTCGAAACCCCATAATTGCCTCCCACTGTGACCCAAAAATTTGAAATTTGACTCAATGGTACGAACAACCTTCTTCTGTAACGATGCAGGAGCGTAGCTCGCTGCGACGTCAATCTCGGACTCTGTGACGCTTCACACAGCAAGGTGTCGACACACGTGAAAAAGCAGCCAAATCTCATGTGAGCTCTAGGGAAGGCTAATGACGTTACACTGGCACCAAATTCCACCACTATTCTCCACAACGCCACGCCACCGTGGACGTGACACACGATTCGAAGGTCGTTGCAGTCCCTCTTACCACATTTCATCCCTTCTTTTAACGTCTCTGCGATTGAGGTCAGAACCGCGACACCTGTCATTGAAATCATGCGGTTTTCTTACAGGTGGCCGGCGAAAACATTTTAGTCATACCGCCGCTCAGAATCAACACGAAAAGGCCTCACAGGGTGGCATAGAGGCCGGCAAAGAAACCACGCCATTCCTCGGGGCGCTGATTCCCACGCGTTTCGCGGTCGACAGGGAGGAACAGGAAGGTTTTCTTGACAACCTTCGACACTGCTGACACCCTCGGCATTTTCAATTTTTCTCTTAGGACGTTGTGGGACTGCATCCCCAATGGAGGTGGTCGTGCCCATTTGGATTGGAGCGCGACCACGCTGGAACCACAAGGGATCGTTCAAAATCACTTGACGAAATATGAACGTGGTCCGAGGCAGCAAACAGTCCTTATACTTTTTCAGCTCTCCTGTTCCCTGACGTTTTGTGGTGCGACCACAGAGGACTGCAATATTAACATCTGTGTGAACAAATGGCGAAGGGGCCCCTCTACGATACCCCGGTTTGACAACAGCCGCGGTGCCACATACGCACGTTTGTTGAGCATGTTAGAAAGGTATCTGTCAGAAATTTCGGCACCAAATCAGCCTGACGGCTGTTCTAGCACTTGGAGTTAGACAAACCGTTCGATAACCCTTGGGTGGCGTATGCCTTCCACCCATAAGGAAACTGAGTGATTTCAACGATGGGTGTCGCCGTTCTGATATCGATCGCAGAGACATCAGAAAAAGGGGTGAAATGTGGGTCGGAGAGGATGTAAAGACCTTCCATTCGTGTGACACGTCCACAGGGGTGTTGGGCAGAATTTTGGTGCAATTTGGTGCCATTGTGACTTCATTATCCCGCCTTACAGCTCACATGAACTTCTGAGTTGTGGCCATTTTGTCGCATGTGTCGACAGCTTGCTGTATGAAGCGTCACAGAGTCTGCGGGCGGAATGTCGCAGGATGCGACGCTTTTGCAAAGTTACACAGGAAGATTGTAGGTACCTTTGAGGCAAATTTCAAACTTTTGCGTTGCAATGGGAGGTGATTATAATGTTCCGAAAAAGTGATCCTTTAATTCTGTTGCGCTGTGTATTTCCACTGCATCATATAAAAACTCAAGTGGATTCCGGTTGACTTCGAACTAAATACGCAGGATTTTAATTTACGGCTCAGATGATCGATGCAGACACTGAATTCAGTGACTCCACTCCTATAGAACCTTCAATCAGCGTGGTTGGCAACTGGACGCGGACGTCAAGTCCGATGACTTCCTTGCTGCTATTCATTAAGAGTAGATTATCTGCGAGCACCCAGCATCTCACTTTCTTCCTTCTCTCATCCTCACACTAAATCGACATGAGCCGTACCACACACACAGACATGTACACATTACTGTCACCTAGCTTCAGTACAGACCCTTCACACAAAACCCTATCACTTCGTAACTGAAAGGTGCCAACAAATTGGATGAAGCGATACATCGGGACCTCTCAGCCAACCATGCCAGACGATTTACCCTTTCTTTAGAGAATGCAGATTGAGCCGTGCGCGGCTCGCGGTCATGCCGTTTATTGCTCGTCATCTTGTTTTTGTGGTTCTGTCGCCTCGTTTTTCTTTTACTTCGATTTACTGGCGTCACTGGGTTGCTGGTTTGCTTGCCCGTGAGTGGCAGCAGCAGCGCTTATCGATAAGTGCACCACTGGTGTTTGTATGTGATTGTCATTTTATTTAGTCGCAGGTACTTTGCCAGGCCTTCAGCCTTGTATTAATATTGTCTGTTTTATGTTTAGTATATGGCCTTCAGTCGAAATTCATGACAACTATTTTAAGATTAGGCCTTCAGCCGTGTTTTATTTAAAGTTCTTGTTGCTCTGTATTTAGGCCTTCAACCACGTTTGTTTCAGAATCTGTGGCTTTATTATGTAAATCCTTGTCTGTAAGGCTTCTATTTAATTACCTTGAATTCTTCTGTTCTGTAGATGTTTATCTCAAGGTTGTCTTTAATTATTCTTGGGCCTTCAGCCGAGTGGCCGAACGGTTCTAGGCGCTACAGTCTGGAGCCGTGCAACTGCTACGGTCGCAGATTCGAATCCTGCCTCGGGCATGGATATGTGTGATGTCCTTAGGTTAGTTAGGTTTAAGCAGTTCTAAGTTCTATGGGACTGATGACCTCAGAAGTTAAGTCCCATAGTGCTCCGAGCCATTTGAATTTGAGCCTTCAGCCGACAAGATACTTCAAGTTTTCTTAAGATGTTTTTTTGTTGTAAAAGCTTATCTTTAAAGCCTCTCTTTTATTATGTAAAGAAATTTTTTTATTGGGCTTTCAGCAGAAGAATCAACTTGAATTTTCCTTAATATGGCCTTTAGCATGAATGTGTAAATGCTTGGCTTTTAAAGAATTTCGTTAGCTGATCTGAAATATTATTTCAGTCTTTAGCCGAAAAGTTATTGTAATTTTACTTAAGTAAGGCCTTCAGCCGTTATTCTAAATCCTGGTGCTTTAAAAGTAATCATTTAAACTTATTCTGGAGAAGCTACTCGGGCCCTCAATCGTGAATTGGTCTTTGTTGTTTTAAAGAGAAAACTGTTCATCGATCTGAGGAATAAAGTTGTGTGTGTTCTTGTATAACTAACAGTAATTGACCTTGTCCCCTTTCCATAACCTGATCCGCTCTGTCCTGCGAAACCGGATTCCACAGATGTCATTCCTCCTCCCTACTTTGCTCGGTTGCACTGAATCCCTAATCATTTGCTTCTCCGAACATGTATTGGCCAAAAGTATTGATCACCCTAGGTAACTTCGAGTGTCGTGAAAAATAAAACAATTAAATAAATAGAAACAGTTTGTTCGAGCTTATAACGTTTATTAGTAACGCAAAATCAATATTTCGTGGGCCCACATTTTGCCATTATTACAGCAGAAATTCTTTTTGGTAGAGAGTACACTAGCTTTTTACAATCATCGGCACTTATGGTGTTCCACTGAAGGCGCAGGCGGCCTTTTAGTTCTTCTTTTGACTTAATTGTGTACCGCCTGACTTTGCGCTTCAATAAACCCCATAAATGTTCTATGGGATTCAGCTCCGAGGGTTGGTCAGGACAGTGAAAAAGCTCGCTGTTATCTTCCCGAAGCCAAGTCATTGTGTGGACAAATTTATGGCACGTTGCGTTATCATGCTGGAATGTAACGCCGTCCATGTTTGTATCGCCAAAAAGGTTTGTAAAAAGACGCCAGCAGCGCAGGTTCTAGGACGTCTATGTACTTTATGGAATCCATGTGGCCTTCATATACGACAATTTGTGCCACTCCTGCACCGCTCATGCAGTCCCAAATCATGACGGCGCTCCCTCCCTCGTGTTTCACGGTAGATACCACACGCTCTGGGATATACTCCTCACCCATCCGGAGACGGACGTAGGTCGCACACGGTGTATCAAAAATCTGAAATGTGAATGAATATTGTAGAGAATTCTTCCATGAATTTTTAAATCAATACATTCTGTTTTCTACCCAAATTGGTGTGTGTTGTTGAATTGCAAACCTACCTGAATGTTTGTTTCGCCAGAACACACGATATTTGACCAATCTTGTTCCGTGAACGTCTGGTGTTTCAGAGTCCACTCATACCATGCCTTTCTCTTCTTGTCAGAGAGCCATGGCTTCTTCCTAGCTTTACAGTCTTTTGGACTAGCTTCCCGAAACCGTCTACGACTGATGCGAGCAGATATTGTTGTGTTAAAACTGTCAGACAACTCAGCAGTGAGGTCTAAACAGGTTTTCCTCCTATAGTTTAACGACTCTCTTACTATCATTGGATGCTCTCATTCTTTTGTGATCCACTTGTGCCCAATTCTGGGCCTATTAACGTGCGACCCGGTCATGGCAAATCGCTCAAGAGCGTATTTTACAGATCGGCGTGAACACACAGTTTTCGAAATCTCCACCTGCGATTTGTCTTGCTCATTCAAAAGCTTTATCTCCACTCGTTTTACTAAAATAAGTTCGTTTGTTTTGGGAATGATGCTGCATTATCAGTGATGTCACAGATCTAAACAGGGAAAGAGCACTAGAGTAATGAAATGTGTCCACAACTAGCGAGTGCAGAGAACTGATTAGTGCACAGAAAAACATGAAAATGACGAATTTTATTACACCAGATGTTTTATTGGTGGCTTTAAGGTGGATTATTGGTTTTGGCCTTTTTCGATGCCGACAAATTAATTTTTAAACCAAAGGGTTTATTTAGTGCTATGCACACTAAAGAGCCAAAGAAACTGGTACACCTGCCTAATATCGTGTAGGGCCCCCGCGAGCACTCAGAAGTGCCGCAACACGGTGTGGTATGGACTCGACTAATGTCTGAAGTAGTGCAGGAGGGAACTGACACCATGAATCCTGCAGGACTGTCCATAAATCCGTAAGAGTACGAGGGGGTGGAGATCTCTTCTGAATAGCACGTTGCAAGGCAGCCCAGATATACTGAATAATGTTCATGTCTGGGGAGTTTGGTGGGCAGAGGAGTGCTCTTGGAGCCACTCTGTAACAATTCTGGACGTTTGGGGTGTCGCATTGTTCTGCTGGAATTTCCCATGTCCGTGGGAATGCACAATGGACGTGAATGGATGTAGGGGATCACACAGGATGCTTACGTACGTGTTACGTGTCAGAGTCGTATCTAAACGTATCAGAGGTCCCCATATCACTCCAACTGCACACGCCCCACATCATTACGGAGCTTCCACCAGCTTGAACAATAGCTTGCTGACATGCAGGGTCCGAGGACTCAGGAAGTTGTCTCGGTACTGGTACACGTCCACCCGCTCGATACAATTTGAAACGAGACTCGTCCGACAACGCAACATGTTTCCACTCATGAACAGTCCAGTTTCGGTATTGATGGGCCTCAGGTCAGGCGTAAACCTTTGTGTTTTGCAGTCATCAAGGGTACACGAGTGGGCTTCGGCTCCGAAAGGCCACATCGATGATGTTTCGTTGAATGGTTCGCACGCTGTCACTTACTGATGGCCGAGGAATGAAATGTGTAGTAATTTGCTGCAGGGTAGCACTTCGGTCAAGTTCAACGATTCTCTTCAGTCGTCGTTGGTCCCGTTCTTGCAGGATCTTTTTCAGGCCGCAGCGATGTCGGAGATTTGATGTTTTACCAGATTCCAGATATCCACGGTACACTCGTGAAATGGTCGTATAGAAAAATCCCCACTTCATTGCTGCCTCGGAGACGCTGTGTCCCATCGCTCGTGCGCCAACTATAATACCACGTTAAAACTACTTAAGGAGAGGTTTACTATGTTTGGCCCGAAAAAAGCATATGCTTTGAGAATTTTTTTCTCGGGATGTGTTATAGATATCAATGTCAAAATTGGTCAAAATGTTTATTTCCTCCACAAATTAGAATTTTTTCGAGCGGAAATGTCGAAGAGCAAAGGCGGAAGTGCCGTCGGAACGAAATAAACTCTCGATGTAGACCTCCACACGCGGTATGTCACACTTGTTTAGGTTTTTATGTTGGTAACGCCACGTAGCGCTCTGTATGAAAATCACTGACTGTGCTGTGTGCAGTCTGTGGCTGGTTGGCATTGTTGTAATATTCTCTATTGTAGTTTTGGGCAGTTGGATGTGAACAGCACGTAGCGTCACGCAGTTGGAGGTGAGCCGCCAGCAGTGGTGGATGTGGGGAAGTGAGATGGTGCATTTTTGATAGCGGATGATCTGGACATGTGTCCATCAGAAACAGTACATTTGTAAGAATGCATGTCATGAACTGCTGTATATATATTATCATTTTTGAACACTATTGAGGTAAATACATTGTTTGTTCTCTATCAAAATCTTTCATTTGCTAACTATGCCTATCAGTAGTTAGTGCCTTCCGTAGTTTGAATCTTTTATTTAGCTGGCAGTAGTGGCGCTCGCTGTATTGCAGTAGTTCGAGTAATGAAGATTTTTGTGAGGTAAGTGATTTGTGAAACGTATAAGTTAATTTAGTCAGGGCCATTCTCTTGTAGGGATTACTGAAAGTCAGACTGCGTTGCGCTAAAAAAAATATTGTGTGTCAGTTTAAGCACAGTCATGTATAATTTTTCTAAGGGGACGTTTCATATGTCGACCCTTAGCCGAGGATACCTCATTGGAATCTTCTGATTTTTTTCTTGTAGTTTGTGTAATTAGTGTAGCTATTGTTTATTGGCTCTCAGCACTATGGGACTTAACATCTATGGTCATCAGTCCCCTAGAACTTAGAACTACTTAAACCTAACTAACCTAAGGACAGCACACAACACCCAGCCATCACGAGGCAGAGAAAATCCCTGACCCCGCCGGGAATCGAACCCGGGAACCCGGGCGTGGGAAGCGAGACCGCTACCGCACGACCACGAGATGCGGGCTATTGTTTATTGCTAGCGCGTAATTATAGAGAGAATTTCCTTTGTAGTTGTAGTTTTTCACTGTTGTACAGTAAAACACTTGTGGCATGCATGTAGCTTTGCACCAAGTATTTCGCAGCTGCGCTTGCAATTAACTAGATATTGTTTTCAGTGCTATGTTAATGTGTTTTCTTATTTTGCTCTTCAAATTGTGCTTTTCTGTGTTGTCGTGTGAAATATTGTGACAATAATGGCGTGTGAAAAACGTAATACTAGGCTCCAAAGTAAACTAAGAAATGGCAGTGAAGTCGAAAGCAGTGTGTTAGCGCCACCGTGTAATGAATTAACTAATGTTCAAACTAGTAATTGGGTAAATGTGCATAGGGAAATTGAGCGGGCGGCAAATAATGGTGTAGACAGTGAAACAAGTAGTGAACAGGGAAGCATCATCGATCGATCGGTCGGCAACAGGTCGCCTCAGGAATCCGAAATGAAAGAACACAATATTGCAAATACTGTAGACTCAGGTTTTGGGTCCTCACCGTTTTCTCAAATAAATCAAGACACATTTTCTGCTCGTCAAAATGTGAATGCTGCTGGTGCAAATGCACTGCCGAAAAGCACAGAGGAACAGATTCCAGACACTAATACATTATTATTGCAATTAATGCAGCAAATGAAACAAAATCAGAGACAAACACAGCAACAGTTAGACACAATGGAACAAAATCTACAAAAGTTAGACACAATGGAACAAAATCAGAGACAAACACAGCAAAAGCTTCAAAAGTTAGACACAATGGAACAAAATCTTCGGAAGTTAGACACCACGTTTGTACAAACACGTGAAGATTTAACTACTGAGTTACATAAAATCGAAGCGAGATGTCAAAAAGGCTGTGATGACGTAAAAACACAAATTTGTGAGCATTTCCAACCTATTTTTTCGCGTCATGAAAATGCATTACAGAATCACGAAGCAGCCATAAAGGAACTGCAAACTATTGTTCATGAAAATCACGACACCTTGTAAGCTAAAATTGACTCAGTTGCATCTACCGATTCCGTTACGCAACTTGCAAAAGCTCAGGAAAACTTAAAGGACACAGTAGATACTCTGAAAATTGGTTCAGAAAGACACATAGAGGAAATTAGTTCATTATCAGAGAAAGTAGTTGAACTTTCGGATCAGCTAAATAATTTATCTAGGAAAGTAGATGATAATCTGAATGACACAAAACCGGTAGTCTTTAATGACACGGAAGAGTGCGAACAAATTAGGAAGTTCAAACAAAATCAGAATCAAATTAATACGCAACACCAAAGAGAAATCTGGGAAGTACAAGATCAGCTGACACAGGTAATACAAGAATTACATATTTTAGAGGACACTCACCCTCCAATACGGGAAGAGGGACATAGAAATACGGAACAGCCACTAAATAATAACACAGCGCATTTCGGAAATTATGAAAGAAATTGGCAAGGTGCACCGAGTTTTGAAATGGAACCGCCGAAACGACGTAACAGACGTAACAATGACCGACATGCGACTCGGCGACATGATGATTTTGACTATAAGCTGTTCATTACTACACGCAAATTCAAAACATTTAAGAATTCTGGCAACTACATTCATCCACAAGCGTGGCTTCAACAATTCTCTCATTGCTTCCACCGCAACTGGTCATTAGAGCACAGATTAGAATTTATGTGTGGCTATTTAGAGAATGAACCAGCTGTAAGAATGTGATTGGCCATTCACTATTGCCACAGTGAAGGAGAATTTTATCATGCCTTCCTCTCAGCATATTGGTCTCAAGCTACACAAGACCGAGTAAAACATAGCATCATAATGATGAAACATTTCGAACAATCTGAATTTTCCAGTCTTGTGAAATATTTTGAAGACATGTTGCACAAGAATCAGTACCTGTCAAACCCATACAGCCCCTCAGAACTCATCCGCATTTGCTTAATCAATTTGCCTGAACATTTACGACATATTATTTTGGCAGGACGTTGCAAAGACGACATTGAAGCTTTTCGGGGACTCTTACAAGAACTGGAAATTGACACTAACAATCGCGGAACGCGAAAACAGGAGCACAACAATTACAGGTCACATCCGTCACAATTCCGCGATGAAAGAAATAATAACTGGACACGACAAGGCTACTCTCACAACGTAAATCGTGAACATCGTGAACAAAACAGACACCACCCATATGACAACCACTGGCAGAGTAACAGTTACAGAGAAACAGACAATATGACAACCAGAACTATTATTATCACGGAAGACAGAATAACTTCAGACGCAACGGTACACTGTGCAGTGATAATTCAGGGAGAAATTCTCCACCACTTAACCGACAAGGAAGAAACTACAGGAATTACCGACATGACGACAGATGATATAATCATAACGACAGACCTGAATTTCATCAGAACTGGCGGGATGCAAACAGGGCAGGGCCCTCTCGACAAGGTGAATTTGTAGAAGCTAGGTCTCCTAATCCCAATAACGACGCACGCCAACAATGAGATGACAGACAATGACTCGCACCGCAGGCAGCCACGTGCGCCGGCTCGCTCAGAGAAAAATAACATAGACGCTAACCTTGAGAAAAATATGAGCATTCTCTACCAATGTACCATATACCACATGATAATTCCGTTGAAGTTGAAACTCTGCATACTAGGAAGAGTAAAGGACTGCGCCACATTTCACATGTAAAACCGCTTATTGAGAGATAATCTTCTTTTTTAACTTAGTCTTTGCCATAAAATTTTTTAACTTCACGTTACTAGTATGCTTTGTCCGACTTAGAAATTGTTAACATGCAACAATGTTTGAAGTTAAATATCCAGTCAAGAACCAAGAGAACTTATTTAAAAAGTATTTACGAGTGCATTGTTATAGTGAACAGACGACACAGTGTTATTGTGTGTGTACATTCTTGCTTGTTAGTTGCACGATTACGTAATGACTATAAGGCTCACATACTTAGAACATTTACCGATACTGCTAATGAGATTTTAATGCAAGATTTTGGTGTACTTGAAAAGACATTCTTTATTTGAAGTACATTCGGTGAGATTAAAGATGACTTAGAATTTGGTTTCTTTGATAGCTACACGATTATATCATGACGCTACTAATATGTGATACAATTTACATTGTTGCTTTTGTGGTGTATTTGTTTTGTATCTGCACAGTTTTTCTGTATTATTCTGGAAAGTAAGACATGTTTTAGTAGTAACTTTTGTGGTATAGCTACAATGACACAGCCTTTTTCATAGCACAACAATACGTTACATTATAGTACTTTCTTTATCATGGTAAGGTACGTAATAACTACGATAGCTATATGCAAAGCATTTCACTTTCGTTTATGATGAGGTAAGTACATTGACTTTAGCAGAACTTTGCTTACAGAGGACGATAACTATGACAGTTCCACAGAATTATCTTACAGCAAGACGCACATTTAGCGCTACAGGACACGCATTTGAGTGATTAATTTTGTACTTAAACCATTTATTTTTCAAGATTTTTGAATTACAAAGAAAGTTTTCCGTGATACATTTCATTCCATTGCTGTAATCTGTAACACTTGAGAGTATAATTACATTAATCCTCAGGGGGGGTACATGGTTACTCTGTGTACCATGTGTTTGGCAAGCACAAGGAGCCCTAGCTAATATGGTATTTGCTTATACAACTTTACACATTGGTACCATATTTCCGTAACACAGAATTACACAGCTATCTGATCATTTAATTGAGAGAAACAAACTTTTTTTTTACTACATCAGTGACACATGTTTACGCAATTACACAGTTGGATAACTTTATACTTATGAAATTGTATTTTGTCTGTACTTTGTGAACTGTTCATATTATTTCGGAACCATTGTGGTACTATGAGAGCTTAGAATGATGTATTTGGTAAGGGATCATGATTTTTCAAGTACAATTGAGGTAGATGACTTTATTGAAGGTCTTGAAATTATTGAAAGAAGCTGCAATGATTCTGAGATGTGATTGCTCTGTTATGATGTTATTATTGTGATGACGATGTGTATTATGCTGTTGAGGTATATTTATGATCAATAAGCTGAGAATCGTACTTTAAGAGTTATGAAATGTGTGTACGTGCGTGAATGTATCACAATGCCGCCGAAAATTTTTTGGACTCTGTTATATTGATAGGATTTTGTTTCTACACATTTGTAACGCAAATTCTCGACCTGGGAAATTTTTATATGAGACTGTCACTGCTGTCGTAAATATTTCGGTAAGAAAGTTAAGTGACC
The DNA here is from genome assembly GCF_021461395.2 of Schistocerca americana. Taxonomy (NCBI): domain Eukaryota; kingdom Metazoa; phylum Arthropoda; class Insecta; order Orthoptera; family Acrididae; genus Schistocerca; species Schistocerca americana. The sequence goes on along the minus strand of NC_060122.1, from coordinate 809,529,048 downwards.
ACCTTCACGTAATGCATCGTGGACACCCAGCTGTGCGACAGTCGCCTGGAAAAAAGCCATTAGTGTGTGCGTTTCAGAGGCACAGGTGGAGGAAAAAAAAAAGAGGCCCTTATCCTCGCTATTGACATTTCTTTGTAGAAAGCATCGCAAATACGACACGCTCAAACTTGGAAACATATGATTATACTGTGGAGCATGTACTTTGTGCTACTTACTGAAATGCTTATGAACTGATGGGAAATATTCTTACATCTGCACACCTGATTATGACAAGTATCTTTCTACGAGAGTTGAGATAATTTCTACTAACTTATGAATTGCCACATGACTACTGAATTATATTTTTATGCTTCGCTTTAGATAGTTGCTTATTTCATTTGATATCTGGTTTCCAGCTGTGTTACAGCGTTGGTTTTACGAAATAAAATTAAATGCATATGCTAATGTGAAAACTTTCTGTCAACAGATCTATTAAATAATAATTTTATGATCCACATTCTTCGAAAAAGGAGCACTTGGAATGGAAAGAACAATAAGAGAGATTAATAACAGTAACTGCATACATAATTTTCTTTTCAACTACTCGGTAATTTTTTATAGAATAAGTTTTTGTGGTGCACCACTTTAATTATATAGACATTAAGATGTGAATATACATTTCCCTTATCTGCATTGTTGTCTTTAGTGTACTATTTTTTCTGCTTGTGGGTTTGTCATGTTTAGATATAAGTTATTACATTTGCTGCTGCTTGCTTTGCCAATTTGCATTTCTTTGTCATTGCTGTTTGTGTTAATTGTTTTATGCTGCTGCATTGTGTCATCCCTTAGTTTAGCATCTGAGCTCAGTAGATTTAAGTTAGCTTAAGAGGGGGTAGACTATATAAGAAACTAACTATGATGGACTGGAAGAAATGCATTGAGAAGCTATAAGAAATGGTGTGGCCAAGAAAGTAGTGTACAGTGGAGAGAAACTATTTTTGAAAGAGAATGTGAACAGAATACAGAAAGCATGCTTGGATAGGATTTTTTTTGGGCTGGAGCAAATGTCGAAATAAGAGGGACGATCTATGGAATGAAGTTTTGGGTTGGACTGCAGTACCAAATGTTACACTGAAAACAAACCCTATCCTTTCCTTTTGTGTTATCCCACTATGTGTTTGTGTACCTTTGTGTATTTGTTTTCTTCCTGTCTCTGTGTACTGTTTCAAAGAATTTTTTTCTCTTCTAATACTAAGCTACATTCACTATGATGAGGAATACTGTTATCCTCAAATATAATTGGCATTAATAATATGCTATTTACTTTGTAAAGATGTTTGGACATCATTTATTCTCGGTTGTTTTAATGCTCATGTGTGAAGTTGATGTTTCAAAAGTTATTCTGATCTTTTATGTATTTACTTATGTCATAATTCCTGTAACACGGATGTATATGTTTATTTCTATTCTTTTGTAAAGCCCCTATTACTACAAATGTTATCTGTACTATTATGTTCTTTAATGATGTATTTTGTACCTTTGTTATTGTATTCTTATGTTATAAAATTGTAATTGACACCAGTTCATCAAATTAACTTGTAAGTTACATTTCACTGCACACGCTTCTGTTGGTCATAGTATATGCACAATATGTGAAAAAAAGAGGACTCTTAGTGCTCCCATGTGTGTTGATAATTCAGCAAGGGACTGGTTAACAGCATTGCTGGTTCTAAGGACGATTCCAAAAACTTTGTGAGTACACAAGTGGTGGTTTATGGACTTGCTATATTCTCTGCAAGACTCTTCGATGGTGATTGTGTACCTGCACAGTCGCAACAGATGGCTGCTGGCCATCTCTACAAGGGCTACAGTGGGTCAGCACCTTTGATGACCCACCAATACCATTATTTCTACAAGGACTGCAGTGGGTCTGCACCTCTGGTGGCCCACCAATACCATACTCTCTACCAGGACTACAGTGGGTCTGCTCTATGATGACTTATCTACCAATATTCTTCAAAACTTCGACTGAATCCGCTGTGGGTTTGCTCTGTTGTGGCCCATTACCTGTCTGCATGTCAAGAGTCAGCACTGTCTTTCCATTGGAAGGACAACACTACTGCATGGAAATCCACTACTTCTGTGTGCATTTTCTTTTACTGCTCAGACTTTGAAAAAAAAAAACACTGCAATTTTACTGTGACGGATGATCAGGACTGTCTTTATGGACTGTGAGAAAATTTTAGCTTTTGACCAACATTGTATCAATAAGCTTGTGCATTTGATTTCTTTGTTACTGTAATTATGAAACATTTTTTCAAATCTGTATTGGCCACTGCCCAAAAAAATTTGTAAAACTTTTTGTGGAGAGCATGGGGGCTATGTAAGTAGGCTGCTTAGGTTTTTATATTGGTAATGCCACGTAGCGCTCTGTATGAAAATCACTGGCTGTGCTGTGTGCAGTCTGTGGCTGGTTTGCATTGTTGTTGGATATTGTAGTGTTGGGCAGTTCGCTGTTAACAGCGCGTAGCGTTGCGCAGTTGGAGGTGAGCCGCCAGCAGTGGTGGATGTCGGGAAGTGAGATGGTGCATTTTTGATAGCGGATGATCTGGACGTCTGTCCATCAGAAACAGTACATTTGTAAGAATGAATGTCATGAACTGCTGTGTATATATTATGACTTTTGATCACTATTAAGGTAAATACATTGTTTGTTCTCTATCGAAATCTTTCATTTGCTAACTATGCCTATCAGTAGTTAGTGCCTTACGTAGTTTGAATCTTTTATTTAGCTGGCAGTAGTGGCGCTCGCTGTATTGCAGTAGTTCGAGTAATGAAGATTTTTGTGTGGTAAGTGATTTGTGAAACGTATAGGTTAATTTAGTCAGGACCATTCTCTTGTAGGGATTACTGAAAGTCAGATTGCGTTGCACTAAAATAAATATTGTGTGTCACACAGTCATGTACAATTTTTCTAAGGGGACGTTTCAACAGGTAAGCCGGCTCGTCTGAAATCAAAACTGAGTTGATTTTAGGGGAGTATATAAGATTCTTAAGGAGTTGTACCTCGCTTAAGTTATTTGGACCATAGGAGACAAAACGGCGGTCATTTGAAAAAAAAATTGGTTTTTTTCATCGATTTTTCGACTTCGTCGGCTAAGTAAAAGTATTTACAGTTGATGTATCGGAATAAAAGTGGTACGATTTCTAGGCAATTTAGTTAGCTTCGTAGGAAACAAAGAATCACGCCAATCGGTTCAGTAGATTTAAAGTTACCATACCGCGCGTTAAAAAAGGTCATTTCGAGAAAAACGCGTTTGAAGTTTTGACTACATATAAATGCAATATTACGGAACTTACGTTCAGTCTGCTATCCCGGGTCCATAAACTAGTCCATCTTCCTCATAGAGGGCGTTCTGCTCGATCTGGACCATCCTGCGCTGCTCCAGAGCCGCTCGTACGGACGATGACAAGCGGGTGGTCGTCCGAATGCTTGGCGAACTGTGTCGAATAGAGTTCCAGGGTGAAGTCCATGGTTGTCATGGTCTTCAGAATTGCTGAATACCCTTCGTTGAAGCTGCTCACTGCCAGGAAAGTCGCAATCTCCACAGTCTTCGCACCAGAGTACAAATGCTTGGGGGCTAACTTCCAAACACACGCGTTCAAATTTTCATTTGAATTTTGTGTGTTTCCTCCCAAGTACCGGTACAATAACGTCCTCCGAAAGAAAAAGCTGGTGCGAGGAAAAGGCCGATTTCAGGCAGGTACATTTTTTTGTTCAACCCCCGATAACAAATATTTCCGTTTCGCATTCGGAAAAACCGTTTCAGGAGTGTATTCTAAACACATTCATGGATCCAAAAATGCCAATTTTTAAAAAATCGACATTTTGAACCAAAAGGTAGTAAACCTCCCCTTAAATCTTGATAACCTGCCATTGTAGCAGCAGTAACCGATCTAACAACTGCGCCAGACACTTGTTGTGTTATACAGGGTGTTACAAAAAGGTACGGCCAAACTTTCAGGAAACATTCCTCACACACAAATCAAGAAGAGATGTTATGTGGACATGTGTCCGGAAACGCTTAATTTCCATGTTAGAGGTCATTCTAGTTTCGTCCACCTACGCTCAATGGAGCACGTTATCATGATTTCATACGGGATACTCTACCTGTGCTGCTAGAACATGTGCCTTTACGACACAACATGTGATTCACGCACAATGGAGCTCCTGCACATTTCAGTCGAAGTGTTCGTATGCATCTCAACAACAGATTCGGTGACCGATGAATTGGTAGAGGCGGACCAATTCCATGGTCTCCACGCTCTCCTGACCTCAACCCTCTTGACTTTCATTTATGGGGGCATTTGAAAGCTCTTGTCTACGCAACCCCGGTACCAAATGTAGAGACTCTTCGTGCTCGTATTGTGGACGGCTGTGATACAATACGCCATTCTCCAGGGCTGCATCAGCGCATCAGGGATTCCATGCGACGGAGGGTGGATGCATGTACCTCGCTAACGGAGGACATTTTGAACATTTCCTGTAACAAAGTGAAGTCACGCTGGTACGTTTTGTTGCTGTGTCTTTCCATTCCATGATTAATGTGATTTGAAGAGAAGTAATAAAATGAGCTCTAACATGGAAAGTAAGCGTTTCCGGACACATGTCCACATAACATCTTTTCTTTATTTGTGTGTGAGGAATGTTTCCTGAAAGTTTGGCCGTACCTTTTTGTAACACGCTGTATAGGCGTTGCCGACTGCAGCGCCGTATTCTACCCCTTTACATATTTATGCATTTGAGAACGCATGCCTGTACCAGTTTGTTTGGCGCTTCTGTGTATACCGCACACGCGCAAAATTTCTGGAGTACTCAGTATTTTTTGCCAATGGTGTACGTTTTGTGCCAATTTAAACGTTTGTTGCATGCTGCCTGCACAGTGCTGCAACTTTAATGGTCAGCAGTGAATTCCTCTTTGATAGGACTCGTTGTTCCCACCACAGCGCCGCTGCGGCCACACACTGTACTAGCTCCGAGTCGCTTCGATAGCCAGCCGTGGTCAGCGACCGAGTCCGCCTGCAGAGCCGGTGATTAATGGTAATGGCCGCCGGTCGGCGGCAGAGCGGGCCGCTTCCGTTCGGTGAGCGGCGGCCGAGCCTGCGCACTGAGCACTGCACGGACACACACACACACACACACACACACACACACACAGGGCTGGCGCGACCGCCGCGGCACACCGCCCTCATTAATTAAACGCCGCTCCGTAACTCGTCTGTCTGCGTTCGCTTTGTTCTCTACAGCCGGTTCTGCTCTCGCTGTTACAGATTCCGTTAAGCCACGCCGCCCGATGGATTTCACTGTGCGAATCTGGCACTGGCTAGCGCCACACGGCGTTCAGAGGACGTACCGCGCTCTGCCGAGTGGGCTGCCCCCCCCCCCCCCCCCACCACCCGCCCCAACCGCCCACCGAATACACGAACTACTAATTAGAGATTATCAGAGGCTGTCATGAGGCTGTAGTTCCGACAACACTGAACATAAATACACGGTCTAACCACCAATTCGAAGAGGGGGGGCTTGAAAGTTGTAGGCTGGTAAAATGGACTAATGTGAAAGTAATTTCGGAGGTACTCTAAGGGGGTACTACGGGACCATTAGTGTATAAAATACAGGGTGTAGCACTCAAAGCTCCCTGATTACAAGAACCCAGGAGAGAAAAACCACAGTAGATACGACAATGAAAAAATGTACCACATTGTAGTGCATCTTAAAGAATTAACACTACTGGCCATTAAAATTGCTACAGACGCGAAATTTAACCGACAGGAAGAAGATGCTGTGATATGCGAATGATTAGCTTTTCAGAGCATTCACACAAGGTTGGCGCCGGTGGCGACACCTACAACGTGCTGACATGAGGGAAGTTTCCAACCGATTTCTCATACACAAACAACATTTGACCGGCGTCGCCTGGTGAAACGTTGTTGTGATGCCTCGTGTAAGGAGGAGAAATGCGTACCATCACGTTTCCGACTTTGATAAAGGTCGGATTGTAGCCTATCGCGATTGCGGTTTATCGTATCGCAACATTGCTGCTCGCGTTGGTCGAGATCCAATGACTGTTAGCAGGAGGATAATACGGAACGCCATGCTGGATCCCAACGGCCTAGTATCACTAGCAGTCGAGATGACAGGCATCTTATCCGCATGGCGGTAACGGTTCGTGCAGCCACGTCTCGATCCCTGAGTCAATAGATGGGGACGTTTGCAAGACAACAACCATCTGCACGAGCAGTTCGACGACACGACATTTGCAGCAGCGTGGACTGTCAGCTCGGAGACCATGGCTGCGGTTACCCTTGACGCTGCATCACAGACAGGAGCGCCTGCGATGGTGTACTCAACGACGAAGCTGGGTGCACGAATGGCAAAACGTAATTTTTTCGGATGAATCCAGGTTCTGTTTACAGCATCATGATGGTCGCATCCGTGATTGGCGACATCGCGGTGAACGCACATTGGAAGCGTGTATTTGCCATCGCCATACTGGCGTATCACCCGGCGTGATGGTATGGGGTGCAATTGGTTACACGTCTTGGTCACCTCTTGTTCGCATTGACGGAACTTTGAACAGTGGACGTTACATTTCAGATGTGTTACTACCTGTGGCTCTACCCTTCCTTCGATCCCTGCTAAACCCTACATTTCAGCAGGATAATGCACGACAGCATGTTGCAGGTCCTGTACGGTCCTTTCTGGATACAAAAATGTTCGACTGCTGCCCTGGCCAGCACATTCTCCAGATCTCTCGCCAATTGAAAACGTCTGGTCAATGGTGGCCGAGCAACTGGCTTGTCACAATACGTCAGTCACTACTCTTGATGAACTGTGGTATCGTGTTGAAGCTGCATGAGCAGACGTTCCTGTACATGCCATCCAAGCTCTGCTTGACTCAATGCCCAGGCGTATCAAGGCCGTTATTACGGCCAGAGGTGGTTGGTATGTGTACTGATTTCTCAGGATCTATGCACACAAATTGCGTGAAAATGTAATCACATGTCAGTTCTAGTAGAATATATTTGTCCAATGAATACCCGTTTATCATCTGCATTTCTTCTTGGTGTAGCAGTTTTAATGGCCAGTAGTGTATATTCCCGCGTCAGAAGTGCCAAGTATCGTCACCAGAGTGCAGCATGGTCGCATGAAGTGAAAATGGCGACTCCACAGTAGTGCGCGCAAGCAGCAGTGTGGTTTGTAGAAACAAATTCGCCGATTACTGTGCAAAGAAATTATCGTCGTGTGTATGAATGTGATCCACCTGATGTGAAAACAACTAAGGGATATTATAGGAAGTTTCTGGCAACGGGAAGTGTTCTGAAACATTCTGGCAGTGCACGTTACGGAGTTTCAGAAGAGACAGTGGAGGACGTTAGACAAATGTTTCTCAGGAGCCCACGGAAGTCAATTCGTCAAGCATCTAGGCAACTTGATGTACCTCGATCAACATTGTATCGTGTAGTTCACCAGCGTCTTCGTATGTGTGCTTACAAAGTGCAAATTCTGCGACATCTGACGCCAAACGACAAACCACGCTGACAACAATTTGCTGCAGACATGCTGCAGCGTATTGGTATGGATGTCAGTTTCCTGGAAAGATGTTTATTCTCAGATGAGGCAACCTTTCATCTATCAGGAAGGGTTAATAGGCATAATGTTCGGATTTCGGATTCGCAAAGTCCGCATGTTGTCATTGAACATGTTCGCGGTAGCCCGAAACTAAACGACTTGTGTGAGCTAAGGCACGACAGGATTGTTCGACCGTTCCTCTTTGCGGAAGCGGAACAAACAGTGAATGGGTCAGTGTATCTGGACATGTTGTAGCAGTTTGTGTACCCTCTGATACAAGACTTGCAACCCACATCACTTTTCAGCAAGATGGAGCTCCGTCGCATTCGTCAACGGCTGTTAACGAGTTCCTGGATAGCAAATTTCTCAGTCGTTGGATCGGACGCGGAGGACCCATTGCCTGGCCACCACGTTCACCCGGCATTACGCCGCTTGATTTCTACATGTGGGGATTCGTGAAGGACCGCGTGTATGCGACCAAAGTGGACGATATTCCTATGTTGCGACATCGTATCACTAATGCGATTGCAACAATAACAGAGGAAATGTTACAAAGAACTTGGCAAGAAATTGAATACAGACTCGATATTCTTCGTGCTACAAATGGTTCACATGTAGAGGTGTATTGATGATGAATAAATAAATTCTTTGGGATGCTCTACAAAAATGGTTCAAATGGCTCTGAGCACTATGGGACTTAACTGCAGTGGTCATCAGTCGCCTAGAACTTAGAACTACTTAAACCTAACTAACCTAAGGAGGTCACACACATCCACGCCCGAGGCAGGATTCGAACCTGAGACCGTAGCGGCCACGCGGTTCCAGACTGAAGCGCCTAAACCGCACGGCCACATCGGCCGGCTGCTCTACAAGGTGGTGCATTTTTCATTGCCGTATCTACTGTGTTTTTTTTCCTAGGTCTTTGAAATCAGGGAGGTTTGAGTGGGACACCCTGTACATGTTAGATAATGTCGGGAGTTCTTTTACGCTTTTCGTGGGGGATGTTGTCGTCTATAGGAAGGTTGCAACGCCCTGAAGTCGTAGTAAAATGCAGAAAAGCCTGAAAATGATGTGTTAGTTGTGCAGGCATTAGCAGTTGACTCTCAACGTAAGTAAAAGTATCAGATTGCGCATCAATAGACAAAGAAACCCGATGCTGTTTTGTTAGGCTGTTGGTGATAAATCATGGAAACACTTACAAAAGTAAAAAAACTGTTGGGATAGTCCTGAACTGTTATGGCGATACAAAACAACCTGTAGGAAAGATGCCAGCCTGAAATTCATTGGAGAAATGTTAAGGGAACGAAATTCGTGCAGAAAAGGAGTGACTCCCATTACACTAGTTCAATCAGGTCTTTAGTATCGCTCGTCAGCCTGCGATCCTTACAGGAGGTAGATCCAAAGAAGAATGACGCGTTACATGATCCTTTAGCACGCACGAGAGCGTACGGAGACTCACAACAAAGTAGCTCCGAGACGCTACAAGAGACGCACTGTGCATCTAGGAGGAGTTTACTGTAAAAATTCTCAGAGCTTACGTTCCAAGAAGAGCGGGGCAACTTATTCTTCCCCCCACATACGCCTGGTGAAATGACCATAACGAGAAAGTCAGAGACATTACGTCTCACGTGAAGGAGTACCGATACCCATTCTTCCCATGCAGTGTTCGCGAGTAGAATATGACAGGGGTGAGAAAGAGGGAGAGGGGGTCTTATTGGTACCAAAAGTACCGTCCGCCACACACTGCAATGTAACGCCACAGAATAATGCCGTGGTACAGGATTAAAATTTTTATTTAAAGTTCTCAGAAACCAGCATCGATAAGGCTAGTTTGGGGCCTGCCAATCGGAGTGTCAGCATGGCATACCACCGATGAAGTGGAAGTCGCGGCACCAAGTGAGCACTGGCAGATGACTTCCAAGAGAGGGAAGCAGAAGCGCAGTCGCTACTGTGCTGAGTAACAGAGTAGCATGAAGTAACGCCTGTAACCTCTTCGCCTGAGGCCCACTGGAATAGTCAGATGTTGAAGAAAGATCCAAGCTTGGCGACACAGAATAAAAGCTGAATACCACAGGGAGGCAGAGAACGCTAATGGTGCCAATAAACGAGCGAAGTACGATTATAGAGCCACTGCGTCATAGGCGCGGTTGCAGCTCTGTCAATAACGAAGCTTTTGGAGCTCAAAGCCACATCCAATCGTGCTGCCATTCTGTCCATGTCGCTAGAACCAGAGAGAAAAATGTTATGAGTTTCAATGAAACCACGACAAACTGGTCGACGATGGTCTGCTTGGAACCCCGTTGCTGTCTTCAACACTGAGATGCTGCCCACTTGATGCAAACCACAACTGTGGTGTTCCATTGCTACCTACTGGGACGTCCTGGACGAGGAAAAGACTGCTGTGGGGTCAGCCCACCTCCATTGAGGCCACCCCACACGTTTGCACTGCCCCCTGGGCGACTCGTGAGCATCTGCTGAAGACTTGGTCAATCCGTGGACGATGTTCAGAGTCTGATCTTTACGACAAGCGACATCCTGGACCACACACTCCACTGTCCTCACCTGAGTGCATGACTGGCTGTCCAAGAGAGCGGTCAGGATGTTGAACCACAGAACGCCGGGCGCGTGACGCCTTCCCGCCATCAGACGGCCGCCAGCACAATTCAGGACCGTGGCTCACCAGCCCGCAGCTCCAATGTCACGACTCGCTGGCAGGGCACATTAGCACTTCCTGGCAGCCCGTGCTTACGTCTGGCCACAGTCCAATGCAATGGGACACTTTACGACTCTTTAAATTCATCCTGGAAAATGAATTTTATTGAAGACAGCACTGTGGCACTAACGTCTCTGAGGCTAAACTGGACCACTCTCGTACACCCTGTGTTCGGCCTCCTCCACACAACGTGACTCCAGCTTCCTGGATCGTAACAGTAATAAGGTGTCTTGGGGTCTGCACAACTGGATGTTTATCTTAGGTAAGCTTGAAGGGAACCACAACTGATAAAATGAAACAAAATTACGTGTGACGGGGGCTTCCCGGCGGGTAGAGCTGATCGCTTGCTTTGATACAGTGTTGCACTTGAGTGTTCTGAGTGTTTTTTATTGCAGTACAATGCTACGTCAGAATGAGTGATGAGACAGTTGCTCGACCGTTCCACCAGTCGTATGCAGTACTTACAATTACGAACAACATTAAAATGATCTTTATGTGTGATGTGTGACTTGTGCATTCGCGGAAGCATGAATTATAGTTAAAGGTTCCCGCACTATTGAAAGCAGTCTAGCTGTGTTTCCCCAGACGTCTCCTCTGACCACGGTGGTCTATGTGGGGCGGGGGCAGGGGGGGGGGGGCGGTCCAGATCGCTGTCTCTGCTCTCCACACCTTCTCTGACGCAAGTCTTTTGAGGTGACGCCACTTCGGCGACTTGCGCGTCGATGAGGACGAAATGAAGATGATGAAGACGACACAAACACCCAGTTCCTGAGCGAAGAAAAGCTTCATCCCAGCCGGGAATCGAACCCGCATGACAAGCTTGCGCGCTGTCCCCTCGGGTATGGTGGCGGAGGAGTGATAAATGATAGGCGTCCAAGTAGAATGCCTATTCCAGTGAAGCACTACCAAGCAGGTCCAGTGTGATATTGTCGAGGTATATGGTGATGTGCTCTCCTAATACCACAAACGATAGTGTATAGATGAAAACATGATACTTGAGAGAAACCCAAACGAAGAAATCAGAGGCTCCTAGATTGGGCGAAGAGGACGGGAAGATTATGGTAGGCTGTAAAGTCACACCAACAACGGGATCATTAGTGTATGAACACATGGGTAGACTGACTAAATATTTAGAAGGTAATTGGCCGTATTCTATTCAAAGAGCCGATCGTGGCATTTCGGTCAAGCAATTTAAGTAAAACACAGAAAAGCAAAGTCAGGCTGGCCCGATGGTTACTTGAACCACCATCTTGCCCCTGTGTGTTACCACTACGTTATATCGCTCGGTGAGATCGGCCCTGCAGGGTGACCATGCATAGAGGCTACTATCTGCGGCCGATGGGTGAAAAGTCCATCACTTACTGTACCACGTACCGATCTATTAGCGCCGATGCTAGCTGAAAATAGGATCTGTATATCTTTCGTGAGTTGTAGCATTACTCGATACGTAGCATCTGCTCACAAGGATGCGGAGATGGGTAGAGCTTCAGAGATGTACTAGAATAGTCAGCTTGAGTAACCACGGTCCTATAACTGGTGGCATTTGCGACAAAGTCAGTGTTCCTAGGGGAGGATCACGTGGACCTGTCATCACGCAGTCTTCCAATGTAAATCTGCTGGCCTTGCGTTGCTCCACTCCTAGTAACATTTCACCGATTGTGCTGCACGTGGTCCGCGGCGATATGTACCGATAAGCTCAGGGACTGGGTTGTCCAAATCATCATCATTTCATACCCATCGACTCGCAAGTCGCCGATGTGGCGTCAAATCGAAAGACTTGCACCCGGTGAACGGTCTACCCGACGGGAGGCCCTAGCCACATGACATTCATTCAGCCAAAACATGAAGACCGCCGTCTTTATAGTGTTTTGGACGACGCAATACTCCATCGATTCTCCATGATATGTGTGGTAAAAAAAATGGCTCTGAGCACTATGGGACTCAACTGCTGAGGTCATTAGTCCCCTAGAACTTAGAACTAGTTAAACCTAACTAACCGAAGGACATCACAAACATCCATGCCCGAGGGAGGATTCGAACCTGCGACCGTAGCGGTCTTGCGGTTCCAGACTGCAGCGCCTTTAACCGCACGGCCACTTCGGCCGGCGATATGTGTGGTAAAACAAGTAAATAACTTCTAACGAAAAATGATCATGAATATGTATTTTGTTATTTTGATGTTTCAGGTAAGACAAAAATCAGACAAATTGACACAAAAACTTGTCGTAATCTTGTACAAACTCGATTCACTAGTACTGATCGGCTGAAACCAAGGTGCCCCATGCCGGATTCAACATGTCGCACGTATAGTCTGTTAACTGTAAGTTGACTTTCAGAGAAGGTGTGGAGAGCAGAGACCAGCGATCTCGACCCCCCCCCCCCCCCCACCCGCTCTCTAGATAGACCACCATGGACAGAGGAGCCACCTAGGGGGAAACACGGCCATACTTCAGAAAACTTAGCCTGTACTTCATGCTTCCACGAATGCCGAAGTCACACATAGAAGTGAAGATCCTTTTAATGTTGTTCATAATTGTAAGTATAGCAGGTGACTGGTGGAATGCCGAGAAACTGCCTTATTAATTTTGTCACAACGTACTCAGAACACTGGAAGTACCAAGCAGTAACAATGCAGATGACAATGACTACTTCATATAATACACTACTGTTTGGAAAAAGTGAAACACCAGGACCGAGAGATGGGACCACAGTGAAATTTATTCCACTGATTAGGGACATGACACCTTCCAGATGATTAGCATTACAGACATTTACATGCACCCTAAATGTGGAAATTCAGTACAGAATAGTGCCACAACGTCCTGCAATCAGAGCCGCTAGATATCGTGACACGGAGTCAAAGAGTGCCTGAATATGCTGCTGGGGTACACTGTGCCACATGATTTGTAGGCGCTCCCACAAAGCACAAACTGTGGATGCAGGAGGTATTGTTCATGAGCCAATTGATGACGAGCAAGCAGAGATTCACTTATGGCCACCCGCAGCTTTTGTGATTTTGGGTTACAGCATGCGTACCCACACGCCAGATTTTTGAACCTTCCCCACTACATGCAAAAGTCGCACGGGGGTCGAATGAGCACAGTTCGTCACATGAACCAGTTCTCGGGTTGACTGACGTGGATCATTGTGAATTAATGCGTTTAACCGATTTTCACCAAACGCCAAACGACTTCCTGAACGTGGAGAGTTACTATTGTCAACATGATCCTCCGTGAAAGAAGAAAACCATTTTCGTGATGTATTATTCCCACACACAGCGCAAGTGTTTCTGGCTACTTCCGCTTCTGCCACCCCTCTCCTGAACCCAATGAGTATGTAGCAAGTGTTCCGATTTCTCCACTTCGCACTCCATTTTTTTGCGTCCATAGCTCCACTCACTATCTCGAGATGACAAAGCGACAATATTTAAGCCCAATGAACAATGGTGAGCTATCAATAAAAGACGAAAATCGGTAAGATAATGCACAGTATATGTTTTTCTCTACAGTTGAAATTTAATTATTTTGCCTACTGGCCTCCGGTTTCATTATACAGTGCCATCATCAGGTCATCCCTGGCAGACAGTCGTCAGCTTGCTGCCGGCCGTGGTGGCCGAGCGGTTCTAGGCGCTACAGCCCCGAACCGCGCGAGCGCTACGGTTGCAGGTTCGAATCCTGCCTTGGGCATGGATGTGTGTGATGTCCTTAGGTTAGTTAGGTTTAAGTAGTTCTAAGTTCTAGGGGACTGATGACCTCAGATGTTAAGTCCCATAGTGCTCAGAGTCATTTGAACCGTCAGCTTGTTCCCTAAGCAGGTGTGTAGGTGAGTGTATTTGACACACCTACTAGTGAAACAAGCTTGAAAATTGTGTGCTAAGAGATGGACTGAGGATTGTACTGTGTACCGAAATCGGCAGCCGGTAGGCAAAATAATTAAACTGTGACTGTAGAAACAGAGATAGAATGTATTGGTCACTGCTCCACTGGCAATACGTTAGGAATGCTGTATGTAATACGCATTTCAATCTGTTATAAGGTGGCGTGGTCTCCTGACCTCCATTTCTTACATATTCCGACCTCACCATCGTATTCTGCGTATCAAGACTTTTTATTCGAACCCAAACTCTGTAGGGTAGAGTCAATTTTACATATTTCCATTTCATCGATATGCAAATCTAATAAATAAATCGCAAGTGCGCACCAAGATTAAAAAGTTGAGACTGGCGTACACAAACATTGAAGACATGACGGCCACAGGAGTTTTTGTTTGGCAGAGGCAACCAGCTCGCTGGAAAGTCCGTAGGAGGGTGAGTTAGCATGCAGCTGTGCTGGCCAGCCGACTGCCCACGGATCAAAACAGTTTTAGCCAGAGAAAAGGGATAATGGCCTGCATGTTAACCTTAAAAGCAAAACCTGCTGTATTGTTTGGGAGAGCCCTAGCATACGCATTTTTTGTCGGACCTAGTGCGCAGTTTCAGAGTTCTTACAGGTGGACAGTAAATGCCTAACACAGTTGCTATATATTTCCGGATTGGTCGGCTTAAACGGAGCGCCATTCTCCCTTTTGTAAGAGTAACGCTGATTGGTGGACTATTTCTGATGCAATGAACCGGAGGAGTTAGGGAAAGACAGCGGATGATATACCCTTTCGCTTTTTGCATGGAGGGAAGTCGTTCCAGTGACACTCTTGTAGTGGGAAAACGTAGTGGGAGTGAGTCCGCCAGTGCATGTGTTCAGAGAGCGAGGAACAAAGTCTCTACTCAGTGCTGCACTGAGCGAGCACCTTTGTCACTAGAGAATCGGAGTGATACACTATATTGAGTCGCTCGCGATTAAGCGTTTGTTCACTTTGTTGGCTGCGACACTTAATGTGCGGTGTGAACACAGACAGAGTATTAGTTAGCGCCTGCGAGCGAACATTGAGTGGCATCACAGTGGACTGGTTATCTGACCAGTGTACCACGCCAATAGTTAGTCTAGGGACAGATAGGAGTCCTTGACTTCATGAAGGTGTTGTGAGATTTCGATTGACGAAGGTCAATCCAAATAGAAAGAGATAGTTTTGGTGTTTTTCAGCAGCGAACGAAGCAGGCAGCAGTCACCGCAGCTCATGGTATTGTGCGCTACAGCGTAGGAGAGCCCCATCTATCCTCCATTAGAAATAACATACTTCATTCACATCAGTCCATTACATTTCTCACGCGACAGCCTTGGCTGTACTTAGAAAAATTCAATCGGCTAGTTATTCAAGTTGAGTAGGCGCGGCTCTCAGCCATTCTGCCACGTAAATAACATTCTTAAAGGAAAGGGATAAAAGAGCTTTCCCACACTTTGTATATAAATGTCATTAACAGGATTACTATCCATAAGAGGTAACCTCCTATTCTGAAAAGACCCCGGAAATTTGTCTATCGGTTTATAAATAAAAGTTTCACTTTATTTTATTAAATTTTGCAATAAATACTATTTTCCATTCGTTTAATGTTTTTCTTACACTAACTAGCAATACGCCAGTACCCAAGTATCCCACTAGTTACGTAAGAAATTTTGTGAATTTTTGTGTCATTTCCTTACAGCGGATGACTCCAGAAGATACTTATTGCTGAAAGTTTTTCAGGCATTTTTGGTACGTTAGGAGCGTGTGTCTAACTTCTGTAGTAGTATGGGGTGGAAATTGGTTCTTGCAGCAGCCAAAGGGTACTTGTCGGATCAATCCGTTGTGCAACTCGTCAACATAACACCCACCCACTGACACTATTGCCCTAATAACACTGCCAGAAAAAAATTGTATTCCAGGGAAGACGTCGTCGATTTTGAACCAATGACGGCGTATGCCACCTGGGAGATAGTAGATGAACTGATTATGGTTTCAGCGATGACTACCAACATAAATAGTAGTGGTATAGCTGCAAGAGCGCTATCTGTGTCTTCCCTTTAATAGGATATGTTCACAGCCACAAGGCTTAGTGTGGTGCAAACGTGTCAAGCGCCAGTTGTATAACGATGCTGGTATTGGTGGTCATGTGAATGTTCCCATATCCGAAGATGAGGTTCCGGACGTCCACACAGCACAGACGCCCGTCAGGATAGTCATACTGTGGGCGGCAGTGGCAGACTGTACAGACGAGAGGCCTTCTGAGCCGAGACGTGTCAACAAGGACTGCTGCGAACCGGTCATTACCAGTGGGACTACCGGCACGCACACGTCCAGGCCGTCTTGCAGTCACGCCACACCGTCCACTGGGCGCTGCCCAATTGGTGCCGTTAGAGGATCACTTGGAAGATGGAATGACGCGCCGTGGTCTTCAGGAATTAAGGCAGATTCTGCATGCACGCCAGTGATGGTCATTTGCGTCTACAGTGTAGACCTGTTGGGCACTGTCTCGTAGAGTGCATTGGTCCAAGAGACACTGGACCAAACCCGTTCCTTATGGTTTAGGGCGCGATGAGCTACAACTCTCGTTCACAGATCTTGTCTCTACAGGGGACACTAGCCAGCGCTCAGTACGTGCACAATGTTGTCACATCTGTTCTTTGCCATCCCCGCAACAGGAAGGTGATGTGCTCTTCCTACACGATAATGCTCACTCACTCGCTGCTCTTGAGGCTCCACGCGCTCTACAAGACGTGCAGCTACTTCCATAGCCATCGCGATCACCGGTCTTGTCTCCAATCGAGCATATGTGTAGGGTATGCTGGGACAACGTAACCACGTGAACAGGTCGAGGAGGCTTGCCCAGGACAGTATTCGTCATCTGCGCCATCGACTGGGTTCTAGAGTCAGCACCAGCACTGCCGGCCATGGAGGCTACACCACGTACTGTCACGTCCCCTTAGAAAAATTGTAAATGACTGTGCTGATAAACCTCTTACGTTATTTGATTTTCAAACAGCCGAGCAGAACTGAACGTACTCAGACAGTTCTCTCTTTACTTATTCTGATCATCACTAAACTGACACACATTTTTTTTTTTTTTTTTAGCGCGGCGCAATCTGACTTTCAATAATCCCTACAAAATAATGGCCCTGACTAACAATAACCTATACCTTTCATGAATCACTTACCTCATACTCACAAAAATCTTCGTTACTCGAACTACTGCAATACAGCGAGTGCCAATACTGCCAGCTAAATAAAGGATTCTAACTACTGAAGGCACTAACTACTGATAGGCATAGTTAGCAAATGAAAGATTTTGATAGAGAACAAACAATGTATTTACTTTAATAGTGTTCAAAAGTCATATATATATATATATATATATATATATATATATATATATATATATATATATCAGCTCATGACATCAAGTCTTACAAATTTTCTTTTTCTGACGGACACAGGTCCGGATCGTCCGCTTACAGCAACGTCTCAAAACTCTGGCATCTCTCTCTCCACATCCACCACTGCTGGCGGCAAATTGCGCAACGCTACGCGCTGTTCCCATCCAACTGCCCAACACTACACAAGCGAATATTCCAACAATGAGTCCAACCAGCCACAGACTGCACACGGCACAGTCAGTGATTTTCATACAGAGCGCTACGTGGCGTTACCAACATAAAAACCTAAACACCCTACTTACAGTACCAATATGGATGTTTCAGCAATGGGTCGATACCTGGTATCTCAGAACCACTTATTTGTAAGTGTAATGACTTCATGTAGTTCATATGCACTGTTGCTACGCTAAATCTTGAGTGAACTGGAAACCTTAAAAGGGTGTACTGCCTTTATTCCCAGCGGTGTATTTAGATCGTAGAGATGACAGTTACGCTCTTCATCGTAACTTACTCGGCCAGCGCGTCGCAAGAGAGCATCGACCCTCCACTGCGCTCCACTGAGCGAAGCTTGCTGCCGACCGCAGAATCGGTGGCGGGGTCGAAGACCCCACAGGCTCCGTCTCCACCGCAGTGAGACAGAGCCACACGGCAGCTGCGCGCGTCTGCGAAGTCCTTGCCGCATTACTCGCAGAAAAGACACAGACCATTTGGTTTTCCGTGTCGTCTATTGGTCCACTTCCTCTCACGTAAAAAAGCAAAACATCTCTCAGCTAAACGGTGTGACAGACTAGTACTGGGCCAGCCGGATTGGCCGAGCGGTTCTAGGCGCTACAGTCTGGAACTGCGCGACCGCTACGGTCGCAGGTTCGAATCCTGCCTCGGGCATGGATGTGTGTGATGTCCTTAGGTTAGTTAGGTTTAAGTAGTTCTAAGTTCTAGGCGACTTATGACCTCAGCAGTTGAGTCCCATAGTGCTCAGAGCCATTTGAACCATTTGAACTAGTACTGGATATCTACGAGTAAGGAGCTTGGTTAGAGTTACAATAATGAACAGTCATTCAGATTCACAGAGATGTCAATAAACAAGACACCTTTAGGCTACTTCCGGCTCCTTCGGTCCTATGGTGTCAAGATAGATTCTTTCTTTTACGGTATTCGTGTTCCACGACGAAATACGGAGCACCGTAAGTCTTACAATTGCTCTTACGGCTGCCGATGCTGTTGCTAAATGTACAGGATGGCAGCCAGTCAAGGAATATTTTAGGGAATTGGTATAACAATTTTTTTTCAAAGGCCCAGTGGAATCTTTACAAGTTTTCTCCCAGAGTAATTCATGCCGTGCCTACGTGACACACGTCGCTTGCCTTTCAAAACCGAGGCGGTTCTGTCCACTTAAAGCTGCTGACAGGAGACGCCCTGAGCCCTCTGCTGAAACTGCTAGCAAATTCCCGCCATTGGTTTTAGCCAATAGCGTGCGCAGGATACCGATCACGTGTGTAGACGCCGGAGCGTCCTGCGGAGCCGAACACAGTTGCCGCTATCTCTTGTAATCCACACCTCGAGCAGAACAGACGTCTTTTTGGAAGTCAGAGCCTCCGGCTCTGCCTTTCGCGACCAACGTAAGTTAACATGAACCACTTCCCCTTCCGTTGCCCATTTTAATTAATTGTTCGACCTCCTAGGCGGACCTAAACCTGCTAACTTCCGACCCTAGACGCGCCCTTTGTACTCCGTATATTGAAATATATCCTGTTCATTGTACTTAATTTCCTGTTTTGTCATATAACGGCAGCCCTGCACGCCCACTACCAAATCCTGACCGCTCAACCTCCTGCACACTGCCGCCATGAGGCATATTTAACAGCCTTCTTCCCCCTTCCCTGCCAAGCTATACATTAACGTCGGTTGCAGGAGTCCCTCGTAAACGTCCCCTGACTTAACATAAAGCTAGTGAACTGAACTCAGGGATCGATGTACCGCTGCTGGAGATTCATGACAAGGCGATATGGCGCGACGTTCATTCTGGAAGACAGTGAAAGAAATTGGCCAGTAGATCATAGTTGTCACTTGGCTCTTTTGCATTATGTGAATTGACTATGTGACTATTGTGTGGAAAAACAATGGTTGAAGTGGTAAGAGCAATTATGTCGTCTACAGTCTAACGAAATTTTATGTCTTTTTCTTTTCAGTTCCTTCTGACAGGCAACCTGCATGTTTAGACATGGATGCTATAATCTACTGACGTGATGATCAAAAGGAAACTATCCATTACACTCACAAATATATAATTGTCTAGGACAACGGTCGATATTTCGTCCGTTCCTGTTTCTGTATACTACAGCATTCTACACCGATACAGTAAATCACGAATAGTTAGCTTTACTGATGATAGGAGTATTACAATAGAGCCAAATAGAGATCACCTACAGTCGATCACATATGCGACATCATCGAATGACAACTCTCGCTTGACACCGCTGATGTAGCAAATGACAGCGGCTTGGTGTCAGTGGAATGCATGCTAGAGCGTGTCTGTCCTTGAAGTAGCCGATTTGTAACAGTTCGTTGTGTCACTATCGTGCCAACTGTTGTTCAAACTGCTGCTACAGATGCAGTACGATGCCCCAGATCTATACGCTCAACACGATTGTCTTCATCTCGGTAACGATACGTCGTCGTTCGGAGCCCAGTCCTCTCGCGACCGTAAATTACTGTGACCCCAGCTGCCGGCTGTAAAGTACAGTGGTAGCATTCCTGCCAAATCTCCCTGTGGTTTCGCAGAAGGAACATCCAGCTTCTCGTAGCCCAGCCACACGATCGCGGTCCATCTCAGTGAGGTGTTGATAATGAAATCTTTGTCGCCTTAAAAGGCATTGTTGACTAACATGTTCACTAGGTCCAGTCTTCAAGATAACTAACGCTTACGACCGTTACAATGCGTATTAAAAACCAAACCTGATCTGCATCTTTTTAGGGGGCCTCCTACGGCCACTCTTATGCGACTGACCCGAAATTTGAATAGACATCACCTTTCAGATGTAGAAACACGTCTACCAACTTTCGTTTATGTTGGACAACTCCTTCTTGGTGTTGCACTTTTCATTTCTGTCAGTGTGCTTATGGTACCGGTGCTTTATGTTAAGAACCCAAATATCATTCCACAGAAGCGGGCCAATGCAACTCACAAAAATCGAGCGTCTTTATTAATTTCAAATAACTCAACTTTTTTAAAGGCAGTGCGGCTTTGTGGTATAATGTGAGGTGACCATAATTTTGAAAGCCGAAGCTGGGAACAACATGGTTGCCCATACAGGAGGGCAAGAGAGGCCGTGCCCGCACCCCCCCTCCCCCCTCCCCAGATTTCAGGTTCAGAGAAAGGAAAGAATATGCTGCAGTTACATGAATTTAGTTCAAATAATTTATTAAAAAGTATATATACACATACATATATATATACTTTTTAATAAATTATTTGAACTAAATATATATATATATACTTTTTAATATATATATATACAGAGAAGCCCCCCCTTCCAAACTGTGATATGGGCAGCCTTGAGGACCAGTTTTATACAGTAACTACCCACTACTCGGAATACAACAGTGTTCTATAATCGTTATACTTTATTAAAGTTTACACTGAAATTAGCAGCAGGCATCAAATGACAATATAACAAACGTAATATAAAACATAACAACATTCATGGTTACTGTAAAATAATGATGCACCAAAATATTAAAAGTTAATAAAACATTTGCTTAGCTATCGATATTTAATTTTAAAAATTCAGTTGCTCATGCCCCATATTTTTGTGATGAATGAATTTTATTTAACAAATGTTTGCTTTCTTTTAAATTTAGAAAATGGTAGAATTCTGAACAACTGTATTTCGGATTAATTTTAACTGTCAGATGTGATTTCAAAGTCTCCATTTTCGTTTGAGTTTTCTCAGATGTCCATACCTCATTCATCAAAGAAATGACGCGCTAGAGTGATGCATTTATACCTGGAAGACACAACGGAAATTCCACAGTTCTTGAAATATTCTCATAAGAAATTTGCTTCGATGTGAAATGCTGAAACGTGTGTACCCAACGCATATCAGTGTCAGTTTCTTTCTACGTTTCATTTGTCTATTTTCTGAGGGGTGGCACACTGCTACATATTAAGATACTCTTGATATAATTCATTGTCATTTATGTTACAGTTTGGCAATATGTTTATGAGAGATTTGTGGCATTTTTTGTACCTCAGTCCATGTAGGTACACAATTTAAAAGAACCCATTTGAAGTCCGAAAGGGCATTAAAATGATACGTCCACTGTTCAACATATTGTGCACTACTATCATAAAATGCACAAGTAGTTTCAGTGAAATTAATAACGTTCATGTTCCTCTCAGATTCAAGTTTACTTAAAGCACTTCTTATAACGTGTGGTACGAATCCGGTTTTTCGTTTTTCTGTCGTATTCACTTTTAAATCATGAAGTGCTTTTCCAACCTCTGCATATGTAACATGCTGGCCTTCTATATTCAATACTGTGCATGAAAAGCTGACACTTGGTTATTTAAAAACATAAGGAGCACTTCAGAGAATGGGTTTTCAAAAAGTAAAAAAATCAGCACATTTCAGTTACAGTTAATTAAAAAAACTTCGTTTCTAAAGGGAGTCATATCACAGTTTTATGTTACTTAGAAGTTGTTCTCACTCTAGTAAATAATGAAATTGCGCATCGTTAAGGTACTACTTTTTGACGATCGTCCTGCGTTTGGCCTAACACTGAGGCTCACAAAGCTAGGAGAATTTCAAAGAGAATGCGACATAGGTTCATTCCTGTACGATACAGCAACTCTTATCAATTAGCATTTGCTTGGACTGGACAGTGGACACTAATCTGAATTAGTATTTTCCTTGAATCAACAGCAACCGAACATGGATAAGGACCTATTTTCAGTCAATTTAGAATCCTGTAATTTGTCAGGTTCAAATGGTGATTCGTTAACTGTGCTGTAGTGTGCCAGATTTTTTTATATTTTTTCGTCAAGAGATCCCCCTTTAGCAGAACAATCAATGAAATTTCTAACGCCTTTAGATTCAATATGTAAGTGTGAATCAGGGTTTTCGACATTGGTGTTCCTGAAGAAATAAATAGGCCTATGAAACCGACTGGAAGTTGAACCAGTGGTATGGACAAAGATAACGTCCTTTGGACCGAATTTGGTGCAGTTAAAAATAAACAGCTCCATACTTCTCACTAACAGAGGACAGCTAAGGTAATATAACTGTGAAACTGTAATTATTTTATTGTTAAAAGGTGACGCTTGAAATAAGTACACCGTATACTGTGTAGACTTTAGAAAGGGCTTTCATTGGCTTCATTATCAGCCACAGGAGAATCTGTTGGGGTCTTGGCGGCATCATTAGAAATGTTAATCGTGTCAGCTATGCTCATTTTCTCATTGTTGCCAATGTGATAAGATCTAACAATTATTGTGCTATAGCTGCGTGTCAAAGTGTCGGTACAATAACAAGTTGAATTTAATTTCATGTTCTTTGCTACTTACCAGTACTGTATATGAAAATAATAGTCTCTGTAATGCTGAATCACTTTTTTTTTAAGTTCTCCTGTGCGGGCTGTGAGGGAGAAGAGGCAACGCAGTAGGGCTGACAACGTTTACTCGCGCAGAGCTCACGCACTTCAGTAATGTATCTCCTCTGTGCCGAAGACTGTATTCTCGCAAGTGTTGGCATCAATGTGGAAAGGCAGGGGCAGGAGAACTAGCGGTGGGGACCGTAGCTCTTCCAAAAAGAAAAGAAAATGTGGTTCAGGAAGGGAAGGCAAAAAAAAACTGGACCAGGAAAAAAATTTTGGAAATTTTTCTTTAAGACATGTTAACAACCTTTGTTTCCATCTTTAGCGACCCACAGTGTACATTTTTCGTCTGAAACTAAAATATTTGTATACAATTTTGTGTGCATTTTCTCTTACTTTATTCCAAATGGGAAAATTAAAAATTTTGTTTCACCGCGTGTAGATGACTTACTATACCTGTTCCTGACGCCCAAAACCTGTAACTCACACATATTGGCTACGAATGTTTTCGTATCTGGCTTTATGCAGAAACTCGTTTCCTTCGAGCTAACTCGCAGGTGGCGCCAGTGGTCAGTTGGTTCGTACGAGATAACTCGTAGTTGGCAGGCAACGTGTTAAAGCTCTTCAGTGTGGCACTACGTAACTTGATGTAGCTCTTACGAATCGTATTATATAGCGTACTATCAGGGGAGCTAGCATAAAACATTTTGACTTAAAATTTAGCAGGTGAAATTTGAAACGCTGTACAAACTTTCATGGAACATAGCTAAGAACCATTCTGATGAAACCAGCTGTCAAATAAAAAAACTGCCTTAAAATGGGACCTTTTGTTTGGAAGTTATGATGTCACTGACATATACACACAAACACACTTTCAACTTGTTTGCATCGCCGGTTAATAAGGAAAAAATGCAGTAATAGTCATGTGTTCTGGCATCCATGTATCAACTCCAGTACGAAGACCCCACTTCCGTTTCCGTGGGTGTGTCATATATCACAACAGAAAAAATTCGTTGCGCTCTGAGAGGCGATCCATAGTAGCTGAGGGTTAATTAAAAGCAAAGTTACCACACTGTTTATGACACTGAGTTAAGAATATGTTACTTACCTCTCTTGAAGTTCGAAAGTCAAAACGCAGTGAAGTTTAGGCACTGCGAAGCTGATTACAATCTGTACACGCTACAATGCTCGCACCAACAAGACAATCACTAAAGGGCTGCCGTTAGGGAAACCCAGCTCAGTAATACCAACTTCAGCGCAGTATAATTGAAGGCCTCGAACTTGAACGCGTCAGCAGACAGGTCTTGTAAACGCATTCTATAATGTGGTATGGTAGGTCTGGGATATTATGTGGAAATAAAGTGTAAAACACTTTTACAATGCTAAAAATGTGAGAAGTTGCATGTTATCCCATGAACGAGATTTGTATTTGATGTGTAAAATCCAGAACATTTAGGTGTCCCAGCTAAACCTGGTCGGGGCAGGAGGACAGGACTCCAAATATCGGAAATGTCCCGGCCAAATCGCGACGTGTGTTCGCTTTATATAATGCTCATCTGCTGTGTAAGGGGTCCGATGCAATTATTTAAACAAAGGTGCATGTTCTTGCATTTCCATGATGTGTGAAATTTATGAAGACAAAAAGAAATTTACTTTATGACGCTTTTTTGATTTAAGCAACACTCATTATCAATTTTTTTTATGAAAGATGAATTTATATTTGCAATGAAAATTCGATTTTTGCGTGCGATATGCAATTAGAAATAGGGAGACGTCCTTTTTTTCGTAAAATGACAATGAAGTATGAGTCAATTAGCATATTTTTATGAAGCTTACGTTTAAACGACGTAGTTATTCGAATTTAATGAAGAAAAGAAAAAAAATTACCGAAACAATACCCGATCCAACCAATCATAGATTACCATTCTCGAGAGTCACTGATATTTTTTTCACCTTTACGTACATTGTTTTTCAGAGAAATTTATACCAGCTGTGAATCGAATTCAGGCCTCCTACGTGGGTAGCTTTGAGGGATGAAGTAGTGAAGGCAGCGGAGGATCAAGTAGGTAAAAAGAGGAAAAATAGTAGAAATCCTTGGGTAACAGAAGAAATATTGAATTTAATTGATGAAAGGAGAAAATATAAAAACGCAGTAAATGAAAGAATACAAACGTCTCAAAAATGAGATTGAAAGGAAGTGCAAACTGGCTAACCAGGACTGGCTAGAGGACAAATGTAAGGATGTAGAGGCTTATCTCACTAGGCGTAAGATAGATACTGCCAACAAGAAAAGTAAAGAGACCTTTGGAGAAAAGAGAGCCACTTGTATGAATATCAAGAGCTCAGATGGAAACCCAGTTCTAAGCAAAGAAGGGAAAGCAGAAAGGTGGAAGGAGTATATAGAGGGTATACACAACAGCGATGTACTTGAGGGCATTATTAGGGAAATAAAAGCGGAAGTAGATGAAGATGAAATGGGAGCTATTATACTGCATGAAGAGTTTGACAGAGCACTGAAAGACCTAAGTCGAAACACGGCCCTGGGAGTAGACAACATTCCACTCACTAGAACTACCGATAGCCTTGAGAGAGCCAGCCCTGACAAAACTCTACCACCTGGTGAGGAAGATGTATGAGACAGGTGAAATACCCTCAGACTTCAAGAAGAATATAGTAATTCCAATCCCAAAGAAAGCAGGTGTTGACAGGTGTGAAAATTACCGAACTATCAGTTTAGTAACTCACGGCTGCAAAATACTAACACGAATTCTTTACAGACGAATAAAAAGACTGGTAGAAGCCGACCTCTGGAAAGATCTGTTTGGATTCCGTAGAAATGTTGGAACACGTGAGGCAATACTGACCCTACGACTTACCTTAGAAAACAGATTAAGGAAAGGCAAACCTACGTTTCTAACATTTGTAGACTTAGAGAAAGCTTTTGACAATGTTGACTTGAATACTCTCTTTCAAATTCTCAAGAAGGCAGGGGCAAAATGCAGGGAGCGAAAGGCTATTTACAATTTGTACAGAAACCATATTGCAGTTATAAGAGTCGAGGGACACGAAAGGGAAGCAGTTTTGGTAAGGGAGTGAGAGAGGATGGTAGCCTCTCCCCGGTGTTATTCAACCTGTATATTGAGCAAGCAGTAAAGGAAACAAAAGAAAAATTCGGAGTAGGCATTAAAATCCATGGAGAAGAAATAAAAACTTTGAGGTTCACCGATGACATTGAAGTTCTGTCAGAGACAGCAAAGGACCTGGAAGAGCAACTGAACGGAATGGACAGTGTCTTGAAAGGAGGATATAAGATGAACATCAACAAAAGCAAAACGAGAATAATGGAATGTAGCCGAATTAAGTTGGGTTATGCTGAGGGAATTAGATGAGGAAATTGTTTCTGGAAGTATTTGTATGGAGTGTAACCATATATGGAAGTGAAACATGTACGATAAGTAGTTTGGACAAGAGGAGAATAGCTTTCCAAATGTGGTGCTACAGTAGAATGCTGAAGATTAGATGAGTAGATCACATAACTAATGAGGAGATATTGAATAGGATTGGGGAGGAGTTTGTGGCACAACTTGACTAGAAGATGGGATCGGTTGGTAGGACATGTTCTGAGGCTTCAAGGGATCACAAATTTAGCACCCATTTACTATTGGAGGGCAGCGTGCAGGGTAAAAATCTTAGAAGGGGAAGAAGAGATGAATACACTAAGCAGATTCAGAAGGATGTAGGTTGCAGTAGGTACTGGGAGATGAAGAAGCTTGCACAGGATATAGTAGCATGGAGAGTTGCAACATCAACAACAACAACAACAACGTGGAAAACAAGTATTCCACCCCAGTGCCACCTTGACTGACGAAAAAATTGCGTCAGAGTCTATTATCTCGATAAATTCTGAGAGTTGCAAATTATCTGCTTTGGGAGAGTGATATTTCAGTTTTGAATTCAGATATCTTCTTCTCGCGTGTTGTCTACAGCTGGCACCACTTCTCCGCCCCTAGTCGCCATATCCTTACGTCTTGACTTTCGTCAACGTTCATATTGCTTCCTACCATTTCCTCTGCCAAATCATTTCAGCAGCTGCTCCGTCGGGCGATCCCTTTTCTTCCATTTGGAAGTCGACCATAGTAGTATCCTATTTGGTATCTTTTCTTCATTCATCCTACTCACATGGCCAAACAACGTGTTGGTTGTCATCACAGATATCCTTACACATTTTCATTTCGCTTGTAACAGCTCGTCCTTTATTAATCCCACTGGTGATTTCATCACTGCTTATGCCCTGTTTATTAAATTATACCCCAAGACACTGTACCTTTTTTCACACATGCAATTCCTCTCCATCTCATTCCAAATTATTTACTGTTTCCGTTGCAACAGCGAAATACACTCCGTCACAGTGATCTTCACGCCAGCCTTATTGTATTCCTTTCAGATCATCTTCATCTGCTGCTAGTGCAATCTGGTCATCTGCAAAATAGGGGCTAAATACCTCGCTGTCCTCTACTGTCAGCCCCGTAACCTGGCATTTTGTACGCCGTCTGCAGTATCGCTCCTAGATACAGATTAAAGAGAATCGGTGATAGCCCACATCCCCCATGCAGAGCCGTATTCACCTCGCATTCTTCTGTCTAACTATTCCCAATTCTTACTCTCGCTGTGTTATTTTTATATAATTTCATAACAGCCTTTAGCAATCTTTGGCCCAGCTCTGTCTCTTTCAGCTTTTCCCAAACTTTGTTGGTAGGTACGTCATCACATGCTTTCTCTAGGTAATTAAAAGCAACATGCCTCTGTCCGTTTGTCGCATATCAGTTTCAGTGTGAAGATGTCATCTACGAGGGTCACTCCAAAAGAAATTCACACTATTTTTGTAAAAATACAGTTTTCATTCTGCATGTGTGAAAGTTTTAGTGTGTAGATACATCCTTCCCACTTGTTTTCAAACTTAGTTCAACCTGTTACCAAAAGTGACGTCGCCACACCATGTCTTCAAGATGGCTGATACACTTGACGTTCGTCAAAAGCAACGTGCTGTCACAGAATTCCTGTGCTGTGAATACGAGACAGTGGGAAACATCTACAAGAGGTTGAAAAAGGTGTATGGAGATGCTGCTGTCGATCGCAGTACAGTTAGTCGGTGGGCAAGCAGGTTACGTGATGAAAGCGGGCACGGCAATATTGAGGATTGTCCTCGCAGCGGCAGGCCTAGTACTGCACACACTCCAGACAATGTGCAGAGAGTTGACGAATTGGTGACTGCTGACAGACGGATCACAGTGAACCAATTGTCACGCTTCGTTGGGATAGGGGAAGGAAGCGTTTGCAGAGTTCTGAAAGTGTTGACGTTAAAATAGGTTTGTGCCAGGTGGGTTCCCAGGATGTTGACAGTGGCTCACAAAGAAACAAGAAAAACGGTATGCAGCGAACTTTTGGAACTGGAAGAATTGTGGAAGAATTCTTGGAAGAATTGTGACAGGTGATGAAACATGGCTCCATCATTTTTCACCAGAGACGAAGAGGTGATCAATGGAGTGGCATCATGCAAATTCACCCAAGAAAAAAAAAATTCCAAACTACACCTTCCGCTGGAAAAGTTATGGCTACGGTGTTTTTCGTTTCCGAAAGACTCTTGCTTGTGGACATCGTGCCAAGTGGAACCACCATAAATTCTGGTGCATAAGTGACGACACTGAAGAAACTTCAAGCTCGACTGAGTCGTGTTAGACTACATCGGCAAAAGCAGGATGTTTTGCTGTTGCACGACAATGCACGGCCACATGTCAGTCAAATAACCGTGGAAGCGATCACAAAACTCGGATGGACAACGCTGAAACACCTGCCTTACAGTCCTGACCTGGCTCCATGTGACTATCATCTCTTTGGGAAACAATGTTTGAAGATGATGGCTCCCTTGTGCACGCTGCCAAACAGTGACTCCAACAGGTTGGTCCAGAATTTTACCGTGTGAGTATACAGGTACTGGTTCCAAGATGGCGTAAGGCAGTTGAGAGGGATTGAAATTGTGGAGAAATGAAAATATTGTTCCTAAAGAATGTATCTACACACCGTAAGGCAGTTGAGAGGGATTGAAATTGTGGAGAAATGAAAATATTGTTCCTAAAGAATGTATCTACACACCGTAAAACTTTCAAACATGTGGAATAAAAGATGGATTTAAAAAAAATAGTGTACATTTCTTTTGGAGTGACCCTTGTATTAACGATCTTCCTGCTCGGAATCCTGCTTGGTCTTTTTTCTGCTTGTGACTTGTTTCTTTTTCAACCATATATTTCAGTACCTTCGCGTACAGTATTCCAATGGGAGGGAGCACAGTCAACCCCTACAATTATTTGCGTCATTACGTGGCCCCTTCTTACTTCACGTAACATAAATATAAAAGAATACAAAAATCCGATAGCCGGGTGGTCTCCTTGTCAGCGGTGTCAGTCGCGGAGAACGGCCGACCGAGCACACCAGAGGTGACTTCCGCCGGGGTCGCTCGGGTGGGAAGTAATTGATTAACGGTGCCCGCGTCACGGACTCGTCTGCGGCTCTGGCAGACACCACGTCGCATCGATTATGCGCGTGCCGTGTAGACCGGTGTCGGCAGCGCGCTAACCAGCCGTCAGCCCCTGCTCCGTCGCTCCGGCTGCAGGCTGCGGCGGCGGCGGTGTGGGGTAGCCCGGCCTGCGGGCCGTCACGCCCCACTGGTGGCTCAGCAGAGCCCTCTGCCGGCTTTATTGTCAAATACCGCTCTATCCGGCGCCACACAGAATCTCAATATCCGGCCGGCACAAGCCGTGCAATTTCTCGCAGCGGCATAAAATATTGAAAATATCTCCGCTGCTCGGAATTCACAAAGAATTGGCAGCGTCCCCTCAAACAGGGGGCCGCCCAGTATGCAGAGACACGTGTGTTTGGTTTGCAACTGAATATTAAAAATAGAGCAAAATTATTATTTTATACGTAACTGTTACTTTTCAGCAACCGAAGTATATATTTCAAAACGAATGTCAGTCGTCAGTTGCAAATAGTTTTATTTCGGTTTACCTGTTTTGACAAATTAATTTGTCTGATACTATTGCAGTGCGTGTGTGTGTTTTTCCGACATACGACGCAAAATTGCTTCGGACATGCGTGCATGTATGGAAGCGAAACATGGACGATAAATAGTTTCGAAAGGAAGAGAATAGAAGCTTTCGAAATGTGGTGCTACAAAAGAATGCTGAAGATTAGATGGGTAGATCACGTAACTAATGAGGAGGTATTGAATAGGATTGGGGAGAGGAGACGTTTGTGGCACAACTTCACCAGAAGAAGGGATAGATTGTTAGGACATGTTCTGAGCCATCAAGGGATCACCAATTTAGCACTGGAGGGCAGCGTGGAGGGTAAAAATCGTAGAGGGAGACCAAGAGATGAATACACCAAGCAGATTCAGAAGGATGTAGGTTGCAATAGGTACTGGGAGATGGAGAAGCTTGCACAGGATAGAGTACAATGGAGAGCTGCATCAAACCAGTCTCAGGACTGAGGACCATAACAACAAATGCGTGCATGGAACAGACACTGTTGCGTCTACAGCCGTTATGTAATACATGAAACGTATTCGCAGTTTCGAATATGGACAACCATCAGCTGTATGATGGAATGCCGATAATAGAAATTTGTGTCGGACTGGGACGCGAACCCGGATTTGCCGCTTATCGCGAGTGGTAGCCTTACCATTAGGGTATCCGATAATGACTCATGGCTACACCCAAACCTCCATATGTCGTGCTCGGATAGCCTAATGGTAAGGCGACCACTCTCGATAAGTGGGAAATTCGGGTTCAAGTGCCAGTCCGACACAAATTTATACAGCTTATGGTTGTCCATATTCGAAACTGCAGATACATTTAATGTTATTAATATTGTCATCTTCTGAAGCCTACAAAATTAGGGATATTATAAATATTTAGAGCTTGGTTACACGTTTATCTAATCCTTAAGAATTTTATTACAGTAGCTTACTTAGTACTGGTTTAGCAGACCTTAATATCTTCTCCACAGTAGGATAATGCGATAATATGTCCAAAAATATGACGTGTGTATTGTAAACACAGACTGACAGACTGATAATTTACAGTAAAGCAATCAAATCTACGTATCTTTCAAGATGTTGTGACTGCAGCGAAGAACAGAGCGGTCGAAAAAAATGTATCCACTGTTTAAAAGTCCATAACTTGCAAACTAATTGTCGGAGTTGTCTCATTTTTGGTGAAAGTGTAGCTTGAAGTCCAACTTAAACATATCACTGTAGGTGTTCGAAATGGTCACCATTAACATCCACACACAAACGATACCGCCGAACTGCAGCTCGAACTACTGACTGCAACGTGTTCATTTGGATATTTGCACATGAATGTACGATGGATTCTCGAAGTTCATCCAATGTGCGTGGCTTTTGTCGATAAACGACGTCCTTTAGTGTTCCCCACAGGTAGAAGTCCAGAGGAGTTAGGTCTGGGGAACGTGGTGGATACTCCACAGCACCTCTACGGCCTATCCATCTTCCTGATAGATTTTCGTCGAGATACGCCCTAACACGATTCTGGTAGTGGGCTGGGGCACCATCTTGTTGAAAGTAAACTCTTCCAAGTCTCGGATGGCAGGTAAAATGGATGTCTGAAGCTTCTGAAGGTACACCTCACCGGTAACTGTGCCGTCAAAGAAGAATGGCCCAATCAAGCCCCGCTAAGACAACCCACACCACAAATTTACTCATGGCAAATTCACGGCTTTGTCTGCATGGACGCTCGGATTTTCGGCGGCCCAGTAGATGCAATTGTGGCGATTTAATGTACCATTGAGTTTGAAGTGTGCCTCATCAGACTACACAATCATCTTTGCAAACTCTTCATCGTTGCGCACCATGTTGGTAAACCACTCGCAGTACTCCATTCTACGATCTGGGTCGTCCTCGTTCATTGCGTGTAGCAATCGTGGGATGTAGCACTTCCACTTTGCTGTCTTCAAAATTCGCCGAACACTTGAGCGACTCACTCCAATTTCACGGGCACACTGTCTCACAGACTTCTGTGGTGAGCGAGTGAACTGTTGTAACACACGACGGGAGTTAGCTGGACTTGTTACTGTTACAGGTCGTACAGATTGTTGTTTGTGTACAACTTTAACACAGCCTTCGGCTTCAAATTTGTCTCGAATGCGATGAATAGTTAAACGTGTCGGTGGCTCTGTTTGATATTCATTCCGCCATTGCCGTTGATCCTTATTAATGTTTTCGTACTTAAAATACCACTTCAAAACTGACTTCCTTCCATTGAATGTAAGCCTTGCGCCAACCATGTTTACTCAAGTAACTAGGTGCAACTAAGAACAAATCACTGACTATCTGGCGACTGTCATTTGACAAAACAAAACAACGCAATACAACGCTTGTGTGGCGATTGCCGGGACTACAAACTATTACACTACCAAAGATAAGACAACTCCGTCAATTAGTTTGCCAGCTATGGACTTTTAAACAGTGGATACATTTTTTTGGACCCCTCTGTATATAAAAGCATATAAAAAGTATAATGTAAGGTATATAAGGAGGTTTTATGTAATACATTTCAAAAACATTACATACTTCTAATATATATAAAAGTAATGGGGTAATTTTCACGTTTTGTAGGAGATGCTATACAATCAAAATAGTGACTATTTTATAATGCTAGCTGGTCATTCAACAAATCTTTTGAATTTAGGTACAATGTTTAAAATATATAAACTCTTCTAAAAGTTTCGTTTTACAGCCCTTGTCGGCTATATGTACAGTTTCCATGTTAAGCATATATGGAGGAAGAAGACTGTGTTACTCGATTTTGAAACGGTCTGCAAATGTTGATTCCTCACCGTCTTTATTGAGCAAGTGTTCACGAAAGCGAGTCTTAAATGCCTTTCCTGTCCTATATAAAAACTAGGGTGTACATCACATTGCATTTTATACACCCCACGTTTGAGAAATTAGCCCATTCCTTCTACATATGTATCAGAACTAGGTGCAGTGTTTTTTGCAGTTGAATCACACATAACTTCGTTATATACCTTACTTGTACTTAAATTCTGTGTATGTTCCTTGTTGCTGACAGAACAGCTTCATATGCACTCGTACATAGATGTTATTCAATAACTGTAAATTATCAGTTTGTCAATAAATGTTTACAATAGCTACATACAATATATACATTTTTGAAAATATCATGGCATTAGGCTTCTATGTAGGAGATACTGACATCTGGTAAATCAATACTAAGTAAGTTTCTGTGATAGAGTTCTTATGCTTCACATAAATGTGTAGCGAAGGTCTAAAGATTTATAATATCCTTAATTTTGTTGGCTCTTAGAAATAGCAAACTGATTTGTCGAAATCGGTAAAGCGGAAAAAAAAAACATATTTGCAACTGATGACTCATTTTATTCTGAAAATAATTTACATGATACGCCGCGGGATAAAATCACAGTTATTTAATCCTGTGAAGTAGCATGTGAGTGTTGATAAGGTGGGTGGTTAACTCTTTTCACTGATACTGTCAGGTATGAGGATAGTCTGCCATTTTAAAAAATTAAAGCAATCTACATAGACTACAAAATCTGAAAATTGTAAAATTCATCTCTGTATGTAGCAGACAACGTTCAGTTTTACGTTTTATACTGTTATTAAATGGTAATTACATCCCCTTCAGCCTAATTCCGTACCAACTTACAAATACTTTATCTACCAGCCCAGCCTGTCTCCTCTCGCACGTTAAACATCTTTAGATTTTCCACTCTTCCCACAAACTTGACACCAACCACCACATCGTTGCACGTCTAATTTCCAGTCCTCTCTTCACATCCTCCCAACCGTACACCTGCACACTTTCCTTCATGAAACTTTAATCTCTTAACCCCCTCCCCCCCTCCCCACCACCACCACTACCTAACTAAGAAATCGGCCCATACATCTACCCACCCATTCTTCTGCAGCACAATAAATCTTTCCCTCTCGTTTCAGATCTCTTCACGCCTTCACTCATCCTCTTCTCTTGCTAACAGCGTGGTTTGGGTTGTCTTTCCCGTCACTCTAATCCCTTCCTTTCCCAAGCATTCTGCCTTATATAACCCACACCATCAATCCCCACCTATCAAATAAGCGCAAATATTAATTTCATCCTCAAAATGAAATGCTCCTACTTCTCATCCATACCAGCTCCCAGATAGTCACAAAACCATGCACCACCAGCACCCTTAACAATATAAAAAATTAGTAGAAGATTCCAGTTTTTACCTATGCAATCAAGAAGGAAACTAGCCATTAATCTTTTAAAATCTCAAAGAAAGTCACAGGTATTTTAATTTATAAAACATCTGTAATGTATCTCTTAAATCCTTTAAATATCTTTTTACATACATTAAACCTCTTTTTATGAAAGGAGGTTGTAATTATTACAATAATTCTCTTCTCAAAAAAAAAATGGTTCAAATGGCTCTGAGCACTATGGGACTCAACTGCTGTGGTCATAAGTCCCCTAGAACTTAGAACTACTTAAACCTAACTAACCTAAGGACATCATACACATCCATGCCCGAGGCACGATTCGAACCTGCGACCGTAGCGGTCGTGCGGTTCCAGAGTGTAGCGCCTTTAACCGCTCGGCCACTCCGGCCGGCAATTCTATTCTCATTTTGGGTGATCAGTGTGAAACAATAACAAAGCAAATTGATACTTCATGGAAACACTATATTGTATGAGGGTGAGTGAAATGAAAACCTTAAATATTTTTTTAAATATTATTTATTGTGCAGAAGTGGTACAAATCTGTATCATTTTTCAACGTGATCTCCCCCACGCTCAATACAAGTCCTCCAGCGCTTACGAAGTGCATAAATTCCTTCAGAAATAAATTCTTTTGGTAGTCCGCGCAACCACTCATGCACCGCGTGGCGTACCTCTTCATCAGAACGGAACTTCTTTCCTCCCATTGCGTCTTTGAGTGGTCCAAACATATGGAAATCACTTGGGGCAAGGTCTGGTGAGTATGGTGGATGAGGAAGACAGTCAAAATGCAGGTCTGTGACTGTTGCAACTGTTGTATGGGCAGTGTGGGGCCTTACATTGTCATGTTGCAAAAGGACACCTGCTAACAGCAATCCACGTCGCTTCGATTTGATTGTAGACCGCAGATGACTTGTTTAGGAGATCTGTGTATGATGCACTGGTGACAGTGGTCCCTCTAGGCATGTAATGCCCCAAAATGACACCTTTTTCGTCCCGAAAGAGTCAGTATAACCTTTCCTGCTGATGGTTCTGTTCGAAACTTCTTTGGTTTTGGTGATGAGGAATGGCGCCATTCCTTGCTCGCGCTCTTCGTTTCCGGTTGGTGGATGTGAACCCATGTTTCGTCCCCAGAATCGATTCTTGCAAGGAAGCCATAACCTTCTCGCCGAAGAAGTTCTTCAGTCATCAACACGTCGTTCTCTCATTTCAGGAGTCAGCTGCCGTGGCACCCATCTTGCAGACACTTTGTGAAACTGGAGCACATCATGTACAATGTGGTGTGCTGACTCATGTCTAATCTGTAAAGATGCTGCAGTGTCATTCAGTGTCACTCGGCAGTATTCCTTCACTATGGCTTCAACTGCTGCAAAGTTCTGTGGAGTCACAACTCTTTGTACCTGACTTGGACGAGGAGCATCTTCCACTGAAGTCACACCATTTGCGAACTTCCTATTCCATTTGTAGACTTGCTGCTGTGACAAACGTGCATCACCGTACTGAACCTTCATTCGTCGATGAATTTCAATGGGTTGCACACCTTCACTACGCAAAAACCGAATAACAGAACGCTGTTCTTCCCTGGTGCAAGTCGCAAGTGGGGCGGCCATTTTTATACTGATACTGCTACGGTATGTGTGCATCTGCACTATGCTGCCACTTACAGGCCATTCTGCGCGCCGTTTGTAGCACGCTTACCAACTTGCAGGATAACGGCGCGAAATTTCGATTTGTTATTACAAATTTAAGGTTTTCATTTGACTCACCCTCGTACTATACTATAGATGTACACTATCGGATAAGTTTCTAGATAGGTGCTAGTGGACATTAATATTAGGTTGTCCACCCTTTGCCTTTGTGAGGGCTTCATCTCTAATGGAGACACTCTCAGTGAGTGTCTGAATGTCTGTGGAGGGGTGGCAGGCCATTCTTTCTCAAGAGCCGAAACAAGAGAGAGTACGGATGGAGGACAGTGAGGTCAGGACGAAATTGACGTCCTAACTCAACCCAAACGTTTTCTTTTGGTTCATATCGGGAGTCCGGGCAGGCTAGTTTTATTTGAGATACACTCCTGGAAATTGAAATAAGAACACCGTGAATTCATTGTCCCAGGAAGGGGAAACTTTATTGACACATTCCTGGGGTCAGATACATCACATGATCACACTGACAGAACCACAGGCACATAGACACAGGCAACAGAGCATTCACAATGTCGGCACTAGTACAGTGTATATCCACCTTTCGCAGCAATGCAGGCTGCTATTCTCCCATGGAGACGATCGTAGAGATGCTGGATGTAGTCCTGTGGAACGGCTTGCCATGCCATTTCCACCTGGCGCCTCAGTTGGCCCAGCGTTCGTGCTGGACGTGCAGACCGCGTGAGACGACGCTTCATCCAGTCCCAAACATGCTCAATGGGGGACAGATCCGGAGATCTTGCTGGCCAGGGTAGTTGACTTACACCTTCTAGAGCACGTTGGGTGGCACGGGATACATGCGGACGTGCATTGTCCTGTTGGAACAGCAAGTTCCCTTGCCGGTCTAGGAATGGTAGAACGATGGGTTCGATGACGGTTTGGATGTACCGTGCACTATTCAGTGTCCCCTCGACGATCACCAGTGGTGTACGGCCAGTGTAGGAGATCGCTCCCCACACCATGATGCCGGGTGTTGGCCCTGTGTGCCTCGGTCTTATGCAGTCCTGATTGTGGCGCTCACCTGCACGGCGCCAAACACGCAAACGACCATCATTGGCACCAAGGCAGAAGCGACTCTCATCGCTGAAGACAACACGTCTCCATTCGTCCCTCCATTCACGCCTGTCGCGACACCACTGGAGGCGGGCTGCACGATGTTGGGGCGTGAGCGGAAGACGGCCTAACGGTGTGCGGGACCGTAGCCCAGCTTCATGGAGACGGTTGCGAATGGTCCTCGCCGATACCCCAGGAGCAACAGTGTCCCTAATTTGCTGGGAAGTGGCGGTGCGGTCCCCTACGGCACTGCGTAGGATCCTACGGTCTTGGCGTGCATCCGTGCGTCGCTGCGGTCCGGTCCCAGGTCGACGGGCACGTGCACCTTCCGCCGACCACTAGCGACAACATCGATGTACTGTGGAGACCTCACGCCCCACGTGTTGAGCAATTCGGCGGTACGTCCACCCGGCCTCCCGCGTGCCCACTATACGCCCTCGCTCAAAGTCCGTCAACTGCACATACGGTTCACGTCCACGCTGTCGCGGCATGCTACCAGTGTTAAAGACTGCGATGGAGCTCCGTATGCCACGGCAAATTGGCTGACACTGATGGCGGCGGTGCACAAATGCTGCGCAGCTAACGCCATTCGACGGCCAACACCGCGGTTCCTGGTGTGTCCGCTGTGCCGTGCGTGTGATCATTGCTTGTACAGCCCTCTCGCAGTGTCCGGAGCAAGTATGGTGGGTCTGACACACCGGTGTCAATGTGTTCTTTTTTCCATTTCCAGGAGTGTATGTTATTGCCTGGAATGCCTCACAGATGCCGTTTTAAGGCAGGGTATTTGTCACGCATACGCAAAGAATTATCGTCTCCAAACTACTCCTTGACTCTACATAATAGACACTGCTGTGAAATGTTTTGATGTCCTATCGCGTTTAGCTTTTGTAAAGGGCGACGCACCTCAAACATGAAGGACACTCACATACCATAACACCACCAAATTCGCACTTCACAGTTGGCACTACACATGACGGAAGGCAATGTTCTCCGTGCATTCGCCAAACCCCGAGAACTTGTATCGCACTGTCACAGAATATAGGGCCATTCACCGCACCAAATCACTCTTTCCCAGTCGTCCACCGTTCTTTACAACATTTCAAGCAGCACTTAGCTCTGACTACAGAAATATACAGCTTAAGAAAAGCTGCACGGTCATTACACGATAATCTGTTCAGCCAGCTCTCTATTCACATTCATTGTGCTTGCTGGACTATTGGCTGCAGTTTGGAACTCCGCTGAGTTCATGCGATTTTATACAACCACTCTCTGCAGGGCTGGATGGTTGCTCTCCATCAGTACATGATATATGCCTAGTCTCGGATTATCTTCGCCTTTCCACTTCATAGTCACATCACCAATAGTAGACATGCGCATCTTTAAAAGGGTTGAATCGAACCGGGGCCCGCTGCATGGGAGGCAAGCACATCACCACTCAGCTAAGCAGGCGGACTGCTCCAAGGCAATATAAGTATTAATGCCGACGGTGAAGAATAGAAGGAAAAAAGCAAATAAGCATACCTAATAATCTATGTTTTCCTTGCAAGCGAGATGAAGTCGTTGCAGCCACCTGCCATGAACATTATGCTGTTCACCCAAACGTACTGTGTGAACACCAACGGGTGTGAGCACGCCAGTGTCGCTATGGTGTCGAGTAGGGAGTTCTACACAGTGGTAATATGTGAAAACCATTGATTTAGTGACGTCAAGGTAATATTATTCATGGATGAACAGTGTCGATTGTGCGCTGTGTCAATGCAGATATTGGACTTTTTCCAAGGGTGATGCCAGATGAACATGCAATCTCCTTAGGGGACTTCCCTGATAAAGTTAAAGTATTTAACAAGGAGTGCATACATCCACAGGAGCACACTTTTAAATGTTTAATGAATGCCAGCTATTTGGTACAGCAAGTGCTTGGGTGCTGAAAAAGGTGCTAGTCATATGTCTCCAATTCTGTTAACTCAGCTGTGCACTGAGGAGGTAGAAGCATATGATTCAACACTGCCAGATGTGTGCACAGAACTATAAACTAATTTAAGTTTGTTTATATACCCATTTGTGTAAAAGTCTATAAGAATCCCTGCATTCCAATGTAAATTAAGTTACCACTATAGCCAAGTGAATGAAACATCACCACAAGGATCTTGTAATAAGTAACTGGTCCTGCAGTGATGAAGCTGGAAACTGAGAAAACAAGATTAATGGATCATTAATTCCTGATATTACGTGTGCTTCGTGCTGTCGGAAAACCAATCTTGTTTTAATACTGTTAATACCTCCTGAGCGAGTCCGCTTCGAACATGCGTATATTGTTTCAAAACTTCTGCTTCAGCCAAAATATCAACTACTGCAGGTAATTTTGCACGGCGTTGAGGGAATAACATGCAGACGTTCAGTGGAAGCAGAGATATTCCACTGCTTGAAAAAGTAAAGCCAGTCGGCATATTCATATTTGACAACATCGCAATAGAAAATCTGGATGAGATACGCAGATATTTCTGCTTTGGTCGCCGTATGCGAGCCAATGTATTCCATTTGAGGCAGACGTACTTAAGGATCCCAAAGTAGTTGGTCCGAGATATTGCAAGCAGTATGACTGCTTTCGAACAGGACAATCTGAATTTAAAATCATATTTACCAGGGACGTGT
Organism: Schistocerca americana; assembly: GCF_021461395.2. Taxonomy (NCBI): domain Eukaryota; kingdom Metazoa; phylum Arthropoda; class Insecta; order Orthoptera; family Acrididae; genus Schistocerca; species Schistocerca americana. Next base: position 809,489,126 of record NC_060122.1, on the reverse strand, counting down.
AGGAACCAATTTGTCATTCAGAGAATTAGCTACCGTAAGTGACACTTGCTGGAATGACTCGCAGTATGGCTTTCGAGTTATACATAAAACTAGGAAATTGAATGGAGACTGATATAGACGAAACTTCAATGAGATTTTGCGTAACAGGCAGTTTATCGAACAGTAAATGTATCAGTATACTGTAGACTATGGACAAATTTGCACGTGTGCTGCAAACTCGTTCAGAGTGTGGGAAGCATATGCATCTATTTAATGGAAAAATCGAGGAAATGCAATGAATACCAAAATCAAGAAGGCTTGATGCCCTGATGTGAGTCTAACCACTGAACTACCTTGCATGGTGAAAATTGAAGAAGCCAACGCAAAACGAACATATATGTATGGACATATCATGGCAGAAGCTAAGGTACTTCATTTCCATCAAGACCTGTAGTCTCAAAGTATATGTAAATTGTAAACTATCTCAAAACCGGCTTGCTACACAGCAGAAAATCGTCGACGAAGCTTAAAGTTATTAAGGCACGGAAGGCTATTCGATGGAAGTTACGATTGTTAACGTTAGGGCAGTTGCAGCGAGATCAGCATCTCTCGGAATTGTTTAAGCCAGTAATCAACAGTCTGAAAGGACTGTCACGCACTGTAGATGGACGCAGAAGAGAAGAAGAAGAGGAGGAAGAAGAAGAAGATGATGATGAAACAGATGATGAGGGAGCAAATGATATTACTGACTTAATTAATCGTTTCAGTAATGCTGAGTCAGTCGGAACATACGGAGTCAGCAGGCTGAAACTATATATGTTAGGTAAACATCCAATACGTTCAATCAAGAATGCACTAGGAATTGGGGGCAAGGAATTCAAAGAACACTAGGTTAACACTAGGTGCTTGTTTCGCAATCGAGGCGGGTTTCTGGTTTTGTAATATATTAACCAACGATTGCTGACGCGCTGCCATGTTGAAAGTTCTTATATAAATTTTGTACGGTGTTCCAATCTGAAATTTTGAAGCTGACCTCTGGTTACCAGGAGGTTCCACATAATTTGAGCTTTACAAATTAGCTCGTACTTAATTATTTGCCTAAAATTCATTTACTGAGAAAAAGTGACATTTATCACTTTCGAGAAAATGTCCGATTTATGTACTTCTGTAAGCCTTTTGGTAACAAGTTAAATACAAACCCAGGAAACTTTCTGCAGTTGTTGTGGTCCGTAGTCGGAAGACTGGTTCGATGCAGCTCTCCATGCTACTCTATACTGTCCGAGCCTGTTCATCTCCAAATAATCACTGCAACCTACTTATTAACTTCTCATATTTCCATTATGTCGGTAACTATCAGTATAGTAATGAGAAATGAAGCCTTTAGACGCTGTATAACGCTCTGTTTCCTGCCAGCTTCTCCAACAGAAAGTGAGTTCACTGTGGGCAGCAACCAATAAGCTACTCGAGTTAACCATTCTACCACACATGAACCTGAAATTCCATAGTTTGAAAGAGGATTGAAGACTGTTTAGGTATTCCCTGAACGTCAGTGTGCCGCTTCATATTCAGCACGAAATACATTTTGCCGCAGTTAAAAGCGTTTAATGCTCGGATGCGATGGGCTTTTAATGTTTTAGTGTCCCAGAAGAAATTACGGAGAGAGTATAGAGCGCTATAAACCACCGGCAAATGACAGCACTCGCACGTACACACTGCACCCTGCCAACGACTCACAGAATGAGCCATCTATTGAACGGAAAGGAGATCGTGTGCTCTGCTTGTAAATGTCTGGAGAACTAATAACGTATTCCAGTAATTCTCAAAATTTATTTTTTATTTATGTCGCAATGTGTGTAGAACATAACACACTAATGAAGTGCGTATTACACATGAATAAATTTGTGCTGGCCTATTTTCCAACTTTCATTATTGGCAGTGTGCTCTGACCGACATCACCATCAGCGAACGACATCATCATCACCGCCATCAAATTAAAGCCTACAGTTCGCTAAAGTAATTCTGTAATGAGGCAACCTGGGCTTGCAGTTATACATGTGTGTGTTTCTTGAACACTGCAACACCACGAAGGATACGTCTGACTAAAATTCACTTTATTCAGCATATTAAATACAGTACAACACAGAAATGATTAGAATTATAGAACTGTAGTTGATCTTTTACTTCGCCACTTCAATATGTCGAGAACCACTTCAACGCTGAACTCAGAAAGTGTGAACTTCACTCGATGAAAGATTAAGGACATGTGTATTTTCCTGACGAATCTAGGTCCACGCTGTTATTACGCAATTTCACAAAGCGTCTACGCAGTTTCCCGTCGAACAGTATTCCACATTTTCAATGGGCGACAGATCAGAAGAACGTGCAAAATTAATTGCACGTATCGCTTATCGAAGGCTTTCTCATTCATCACCACATGTTGCCCGACATTGTTCTGCTGAAATATGAAATGTCCAAGAGGATGAAGTAAGAGTAGTTTCTTGAACTTTAAAGCAGCACTGAAGCAGGATGTTGATGAGATTGCCTCAGTATGTTCGAGTTTGCGTTGTGCACCGAATGGTGCCCCAAATCCCCTTAGTTGGCGGCCACAGTAAATTTTAATACGTATGCAGTCATCACTGTAGGAAGTGTTGTGGTCGGGACTTGTCCGGCCGGCCGGGGTGGCCGAGCGGTTCTAGGCGCTTCAGTCTGGAACCGCGCGACCGCTACGGTCGCAGGTTCGAATCCTGCCTCGGGCATGGATGTGTGTGATGTCCTCAGGTTAGCTAGGTTTAAGTAGTTCTAAGGGGACTGATGACCTCAGATGTTAAGTCCCATAGTGCTCAGAGCCATTTGAAGCATTTTCAGATAGCGCAGTGCATATAAGATGGTCGCCTCGGTATCTCATTCCATGGTCCAGTAGCCGTTTCTGACTGAGCCCTTTGCGGTCTACCACACTTGCTTTCAAGTTTCGTTTTACGACTAATATTGACTAAAGACTGGCCTTCGCTGTCGCACTGTCATGACTTCCGGCCTCGCGAGTATTTTGCCTCACTGTGGACCGCTTTTCTGGGTAGTGAAATTATGACTTGCACTCTACTGTTTTCAACCACAGAAAAAATTTTTCGTAAAAACAAAATACAGAACGAGGGAACTTCAAAAAGTAAGTTACGCAATGTTATGGCAGGTTGAGTAACTTTTACCGGGTGCTGCACTACGCTCCAAAGTGACGCAGACTCAAGGCACTGTTTTTCACCATAGTCACCAAGTTTCTGAAAACAAGGGTTGGAATAGTCTACCAGTCACTTACTTCCTCGACGATGTGTATCCGCTCCCCAGTCACGGAGCCACTTGAAAACCGCTACGTGAACGTCCTCGTAGTCGGAAGACCTGCGGTTGCTGCGAATCAGTTCTACGATCGACTGGACATTGTCATCTGTGTGGCCCTTGTCGATGCCTTTCCTTGATGCTCAGCATCAACCACGCCTTCCCGGCCTTCTTCAAACTGTTTCCGCCACTTCACTACGGCTGGTCACGACGCTGCGTTTGGTGCGTATACTGCCGCAATATCATAGAGAATTGTTGTGCAATTGTGACGTTTAGCCGCCAACAGCCGTACTGTCCTGCGTACTTGAGCTTTGAAGTACGTTTCCAATTGCGGCGCCATTTCATTTTACGCACTGCGACTGGCGGAAGTGCGACAGGCGGCTGTAGACTCTGTCGTTCTCGTTTTCGTTGGCGACGTTCGGCTTAGTGGAGTCAGCTGCTGGTTGTTGTCTGGTCTGTGCTGCTTGTCCCTGTGCAGTGTAAATCCGCAGTGCCTACTAGAGTTTGGAGCATCCTCTCCATGCAGTGTGATGTTCGCCTTCACAATTTACACATTTTTCCTTTTGGTTTGGGGGTTTTTGACAAGCTTTGAACGAGTGGCGATCCATGTACTTCACACACAGAGGTGTCAGGTGGCAATAATTGACTGTATGGAAGAAACGCTGACAATTTCTGCATTTTGGAGGCCCCTCTTTTGATCGATATGTTACAGTTACCACATTGGTGTCGTGTATTCACTCGATGGCTGGGCCTGACGGAAGGGTCACACGGTAGACCAGCTGTGCAATTAGTGAACCGTGATTTATTTTCAAAGAATATTCTTAACAATTTATTTTATTTACTAGCGATTCATCAAGAACATTAACACATTTAATTACTCTATGTAAGCATGGAAGTAGTTGCCAGGGAGTAACTGATGAAATTATAACCAAATTCCTTTTAACAAATGGGAATTTTATTCACTTTAATAGTGCCTAAAAGCATTTTTTAAAGGAAAAGATCTAAAATTATAATGAGAAAGCACCCTGTAAATATCAAAGTTACAATTTATTCAGAGGCATAAAGAAACAAGTTTTGACTGTATGAGCTTTCGGGCAGAGAACCTTGCCGCTCCCTTTTGACACGGCCGCAGTTACGACCGCTCACAACAACCTCTCAAAGACTACACTGGTGCAAATCTGCAACACACCAGATAACTTTAAACTAAGAGTTTTAACAATTTACACAAGTACACAAACTATCCACCCACCGTAGGAGGGATGGAAATGGTACAAAACACTAACAATTAAAATATTAATCTTGCCACCGAAGGTGCAACTTGATTCTAACTTCTAAGAAAAGTCTTGCGATGAAAGGGTCGCAACATTATATACTACAATGATCATTTAAATAAAAACCCATGAAATGCAATCTTATATAAAATTCTACAAGGTTGGCCAAACAATAGTTAAGATGCTCTACAGTACACAGATACTGCCTCTCAAGATCATAGGCAATAATATCAAAGTTTCCAAAGATCAAAACATATTTCAGGCATTAGGCCGTTACACTACAAACAAAAAATTCGTTAACACACCAAATCCGACAAACATGACAGAGGCAGTTACTAACGTACAGTAGATTGATGGGGAGATTACCGAACAACCCGAACCGCAGGTTGCTCTAACCCGCCCCTACTCCACAAGGGAGAAACGGACCACCCAATTATAAACAACCACCTTCCCGCGAGTGGGCAAACTGAGAAGAATGGTGGGACGACCCCAAAGCAAAACGGCTGGTGACCTCACCAAGAAAACAAGTAGAATTTAACAAGAATAAATCAAACAACATATCACCAATCACTTAACTTCTAATAAACTGCGATTTCTCGAGAAGACCTGGCGCAGCACCCCCAAATCGCTCTCCCGAACCGTCCGCTGCCATCCGCTTCAACGGACGCAGGAAGGCGCGCCGATCTTCCGTCTCACGGCGTCGCAGCTCGCACCGGCCAGACTGAGATCGTGGGTTGACTCCTGTTACTCTCGTGTTGACCGTGAAGCCACTACCCCTCGCTATACGCCGCGGCCCACTGGACTCACGTGGCGACCTCACACGCGCCGACGCTCAAGACGGACAAGTCATCTTGTGTCTCAGTGCGCGACCGACCAACCGATCGATCCAACCGCCAATGACCATTGCCTGAGCAAACCCGAGCAGACTGGCGGCCTAACGTGCAGACTCAGATGCAGGAACGAAGCCCCGACCGGGCGACCTCTCAGTGAGTTCTCTTACTGGCGGAGTGGAAAAACTTATTTTGCCGGCTTTAAAGGTTGATCCAAACGACAGACATACTAGCACTCCGAACGACAGACAGACACTAACTGCCTAACAAATGCGGACGAGAGACAGACTAGCAAGCTAGGGACGAGAGACTGACCCAGACTGACCCCCTGGCGAGCACATAGCGCCCCTTAAATGCACGTGAACAGGCAACCTTTCCCCTTTTCCACCAGAGGGAGACACCAAAGCTGCGATCGCCACAGCGGCGCCACCTCCAGAAACGGAGGGCGACTGCTTCCCACTGCGCGCTGCGGCGCACTCTTCAAAACAGCAATTTTTACCACGGCTCAATTAGTTTGCTGACTTTCTCGTCTCTCGATTAAAACTGATGGACCGAGGCTAGTTGGAAACCAGTGTTGTACAGAGCTGGGGCTACCTCCTCTTACGTGACTTCCGTGGGAAGGTACTTGGTAACAACTTTGAGAGACTTATCGATTGGCGAATGATATGTAAAAAATGGAATTTCTGAGTCCTTGAAAAGCCGCAGACCGTCTCTCTGACCAGAAGTAACACTTTAGTGTATTACCATTATAAATAGCCCTTATTGATGCTTCGACATGTTTAGTCAGCTTTACTGTTCGGGACTAGGTACTGTCCTGAGTAGTGCATAGTAATAGGTCATATCCACGCTGGTGGTATTGTAAGTATTCGCTTCTGTAAAGGGTTTGATGGTTCCAATGGCTCTAAGCACTATGGGACTTAACATCTGAGGTCATCAGTCCCCTAGACTTAGAACTACTTAAACCTAACTAACCTAAGGACATCACACACATCCATGCCCGAGGCAGGATTCGAACCTGCAACCGGAGGAGCAGCACGGTTCCGGACTGAAGCCGGCCGGCTAAACGGTTTGACTTGTTGCTTATTCCAGTTGCGCTCTGTTCTGTTGATACCTCCGTATGATTATCTTCAGGCTGTAGCGGTGCGTATTTGTTTTACATGGGCTTAGGTTGCTGTCGTCTTACGATTCCTTCCGCTTCATGCTAGTTTTTGCGTTTTCTTCCCGATCGTCGATGAACAACAAGTTGAAACTCTTGGGCCTCGTCCTGATTTGGTGGTTGAGCATCGTCCTTCTCTGGTATGTTCTGCTGCTCAGAATCTGACGAACTTGGTAACTCCGTCGATTCCTCTGCGTTAGGTGTGATGTCCTCTCTGTTATTAACAGTATGTGGCATCATTTCATTTCTGGCGGCGAGTCCCTTAGCACATTCAGCCCGGAGTCTTCTGTCCTTGGCGGTGATACGGTGGTCAGGTGCCGTCGACAGCTGTTGAATTATCTGGGAAGCTTGAGAGTGCGGTTCTAGTGTAATGATTCTGCTTGATTCCGCCTGCCGGGTTCCCGACCGCGACCTGTGGTCTAAGGCTGCGTTCACACTGCCGGCCGGGCCGGGCCGGGCTGACGCGTACTGGCTCGGCTCGTGCCTATCCAGCTCAGGCCGACGTGTAGTGCATTCATACTGCGCGCCGCGCCGAGCCGGGACGGCGAAATGGGGGAAAATCTACTTCTCCGATTTTCATGTTCTAAAAATTCTTAGCGGTATATAAGACTGCGCCACATCGTTTTATGAACTCATTTTTTCCTTAAAAGCGTTTCTTACGTCGTGAAAAAAAGAAAAAGTCTACTTTTCGTTTCGCGTGATTTCTTAGTTTCGTAACGCTTCCCAACCGATTCTGAAGAAAGTATGCGGCTAAAAAATCTGATTTTTGTACACGTGCTAGTGCAACATCTTAGCTTCGTATTGAATCATTTATCTTTTCATATTTCTTAACAGTCATTGTGAAATGATGCTATTTGTCAACGTTGTGCACTTGATTTACAAATCTTGTAGTGAAAAAGTTATGTAGCGGGTAGCTTACTGTTAGATCCGTTTTAGACCATACATTGTTGCGAATGAAATGTAGCTAAAAGTATCAAAAAGTTTTTGAAATGATAATGACACTGATATCTGTCTCTGGTCACAAGTAATGCGAGATATTCAGTGGCGTCAGTGCCGCGTCCGCAAGCCACGGAGTTCGAGCGGTTACAGCTTGGTTTAATGTAGTCATATAATGCAGGACAGAAAAAAACTAATTACTAGTGATCAGTGGTGTAAAACTAATCACAAAAACAACCTGGAGATTTGTGATACGTTTACTGCAGAAACTGAAGCGCAATTCTGTAGTCTCGTTGTCTACTTTGACAGAAAAAATAATGGAGAGTTAATGAAACTACTGTACATCGACACAGATGTGCGTTTCATTGTTCTTCATTGTTTTTTTTTTTTTCCTTCCTTGGCGGGCTGCGCTGCACTGTCAAGGTAATCCCCACTCTTTGGCTAAATGGGTGTCAGCTGCCAGAGACCAAATAAATAAATTTTAAAAAATCCCCACCCTTCGACAGCTGACAAGCAAGTCAGTAGAAAACGCAGCTGCAGCCAACAGCCGCTCGCCTTTAGCTAGTCTGTGCTGTCGTGTAGAACAATGTCTTCACTCTTTTATTCGTATTGTTTTGAATCTGCTGTAACTCGTCGAGTTTTGAAGTACAGAAGAACTAGGAGGTTATGGATTCATCCCATAAATAGCGACAGACATTTAGGAGAGTTTTTTTCTTTACATGAAGAACTTAAAAACTATCCTGAAAAATTTTATTCATATTACAGAATGAATCATAATACATTTTAGTATGTGCTGCAGAACATTCAAGACAAAATTTCGAAACAGAACACAAATTTAAATGTAAATACGGTAGATTAAATAAATGAAATAAAAGTAATTTCTCATGTATGATTATAATAAACGTAATTTTCCCTCACTGATTGTGAAATGTGAGGTAACATCTTAAAATAAAAGACGTGTGCAGTCACACTTGTGATGAAAGCAGAAGGGAGACGTGTGATGCGTATACTGCAGAAGCAGTAGTGCTGCTCCACAGGCTCGCGCCTGCGGTCGGCTCGCGCCGGCAATATTAAACATTCGAGATGTCGCCGGCTCGGCTCCGGGAGGCTTACGCCGTGTCGGCGCGGCCCGGCCGCCAGTGTGAACACCGCAATTCAAAACCATGTGTTTGATAACGAAGCGGGCGGCGGCCCGACCAGGCTCGGCTCCGCCCGGCCGGCAGTGTGAACGCAGCCTAAGTGGGGCCCTGGTGCTACGTAATCCTCTACGTGAGCTGCTCCTTCATGTCCGTGTCCGTTGCGTGGCTCGTCATAAGCCGTTTTCCGTGCACCGCCATCTGTCCCGAGTGGCATCACGCACTCGACTGTTTGCTATACCATGATTCTTCCCGCCTCGGTGTATGACTGCTCACGCGCCTGTTGGCAGTAGGCAATCCCGTGTGCTAGAATGTCGCCACGGTTGCCCGCTCTCCAGGCGTAAAGGTCGTCAGTGGAGTGGCTACAACCTAGGGATAGGCGATTACGGCTAGAGTCAATCAATTGGCCTTTTCGATTATATAAATGGATTATTCATTTGATAATTGTATCTTAATAATCGATTATTCGATTAATTCTAATAACACGTCTTTATTTTCACCTTTATGAAAAGTGCCCGTAAAATTACACTCCTGGAAATGGAAAAAAGAACACATTGACACCGGTGTGTCAGACCCACCATACTTGCTCCGGACACTGCGAGAGGGCTGTACAAGCAATGATCACACGCACGGCACAGCGGACACACCCGGAACCGCGGTGTTGGCCGTCGAATGGCGCTAGCTGCGCAGCATTTGTGCACCGCCGCCGTCAGTGTCAGCCAGTTTGCCGTGGCATACGGAGCTCCATCGCAGTCTTTAACACTGGTAGCATGGCGCGACAGCGTGGACGTGAACCGTATGTGCAGTTGACGGACTTTGAGCGAGGGCGTATAGTGGGCATGCGGGAGGCCGGGTGGACGTACCGCCGAATTGCTCAACACGTGGGGCGTGAGGTCTCCACAGTACATCGATGTTGTCGCCAGTGGTCGGCGGAAGGTGCACGTGCCCGTCGACCTGGGACCGGACCGCAGCGACGCACGGATGCACGCCAAGACCGTAGGATCCTACGCAGTGCCGTAGGGGACCGCACCGCCACTTCCCAGCAAATTAGGGACACTGTTGCTCCTGGGGTATCGGCGAGGACCATTCGCAACCGTCTCCATGAAGCTGGGCTACCGTCCCGCACACCGTTAGGCCGTCTTCCGCTCACGCCTCAACATCGTGCAGCCCGCCATCAGTGGTGTCGCGACAGGCGTGAATGGAGGGACGAATGGAGACGTGTCGTCTTCAGCGATGAGAGTCGCTTCTGCCTTGGTGCCAATGATGGTCGTATGCGTGTTTGGCGCCGTGCAGGTGAGCGCCACAATCAGGACTGCATACGACCGAGGTACACAGGGCCAACACCCGGCATCATGGTGTGGGGAGCGATCTCCTACACTGGCCGTACACCACTGGTGATCGTCGAGGGGACACTGAATAGTGCACGGTACATCCAAACCGTCATCGAACCCATCGTTCTACCATTCCTAGACCGGCAAGGGAACTTGCTGTTCCAACAGGACAATGCACGTCCGCATGTATCCCGTGCCACCCAACGTGCTCTAGAAGGTGTAAGTCAACTACCCTGGCCAGCAAGATCTCCGGATCTGTCCCCCATTGAGCATGTTTGGGACTGGATGAAGCGTCGTCTCACGCGGTCTGCACGTCCAGCACGAACGCTGGTCCAACTGAGGCGCCAGGTGGAAATGGCATGGCAAGCCGTTCCACAGGACTACATCCAGCATCTCTACGATCGTCTCCATGGGAGAATAGCAGCCTGCATTGCTGCGAAAGGTGGATATACACTGTACTAGTGCCGACATTGTGCGTGCTCTGTTGCCTGTATCTATGTGCCTGTGGTTCTGTCAGTGTGATCATGTGATGTATCTGACCCCAGGAGTGTGTCAATAAAGTTTCCCCTTCCTGGGACAATGAATTCACGGTGTTCTTATTTCAATTTCCAGGAGTGTATTTTTTATGATAAAAAGGTTCGTTCCGCAATAAATAAAGTGATTATGAAACATTTCTCTTTTTTGCGCCCAACAATAGTTTCTCAGTTTTATGAACTACGTAATTCCAGTTTTTTATGTTTAGGAGAAATATATACCTAACATTTATTAATAATGGTAATAAGTGAAGTTTTCAAGACTGATACTGCAGCGAAGATGCTTACAAGCGTCAAAACTTTTCAGGAGGTGTAATCTCTTTCATTTACAAATACGTCCACACCGACTGAGTGGGGGTAAGGGCGGTGCTGTTGCTGCTAGAGTACACCTTATTTTTCGTGTTTTATTGCTATAAGTACATATCCATGGAACGAGTATCGAAATAGTCTAATCTGCGACTGCTGTATCGAACAGGAACGTAAAATTCCGCTGTAAATAATCATTTCGCTTGTAACGGGAAACAGACCGACGCTTTCAGTGGAAGCTGGTCGTCTCATGAAAGACGTGATGACTAGGATTTGGTCAGCCGGACTCCACCCACGCTTCACAAAAAAGAAACTGCAAACATTTGTCGAAACAGCAGAGACAATTGGCCTGACGACGCTTAGGAAGAACACCCTGTATATACTACATTATGAACCATAGATTCGAAACTTACAACTAGGAATCAGGATGTAACTATCTGCTGTCTAAAAGACCACTCTGACATTTATTGAAAATGACACGACAAGCTTACCAAGAGGTCCACTTGCGACGTAGGGAGGAAACATTTACGATTACCGTTCTCGTACTACTAACCAGAGAGAAGTGGAATGTAGATGGCGAAAGGCATCCAAAACATCCATATGCCATAATTAACTCGATACAGGTGACTACACTATGTGAACAAAAGTATCCGGACACCCCCAAAAACATACGTTTTTCATATTAGATGCATTGTGCTGCCACCTACTGCCAGGTACTCCATATCAGCGATCTCAGTAGTCATTAGACATCGTGAGAGAGCAGAATGGGGCGCTCGGCTGAACTCACTGACTTCTAACGTGGTCAGGTGATTGGAAATTTCCCGTATGACACAAGTGACACCCACACTCCTAAACATCCCTAGGTCCACTGTTTACGATGTGATAATGAAGTGGACATGTGACAGGCCGACCTCGTCTGTTGACAGACAGAGACCGCCAACAGTTGAAGAGGGTCGTAATGTCTAATAGGCAGACATCTATCCAGACCATCACACAGGAATCTACAAATGCATCAGGATCCACTGCAAGTACTATGACAGTTAGGCGGGAGGTGAGAAAACGTGGATTTCACGGTCGGGCGGCTACTCATAGGCCACACATCACGCTGGTAAGTGCCAAACGACGCCTAGCTTGGTGTAAGGAGCGTAACGCTGGACGATTGAACAGTGGAAAAACGTTGTGTGGAGTGACGAATCACGGTACACAATGTGGAGATCCGATGGCAGGGTATGGGTATGGAGAATGCCGAGTGACCCCGATCTGCCGGAGTGTGTAGTGCCAACAGTAAAATTCGGTGGTGGTGGTGTTATGGTGTGGTCGTGTTTTTTATGGAGGGGGGTTACACCCCTTGTGGTTTTGCGTGGCACTATCACAGCACAGGCCTACATTGTTGTTTTAGATGATTTAAGCACCTTCTTGCGTTCCACTGTTGAAGAGCAATTCGGGAATGGCGATTGCATCTTTCAACACGATCGAGCTCCTGTTCATAATGCACGGCCTGTGGCAGAGTGGCTACACGACAATAACATCCCTGTAATGGACTGGCCTGCACAGAGTCCTGAACGGAATCCTATAGAACACCTTTGGGATGTTTTGGAAAGCCAACTTCGTGCCAGGCCTCACCGACCGACATCGATACCTCTCCTCAGTGCAGCACTCCGTGAACAATGGCCTGCCATTCCCCAAGAGACCTTCCAGCACCTGTTTGAAGGTATGCCTGCGAGAGTGGAAGCTGTCATCAAGGCTAAGGGTTGACCAACAGCATATTGAATTCCAGCATAACCGATGGAGGGCGCTACGAACTTGTTAGTCATTTTCAGCCATGTGTCCGAGTACTTTTGATCACATAGTGCATGTTCTGGCACGAGAAACACCAGTGCTCCAGAATGTGAAACAAAGCCATAAAACGCCTGACGTTCACGCTTGCTACAAGAAACACCTACATCGCATTAGCTTTGTGGCAGCCTCATTATGCGACTGCGGTAAAGAAGCCAGCGAAATCTTCTTTGGTTGTCTGAACAGATGCGGCACTACAAGTTAACTGGTATGTCTTGATCAATATTATCTGCCGACATCCATAATTCCGTGCTACGAATAGAAGACGTTAGAATACAACGTACATTACATTTATTTGTAACTGAAGTGCAGGTCATCTTTTAACGTGTTTAACAGTATTGTACCTTTTAAGTCGTTCTTGATAAATCTTGTGTAATACGTCTTTGGTGAGTTGGAAGAGTGGAGCGTAGCAATTAATTTGTGTCTTGACTTTATGTAATTATATACCGGTTTAAGTATAGGTAAGTTGACGGATGTATGTGTCCCTAGTCAGAATATAAAATAAAATAAATAACGAGGCCGAACACAGAACGACTTAGTAAAGATCTTGTTCTCTTCAAGTTTTAGAAAGTAAAGTAAAATTTGATAATCTTACGCACTCTCCGGCATTATTTATGAGAGGAAGATTTCGTATGACCGTTTCCGTGAAATTCTTCTGGGTTACTGACCACGTCAAATTACAACATGATAAATCAACGTGTCGGTCGCTATGGCAAGTCGCTTTATTCGGTGTGTATAATATCCTGCCGGAAGCCAATGAAGTGGTGAGCGAAGTATTAGTCCATAGTTTTACAGTATGAGATGGTCTACAGCACAGAAGAACTTTAAGGAAACTGAATACGGCAGTGAAAACCGACGTACATACATTTCGTCTCCCACGCTACAAGAGAGGCGATGCGCGTCACGGAATGGTTTGCAGTTGAAATTCCGAAAACGTATGTTACATGAAGGAGAGAGTCAGCCGATGCATCACTACCTACAATGCACGTCTCGCGGAATGGCTATCACGTGGAAATCGAAGAATCGAGATCTTCCTTGGTGATTTATCGATATTCGCTCTTCCGACGTACCATTCTTAAATACAACACTGTGCCAGAAGCCAGGTATGCTGTGTACACGACCTCTTGCTTATCAGGTTGTAACCTCCCCCTTCCTAACCCGCCTACTGGTTGGCGATATAACTGACCGTGATCGTCTATGCCTAATGAAATTTTACAGTGAGTATGGGTATCGTTACCGAAGGAAAATAAGGCCGGTTAGTTGGAGGAAAGTGTACGACAGACTCTTCCGAAGGGAGAATCTATTCTAAACTTATTCTAAATACTGATGATAATTTTGAAGTGGGTGGAATATAGTGCAATCGCTCATGAACCGCACAGGGGTACCACGCAAACTTTACTACAAAAATCACTGATAATACAAAGAAAACACTGATTAGTTAAAAAGGGGATAATTAAAAGGTCGCCATTAAGAAAGGTAATGGCAAAGAAATTCAAGCATATAGTTACTGTCGTGGCAACAGAAGGTTGTCACCCACAGCACAACAGTTCACGAGAAAATAAATAAATCAGAAAGCACTGGGTATGCAGTTACTTATTCTGAAATACTATATTTTGAATGTAAAGTTAAACGGAGTTACTGGTTAAATAAAGGACTGGCTTAACTTAAACTTTGTTACGTAAAAATTGACTTTCAGTAACCTCAGGGTACCGTAATGCAAACGTTTGAAAAAGGCAAGCAATTTACTTTTGATCATTGAAAGATTGGATAGAATTTACTTTAAGCAAATGAGCAACTGATTTTACTTTTAAAAGAAAACAGCAATAAAATACATGCCAAGACAGATGAAGTCACTCGCTAAGCTAAATATGGAATAAATGAAACTGCTCACTCTTTATTTGTACTGTATCATTAGTTATTAGTTTTGCAGGGAAATTTTGTGGTACTTTAATTAGCCACTGTTTTGCAATATAAGAATGAACTGTTACTGAGACAGAAAATATACGGTGAAACTGGTCATTAGCAGACACATAAAACTGGCAGTAAACCATTAACCAATTTTCATATTCTTAAGACACTCGGTGATTGCATGGAAAAGAAAGGGACCCTGTTTGGTAATACTGTCTGAGGACAATGACAACACAGATGCGCTACAAGTTTTAACTATGGCAGGTTATTATTCAGCTTAGCCATACTTTGTGAAGGAAATGTTGCTGCTTAATGTTACGTAAGTTTATGATTTTTCACTTAACAGTCTTACGATGTTGTAGCTTTGCGGACGACGAAGAATGTAACCGATGACAAGGCTGAGCTGTCGTTGTTGCCGCTGTTGCTGCTGGATGAGAATCCCGAGTCGTCTCCAGAGCCACAGACAATTATGGGACAGGCAACAGTTGGAACTGCACCTTCCGCCGCATGTCCACTCCTACCCGTTTTCTCAGTCTACAGGTTACCGATTCAGGCGCGCCTACACTGGCACGAGAATAGCTGCACACCGCGTCGGCCGGAGCGCCCAACAAACGCTTCCGCACTCTTTCACGACTCAAGCTGCTCTGCCTCCTCTACGCTCGCAACGAGCCAGAGAGTCTTCATGAGCAAAGATAAACAACGGCACAGCTACTGCCATTTCGTTGTTGCTATCGATATATTACATAAAGTTCCCTTGGTTATTACCTAGCAATTTACAATATTTTTATTATAATTACAATCTACTATACACAGTCAAAAACAAATACACTGTTACATCTATTGCTTATTAAATACAGTTTCTGTAATAAAGCTTACAGATTCAGAATCAGAAATTCAATACAAATTATCAACGGATATTAAACGGCGAAAATTTTTGGATGGTGCAGAAAGTATTTTATTTGCATTTTCGGTGTTAAAAGGTGCTCCGTGGGTATGCAGATTAGACATGATGAATCCGTCACTCCAGATCATATAAAATGATAATTTGCCGCCGTGAAACTAATAGGTTACTTGAAAAATCAACTGGCGCACATTGGAAAACTGAACTCCTCAAGGTCCTCGCCTATTGTTTATGGTTGGACGACCCGAGCATCAAATGAACAAATTACTTTGAAGGTTGCTGAATGATAGAGTTTGATCTGGTAAAATAATATTTAATCAAACACTGTATAAAAATTACTCATGACTCATAAACGTCGGGGCTATAAAACAATTTTGGAAGGAATTTACATAACTGAAATAGAATAATGATTAGAAAAAGAATGGTTATTGGGATCGCCGCCAGCATGATGCTGGACAATTACGGTTGAGATGGTACCCAGACACACAAAGCATTCGAATTACGCTTTCAACTGTGCTTGCAAAACATTCGAACTACACAAAAAAGGGCATGAATTCGAGCAGAACAGACAATAGATGAATGAATAAAGGAAGAGATCAGAAAGAAACATCACTAGGTGGGTGAGCTCTAATGAATTAGATCGATAACGAAACGGAACATGAGTCGTTACGGAAAAAATCTCCTTTGAAGCAAGAATTACATTGCAGAAAAACTTGCATATCAGTGCGTGAAGCGCATGGAACGAGTTAAGAAGACTAAGAAACAGGAAGTAGGAATGGACTCCTCTTCCCTACTACATCGCGATTTCCGAAATAGGGAGTGTGCTTTGCAAATGCGATCGCACCGTGACTGCCACTCAGGTGGTTGCTGACAAGTCGGGATTCGCCCAACTGCGACCGCTGCTAACTGTTCCTGGGCTAATCCGATGTGACGTGATTGCGAATTCCGGATCTTATCATCCTCCTGATTACTCGCTGCGGGTGCGCATAAGTTTAAAGTGAAACTTGAAAGACTTGGCAGAGGACCGACGACAAGAAAAACATCTACGTATGTGGAGTCTAGCGTAGCATCACCAAGCAGAAGTTTGAATCAGAATGCCCATACGAATCCCAACAAGGCTGCGAAATGCCTGTCACTATTTGGTAGCCTTCCTTCAGACATCGCAAAGGCTAGCGTTGCTGCCTCTGGATCAAGGGGTCTCGGCTTCGATTGCCGGCCGGGTTAGGGATTTTCTCTACCCGGGTACTGGGTGTTTGTGTTGTCCTCATCATTTCCTCATCATTCATGACAGTGGCTAGAATGGACTGAGAAAAAAATTGGATTGTGAAAAAATTAGGACTTTCTATGGGCGCTGATGACCGCGTAGTTGAGCGCCCCAGAAACCAAACATCATCATCATCACAATCATTTCTAGTCAGTCCCGGGAAGGGTCTAAGTGCTGTTCTAATCAGGGACCTGGAAATCCATTCCGTAAGGTTAACATGTATACGCATATGGCATACGTGTATATGGAAACGAGAGACCGGTGTCACCCCGTTCCCACATACAGATTTGTTTGTCGGAAATTCTGGAAATTTTGTTGGACTTAGCACACCGTTCCCATGGAAAGGGCAACACACGAGTGGCTATATACTTCACTTGGGGAAACTTGCCTGGAGACCACACACACCAACATAACGGCAAGCGGACAGCTGGGGACTCCACCCGAAGTTTACTAAAATGCACAGTTCTCACCCCCTCCACGAGTGGCCTCCCGTTCTGCTACTGAGACACCAGTTTTCCGCTCCGCCACTCATTGTTCTCGGAAGCTTAACCTGGAGGATAACCCCTGAAAAGTCTCGTCCGCTTGTCCATGCGGCCCACTAGCGTGAGACCCTGCACTCTAGATGCCCTGCAACTCTTCCAGAACGTGCGAAAGTTTCTCCCGTTTTCGCCTCAGCGAAAAGGAATACCCCTGGTCAAGACCAAATGCTTTTAATGGAAAAAACAACTACAAGAATGAACTGTTAGAGGGGTGGGTTACCTAGTGCTACACGCTATTATGTGGACAGCATGTCGTGGCTGTCGGGCGGTGCGAGGAAATAAGCCCCGCCTCCCTCTCGAAGGGCTGCGATCCTGCGAAATCGTTCATCTACATCTACATTCATACTCCGCAAGCCACCAAACGGTGTGTGACGGAGGGCACTTTACGTGCCACTGTCATGACCTCCCTTTCCTGTTCCAGTCGCGTATGGTTCGCGGGAAGAACGACTGCCGGAAAGCCTCCGTGCGCGCTCGAATCTCTCTAATTTTACATTCGTGATCTCCTCGGGAGGTATAAGTAGGGGGAAGCAATATGTTCGATACCTCATCCAGAAACGCACCCTCTCCAGGCCTAGACAGCAATCTACACCGTGATGCAGAGCGCCTGTCTTGCAGAGTCTGCCACTTGAGTTTGCTAAACATGTCCGTAACGCCATCACGCTTACCAAATAACCCTGCGACGAAACGCGCCGCTTTCTTTGGAGCTTCTCAATCTCCTCTGTCAACCCGACCTGGCACGGATCCCACACTGATGAGCAATACTCAAGTATAGGTCGAACGAGTGTTTTGTAAGCCACTTCCTTTGTTGATGGACTACATTTTCTAAGCACTCTCCCAATGAATCTCAACCTGGTACCCGCCTTACCAACAATTAATTTTATATGATAATTCCACTTCAAATCGTTCAGCACGCATACTCCCAGACATTTTACAGAAGTAACTGCTACCAGTGTTTGTTCTGCTATCATATAATCATACAATAAAGGATCCTTTTTTTCTATGTATTCGCAATACATTACGTTCTGTGCTTCACGAAAGCAGAACTGACATAACGCTCATGGGATCGCTGATTCCTTCTATTGTGGTGAGAGTCGCATTCGAAACCCTTTATGCATCATGATTAGTCTCTTCACTGGCTTTTTTTTTTTTTTTTTTTTTTTTTTTTTTTTAAATACACTGTCGACAACAGAAAGCAAATTGGAGCACCGAAAGCATTTGGTAGTAGCTAAACCGCAATTATTTGCCATATTTGACATTGGTAGTTCAGGCCCGACCTCTACAAGTATCTTTCGCAACCGTAGTTCAAAACACTCAATACCTAAAATTGCGATATAGTGTCCGCACAATACTCCTACTCAGTCATGCAAACAACACGCAGTACAGATGGAAAATCGACAAAAAAATGAATCGGAATGTAAATAAAGCGAGAGAGTCTCGTATGCAAATTCAGCTTGCAAATAGGATAAAATAGAGGAGAAAGGCCTGAAACAGACCGCCGCCTCACAAGTGAAGGGGGGAAATAGGCTGTGCGAGCACAAGTACGCCTCGTTACAAATTGGTAACTCAAGCTAGAAGTAAGATACAAATATGAAACTGGTGTCTAACTGTTTACAAACTATCAAAGCTTTTTTCACACATCACTAAACTTTCACATGAGCACCCTTGGTAGCACGTAGCACATCTAGGCGATATTCAATTTCCGTCCACACATTAGCCAACATCACTGGAGGGATCGATTCAACGACTGTGGTTATCCGTTGCCGCAGGGTTTCAAGATCTGGTACACGTGTTCGGTAGACCTCGTCCTTGACATAACCCCATAAAAAGAAGTCTAACGGGGTTATGTCAGGAGAGCGTGGAGGCCAAACCGTTGGCCCATCACGACCATTCCATCGCCCAGGAAAGGTCATATCGAGATAGGCACGGACGTCCAAACCCCAATGAGGCGGTGCACCGTCTTGCTGAAACAAGACATCGGGGAGATACTGAAGCAGCTGAGGAACAGCATACAGTTGCAACATGTCCAGATACACTGCAGATGTGATGGTAGCCTCAGCGAAGAAGAATGGCCCCATAATTCGATCGTGCAATAGCGCGCACCAAACATTCACCTTTGGACTGCCTTTGGTGCACTCCATGACCTCGCCAGGGGGTTGTGAACCCGAAAGACGCACATAATGGCGATTCACTACTCCACTGAGAAAAAAGGTCGCTTCGTCGGAAAACGCAATTCGTCTGAAATAACCATCATCGTCCTCAATACGTGATAGCATTTCGACCGCAAAGTCATATCGACGTGTACTGTCATTGGGCAACAAGGCCTGAACGATTTGCACTTTGTATCCACGAAACTATAAACGTTTGTGTAAAATGTCATTGAGAGAGCTTTTTGGCATCTGTAACTCACGTGAGGCCCTGCACACCGATTTCTTCTGACTTCGTAGAAAAGACTGCCTTACAGCTTCCACCCTGTCTGCTGGGGTTCTTGGTCAATCACACCTCGGAAGGTCAGCAACTGATCTTGTGTTCTTGAACTTCTCATACCAGGCTTCAATGCTCTTGACATCAGGTGGATTCCTTCCAAATGTTGTCTGGAAGTGTCTCTGCACTGTGGTTGGTGATCGTGTCTCATGGTACCACAGGACACACTGTGCCTTCTCCTGATTGGTTAATATGGCTTCTTGGGCACTGCACCTCATCCACTATTTACATATGCGAACCTAAAACAGAAAAAAAAACTTTGATAGTTGTAAACAAGTCGACACAAGTTTTATATTTGTGTCTTACTTCTAGCCTGAGTTATCAATTTATGTAATCAGGCAAAGTCTGTTCGGGCACCCTGTAAATGTTGATGTAGATGGCTGCAATACTCATAGACGCCACAGAGAGTACGCAGAACTGCTAGAGCCGAGTAGGAACGACGAGTTGTATTCGATGCAGGCAGCGCTTGGCGAAAACCCTGAACGAAGCGCCGGGCGCCGCAAAGTAAAAGTGCGTGTGTGTGCGTGGCGCGCCACGGCCCGTGCGTGTATTTGCGTCCCTTTGACGTCACGGGAGGCCGCGCGGCTGTGCCCAGTGTGCCAGACGGCAAGGCCGCCGCGCGTCTGGGACTCGTCAGGGCTCTGAGGGAATGCCGGAGAGAGGAGGCTGGCAGGCTCTGTGTCGCCATTCCAGTCAGCCAGTTCTAGGTAGGAGGACTGTCCAGCAGGTGAAAACTGCGTCACGAAATCTACATTTTAAACTCATTATGGGCTAAGTCGACATACGAATACCTGCCGCATAAAATTTTTTCGTAGAAATCTGTACAATTGACGAAAGATATGACTGACAGCAGTAGCAGAGGAATCAAAGTGCGCTGGACCAAAAGTTAGTCACCATTAGGAGACATCACGCTGATGTCGTGTGACATCACCTGTAGCCTTGGTGAAGGTACATCTACGAGGGCTATTCGGAAAGTAAAGAACGATAGGTCGTGAAACGGAAACCACAGTGAAAATCAAAACTGTTTTATTTGCAACAGTTAGCTACAACTTCCAGCTACAACTTCCAGCTACTTATCTCCATAGACGTCCGACCCGACCTGGAGGTTGGTCGTAGCGTTGTACCAACTTCCCAATACCCTCGTTGTAGAAGGTAGCCACCAGTTCTTTCCCCCAATTCTCTACGAAGGCCTACAACTCGTTGTCTGTGCCAAAATGTTGTCTTCATAGCCAGCGGTTCATGTGAGCAAAGGTGAAATTCAGAGGGAGACAATTATGGACTGTATTGCGGGTAATCAAACCTTTCCAATTGAAAACGATGCAGGAGCATCTTCAGTGCCCCTGCAGAATTCGGCTGAGAATTGGCTTGAAGAAGAAAACACACGGCAGTTTTGTAATGTTGGCTACATAGGTTCAGGCGAAATTTCTCACCAGGCCCTCGTACTTGGCGGGAGACACTACTGCTCTAGGTATCTTTATGTGCTCCCTGTGTGCTCAGAACTAAAAAGAACTACGTAACGCGATCTACGGGCATACTAGAGAGACCGCCCAACACACCTGTGCAAAAATTCATCGGATTTTCACTGTCGTTTCTATTTCGCGACCGATCGTTCCTTACTTTCCGGATAATCCTTGTACATCGAGCCGCGAGGAGTGGCCACGTGGTTAGAGAGCCATGTCACTAATCGTGCGGCCCCTCTCGCCGGAGGTTCGAGTCCTCCCTCGGGCATGGGCAGGTGTGTGTGTTGCCCTGAGCGTTAAGTTAGTTTACGTTAGTTTAAGTAGTGTGTAAGTCTAGGGAGCGATGACCTCAGCAGTTTTTAGAAATTCACACACAAATATACATTTGAACACCTACATCGACGTGACCACTCTGCAATTCACACTTAAGTGCTTGGCAGAGGCTTCATCGAACCACTCTCAGACTATTCATCTACCGTTCCAGTCTAGAACAGCAGGTGGAAGAAACGAGCAGCTAAATCTAACCGTACGAGCTCTTCTCTTGCTTTATTACGTTTGTCATTGCTCCCTACGTGGGTGAGAGTCAGAGAAATGTTTCCGCATTCCGCAAAAAACAATTGCCGATTGAAATTTCTTGAAAAGATCTCGCCGCAACGAAACGCGCCTTTGTTTTAATGACTGACATCCCGACTCTCGTATTTCGTGATAATACAACACGAGCTGCCCTTCTTTTAACTTTCTCGATGTCCTCCGTCAATCTGCTAAAGCTCCCCTGCTACGCAGTGATCCTCCAGAAGAAAGACGGACAAGAATAGTGTAACGAGTCACTTTAGCAGATTTGTTGCGTCTTCTAAGCGTTTTGCAAAAAGATAGCAGTCTTGTGTTCGCCTTCTACACAACAATTTCTATAAGAGGCAGTAAAATGAAAACGAGACAAATTGATAAACGTAAGTAAACTGTTTATTACCTCATAGCTGATAATACCTTTATCTCACTATGAGACAAGACTGTCAATGTCCTCCTGGAAAAACTTTTGCGGTTGCTTACGGTATTAAACTTCTGCCTACCGGCTTGACAGAAAATCTTAAGAAGTATGGTCTTACGTTAAACCAATAAACGGATCGAATCCGTATGTCCAGACACTCTTTGATCATAATAGCAGTGAAACGGAGGACGACGCAGAAAAGGACGATAAACTAAACTTCTTTTTCCAAAATCGTTTCACAAAAGAAGACGGCACTGCAGTTCCTCTTTTAAATCATTGCACAGACGGCAATATGAAAGATATCGAATAAGTGACCATCGGATAGAGAAGCTATTGAAATCGCTCAACGAAGGGTAGGCCATTGGACCTAACAGGATACCAGTGCAATTCCACATAGAGTACGCGAAAGACCTTGGCCTGACCCTCTTTTAGCAGCAGTGTAGCGCAGGTCTCTGGAGGACCGAAGTATTCCTGACGATGGGAAAAAAGAACCATCATGTCACTTATTTCGTCAAGAAACTCCACCGAACAGACGCACAAAAATATAGTCATATACCTCTGACGTCGGTCAGTTGTAGAATTTCAGAACATGTTTTTAACTCGCGTGTTTTTAAATTTCTTGTGGCCGAAAATCTCCTCTGTAGGAACCAACATCGGTTCCGAAAACAACGATCGTGTGAAGCCAGCTCCCTCTGTTCGTCCACGAGACCCAGAAAGCAGCAGATACAGTAGTCCAGGTAGACGCCGTGTTCCTTTAGTTCCGGAAGGTATTCAGTACGGTTCCACAATGCCGCATAATGAACAAAATACGAGCATACAAAAATCAGAGCAAATGTGTGAATAGACTGAAGAGCTAGTAAGAAACAGAACACGAATGTCATTGTGAACGGATAGAAGTCTTCAGACGTTGAAGTAACTTCCCGTGTGCGCCAGGAGAGTGTTATAGAACCTTTACTTTCCTCAATTTATGCAAATGACGTACTAGATAACGTCAGATTTCCACGAAGCTTTTCGCAGATGCTGCTGTTCTTATACAGAGAAGTCGCCAAGCTAGAAAATTGTAGTGAAATGCAGGAGGACTGCAGAGGATCATCGATTAATGCAGGGAGTGGAAATTGATCCTCGACATAAACAAACGTAACGTGTTGTTAATATATAGGCAGAAAGACCCTTAACTCCAGAACAACACCTGGAAGTAGTTACTTCTTTAAAATGCCTCGCAATATGCGTACGGAGCGATCTGAAATGGAACGCACACAATAAAATAATCTCGAGTAAGCCAGATGCTTGAGTGAGATTCAGTGCAAAAGTAGCTTACAAAACGATCGTTCGACCAGCATTTAAATACTTCCCGTCGGTATGGGAATCGTACCATAAAGGAGTGATAGAGGAAAGACAGAAGATCCAAAGAAGAGCAGCACATTTCATTACGGGTTCATTTAGTATGCACGAAATCATCACACATACGACGAACCAATTCAGTGGTAGACGCTAAAACAGTGGAGTTCGGCAGAACGGTGTGTTTTAATGTTTAAGTTCCGAGAGCGCACATTCTTAGAAGAGTCAACAAATATATTGCTTCCTCCTACCCATTTCGCGCGAAAACACCAAGAAGATAAAATTAGAGATTTGAGTCTGTTGCACTTGGTCGGTCAGTACAGGGACCGTTAATGCTGTTTGTGGATGACGCTAGACTTGTCATCCGATGATGTCCAATATGTGCTCGACTGGAGACAGATCTGGTGATGGAGCAAGCCAAGGCAAACATGTACAGAACCTTCGTTTTACGGCAGCGGTATGTGGGCGAGCGTTATCCTGCTGGAAAACACCCATAGAATGCCGTTCATGAATGGCGGCACAACAGGTCGAATCACCAGGAACAGGCCCGTTGCAGCTCGTTGTGACACTGTGGTGCGAACTACTGGCCAGACTGATTCTTCAGATGCAGTACGATTCGACAGAACCATACGCTAAACACGGGGATCTTTCCTCTTGATAGTGCCATGTGGCTGTCCACAGCCCGGCCTTTCTGCGACCGTGCATTCCCGCGGCCACCGCTGTTAGTAATCATGTGAAGTGGCTACATTCCTGCCAAGTCTTTCTGCAGTGTCGCAAAAGGAACATCCAGCTAAGTAAGGGGTTGATAAGGGCGTCCTTGTCGTCTTAAAGGCATTATTAACAGACACCAACTCAGCACGTCAAAGGTAACTAACGCTCACGACCGTTACAGCTAGTATTTTAAGCAAACCTTATATGCGTCCTTATAGTAGCGCTACTATGGACTGGCGCTAAGTGTGAACAGACATCGTCTTTCAGATGTAGAAACACGCTTATCAACCTTCGTTTATGTCGCACAATTAATTCCTTATTGGTGTTGCGATTTCTTTCCGTGGCTGTGTATGACGGTTCTAGTTTTAAGTTGTTCATAATTGTGATACCTAGATATTTAGTTGAATCGACAACGTGGCGAAGTCTACAGCGCTCAATCAGTGGACGGGCTATGATCTGACTGCAAGCAGAGCCGAGCCTTTCGTTCGCCGCAGTAGTGGGAAGGGGAGGGTGGCAAGCACACCGCCCCTTACCCGGGGGGGGGGGGGGGGGGGCAGATCCCCGATGTGCAATTTGATAGCAGGCTGAGTGGACCCGGACCCGTGCTGGAGGCAATGCAACGAGGAAAAATCCCCATGGTTAGCTGGGATTCAACCAGAGACGTAACAGGTCCGTAATACAGTACCCACAAGACAGCCACGGCCATTTGTTTGAGACGGGTGCTGCAACTGAAACCCCCACGATAAGCAGTAACGTTCTGAATTTTCGACTTGTGGCACGGATTAAAGTTGATTACATATGCCCGGGCAGTATTCTATAGAATTATGCGGCACAACATGCAGGGAACACACAGGACTGCAGAACTGGGGGCACCGTTAAACGGTGTCTCATGCACCTGCCGTATGTCATTGTACGGTGTGGATACACGAACGCCTTTGTTCTCGGGCCGTCCTTCTTTGAACATAATACACCGAGAGGGCACGTCAGGTGGACCGTGACGTTTGCACTTTATCGAGACAACTGTGTGGAAACCACTGTTTCTATGCAAGGCTGGGCAACACCACATGTCGCTCGTCCAGTGAAAGATCTGATTAATGCAACCTTCCCATTCACAAACGTGTTATCGATAGAGTTTTGCCAGATGCATGGCCTGGAAGATCTCGCGGCCCGAATCCATGAGACTTTTATCTCTGGGAAAATCTAAAAGAGCTCGTTTACCTGGGACATGTTCGGCCTCCATCTAATCTGGAGGACAATATACAGGAACACATTGCTCAGACTCCACCGGAAATGCTGCGAGCAACTGTTGGTCAAGCCGTCTTACTGATGCAGCATCTCGTCACGTCTCCGTTGCTTATATTGAACGAACTGTGTAAGCGGCTGTGAATGATAAAATTAACATTATGCCTTTCTCACTTGTTTCACCTTTTCTGCGCACGTCCCGTTTCTAATCCATTCCAAGCAGAAACATTTATATACGCCTTTCTTTCATTAACAGTGCCACATTTGCACCTAGTGGTCGAAATGTGAACTAATGTTTTTTTTTTTTTTCCAGCGTAACTCGGTTCCGAATTAAAGCATTAAAATATGAATGAAATTCCGCTGCCATACGAAAATTACAGCCCACACTGGACCTATCCGAGTAGCTGTTCCTTAATTGTAACCATACGGTACTTAATGGCGCAGTGTGTGAAGTGTTGAGTAGGTCTTTTAAAGTCGACGGAAAGCAGCATGAGGGCCCAGGAACTTCAAAGTGAAACCACACACACACCAGAATCGACAGGTAGAACTTATAGATCTGCAGTGTGACAGGAAATTGAGTGGTAAGTTTCATAATAAGATATGTCTTGTAGATTCGTATAAAAATTGTCTTCGACATACATTTCCACGGCTTGACAAGTTTTCAGCAACGATTACGCTGAGATGACAGAAGTCATGGGATAACGATATGCATATAAAGATGGCGGTAGTATGGCGTAAACAAGATATAAAAGGGCAGTGCACTGGCGGTGCTGTCATTTGTTCACGTGTAAAGGTTTCCAACGTGATTATGGCCGCACGATGCGAATTAATAGACTGTTAACGCGGTACGGTAGTTGGAGATAGATGCATGGGACATTCCGTTTCGGAAATCTTTAGGAAAATCATCATTCCGAAATCCACAGTGTCAAAAGAGTGCCGAGAATACCGAATTTCAGGCATTACCTCTCACCACAGACAACGCAGTAGCCGACGACCTTCACTTAATGGCCGAGAGCAGCGACGTTTCCGTAGAGTTGTCAGTGATAACAGACAAGTAACACTGCGTGGAATAACTGCAGAAATCAGTGTGGAACGTACGACGAACGTACCCGTTAGGACAGTGTGGCCAAATCTGGCGGTTATGGGCTACGGCTGAAGACGACTGTCACGAGTGCCTTTGCTAGCAGCACGACGTCGCCTGCAGCGCCTCTCCTGGGTTGGTGACCTTGTCGGTTGGACCCTAGACGACTGGACAACAGTGGCCTGGTCAGGTGAGCCCCGATTCCAGTTGATAAGAAAGAGCTAATGGTAAGGTCAGAGTGCGGCCAAAACCTTACGAAGTCATGGACCTAAGCTGTCAGCAAGGCACCAGTGTCCAAGGTGATAGTGGCTCCATAATGGTGTGGGTTGTGTTTACATGGAATGAACTGGGTCGCCTGGCTCTTCGGCTACTTGTAGACCATTTGCAGCCATTAGTGGACGTCGTGTTCCCAAACAACGGTGGAATTATTATTGCTAACAATGCGCAATGTCACCGGACTACAGTTGTTGGAGACTGGTTTGAAGAACATTCTGGACAGTGATCTGAACACTCAGATCACCCGACACGAATCACATCGAACATTTGTGGGACTTAATTGAAAGGTCAGTTTGTGCACAAACTCCAGCACCAGCAAACACTTTCGCAATGAAGGACAGCTATATAGGCAGCATGGCTCAATATTTCTGCAGAATACTTCCAACGACTTCTTCATGCCACGTCGAATTGCTTCACTATGTCATGCAAAATGAGACCCTACACGATATTTGGATATATTCCAAGACTTTGTTACCTCATTGTACACTCTTGGAAATTGAAATAAGAACACTGTGAATTCATTGTCCCAGGAAGGGGAAAGTTTATTGACACATTCCTGGGGTCAGATACATCACATGATCACACTGACAGAACCACAGGCACATAGACACAGGCAACAGAGCATGCACAATGTCGGCACTAGTACAGTGTATATCCACCTTTCGCAGCAATGCAGGCTGCTATTCTCCCATGGAGACGATCGTAGAGATGCTGGATGTAGTCCTGTGGAACGGCTTCCCATGCCATTTCCACCTGGCGCCTCAGTTGGACCAGCGTTCGTGCTGGACGTGCAGACCGCGTGAGACGACGCGTCATCCAGTCCCAAACATGCTCAATGGGGGACAGATCCGGAGATCTTGCTGGCCAGGGTAGTTGACTTACACCTTCTAGAGCACGTTGGGTGGCACGGGATACATGCGGACGTGCATTGTCCTGTTGGAACAGCAAGTTCCCTTGCCGGTCTAGGAATGGTAGAACGATGGGTTCTATGACGGTTTGGATGTACCGTGCACTATTCAGTGTCCCCTCGACGATCACCAGTGGTGTACGGCCAGTGTAGGAGATCGCTCCCCACACCATGATGCCGGGTGTTGGCCCTGTGTGCCTCGGTCGTATGCAGTCCTGATTGTGGCGCCCACCTGCACGGCGCCAAACACGCATACGACCATCATTGGCACCAAGGCAGAAGCGACTCTCACCGCTGAAGACGACACGTCTCCATTCGTCCCTCCATTCACGCCTGTCGCGACACACCGTAACCACACGATCAGCGTCATCGCCGACACCACACCAGCAAGCACCACCAACGTCAGTGAAAACTGTGTGAAGTCAAAAAGCATTGAAGAAGTGCGTGACAAAATGAAGTGTACCCTTGTGACATCCCAAACAGATCTTAAATATGCCTACCAGTCAACGGTCAACACCAAGCCAGAATCCACCAAGTACCACCGCAGAAGCCACAACAGAAACCAGCACCAACAGCAAGCCAGCTTCACCTACTTATGATAATTTAGAATTTACATCTACATCTACATACATTCTCCGAAATCCACCATACGGTGCGTGCCGGAGGGTACCTCGTACCACAACCAGCATCTTCTATGCCTGTTCCACTCCCATACAGAACGAGAGAAAAATGACTGCCTATCTTATCTTTGTGGTCTTTCTGCGAAATATAAGTTGGCGGCAGTAAAATTGTACTCCAGTCAGCCTCAAATGCTGGTTCTCTAAATTTCCTCAGTAGCGATTCACATAAAGAACGCCTCCTTTCCTCTAGAGCTCCCCACCCGAGTTCCTCAAGCATTTCCGAAACATTCGCCTGATGATCGAACCTACCAGTAACAAATCTAGCAGCCCGCCTCTGAATTGCTTCTATGTCCTCCCTCAATCCGACCTGATAGGGATCCCAAACGCTCGAGCAGTAATCAAGAATAGGTCGTATTAGTGTCTTATAAGCGGTCTCCTTTACAGATGAACCACATCTTCCCAAAATTCTACCAATGAACCGAAGACGACTATCCGCCTTCCCCACAACTGCCATTACATGCTTGTCCCACTTCATATCGCTCTGCAATGTTACGCCCAAATACTTAATCGACGTGACTGTGTCAAGCGCTATACTACTAATGGAGTATTCAGACATTACGGGATTCTTTTTCCTATTCATCTGCATTAATTTACATTTATCTATATTTATAGTTAGCTGCCATTCTTTACACCAATCACAAATCCTGTCCAAGTCATCTTGTATCCTCCTACAGTCACTCAACGACGACACCTTCCCGTGTACCACAGCATCATCAGCAAACAGCCGCACATTGCTATCCACCCTATCCAAAATATCATTTATGTAGATAGAAAACAACAGCGGACCTACCACACTTCCCTGCGGCACTCCAGATGATACCCTCACCTCCGATGAACGCTCACCATCGAGGACAACGTACTGGGTTCTATTACTTAACAAGTCTTCGAGCCACTCACATATCTGGGAACCAATCCCATATGCTCGCACCTTAGTTAAGAGTCTGCAGTGGGGCACCGAGTCAAACGCTTTCCGGAAGTCAAGGAATATGGCATCCGTCTGATACCCTTCATCCATGGTTCGCAAGATATCATGTGAAAGAAGGGCGAGTTGCTTTCTAAAGCCGTGCTGATGCATGGACAGCAACTTCTCTGTCTCAAGGAAATTCATTATATTCGAAATGAGAATATGTTCGAGAATCCTCCAACAAACCGATGTTAAGGATATTGGTCTGTAATTTTGAGGATCCGTCCTTCTACCCCTCTTATATACAGGCGTCACCTGTGCTTTTTTCCAGGCGCTCGGGACTTTACGTTGGGCAAGAGATTCGCGATAAATGCAAGTTAAGTAAGGAGCCAAGGCAGTAGAGTACTCTCTGTAAAACCGAATTGGAATCCCATCAGGACCTGGCGATTTATTTATTTCCAACCCATTCAAATGCTTCAGAACCCCAGGGATGTCTATCACTATGTCCTCCATAAGGGAATCTGTACGAGACTCAAACGGCGGTATGTTTGTACGATCCTCCTGCGTGAAAGATTTCTCAAATGCTAAATTTAAAATTTCAGCTTTCGTTTTGCTGTCTTCCGTTCCAGGTCAGACTGATCAGTGAGTGACTGGATGGAAGCCTTCGACCAGCTTACCGATTTTACGTAAGACCAGAATTTCCTTGGGTTTTCGGCAAGGTCTTTTGCTAAGGTATGACGGTGGTAGTGGTTGTATGCTTCTCGCATCGCTCTTTTTACAGCAGCACGAATCTCTACTAACTTTTGCCTGCCCTCATTCTCCCGATCTTTCTTGTACCGCGAGTGCAACTGTCTTTGCTTCCTGATCATTCTCCGAATTGTGCTGTTAAACCACGGTGGATCTTTTCCGTCCTTAACCCACTTTGTCGGCACATACTTCTCCAATGCGTGATTTACAATGTGTTTAAAATTTGCCCATAATTCTTCCACGTCCATCGTACCGGAAGTAAATGAAGTCGATTCATTTACTAAGTGGGATGCTAACAACTTATCTGCTCTTTCTAGTAAGCCTAGCCTTCTTGACCGACCTTTTAACTTTCGTAACCATAGTCGTAATGACAACATCATGATCACTAATCCCTGTCTCAACACTGACACCGTCGATGAGGTCTGGTCTGTTCGTGGCTACCAGATCTAAAATATTTCCATTGCGCGTTGACTGTCGATTTAGCTGCTCAAGACAGTTTTCGGATAATGTGTTCAAAAGTAATTCACACGACGGCTTGTCTGTACCACCTGTATTGAATCTATAGACATCCCAGCCTATACAAGGTAGGTTGAAGTCGCCTCCGACTAATATAGCATGATCCGGGTACTTCTGCGATACAGAGCGTAGACTCCCTTTGAATGTTTCTAGAACTGTCACGGTGGAACCTAGTGGCCGGTAATAACACCCCACAATTAACTTTATTTCCCCTATCCCTGTTAAACGTGTCCAGATAACTTCACAATCACACTCTACTTCGACCTCAATAGACACAATATTTTTGTCAACTGCAATGAAGACACCACCTCCTACGGTGTCTAATCTCTTTCCGATACACGTTCCAACCCTCACTAAATATTTCAGAACTTCCTGTCTCAGGGTTCAGCCAGGTCTCAGTCCCGAGAATAATTTGCGCGCCACACGCTTCCTGGAGGGCACTAAATTCAGGAACTTTATTCCTACCACTCTGAAAATTTACTGCTAGTACTCGTATCTTGATAGCTGAAATATCTTTACGCTGAGCGCGTCCTGATTTCCCTGCCTGCACGTCGACTAGTGAGTGTTCATCAGGACACCTCGCACTACTGCCTAGCCTAGAAAACCCCCATGTACACGCCACACTTAACTTACTTTTAAGTAGGCTAGAGAAAAAAGAGATACTACAGACAGCGCAACGGATGCTACTTAGATTGTGCCATCGAGAGGCTGATTCTCTTTGTTTTCCAGTAACTGAGCAGACAGGTAGAACCATCCTAAGGAGAGATAATATTCCTACATCAGCAGAGCCGCCGCTCGACCTCATGCTCCAGGACTACCTGAGCTGGTCAGAATCATTCGACTTGGACAAATACATACAGATCATGTAAGAGCACACAGACGAACATACACTCCTGGAAATTGAAATAAGAACACCGTGAATTCATTGTCCAAGGAAGGGGAAACTTTATTGACACATTCCGGGGGTCAGATACATCAAATGACCACACTGACAGAACCACAGGCACATAGACACAGGCAACAGAGCATGCACAATGTCGGCACTAGTACAGTGTATATCCACCTTTCGCAGCAATGCAGGCTGCTATTCTCCCATGGAGACGATCGTAGAGATGCTGGATGTAGTCCTGTGGAACGGCTTCCCATGCCATTTCCACCTGGCGCCTCAGTTGGACCAGCGTTCGTGCTGGACGTGCAGACCGCGTGAGACGACGCTTCATCCAGTCCCAAACATGCTCAATGGGGGACAGATCCGGAGATCTTGCTGGCCAGGGTAGTTGACTTACACCTTCTAGAGCACGTTGGGTGGCACGGGATACATGCGGACGTGCATTGTCCTGTTGGAACAGCAAGTTCCCTAGCCGGTCTAGGAATGGTAGAACGATGGGTTCGATGACGGTTTGGATGTACCGTGCACTATTCAGTGTCCCCTCGACGATCACCAGTGGTGTACGGCCAGTGTAGGAGACCGCTCCCCACACCATGATGCCGGGTGTTGGCCCTGTGTGCCTCGGTCGTAAGCAGTCCTGATTGTGGCGCTCACCTGCACGGCGCCAAACACGCATACGACCATCATTGGCACCAAGGCAGAAGCGACTCTCATCGCTGAAGACGACACGTCTCCATTCGTCCCTCCATTCACGCCTGTCGCGACACCACTGGAGGCGGGCTGCACGATGTTGGGGCGTGAGCGGAAGACGGCCTAACGGTGTGCGGGACCGTAGCCCAGCTTCATGGAGACGGTTGCGAATGGTCCTCGCCGATACCCCAGGAGCAACAGTGTCCCTAATTTGCTGGGAAGTGGCGGTGCGGTCCCCTACGGCACTGCGTAGGATCCTACGGTCTTGGCGTGCATCCGTGCGTCGCTGCGGTCCGGTCCCAGGTCGACGGGCACGTGCACCTTCCGCCGACCACTGGCGACAACATCGATGTACTGTGGAGACCTCACGCCCCACGTGTTGAGCAATTCGGCGGTACGTCCACCCGGCCTCCCGCATGCCCACTATACGCCCTCGCTCAAAGTCCGTCAACTGCACATACGGTTCACGTCCACGCTGTCGCGGCATGCTACCAGTGTTAAAGACTGCGATGGAGCTCCGTATGCCACGGCAAACTGGCTGACACTGACGGCGGCGGTGCACAAATGCTGCGCAGCTAGCGCCATTCGGCGGCCAACACCGCGGTTCCTGGTGTGTCCGCTGTGCCGTGCGTGTGATCATTGCTTGTACAGCCCTCTCGCAGTGTCCGGAGCAAGTATGGTGGGTCTGACACACCGGTGTCAATGTGTTCTTTTTTCCATTTCCAGGAGTGTATTTCAGTTACTCACAGACAGGCAGTAAATGTTTTGTACACGTAAAACAACCAGAGCACATAGACAAAAAATGAATACCTTCTGCATCTACATATACACTACGCTAGCCACCAAGCGGTGTGTGGCGGAGGGCACTATTGGCGCCAAAGTCATATCCCCCCCCCCCCTCCGACTGTCTGAACGCCTCAGTACGACACAATACGAAAAACAGTACGACAGTCAGCGCGGAAATCCCTAAAATAGCACAAGACTTGCAGGCAGACATCATGTGTTTACAAGAACCTTTCAATAGAAATAGGCAACTAATATATCTACCAAAAAATGCTACCATAATAACAGGCAGCAATGTTGGCAAGGCTTCAATAGTAATTTTAAATAGAACTTATAGCATAATTAAGGTAACACAGTTATGCAATCAACATTTAGTTACCGTAGAGATAACAAATGGGAACGTTACATGAGTGATTGCATCCATGTGTGCCCAATACAGCCATCAAATACAACCGTACGCAGACTACATCAGAGACCTTGTAAGGTATGCCAGAGGCAAAAAATTAGTGATAAGTGTTGACATTAATTCCAGATTGACCCTCTGGAACTCAGATAGAACAGATGACAGAGGACGCATAATCAGCAACCTAATATCAGAAACACAATTGCATGTAATGAACACGGAAGGACCTATACCAACATATGCAGGGTTCGATGGTACGCGCAGTAATATCGACTTTACGCTAGCAAATATTGCAGCTATGGCACAACTAAAAAGCTGAACTGTACACGCCAACATAAGCAGTAGTGATCACCATGTCGTAACATACACACTAACTGACACTCAGAACACAACGACCAAATCGCACGTCAGACGCTTATTGTTGCACAAAGAAGACTGGAACAAATTAACGGAAATTATCCAACAACACGATCTAGAAAACATCAGTGGAGGTATCGATTACAGAGCACACAAGTTAACACATGTAATATAATATGCACAAAACACATCAATACCGACAGAAAAGAACACAAAACGCTCACCAGTACCATGGACCGACGAACTCACGAGACTCAAACAAGATGCCAGACGCAAACGAAAATTATATGAATGGGTGATAGTAGGTAGGGACAGACGCATAAGACTTGAAGCATATAGCCATGCACAATACTTATAGATAGACCCTATACAACAATTTCAATTTGTCTCAAGTACTGAAAGACAACCTTATGTACCTAATGTTTTAAGTGGCTGCGATACGACTTCGTCGCTTTTCGGTAAAGAGAAAGAGAAAGTCCTTAAGGCTCTCGAGACAAAAGAAAGCAGATGAGATATTTTGCATTCCCAGTGCTACTGCTGACGAGGCTGATGAAGTTGGAGGTAAGTTCACCTAGCAGCCCTGTACTGCAAATGTGAAACTAACCCATTATATGTGCTTCGGTATCAAATCTTTGAAAACTGTATGTCAAGGACATCATTCAACCGTACCTCTTTGCCAACTATAGAAGGAAATGCTCGACAGCAGTCCCTCAGAACGTATTTGTACGTGCAAACCTGAAAAAAAAAACACTACATACACTGCAATGGGACTCGAGGGCTTTAAAATTCGGCCTCTTGCCAGTTCCCCCCTAGCAAAGAAGCAGCATCTGCAGAACTGTTGAAAACCATTCACTGCACATGTGGCACAGGGCGTCATGTAGATTGCTTCTGTAGGGAAAACAGCATAAAGTGTACCACCGTTTACATACTGTGCAAAGGCCAACCCTTCACCAATGTTCCAACTGATATCTCTATTACTGACATTGATAACCGCGACAAAGATAATGACATTCTGAAACAAGTAAAACGAAATACCACCGATGATATGAATACGGAGAAACTAAAGAATCAGAGTTAGCAGTATTTGAACTATCATCCACCAAGCGTGTAAAGAAGTGATGCTGTAAAATTAAGAAGAACAGATTGCACATACCTAAACATTAATCTTTTACTGTGAGTGAAGATATTTTGTTTTGTTGTATTACTTCAACAGAATTTCATATAATCATATGTTACTACATTTTTGTTAGTTAAGCTTCTTGATTACTAACACAACACTAATAAATCTGACGTACTTCCTTTCACTAACACACTTGTAAACAAATTTTTCGTACAAAATGTCAAATAATATATTAAAATTATCTCAGGGTTCAGGTAGTAGTTTTCAAAACTATTACCTCAATAATGTGTAGATTATGGCCCAGTACCAAAAACAAAAAAGTAAACATTGGAAAAAATCATTGAATGGAAAGTAGAAAGTTGATGTTGCTGGCTAACCAAATGATTTAATTATAACTGAATAATGGCGATATTTACTTACCATCTAGGATTTTTATCTTTTTCTTTGACTTTTTCAAAAAACAATTTAATGCTCTACAACTTTTCTCCTGTGAAATTTTGGGTCAAATTTACCAATTCTCAGATGCTGCATGTTTTATAATGGCGAAACGAGTGTTTTTCGAAAGGTGTGAAACATATCCGTTTTCTGACGTAACTCCCCTAAAGGCAAATAGCAAGGATTGGTACTCAACCGATGCAAATTCAGGGCACTATGTTTTTGTGAATTTGGCTTTTTCGATTACCGTACGCGTATTGTTTCGAAGCAATTTAAAAAATAACAGTTAAAGTCCGAAATTTTGTTGGTTTTCTTTCCGCGATGTTTGAAGAACACTCAGAAATCGGAGCAAATTCAGATTATTCATATTAGGGGACTTCTTGAGTGATTAAAACAGTTTCCAGAATTTAGTTAATTTTTGGAAAGCAGAACTCTAATTTGGTTGGCCTAAAACACAACTAGCTCTTTATCCAAATGACGTTGTGAGGGCTATCGATTGGGGGTATCAAACTGATTCCATATTCCTATATTCCCAACAGGGTTTTGACACCGTTTCTCACAAGCGACTTCTAATCAGATTGCGTGCCTGTGGAGTATCGTCTCATTTGTGCAAATGGTTTCCTGGTTTCCTGTCAGAAAGGTCACAATTCTTAGTAATTGACGGGAAGCCGTAGAGCAATATAGAACTGATTTCTGGCCTTCCCCAAGAAAGCATCACAGGCCCTCTACCACCCGGATTTACATAAACGATTTAAGAGACAGTCAGAAGAACCCTGTAATTTCTTGATTGTTTGCACATGACGCTTTCATTTCCCGTCTAGTAAAGTCATCAGATGATCAAAACCAATTGCAAAATGATTTAGACAAGATATCTGAATGGTACAAACAGTACCAATTGATTCTAAATAATGAAGAGTGTGAAGTTATTTATAAGATTACCAAAAGGAATCCTCCAGTTTTCAGTTACACGATAAAAAACATAAATCTAAAGGTTGTGAATTCAAATAAATACTAGGGCATTACGATCACGAGTAACTTAGAGGATACAACGGGTCAAATAAAAAGACTGCCTCCGGTGCGCTTGTCCGTCTTCTGTAGTATTGCTGCGCGGCGTGCTATTCGCATCAGATGTGATTGACGGACGTCATCCAAAAAATTCGAAGAAGGGCAACTGGTTTTTGTTTTCTGGCGAAATAGTAGAGAGAGTGTCACGGATATGATACACGGGTTGGAGTGGCATTTATTAACACAAAGACGTTTTTCGTCGCGGCCGAACCTTTTCAACGAATTTCAATTCCTGCTCTGAATGCGAAAATATTTTGTTGGCACCCACCTACATAGGGAGAAATCATCATCGTAATACAACAAGAGAAATCAGAGCTCGAACGGAAAGATTTATTGTTGTTCTTGTTGTGGTCGTCAGTGCAGAGACTGGTTTGGTGCAGCTCTCCATGCTACTCTATCCTGTGCAACCCTTCATCTCCGAGTAACTTCTGCAGCCTCCACCCTTCTGAATCTGCTTAGTGTATTCATCTCTTGGTCTCCCTCTACGATTTTTACCCTCCACGCTGCCCTCCAATACTAAACTGGTGATCCCTTGATGCCTCGGAACGCGTCCTACCAACAGATCCCTTCTTCTAGTCAAATTGTGCCACAAATTCCTCTTCTCCCCAATTCCATTCAGTACCTCCTTATTAGTTATGTGATACGCCCATCTGATCTTCAGCATTCTTCTGTAGCAACACCCTTCGAAAGCTTCTATTCTCTTCCTGTCTAAACTATTTATCGACCATGTTTCACTTCCATACATGGCTGCGCTCCATACAAATACTTTCAGAAAAGACTTCCTGACACTTAAATCTATACTCGATGTTAACAAATTTCTCTTCTTCAGAAACGATTTCCTTGCCATTGCCAGTCTACATGGTATATCCTCTCTACATCGACCATCATCAGTTATTTTTTCTCCCCAAATAGCAAAACTCATTTACTTCTTCAGGTGTCTCATTCCCTAATCTAATTCTCTCAGCATCACATGATTTAATTCGACTACATTCCATTATCCTCACTATGCATTTGTTGATGTTCGTCTTATATCCTCCTTTGAAGACACTGTCCATTCTGTTCAACTGCTCTTCCAAATGCTTTGCTGTCTCTGACAAAATTACAGTGTCATCGCCAAACCTCGAAGTTTTTATTTCTTTTCCCTGCACTGTAATTCCTACTCCAATTTTTTTCCTTGCTTTTTTGCTTGCTCGGTATAGAGATTGAATAACATTGGGGATGGGTGACAACCCTGTCTCACTCCCTTCCCAACCACTGCTTTCCTTTCATGCCCCTCGACTCTCATACCTGCCATCTCGTTTCTGTATAAATTGTAAATAGCTTTAGCTCCCGGCATTTTACCCCTCCCACCTTCAGAATTCGAAACCGGATATTCCAGTCAGCATTGTCAAAAGCTTTCTGTAAGTCTACAAATGCTAGAAAAGTAGGTTTGCCTTTCCTTAATCTATCTTCTGAGATAATTCGCAGGGTCAGTATTAACTCTCGTGTTCCAACATTTCTACGGAATCCAAACTGATCTTCCCCGAGGTCGGCTTCTACCAGTTTCTCCATTCGTCTGTAAAGAATTCGTGTTAATATTGTGCAACCGTGACCTATTAAACTGATAGTTCGGTAATTTTCACATCTGTCAACCCCTGCTTTCTTTGGGATTGGAATTATTATATTCTTCTTGAAGTCTGAGGGTATTTCGCCTGTCTTATACATCTTGCTCACCAGATGGTAGAGTTTTGTCGGGACTGGCTCTCCCAAAGCTATCAGTAGGGCTAATGTTGTCTACTCACGGGCCCTTTTTTCGACTTAGATCTTTCAGTGCTCTGTCAAACTCTTCACGCAGTATCATATCTCCCATTTCATCTTCATCTACATGTTCTACCACTTACATAATATTGTCTTCAGGTACATAGCCCTTGTATAGACCCTCTATATACTCCTTCCACCTTTCTGCTTTCCCTTCTTTGCTTAGTATTGGGTTTCCATCTGAGCTCTTGATATTCATACAAGTGGTTCTCTTTTCTCCAAAGGTCTCTTTAATTTTCCCTCTAGGCAGTATCTACCTTTCCCCTCGTGAGATAAGCCTCTATATCCTTACATTTGTCCTCTAGCCATCCTTGCTTACATTTGTTCTTTGCACTTCTTGTCGATTTCGTTTTTGAGACGTTTGTATTCCTTTTTGCCTGCTTGATTTACTGAATTTCTATATTTTCTCCTTTCATCAATTAAATTCTATATATCTTCTGTTACGCAAGGATTTCTACTAGCTATCGTCTTTTTACCTACTTGATCCTCTGCTGCCTTTACTGTTTCATCTCTCAAATCTCCTCTTTCCTCTTCTACTGTATTTCTTTCCACTTCTCTTGCCAATCGTTCACTAATGCTCTCTCTGAAACTACCTACTATATTTGTTTCTTTCACTTTATCCAGGTCTCATCTCCTTACATTCCCAATTTTTTGCAGTTTCTTCAGTTTTAATCTACAGTTCGTAACCAGCAATTTGCAGTCAGTCCAGATCTGCCCCTGGAAAATTCGTACAATTTAGAACCTAGTTTCTAAATCTCTGTCTCTCCATTATATAATCTATCTGAAACTTTCCAGTGTCTCCAGCTCTCCTCCACGTATATAACCATCTTTCATGATTCTTAAGCCAAATGTTAGCTATGATCAAGTTATTCTCTGTGCAATATTCAACCAGGCGGCTTCCCCTGTCAGTCCTTACCCTCATTCCATATTCGCCTACTACTTTTCCTTCTCTTCCTATTACCGAATTCCACTCCCCCATGACTATTAAAATTTCGTCTCCCTTCACGATCTGAATAATTCCTTTTGTCTCGTCATCTCGTCATATATTACTTTAATCTCTTCGTCATCTGCGGAGTAGTTGGCATATAAACTTGTATTTACTATGGTGGGCTTGGGCTTCGTGTCTATCTTGGCTACAATAATGCGTACAGTACGCTGTTCGTAGTAGCTTACCCGCGCTCCTATTTTTTTATTCATTATTAAAGCTACTCCTCCATTACCCCTGTTTTATTTTGTATTTATTAAGTGTGCATTCAACTGACCAGAAGTCTTTTCCCTCCTGACACCGAACTTCACTAATTCCCACTATATCTAACTTTAACCTATCCATTGCCCTTTTTAAATTTTCTAACCTACCTGCCCGATTAAGGGATCTGACATTCCAAGCTCCGGTCCGTAGAACGCCAGTTTTCTTTCTCCTGATAACGATGTCCTCCTGAGTAGTCCCCGCCCGGAGATCCGAATGGGGGCCTATTTAACCTACGGAATATTGTACCCAAGATGACACCATCATCATTTAACCATACAGTAAAGCTGCATGCCCTCGGGAAAAATTGCGGCTGTAGTTTCCCCTTGCTTTCAGCCGTTCGCAGAATGAGCATAGCAAGGCCGTTTTGGTTAGTGTTACAATGCCAGATCAGTCAATCAACGAGACTGTTGTCCCTACAACTACTGAAAAGGCTGCTGCCCCTCTTCAGGAGCCACACGTTTGTCTAGCCTCTCATCAGATACCCCTCGGTTGTGGTTGCACCTACGGTAGGGTTATCTGTATCACAGAAGCACGCAAGCGTCCCCACCAACGGCCAAGTCCATGGTTCATGGGGGGAAAGATTTAAGTGATTTAAGTGTTCGTTTTTCTCGCGCGCTCTTTGAGAGTAAAACAGTAGATAAATAGCTTGAAGGTTGTTCGATGAACCCTCTGCCAGGCACTTACCTGTGAAGTGC
Organism: Schistocerca americana; assembly: GCF_021461395.2. Taxonomy (NCBI): domain Eukaryota; kingdom Metazoa; phylum Arthropoda; class Insecta; order Orthoptera; family Acrididae; genus Schistocerca; species Schistocerca americana. Next base: position 809,449,065 of record NC_060122.1, on the reverse strand, counting down.
AGAGTAGTCATGTAGATGAAGATGTATGAATGACAGAAAGAAATGTTCCTCATTTGCCTGCAGAAACTTCTCATTTATATACTACGAGGAAGGGAACGATTATTTATTTAGTCTTCTGACTTTTTCGTTGTACCGTGCTCGCAATGCATTGTGTAATGGGGAAAACGAGTTGCGTTTGACTATTTGTGTTATCTCTGTACCGGTAGGGGTATGCTTCGCCTCAGCAGGGCTAGTTCCGCCGTCCTCGGGCGTATATACGACGAGTGGAGATTCCTGGAACTGGCACTGACAAATGCCTCTCTGCCTGGAGCTGCCGCTCGGTGGCTGAGAGGGCCGAAATATCAACAGTCCGAGGCCTGAAGAAGATGGCGTCTCATCCATCAGCAGCGTCAAGAGTCTCGACTGCCCGGTCCTGGCGCAATTTTTTTTTTTTTTATTTACTGCTGCTATAAATCAAACATGAAAAGTAAATGCACAGGCCGTATAACTTTCATTTGCAGTGGAAATACAGCATCTATAGTAGATATAGCTGCAAAAACTTACAATGGCATAAAGTCTCAGGGAGTAAGTGGGATCAGCTGAAACATTTTCTCCAAAATTTCAGTAAATTACCGTGAGCCTTTGCTGTAGTAGCATAGTGCCACATGAAGGCAGTACTTAATGAATAACCAGGAGATTTAGAACTGACTGTCACATTTTTTATCAGTGCACAGCAGCACAATAATGCTTAAGAGATTGTACCAGTGGCAACAAGGAAACATTTTGCGTTGTACAGACCAACCATATGTGTAACATGATCATATTCATTGAGTCTTATAGAAAAATTTCAGTAAGGGAAATTTTATTCCATTTTAATAAAGTAAGATACCAAAGAATTTTTCTTAACCGTTAGTGTTCACTTCTGAGACATACATAATGCACCCAGCAAAGTTTTTTTATTTATGAAATCAAAGTCGTATAAGAACTCAACGGCAGATATTGAAACCTTTTAACAATAATCCACGTTACACCACTGCTTCCCCCCTTTATTACCTTGTTTCATAGGAAATATTTCCTTATTATATCTCGAAATCTGATGTGTTTCAGCGCGGTTACAACATATAGCATTGAGGGAGAGCAGTGTGTTGCATTTATAGAATCTGTAGGACGTTGTAAATATTTATAGTATCGGTACAGTCTCAACTTATTCAGGACTATTAATGCTTCCCTTAGATCGTCACACTAGTTCTGTACACACATTAAAGAGACAAATTAAAGGCTCAAAGTTGGTCTGTTACTTTCTCAATTACTTCTAATAATACTGGTAAAATCATTACAATATGTATAAGAAACTTATCGCTTCTTTCAATAACACTCAGTTGTTCACGGTCTAAGACAAAGAAACTACTGGCCATTAAAATTGCTACACCACGAAGATGACGTGCTACAGACGCGAAAATTAACCGACAGGAAGAAGATGCTGTGATATGCAAATGATTAGCTTTTCAGAGCATTCACTCAAGGTTGGCGCAGGTGGCGACACCTACAACGTGCTGACATGAGGTAAGTTTCCAACCGATTTCTCATATACAAACTGCAGTTGACCGGCGTTACCTGGTGAAATGTTGTTGTGATGCCTCGTGTAAGGAGGAGAAATGCCTACCATCACGTTTCCAACTTTGATAAAGGTCGGATTGTAGCCTATCGCGATTGCGCTTTATCGTATCGAGACATTGTTGCTTGCGTTGGTCGAGATTCAATGACTGTTAGCAGAATATGGAATCGGTGGGTTCAGGAGGGTGATACGCAACGCCGTGCTGGTTCCCAACGGCCTCGTATCACTAGCAGTCGAGATGACAGGCATCTTATCCGCATGGCTTTAACGGATCGTGCAGCCACGTCTCGATCCCTGAGTCAACAGATGGGGACGTTTGCAAGACAACAACCATCTGCACGAACAGTCCGACGACGTTAGCAGCAGCATGGACTATCAGCTCGGAGACCATGGCTGCGGTTACCCTTGACGCTGCATCACAGACAACAGCGCCTGCGATGGTGTACTCAACGACGATCCTGGGGGTACGAAAGGCAAAACGTCATATTTTCGGATGAATTCAGGTTCTGTTTACAGCATCACGATTGTCGCATCCGTGTTTGGCGACACCGCGGTGAACGCACATTGGAAGCGTGTATTCGTCATCGCCATACTGGCGTATCACCCGGCGTGATGGTATGGGGTGCCATTGGTTACATATCTAGGTCACCTCTTGTTCGCATTGAATGCACTTTGAACAGTGGACGTTACATTTCAGATGTCTTACGACCCGTGGCTCTACCCTTCATTATATCCGTGCGAAACCCTACATTTCAGCAGGATAATGCACGATACAGAAAATGTTCGACTGCTGCCCTGGCCAGCACATTCTCCAGATCTCTCACCAATTGAAAACGTCTGGTCAATGGTTGCCGAGCAACTGGCTCGTCACAATACGCCAGTCACTACTCTTGATGAACTGTGGTATCGTGTTGAAGATGCATGGGCAGCTGTACCTGTACACGCCATCCAAGCTCTGTTTGACTCAAAGCCCAGGCGTATCAAGGCCATTATTACGGCCAGAGGTGGTTGTTCTGGGTACTGATTTCTGAGGATCTACGCATCCAAATTGCGTGAAAATGTAAGCACATGTCAGTTCTAGTATAATATATTTGTCCTATGAATACCCGTTTACATCTGCATTTCTTCTTGGTGTAGCAATTTTAATGGCCAGTAGTGTAGATACGAGTGAGACACTCTGCAATATTTCTCAAGTTGGTCGTATCATATACACGGCTACTTATGTTTACACAGCCATTTTCAAGCGTTTACCTGCAATATCAATAAGAAAGTTGTAATAGGAACAAATTGAAAATCATATTTCTCTTATTGAAAAGTCAAACATTTACGTCAGAAGGCCAGCTGACAATTCAAGAGTGGAAACTGAAAGGGTTCTATTATTTTTTTCACGAAATGCCATTTCAGTGCCGTTGTGGTCCCAGTACTCTGTTGCAAGTCGTAGACTTGATCCAAGTGTCAAACTATGGAAACAATGAAACATGCTTTGGTAGATGGGGCATGCACCTTGTGTTAAGCTGTGCTTCGCCCTGGTGTTCCAGAATTTAATAGATATGAGAACTGGATTTTATTGACTACAGTTCTATTAGTTAAAAACCTAATGCTGTATTTTTGTGTTTCTGTTATCACAAGTAATACCTAATGCCTTAGTATAAATGACACTTAGAACAAAAACTTTCTTTCTATTACTTTGTCGGAAGCAGACATTTTTGAGAACATGACTGGGTACAGAATACAAATTGATTCTTGCAAAGAAGAAAGTAGCAACCGGCCACTTTAAAGAGTGCTGTTTATTTACATACAAAGCACCGTTAGCAGTTTCGAACCGAAAGGGTCATCTTCAAAGTGCCGTTCACGTTTATATTACATTATTTGTTGCTTCCGTTAGTCCTTGGACAAAAACCTAAAAATTAATGTAAAAAATCAGAAATATAATTTAAACGTTAAGAGCCGTCTGCTGATGAACCTATCGGTTCGAAACCGGTAGAAACGCTATTTTGTGTAAATAAATAAACTTATTAGCATAGATTGGTTGCTGTTTTCTTCTTTGCAAGTATCAGCTGTGAGAACTTTCCTATTAGCACTTAGAACTAGTCAGATTCCTGGTATGACGCTTGGATAGTTCTTAATAAATATTACTTTTAGCAGTAATGCGGTGAACAGCACAGTTATATGGTATCAGAATAACTTCTCAGTTATTTGGGTTCAAATAAGTTACGTGCAAACGGATGTACACTGGTTTTTCAGTCTAGTGCCAAATATTAAATTTGTCGTTGACATCGTATTTTATTTCCAGTCTTCAGTTGTAGCTGCGTATTTCGGTACCAGAACTGGCGCCAAAAATTAGAACCAACGGGTGTCCTGAGCTGATATAGTGTGCATTATGGAACATCACATCATCAAGAGTTTGTGTGAAGTTTGGAAGGCAGCAGACGAGGTACTGGCGGAATTAAACCTGTGAGGACGGGTCGTGGGTCGTGGTTGGGTAGCTCAGATGATAGAGCACTTGCCCGCGAAAGGCGAAGGTCCCGAGTTCGAGTCTCGGTCCGGCACACAGTTTTAATCTGCCAGGAAGTTTCATATCAGAGCACACTCAACTGCAGAGTGAAAATTTCATTGTGGAAACATCCCCCAGGCTGTGGCGAAGCCATGTCTCCGTAATATCCTTTCTTCCAGGAGTGCTCGTTCTGCAAGGTCCGCAGAAGAGCTTCTGTGGGGTTTGGAAGGTAGGAGACGAGGTACTGGCGGAATTAAAGCTGTGAGGACGGGTCGTTAGTCGTGCTTGGGTAGGTCAGTTGGTAAGGCACTTGCCCGCGGAAGGCAAAGGTCCCGAGTTCGAGTCTCGGTCCGGCACACAGTTTTAGTTTGCGAGGAAGTTTCATCTCATAACTGCTTACCTTTACAAGAAGCACACATAACCGAAACGAAACAGGAACATAACAGAGCGAACGTAAAATAACGTCAGAATTCACTGTCGAGAAAAAGAGTACTACATCCTCTTATAGGGTTCCACTTCACTCAAGATCTATTGTTGCAACATTGCATACAAGGTGTGATTCAGAAGTTTGAAGACTGATTCATTTCTGCGTTGGGGAGCGCGCACGGACCGGTTCCGCTGGGTGGTGGAAGTAGTTGGGGGTCTCAGGGAACGGACTGATGCTGAGGCAGTTGCCTCCAGAACCCTGGAGAGTGCGCATCGCTTGCAGCGTGACTGCGTGTCATTGACCTCGGTCGTAAAGTGGGAGAGGCGAAAATGGGTAGCACCTGGAGCAGCGTTATGCGATTAAGTTTTGCATGCGACTGAACAAAACCGCCACGGAGACTCTCGGTATGATTCAAGAGGTCTTTAAGGAAGAAGCCATGACCCGTGCAATGGTTTTCATGTGGCACAAACGTTTCAAAGACGACCGCGAGAATGTTGATGACGACTACTGCTCTGGGAGGCCCTCATCAAGCCGAATGGATCAAAATGTCGAGAGAGTGCGGGAACTTTTAAACAATGACCGTCGTCTTAGTACTAGACTAATTGCCGATTGACTGGCGCTCAGTAAGAGTACGGTGTGGAGGATTGTGACGGAGAATTTGATGTTGCGAAAAGGGTGTGATAAACTGGTGCCAAAAGCTTTGTCAGTGGAACAGAAGAAACGGCGCACGGTCGTTTTCGAGGAAACGCTCCAACGGTTGAATGTTGATCCGAACCTTTCGGAGAAAGTAGTTACTGGTGATGAGACCTGGGTCTACAAGTACGATCCTCAGTCAAAGCGTCAAAGCTCAGAATGGCACACTGCTTCCTCTCCGAAGCCCAAGAAAGCTTATGGTAAAGGAGTGATTTACAAGGAGTTTGTTGCTCGTGGACAGACTGTCACAGCTGACTTTTACGCTGGAGTGCTCCGCTGCTTGAGGGATAGAGTTCGCCGCGTCCGCTCGGCGATCAAGGGCGATTAGATTCTCCACCACGACAACGCGCCCGCTCACACGTCGCGCGCCGCTGCCGAAGTTTTGGTCAAGTTCAATGTGACAACACTGCCGCAGCCACCCTACAGCCCCGACTTGGCTCCAAGTGACGATTTCCTCTTCCCCCGAATCAAGACAGGCTAAAAGGGAAGCGATTCAATGGCATAGACGCAATCCAGCAGGCTTCGACGAGAGTCCTTGACAGCATGATGCCCAAGGCCTTCCAGAAGGGCTACGAACAGTGGAAGACGCGCTGGCAGCGTTGTGTTGATGCTAAAGAATCATATTTTGAAGAACTTTAGTCCGTTGTACTTAAATGTCCAATAAATATCTAGTTGTGAGTTATATCTCGTAAGTTTTGAATCACATTCTGTATGAGAAACACGAAATTATTTCATTTACACATAAATAGCTCAAGCGGATCTAAGGTACCAGGTATCAACCCATGTCAAAATACCCATATTAGCAAATTAGCAAGTGGCGACAATGCAGGCGCTGACTCTGACATCCAGTCGATCTTGCAGATGGCCAATACTGTCCTGGGATACGTTCCGCCACGGCTGCTCGACCTCTTCACGTAGTTCAGTAAGAGTTGTTGGTTGGCGAGTCGCACGAGAGTCACTTCTCGTACCATCATACCTCACACGTGCTCGGTTGGAGACAAGTCCTGAGATTGTGCAGGCCAAGTAAGTTGTTGCACGTCTTGTAGAGCACGTTGAGTCTCACGGGCAATGTGTGAGTCTAACAACGTTCTTCACGAGCAGAACGTTGTTTAGCGTCCCCTTCAGAAACACCAAAGGTGGACGAAGTTCATCGCACTTCAGACCATAGGTGCTGGAATGGGGCCAGTGTGTTCAAACGGCTCTCAGCACTATGGGACTTAACATCTGAGCTCATCATTCCCTAGAACTTAGAACTACTTACACCTAACTAACCTAAGGACATCACACACATCCGTGCCCAAGGCAGGATTCAAACCTGCGACCGTAGCGGTCGCGCGGTTCCCGACTTTAGCGCCTAGAACCGCTCGGCTACTCTGGCCGGCTGGGGCCAGTGTGTCTTGGACGAAGGCACTCTAAAAGACAGCTCTCACCAGGTCTACGTCGTACTCGCAGACGATCATCATTTGCGTTCACGCAGAACCTGCTTTCATCGCTGGAGAAAAAAAATGGTTCAAATTGCTCTGAGCACTATGGGACATAACTTCTGAGGTCATCAGTCCCCTAGAACTTAGAACTACTTAAACCTAACCGACCTAAGGACATCACACACATCCATGCCCAAGGCAGGGTTCGAACCTGCGACCGTAGCAGTCGCGCGGTTCCCGACTTTAGCGCCTAGAACCGCTTGGCCACCGCGGCCGACTCATCGCTGGAGACCAAGGGGCGCCATTCCATTTTCCAAGTCATCCTCTGTCGGCAACATTCGAGACCATGCGTTTCGATGCTGCGGCGTGAGCGGAAGACGGGCTGGAGGTTTGTGTGCCTGCAGTCCCACTGCTGATAACCGTTTCACAACAGTTCGTCGTTGCACGTCTGGGCTCACAAGCGCTCTTATTTCTGCTGTGGTTGCTATAAGATCTGCCACTGCTGCACTTAGAATACGAAAACCCTCCCTGGCGTCTGTGCTGCGTGGACATCTAGAACCTCGTCTACGGGTGTGAGAACGTTCAAGTGACCACTGATAACAGTATCGTGGCACAACTGACGCAGCACAGCAACTTGTGAACCACCGCACCACTGGAAGGCCATAATTCGACACCTTTCAAACTCGCTCAGTTGGCTGGAAGAAGCACGAGTGCGTCTCAGTGGCATGGTTGCGTGCTTGCTTCACACATCTGCATCGATCTGACCCTTCTGGCTGTGAGTTTTCCTATTAAAGGGCAGACACAGATGGCGCTCTGGTAGCTACACAACTATGCTATCTCTTAGTGGAAAACATTGAAACCATTACGAGTACATCTACTATTCTCCAGGTGACATATGCCATGACTGGATCAAAATCGATGTCGTCTTTCTAGCTGTACTAATTGTTTTTCTGGCAGTGTGGCTTCCCAGCAGAAAGGTCTCACAGGCATGAAAGCAGCAGTTAATGCAAACGAAATGTCGTTGCTGATTTAGAAAATATCCATTAATTTATGGTGTGAAGTAGCTGGACAAAGAAAAACTCGGGACCAAAAACAGTCCGACGAGCTGCATAATGGCGTATTGGGCCATCTACGAACGTAATAAAACAGCGATATTGCGTGCATGGATTGTACAAGTCCTTGGCAGGTGTCCCGGAGATCATGTACACCAAGGTCAATCACTTCCCGTAAATTACAGGCCGTTTGTTTGTACACATAGAGAGGGCTCCTTGTATAGGGTTCATATCAAGCGACTTTGGTTACCAAGGCATCAGTATGAGTTCGAAATCACACTCCTCAAACCACAGTAACACGATTCTGGCTTTATAGTTGGACAGTTAGTTTGCTGGAGCATTCTATAGCAGTCGGGAAAGACATGAAGCTTGCGGGGATGCAGATGGTCTGTGTTAATGGCCACGTAGTCCACAGCTCTCATTCAGTCTTTGATCAACTACCAAAGGTCCTATGGAAGCCCAGGTGAATGTCCCGTATAGCATAATAACGCTCCCTCCGGCCTGCATCGGTGGCGGCGTGCATGTTAAGAGCCGCCGTTTGCTTGTATTAATACATGTCCTGACACGACCATCAACCCAGTGTTAAAGGGAACGTGAGTCATCCGAACAGCCAACACGTTTCCACTGATGCACAGCTCAATCTCAATGATACCGTTCCCACTGCAATCGCAGCTAACGTGGTCGTTGGTTTTAACATGACGACGCCCAGATGTCGTCTATTGCGGATCTCCACGATGAACGACATGTGCTGAACGACGTGCTCTATACATTTATTCCCGTATCAGTAATGTACGCTGTCATCATACACTATGTGATAAAAGTATCCGGACACCACCAAAAACATGCATTTTTCGTATTAGTTGCATTGTGCTGCCACCTACTGCCAGGTACTCCATATCAGCGACTTCAGTAGTCACTAGACATCGTGAGAGAGCAGAATGGGGCGCTCCGCGAAACTCACGGACTTATAACGTGGTCAGGTCATTGAGTGTCATTTGTGTCATACGTCTATACGCGAGATTTCCACACTCCTAAACATTCCTAGGTCCACTGTTCAAATGGCTCCAAGCACTATGGGACTTAAAATCTGAGGTCATCTATCCGCTAACCTAGACTTCAACTACTTACACCTAACTAACCTAAGGTCATCACACACATCCATGCCCGAGGCAGGATTCGAATCTGCGACTGTAGCAGCAGCGCGGTTCCGGACTGAAGCGCTTAGAACCGCTCGGCCACAGCTGCCGGCATAGGTGCACTGTTTCCGATGTGATAGCGAAGTGGAAACGTGAAGGGACACGTAGAGGCTGACTTCGTCTGTTGACCGACAGAGATCGCCGATATCTGAATAGGCTCGTAATGTGTAACGGGCAGAAATCTATCCATCCCATCACACAGGAACTGCAAACTGCATCAGGGTCCACTGCAAGTACTACGACAGTGAGTCGGGAGGTCAGAAAACTTGGATTTCATGGTCGAGCGGGTACTCGTAAGCCACACATCAGCTCTGAGGGATGAAATAGTGAGGACAGCAGAGGATCAAGTGGGTAAAAAGACGAGGGCTAGTTGAAATCCTTGGGTAACAGAAGAAATATTGAATTTAATGAGGTCATTTAAAGACGCAGTAAATGAAGCAGGCAAAAGGGAATACAAACGTCTCAAAAATGAGATCGACAGGAAGTGCAAAATGGCTAAGCAGGGATGGCTAGAGGACAAATGTAAGGATGTAGAGGCATATATCACTACGGGAAAGACAGATACTGCCTACAGGAAAATTAAAGAGACCTTTGGAGAAAAGAGAGCCACTTGCATGAATATCAAGAGCTCAGATGGAAACTCAGTACTAAGCAAAGAAGGGAAAGCAGAAAGGTGGAAGGAGTATATAGAGGGTCTATACAAGGGCTGTGTACTTGAGGACAATATTATGGAAATGGAAGAGGATGTAGATGAAGATGATATGGGAGATACGGTACTGCGTGAAGAGTTTGACAGAGCAGTGAAAGACCTGAGTCGAAACAAGGCCCCGGGACTAGACAACATTCCATTGGAACTACTGACAACCTTGGGAGAGCCAGTCCTGACAAAACTCTACCATCTGGTGAGCAAGATGTATGAGACAGGCGAAATACCCTCAGACTTCAAGAAGAATATAATAATTCCAATCCCAAAGAAAGCAGGTGTTGACAGATGTGAAAATTACCGAATTATTAGTTTAATAAGTCACAGCTGCAAAATACTAACGCGAATTCTTTACAGACGAATGGAAAAACTGGTAGAAGCGGACCTCGGCGAAGATCAGTTTGGATTCCGCAGAAATGTTGGAACACGTGAGGCAATACTGACACTACGACGTATCTTAGAAAATAGATTAAGGAAAGGCAAATCCACATTTCTAGCATTTGTAGACTTAGAGAAAGCTTTTGACAATGTTGACTGGAATACTCTCTTTCAAATTCTAAAGGTGGCAGGGGTAAAATACAGGGACCGAAAGGCTATTTTCAAATTGTACAGAAGCCAGATGGCAGTTATAAGAGTCGAGGGGCATGAAATGGAAGCAGCGGTTGGGAAGGGAGTGAGACAGGGTTGTAGCCTGTCCCCGATGTTATTCAATCTGTATATTGAGCAAGCAGTAGAGGAAACAAAAGAAAAATTCGGAGTAGGTATTAAAGTCCATGGAGAAGAAATAAAAACTTTGAGGTTCGCCGATAACATTGTAATTCTGTCAGAGACAGCAAAGGACTTGGAAGGGCAGCTGAATGGAATGGACAGTGTCTTGAAAGGAGGATATAAGATGAACATCAACAAAAGCAAAACGAGGATAATGGAATGTAGTCGAATTAAGTCGGGTGATGCTGAGGGAATTAGATTAGGAAATGAGACACTTAAAGTAGTAAAGGAATTTTGCTATTTGGGGAGCAAAATAACTGATGATGGTCGAAGTAGAGAGGATATAAAATGTAGACTGGCAATGGCAAGGAATGCGTTTGTGAAGAAGAGAAATTTGTCAAAATCGAGTATAGATTTAAGTGTCAGGAAGTCGTTTCTGAAAGTATTTGTATGGAGTGTAAATAGTTGGGACAAGAAGAGAATAGAAGCTTTCGAAATGTGGTGCTACAGAAGAATGCTGAAAATTAGATGGGTAGATCACATAACTAATGAGGAGGTATTGAATAGAATTGGGGAGAAGAGGAGTTTCTTTGACAAGAAGAAGGGACCGGTTGGTAGTACATGTTCTGAGGCATCAAGGGATCACAAATTTAGCATTGGAGGGCGGTGTGGCGGGTAAAAATCGTAGAGGGAGACCAAGAGATGAATACACTAAGCAGATTCAGAAGGATGTAGGTTGCAGTAAGTACTGGGAGATGAAGAAGCTTGCACAGGATAGAGTAGCATGGAGAGCTGCATCAAACTAGTCTCAGGACTGAAGACAACAACAACAACATTGTCGCTAGAATGATGCCCTTTCGTGTTTTCTCCGCTTATATACTTTCTTTACCGTGACACTTGCGGGCAAGATGACCACTCGGCTTTCAATGGCCATGACGTCTCACGTGGTCCAGCCACATTAATGTGACCACTGCCTGTCTTCGACGTCAACACGCAATAACCATTCACAGACGGCAATTCGTGTTGTGCTGGGGGGGGGGGGGGGGGGGGTGCAGAACAGGCGTTGTCGGTATACAGAAATGGAGCGATTTATATGACATGCAAAAGGACATGATTATTGGCTTTCGGGCCAAGAGTGGAAACATTTCCCAGGAGTCTAAGTTTGCAAACTGTTCGCGTACCGCTGTGGTTAACGTATACTGACCTCCCAACTCAGACACATACCCGGCTCATACAATAATAAATAGTGTTAACTTCAATTTACCCTCGGTATGTTGGGCAAAATACGTGTTTAATTCCGGAAGTACGCTTAAATGATCGTTCGAATGTGTTCTAAACGCATTTTCTAAATATTTATTTCGAGCAGTTAGTTCATAGGCCCACGCAAATAGTAAATGGTTGTGAAAGTAGACTTCACCTCTTAGCAAACAAATAATCCTGAACTAATAGCAAGCCCCAAAACGGATACAGGAATAAGTGAACGCATGGTTGTCGTAGCGAGACTGAATATTGTAACTCCCAAATTCTCCAAAACTAAACGAAAAATACACCTGTTCAGGAAAGCAGATAAAAATTCACTTGACGCCTTCCTGAGAGAGAATCTCCACTCCTTCCAAATTAACAATGTAAGTGTAGACCAGATGTGTCTCTAATTCAAAGAAATAGTGTCGGCAGCAATTGAGAGATTTATACCAAAAAAATTAACAGACGACGGAGCTGATGCGCGTTGGTACACAAAACGGGTCAGAACACTGTTGCAGAAGCAGCGAAACAAACATGCCAAATTTAAATGAACGCAAAATCTCCAAAATTGGCGATGTTTTACAGAAGCTCGAAATTTAGCGCCGACTTCAGTGCGAAATGCCTATAATAGTTTGCACAACGAAACTTTGTCTGGAAACCTGGCAGAAAATCCAAACAGATTCTGGTCGTATGTGAAGTATGTTAGCGGCAAGAAACAATCAATGCCTTCTCTGCGCGATAGCAATTGAGATACTATCGATGACAGTGCTACTAAAGCACCGTTACTAAACACAGCCTTCCGAAATTTGTTCACCAAAGAATACGAAGTAAATATTCCAGAATTCGAATCAACAACAGCTGCCAAAATATATAACTTAGAAGCAAATATTCTCGGAGTAGTGAAGCAAATTAAATCACTTAATAAAAGCAAATCTTCCGGTCCCGACTGTATACCAGTTAGGTTCGTTAAAGAGGCAATAGCTGCCTGCGTATATAACAATCATATACAACCGCTCGCTCGACGAAAGATCCGTACGTAAAGACTGGAAAGTTGCACTGCTGACACCAATGTTCAAGGTAGGCAGTACGAATAATCAACTACATTACAGGCACATATCGTTAACGTCGATATACAGCGGGATTCTGGAACATATATTGTGTTCGAACATTATGAATTACCTCGAAGAAAACAGTCTATTGACGCACAGTCAACAAGGGTTTAGAAAACATCGTTTTTGTGAAACACAACCAGCTCTTTATTCGTATGAAGTGTTGAGTGCCATTGAAAAGGGATTTCAGATCGATTCCCTATTTCTGGATTTCCAGAAGGCTTTTGACACTGTACCACACAAGCGGCTTTTAGTGAAATTGCGTGCTTATGGAATATCGTCTCAGTTATGTGACTGGATTCGTGATTTCCTGTCAGAGAGGTCACAGTTGATAGTAGTTGATGGAAAGCCATCGAGTAAAACAGAAGTGATTTTTGACGTTCCTCAGGGCAGTGTTATAGGCCCTCTGCTGTACCTTACCCATGTAGACTACCTGGGAGATAATATGACCAGCCTTCTTAGATTGTTTGCAAATGATGCTGTGGTTTATCGTCTAGTAAAGTCATCAGAAGATCGAAATAAATTCCAAAACGATTTAGAAAAGATATCTGTATGGTACGAAAATTGGCAATTGACCCTAAATAATGAGAAGTGTGAGATTATCCACATGAATGCTAAAAGGAATCCGTTAAACTTCGTCTACAGGATAAATCAGTCAAAGCTAAGGGTCATAATTCAACTAAATACATAGGAATTACAATTACGAACAACCTAAATTGGAAAGAACACATAGGAAATGTGCGGAAGCTGAACTGAAGGCTGCACTTTATTGGCAGGCCATTTAGAAGATGCAACAGGTCTACTAAAGAGACTGCCTACACTGCGCTCGTCCGTCCTCTTTCGGAGTATTGCTGCACGATGTGGGATCTTTACCAGATGGGATCAATGGAGTACATCGAGAAAGTTCAAAGAAGAGCAGCACGTTCTGTATTATAGCGAAATAGGGGAGAGAGTGTCTCTAAAATGATACGGGATTTGTGGTGGACATAATTGAAATACAGCCGTTTCTCGTTGCGGCGGAATTTTCTCACGAAATTTTAGTCACCAACTTTCTCCTACGAATGAGAAAATATTTTGGTGACGCCGACCTGCATAGGCAGCAACGATCATGTAACTAAATAATGGAAATCAGAGATAGCATGGAAAGTTAGAGGTGTTCTTTTTTTCCGCACGCTGTTCGAGATTGGAATAACATAGAATTATTGTGAAAGTGGTTCGATGAACCCTCTGCCAGGCACCTAAGTGTGATTTGCAGAGTATCCATATAGATGTAGAGGCAGGTACATAGTGCATGACAAAACGGTGCCATCCAAAACTGGCACAGAGGGAACTGTGGTGCACCACGGACAATACATGACGGTGTCTGTTCTTTCGGACATGTCCGAAAGAACAGACACCATATCCATATAAATATATATAATTCTGGCATTACCGGCCATGATCTTCCTCTTCTGTGCGGATGCATACATATTACCCGAACTCTTACGGGACTTGGTAAGAAAGTCTCCCACGAGTAATGAGTGTGTTTGGTAGGGACACACAATGTAGTGTGTGGACATATAAGGTGAGAATGTGGGTCTCACGGGACGCGTGCGTGAGATAGTCCCTGCAGTCGCACAATCATCTGTGCCCTCAGTGGCTCAGAAGGGTAAAGCGTCTGCCATGTAATAAGGAGATTCCGGTTCCGAGTCCCGGTCGGGGCACACATTTTCACCTGTCCCCGTTGATATACCGGGTGATCAAAAAGTCAGTATAAATTTGAAAACTTAATAAACCACGGAATAATGTAGATAGAGAGGTAAAAACTGACACGCATGCTTGGAATGACGTGGGGTTATATAAGAATTTAAAAAAAGTATTGCTAGACGCGTGAAAGATCTCTTGCGCGCGTCGTTTGGTGATGATCGTGTGCTCAGCCGCCACTTTCTTCATGCTTAGCCTCCTAAGTCCCCAGACCTCAGTCCGTGCGATTATTGGCTTTGGGATTACCCGAAGTCGCAAGTGTATCGTGATCGACCGACATCTCTAGGGATGCTGAAAGGCAACATCCGACGCCAATGCCTCACCCTAAATCCGGACATGCTTTACAGTGCTGTTCACAACATTATTCCTGGACTATAGCTATTGTTGAGGAATGATGGTGGACATATTGACCATTTCCTGTAAAGAACGTCATCTTTGCTTTGTCTTACTTTGTTATGCTAATTATTGCTATTCTGATCAGATGAAGCGCACATTTGTCGGACATTTTGAGAACTTCTGTATTTTGTTGGTTCTAGTAAAATCCCATGTCATTCCAAGCACGTGTGTCAATTTGTACCTCTCTATCTACATTATTCCGTGATTTATTCAGTTTACAAATTTATACTGACTTTTTGATCACCCGGTATATCAACTCCCGTCACAAGCGCAAGGTATTAATATATAATTCTAATTTCATACATGACACGGGTGAACGACAGCTGCGGAGACGTGTACGGGCGAACAGATGTGCAACTGTCGAGCAACTGACCGCCCGGATAAACCAACGTGTCCTCAGCGACCGTTGAACGAAGACTGTTGCGTAGCAGACCCCTGGTTCATACACCCATGATGACTGCCGTTTCTCGGTGGCGAAGTCCGGAATTTGCGAGGTAATACCGCAAATGTACGTCCATTGAGTGGCGACAGGCGTCGTTTCCAGATGTATCACGTTTCATACTCCGTCGGACAGATGGCCGTTGGTGTCTAAGGCGCGAAATGTCTGAAAGCAAATGCCATGCAACAATGTTGTGGTCTGGGAAATGTGTTCGTGACATTCGCTGGGTGATCTAGTCATTCTGGAAGACACAATGGATCAACACAAGTATGCATTCATCCTTGGGGACCATATCCACCCCCACATTCAGCACTATGGTATCTACAAGAAGGACATCGTAACGTATGTGCTTGCTTCGGAGAGTACCAGGGTGTTAAACATACTCCTCTGGCCATAAGCTCCCCGGATTTAAACCCAGTCGAGAATTTGTGGGACCACCCCGATCTGGCTGTTCACGCCATGGATCCTCAACCTCAAATTTCGCACAGCTGGCCTTGGCACTGGAATAAGCATGGCTCGACATCCCAGTCTGTACCTTTCAGAACTGTTGTAATTTCCTGGTGGATTGTAATGACACTGTAATATTTGCCTTGTATATGCCGAACGAATAAATAAAATAAGAACCTCAATGACTCTTTTCCTACTGTTTCTTTTCTTCTGCTTGTGCCTTTGTTCCCGCGGATACGCAGGGTCGGCATCCTTAATCAGATGTGGCAATGTTAGTTGAAGGGGTGGCCGGATGCCCTTCCTGCTGCCACCCTGTACTCCCCGGGAAGGAATTAGTGTACCACAACTGCCTGCGACTAGTCTAATCCCTGGAATAATGCGAAAGTGTTCAGATGTCTGCGAGCCGTGTAACTGAGGCGGGACGTGGGGACCAGCCTGGTATTCACCTAGGGGGTGTGTGGAAAACCGCCTAAAAACCACATCCAGGCTGGCCGGCACACCGGCCCTCGTCATAATCTGCCCAGCGCATTCGATCCGGGACTGGCGCGCCTACCCGAGTCCAGGAAGCAGCGCCTTGGCGCTCTCGGCTAACCTGGCGGGAATTCTTTTCTTACTGTCTGCACTACAAAATTTGTTTATTCAGGATTTCCACATTGGCCACATTATTTTTGGAAATGTGTGGTAAGATATTATGGGACCAAACAGCTGAGGTCATCGGCCCCTAAGCTTACACACTACTTAATCTAACTTAATCGATCTTACGCTACGGACAACACGCACACCTATGCCCGATGGACGACTCGAAACTCCGGCGGGAGGAGCCTTGTGGACCGTGACAGGACACCTCACACCGCGCAGCTACCCAGCGCGGACATTAATCACTGTACAATGTACACTACTGGCCATTAAAATTGCTACACCAAGAAGAAATGCAGGTAATAAATGGGTATTCATTGGACAAATATATTATACTAGAATTAACATGTGATTACATTTTCACGCAATTTGGGTGCATAGATCCTGAGAAATCAGTACCCAGAATAACCACTTCTGGCCGTAACAACGGACCACCTCTGGGCGTAACAACGGCCTTGATACGCCTGGGCGTTCAGTCAAACAGAGCTTGGATGGTGTGTACAGGTACAGCTGCCCATGCAGGTTCAACACGATACCACAGTTCATCAAGAGTAGTGACTGGCGCATTGTGACGAGCCAGTTGCTCGGCCACCATCGACCAGACGTTTTCAGTTGGTGAGAGATCTGGAGAATGTGATGGCCAAGGCAGCAGCCGAACATTTTCTGTATCCAGAAAGACCCGTACAGGACCTGCAACGGGCGGTCGTGCATTATCCAGCTGAAATGTTGGGTTTCGCAGGGATCGAATTAAGGGTAGAGTCACGGGTCATAACACATCTGAAATGTAACGTCCACTTTTCAAAGTGCCGTCAATGCGAACAAGAGGTGACCGAGACGTGTAAGCAATGGCACCGCATATCATCACGCCGGGAAATACGCCATTATGGCGATGACCAATACACGCTTCCAATGTGCGTCCGCCGCGATGTCGCCAAACACGGATGCGACCATCATGATGCTGTAAACAGAACCTGGATTCATCCAAAAAAATGACGTTTTGCCATTAGTGCACCCAGGTTCGTCGTTGAGTACACCATCGCAGGGGCTCCTATCTGTGCTGCAGCGTCAAGGGTAACCGCAGCCATGGTCTCCGAGATGATACTCCATGCTGCTGCAAACGTAGTCGAACTGTTCGTGCAGATGATTGTTGTCTTGCAAACGTCCCCATGTGTTGACTCAGGGATCGAGACGTGGCTGCATGATCCGTTACAGCCACGCGGATAAGATGCCTGCCATCTCGACTGGTAGTGATACGAGGCCGTTGGGATCCAGCACGGTATTCTGTGTTACCCTCCTGAACCCACCGATTCCATATTCTGCTAACAGTCATTGGATCACGACCAACGCGAGCAGCAATGTCGCGATACGATAAACCGCAATCGCGACAGGCTACAATCCGACCTTTATCAAAGTCGGAAACGTGATGGTACGCATTTATCCTCCTTACACGGGGCATCACAACAACGTTTCACCAGGCAACGCCGGTCAAATGCTGTTTGTGTATGCGAAATCGGTTGGAAACTTTCCTCATGTCAGCACGTTGTAGGTGTCGCCACCGGCGCCAACCTTGTGTGAATGCTCTGAAAAGCTAATCTTCTTCCTGTCGGTTAAACTTCGCGTCTGTAGCACGTCATCTTCGTGGTGTAGATATTTTAATGGCCAGTAGTGTAGTTCATCAGTGCATAAAGCGAGCGACCCGCCGACATAGCGGAGTGTGTTAATATGCCTCTACTGCAATTAGCGGAGGCGTGCAGGCTTCACATCGAACCTGTCTGGTGGATGAAGTATGGGGTGGTAGAGCTGGTTGGCCTTGATGTGTTTTTCAGATGGTTTCCTACATCCAAGTAGATGAATACTGGGCTGCTACTCACATCCTTCCTCAGATACACGTTACGCAAACATTCACAAAATGGTCTCACACATGAACGTGTGACTTACTCTTGCTGCAGATGGAGGGGGTACATTAATTCTCTCCTGGGTGCTGGTGGTATCATCAGGAAGGGCACCCAACCACTGGCTGTTACCAACAACGGCTCAACCAATTTGAAAATGCCGGCACCATAGCACGTGGCACAAAGCAGGGAAGAAGAAGAAGATCAGTGTACATAGTGTCAAATCCGACTCTTAACTTCTGCTTTTTACGATTTACCTAAACGATCTGGTTGATGGTATTGACAGCGGCATTAGACTGTTTGCTGATGATGCTGTAGTCTACAGAAAAGTAGTATCACACGATAGTTGTGAACAAATCAATGAGGATTTGCAGAAAAAAAATGCGTGGTGTAATGACTGGCAGTTATCTCTCAGTATTAGTCAGTGTAACCTACTGCGTATAACAAGGCGAAAATCCCCATTAATGTACGAGTACAAAATAAATGCCCAGACTTTGGAAGCGGTAACATCCGTCAAGTATTAGGGTGTGGCTATTGGAAATGATCTCAAATGGAATGATCAGATTACAGAAGTAACGGGCAAGGCGAACTCTAGATTGTGGTTTATTGGTGGAATCCTGAAGCGATGCAGTCCTTTAACAAAAGAAATTGCTTACAATATGTTAGTTCGTCCGGTCTTCGAGTATTGTTCGCCTGTAAGGGGCCCTCACCAGTTCGGTCTGATTCCAGAGATTGAGAAGGTCCAAGGAAGAGCGGCAAGATTCATGACTGGTACATTTAGCCATATGCGAGAGCGTTACAAATCTCATAGAGAGTTTGAAGTGGGACACACTTGTACATAGACGACGCGCTAAGCAGAAGGGGCTGCTCACTAAATGCCGAAATCCGATCTTCGCCAAGGATGTGGAGCATATATTATAACCACCAACTTTCAAATCGCGTAATGATCATCATTCAAATATAAGGGAAATAAGAGCTCGTACGGAGGCGTTCAGACAGTCGTTTTTCCCTCGCGCGATCCGCGAGTGGAACAGAGGGGGGGAAATATGACTTTGGCGCGAATTGTACCCTCCGCCACACACCGCTTGGTGGCTAGCGCAGTATGTATATAGATGTAGATGTAAGACTGTCGTAGTAAAGTTATCATTTACTGCTTTTTTTCATCCTAAACAAAAAATAATCTATGAATGAATGATGGAAAAACTCTGAAACAAAATTATATGTACCTTCCAACGGAGAAATTCTTGTTGGTTTTCTTTATTCTGCATTCTTAGATTTTCTCAAATATCTCTTGTAATGTTTGCAAAGGTACATCGTGAGGGCTTGGCACAGTCGGGATAATCTCTGAATATGCTATCAGAAGCCACCCTAACAGAGTTCGGCTAGATACGCCATAAAGGAACACCGTATCTGGTTCTTCGACCGTGGTGCGAATTTTTGGAGAGTGGATAGGTTCAGCAGCAAGTTGTCGGATAACTACAGTTGGGTTTCAAGCGCACCAGTATACACACGAAATCCACCTGATGTACGAGTTCACTTATGCTAAGTCTGTATTACACGACACCTCTATCGACCGAGGTCTGCATTAGCACCCTAAGCGTACAAGGCTGGAATAGACCTATTACACAACACATCTAACGTGTAGGTCTGCACCACGACCCCAGTGATATGTATTCTGAACTACAGACTTGTCTACATCGTTGAGCGTAAAGTTGATATTTTTGTAAAGCTGCTTTTTACTCATACTGAAACGTCCGAGAGGTCTTCTCAGCCTTGCTTCACGTTTTCCCCATCGCCACGCCACGCTGTGTGAGCACGGGGAAGGGTAGAGGGGAGAACTGCGAACTCGCCGCATTTAAATGACACTGCATACTATAGAAATTCTTGCAATCCATCTGTGGCATGAATCAGCAAACCAGTATTTTTAATAGTATTAGTTGAAAACAGTCTTGGTGGCAATTTTAGTTTATTTATTTATCAACTACGCGTTTCACCTTAGGCATCTTCAGGCTGATCTTAATTTCGTATTTCTTGAGACGATCCTTTAGACAGTGTAGGCAATGGGCATCGTCGAGTACATCAGGCCAACATCGCCTTCGTTAAAGTCAGTAAATACTTTCTAGATGGACGTGAGTGGCTCCAAGACCTGCATAAGGCGTACACGTTCACAGGATCGTGTGCGCGTTATGCAGGTCTTGAAGCCACTCACGTCCACCTGCATTGCTGGCTTAACTACGCTTCGTCCTCCTTTGTTTGGGAGGGAAGAAAGTAAATACTCGAATCCGGGACCTTTGCTTTTCGCGGGCAAGTGCTCTACCATCTGAGCTACCCAAGCACGACTCGCGCCCCGTCCTCACAGCTTTACTTCCGCCAGTACCTCGTCTCCTACCTTCCAAACTTCACAGAAGCTCTCCTGTGAACCTTGCAGAACTAGCACTCGTGGAAGAAAGGATATTGCGGAGACATGGCTTAGCCACACACAGTTTTAATCTGCCAGGAAGTTTCATGTCAGCGCACATTCCTCTGCAGAGTGAAAATCTCATTCTGGAATGTGTACTGACTAATCATTTACGTAGTATCATGTTTTTTCATGCACTAGTGTTGTTCACTTCAGTTCACGTGTAGCTCATTATGAAATATGAAGAAGTGTCAGCCATCGTAGACTTATCTTTCTCGAATACCTGGAAAAGTCGTTATTTAAGCTTTCATGTGACATGGTAAAAATTAATTGGTTTTTGTAAAATCGTATGATTAAATGTTTATTTGTATTCTGCAGTGAATAGGTGCTGGTAAATGTCACGAACATATAATGCGACAATGCATATTTTCATTTTTCATTTGTCGTATGACCTTTGTATAAATATCCTTATAACTAAATTGTTTACTCGAGGTGCGGCCTGTTTCTTTATTTGGTGCCCGCTACTCTCGGCGTAATTCTCTTCTTCTGCTCCGTGACGATGCACTGGTCGCTGAAAGAAAAATCCTTAAAACTTAAAACTAATTGGTTTACGTAGCTCGGTGGATACTGATACATTTGGTCATTACTCCACAGATATTTCCATACTTTGTTTAAATTCATAGACATTCGTTTATTATGTTACCCATTATGATCATCTACCCTACAAAGAAAATTGTTTGACATTTCTTACGGTATTTTGTCGTTTCTCCTTAGCTTACACGTCTCGTACATTTTTTCATAATGTTTCCTTTTGCTTGTAAATATGTTGTATGTAGCATACTATTCAATTAAGTTGCTGTGTACATATGTCAATAGGTTCCTTAGTTCTTAGATAGTAGATGCAATTGCTTACAATTTCCGTTTACTTTGTATTTAAGTTAGGTAGATGTACATGTCGCATTCCTATTTGGTTGCGCCTTCTGCCAGTCTGCCCCGCATGTGCACAGGTCAATGTCTCCCCTCCTGCTACTGACGTCAACTCGTATTGTTGAGCGCCGACAGCTGAGCCATAAGCTAATTTTGTTTATACTTTCGCTTCGCATGAAGCGGTGTATTACTTCGCATTGTTGTTGATTTTATGTTTACGTGTGCAAATCAAGAAAACCACTTATGCCAATATACATTACTTTATCTTAAAATACACTCCAGAAGAAAAATTACTCCTAGAGTTTGTACACAATTATCTTGTGATAGAAAGTAAAAAATGATACCTAGCTTCATCATTCAATAAAAGCTGTTATATCTTTGTGAGGGTGGGGACACTTGTCTCTCCCTGTTTTCTCATAGGTTAATCTGTACGTCCCAGGGTATGGTATTTTGGAAATTATATATGGTCCAGAATAGAGTAATCACCACTTCTTATTCAGTTTGCCAGATTTTGTCGATTCAGGGTGCGTCCGTAACAGGACTTGCTGCCCTTCAAAAAACTGTGTAACACATTTCAGTTTCTTATTATAAATTTTCTTTCTTTACTCGACCCTGTTTTCTAGTGTAACCATGGTTCATTTGGTTTTCTCTTGTAGTGTCCTTTCTGTCGTGGGTACTTACGGTATGGGCGACTCCCACTCATTTGTTTGTTTTGTCTGGAACATCGATTCATTAGGTGTGAAACCTGTTGAAGAATGTGGAAGGTTATTGACAACTTGCATGAAAGAAGTTACTCGCCTTCTCAAATTTGGAAAATAAGAAATGGTTCAAATGGCTCTGAGCACTATGGGACAACATCTGAGGTCATCACTCCCCTGGAATTAGAACTACTTAAACCTAATGACATCACACACATCATGCCCGAGCCAGGATTCGAACCTGCGACCGTAGCAGCCGCTCGCGGTTCCGGACTGAAACTCCTAGAACCGCTCGACCACAGCGGCCGACGACAGAAAATAACAAAATGTTGCAATTTTACAGTACATTTGCCTACTCCATAATGTCCCCACACTTGATGTGTGTGTGTCACGAATTCGTTCATATAATCATCAGGAATACACACAAACCATTGATCAGATATTTCATGTATCCTATGAAACAAAACGCCCAGGTACTCCTGATAGCATTTACTTATCTTTCCACTTCAACCCTGCTTAAGGTTTTGCGTGACTTTACTCCATCTGCGATTTTGCTATTGTATAGTTTTCATTTGCTTACAAAACTTATGGTAATCAGACTGTTGTGTTGTACCTTGCATTAATAACGGTTTGATTTCTGCCTCTTCCTTCATTAATTCACTAAATTCCTCTAAACCTTGTGTTAACCCAGGCAAGGCATCTGCAATAACATTCTGACTTCATTTAATATAAATGATCACGAAATTGAATTCTTGTAAATATAGACACCACCTAGCTGACCTATGGCGTGGCAACAGTTTACATGTTAAAAGAAATGACAGTTACTGATGGTCACAGTGAACTTTGGTATTTTTATCCCACAAAAAAATATTCAAACTTTTTAAATGCCCATATTACAGCTAAACTTTCCAATTCTGACACAGAGTAAGATCTCTCTGCCTCTGATAATCTGCGACTAGCAAAACTGATGACCTTGGGTACTTCTTTATCTTCTTCGCGCATCTGGAACAAGCATGCCCCCAGCTCCTGAGATGAGGCATCGGTGCATAGACAAAAATCCTTGGACATGTCAGGGTGGCCAAGAATGTTTGCATTGACTAATGCCTGCCTTAATGTTATCAAATTCCTCGTGACACTTATCTTCCCATAACCAAAGCCTATTTTTTCATAACAAGTTGAGTAATGCATCACTGCTCGTCAGTTGTTGTGGTACGAATTTACGAAAAAGGATGCTAGTCCTAAAAAAGCTTGTAGTATTTTATTCCATGGAGCTGGACAATTGTGTATAGCATCAACTTCTTTTGGATCAGGTAATATACGTTGTTCTGATACATCATGTCCTAAAAATTTGACTTCTTCCTTACCAAAACTAGACTTTTTTAATTGGCTGTTACTCCATAATCTGCAAATTGTTGAAGTACCTGTTCAATCAGCCTGATATGTTCTAATGAACTGGATGTGGCAATTAGTATGTCATTCATATAACTGGTGACTTTGCTAAACAATTCTGGTCCTAAAACCTTGTCCAGTACAGATATAAACACACCTGCACTAATGTTCAGTCTAAAAGGTAGAACACGGAATTCGTTGACTTCTGCCACCACAAACAAACGCTGTATATTCTCAGCTTTCTTCATGGAGATTTATTTGCCAGTAGGACGCCTTGAGATCGAGTATACTGAAACATTTTGTATTGTAGAGCTTTAGAAGCTGTTTATCCAAGTTGTCTGGTCTTATGCATACTGGTACTAAAATCTTGTTGATACCTCTGGCATCAAGAACTGATCTTACACACACGTCTGGTTTAGGTACTGGTAATATAGGACTACAGTAGTGTGAAACTGAAGGTTGTATAATTCCCCATTTAATCATATGATTGATCTCTCCCCTTACTGTCCCTCTTTTGCCCACGGAATAGGATGTGACATTACACAAAATGTTTCATGTGGATAGACTTCAAATTAATATTCCTAGTCTTTGATTACTCCTGGCTCCTTACTGAAAACATTTGTATACTTAAATAACATGTTAGAAAGTTCTTGTCATTGCATATCTTTTAGTATCTGTGATTCACTTAGTTTCTGCTCTACCAATTCACAACTAACCTCTCAGTGTTTGCTTCTTGGTCAATATCAAATTTATTTGTGAAATTTACAGTTGGAAAGGGATATTGTACTATTATATTTGACTCTGATTAGTTTTTTTTACTTTCATCAGGTTTTTTGACTACATCAATAGAAAAAATCTGATCCTTTACATAAAAGTGGCGTTTAATATTACCTATGTCAATCTGTGTTTTGTATGTTGTAAATGTGTCCAAGCCAATAAGACAATTAACTATAAGTTTGTCAGTTATAAGAAAATTGCACTTCACTGTAAAATGTCCAGTTTTTAATGGAATAAGTGCCTGATGTTTAACCAATTTAGACTGAGTGTAGCAGTTTACACCTTGCAATTTTGGTCAGGGAGTGTTGGGAATTTGCCTCTCTTCTTTAGTCCACAGAAAAATGCATTTGACATTAGGTTGGTAGTTGAACCAGTATCTAAAATTAACTGTGTGTCAATACTAAACATTTTCACCTTAATGATTGGTTGTATTTGTTCTTACTGGATATTATTTGTTACGTATAACTCATGCTGATACAGATCATCCTTGACGTCACCTCGCTTGTCAAACCTTATGAAACATATTTGTAGTTGCTTTGCCCCCACTCCCAGTGAGGTCAATAGCCTGGGGCTTAACTACGACCGGTTGGTGTTTTCCGACGGCGTAGTGTGACTTAATACATTAGCTAGAGTAATTTCAGTTAGTTGCACAGTGTGGATACTTCGCCAGTTTGTGTCGTTGTCTGCTGTGCCGTTCTTTTACTGCCCACAGGTCGTCTGTGGTACAATGTAAGGCATAGCATTGTTTCCGTGCGTCGGCCCCTGCTGCGGCTGACTGTTTCTGTTCACGTACGGCATAGGGCCTAGTGATGGTGGATTGTGATTCACTCGTGCGTTAGAATTATTCCTGTTTTGAAAATTTCTTTTAATTTTTTTATTTTTTCCGTTCTCGTTACCTCTGACTATGTAATTTTGCTGTTGCGTATACCATCCTTGCTGTGTGTTTAGGTCACGATTTACTGACTTATTTACATAACTGGGTTGTTGTTGTTGTTGTGCCTGATTTGCTGTTGCTCTATTGGGTACGGGTCTTTCCTCAAAGATTAAGTCGATAGAATCAAGCACTGACAGAAAGTATTCAGTGTCGTGCTCTGGCGTTGTGATTAATTTTTCTCCAACGTGCGATGGAAAACGACTTTTCAGAAATTTTAACACGTCTACCTGTGATATTGGGTTCGTCCAGTAGCGTGTCTTGTTCAGCTATTTTTCAAAGTATCCATGTAGGCTACCGTATTTGTCATTGAAGGGTGCGGGGTTGAAAACTTCGCGTCTGAGTCTTTCTTGCACTGCCTCATACCAGTATTTGCCGAGGAAAGCTCGTTCAAATTGGATATAAGTGCTGCAAAGTTCGGCCACTTCAGTTGCCCATAAGAAAACGTCACCTTGCGTATATCCCACTACACAGCTGATTTTCTGTGCTTCAGTCTAGTTGCGTGGAAATACATGACGAAAAGCATTGATAAATACTACTGGATTCATTCTTTTACCTTCGTTAGTCAGTGTAGGAACCTGTCGATGTCTCAGAAAACCATCTGCATAAACAGTTGACAGACACGTGGCATTTTCGGTCGTATTTATGTTGTTGTTGTAGTTACTTTTAATTCCGGTTGGTGATTGCTCTGGTGTTGGAGTTGCGGGTATGTTTCCATTCTGCACTCTACAGTTGTCAGTGGTACCTGCTATGGGACTCGTGACAACTTTTGGATAAATACCAATAGGTCGCGGTTTGTTCGCTGCAGCCTGTGTATTATTTACGTGCATGTTTCGAGATCCGGTAACATTTTCTTCCAAAAGATAGCGAGTCCGATTTTCAGCGGCTTATAGGTTAATGTTTACCTTGTCCACTATTTCATTTACTTCTTTCTGAATAGCCTTTTCTACAAAATCTGTGTAGAACTTACAATCTCTTACTAACGTCACTGCAATAGTATTATCATTATCTAACGTATCTGCTTCAGCTTGAGTAATGATATCATTCAGATTTTCATTGATCTTCTCTCTCACCTTCTTAGCACATTCTGAGTGCACTTCTGATGTTGCTACCCTTAAAGTAAGCTCTTCTACTGCTATAGGTACACCTTCATAGCCTTTTTTAGTTTATTAACGACAGTGGTTACCTTTTTACTATCGAACACGACTGGTTTTGTCTGACTTCAGTATTTGTGTTTGGGTCTGTGATTTTCTTTATCTATTGCTCTTCTAGATCATGATGGTCGTTAAAAGAATCTACCTTCTGTTTAATTCTGTAATGTTATTGTTAACATCAGAAAGTACTTCATGATTTACTCGTTTTTTCATCTCATTCAATTTTTCGTCGATTTCAGTGCGAAAATTTTTGGGCTGTCACTGAATTTCTGTGAGACCGTTTTTTGCAAATCCTGTTCTTGCTTCTTTGTATTCAGATCTTGTGTAACAGCGTTTTGTTGCTGTTTTACTGTGTTCATATATTATGTCACGGTGTTCAGATTCTGTGTCAAATTGTCAATTTTGGTATTCATATCTTGTTTCATATCACTGCAATTGGTGTTCATATTATCTAATTTTGTGTTCATGTTAGATAACAGCAGTGTGTCAGTTGTACTACTGTTGTTGCTATCCGCTGTACTTTCCAAGTTAATGTTCTGAGTCTCCTGAACAACAATAATTTCATTTCAGCCACTGCTTACGGAAATACAATTTTTAATTACACTGTTAAAAGTTTGTGCGCCTTCTTGTACGTTATCCTAAATAATTTTAATTATACATAACCATTATGTTCTTTTAGTTCAGTAGACTCAGGATGTATATTTTATTACTCCCTGAAAATTTTAATACTCTGCTCGAAGTGGTTTCTGAGATTTAGGTAAAAATGCAACAGAAAATGTAAATTGACAAGAACGGCTTCTAAAGTTTCAAAAGACTAACTTAATTTTTTTATTTTTAGTCTCTCAGAAGCACCCTGCACCATACTGTATATAATCCTCTTGATCTATCTCCAAGTTTTTTCTTCTTTTCTTCTTTCTGGATTCCTTACTGGCCAACTGTGCTCCATACTCTGCTTTATCAGTGCGAACTTTGTCCATCCGTTCAAGGTCTCTGATGCAGTTTGCTCCAGGATTAATTCCCATATGCTGTAGCACTTTCACCCTACCATTGTTGCCATCATTAAAAGCAATAACAGCATCACTGACCTTCCACTTCAGTGTCTTCACTCCAACAAAAACATTTTTTGGTAAGCGAGTCCATATAAGATCATAGGACTCTTTGGAATTTTAAGTCTCACCATGCAGACACTTCTTTAGTAATTCAGGATTTGCCAGGTCTCTGTAAATAGGTTTTATGACATTCATGACTGCTGATGGTATGGAAAGTTTATGGCTGTACGAACTGTTTGAGTACTGGGCATTGTGGTAATTGCAGCATGAATCAGATCCAGGAGGGCAAAGGTGGTGCGCTGGTTTTTCATCAGTTGACAGCCTGTGGAAGAAGGTAGCCCATACTGCCTGCTTCGTTTTCAACAAATCCTCAGTATTATTGCTAATGGCCGTCCTATAATACTGCTGTAGTTCATCAATGCTTTTGTCTGTCAGCCTGCCTCTTAGGGTTTTACCATCAGAAAGATTCTTGTCTCTCGAACTTTGTTTCAATTTCCTCAACCTGATGCCCATCCGCTTCTGGACATGACCAACACATTCCAGTTTGTAACACAGTAATCCACAGCCCTCTGTATAAAAAATTACTTATTTTACTAGATCTTGAAGTAATGCTCGTAAAAATTTTAACATTTTCAATTGATGTAGATTATATTTAAAAAATAAAGTGCTTCACATGTGAGTTTATACATGATATGTATTTTATTTTATAGTGAGATAAAAATCCGAAAATGTGAAAAACGTTTTTTTCCCGTTCACACTGCCCTTAAATGAAGTTGCTGGTTAAATAAATGGCTCACTGTAACTGAAACTGCGTTACGAAATAATGAATTTCAGTAACCTCAAGGTAACACAATGCAAACACATACATCTACATCTACAGTTACATTATTATTCTGCTATTCCCAACAAAGTGCTGGCAGAGTGTTCAATAAACCACCTTGAAGCTGTCTCTTTACCGTTCCACTCTCGAACAGCGCGCGGGAAAAACGAGCACTTAAATTTTTCTGTGCGAGCCCTAATTTCTCTTATTTTATCGCGATGATCATTTCTCCCTATATTGGTGGGTGCCAACAGAATCTTCTCGGAATCGGAGGAGGAAACTGGTGATTGAAATTTCATGAGAAGATCCCATCGCAACAAAAAAGGCCTTTGTTTTGATGACTGCCTCTCCAATTCACGTATCAAGTCGTGAATTTGGAAAAAGTCAAGCAATTTACTTTTAATTATTGAAAGACTGAATTCAAATGACAAAATGATTTACTTTTGATATAATAACAATAAGACACGTACCAAGGTAGCAGAAGTCACTCGCTAAACTAAATACAGAACAAATGAAATTGCACGCACTTAATGCTGTATCTTTAGTTATTAATTTTGCCAGTGAAATTTTACATTACTTTAAGTGGGTAAAGTTGACACTCAAAACTGCAAATTAGTTATAGTGTTCGTTATGCAGTACAAAAATGAACAATTACTGAGGGAGCAAAATTTTGACTGAAACTGGTCGCTAGCAAACAAACAGAACTAGCAGTAAACAATCAATTTTCATATTTTTATGACACTGTGATTGCAAGAAAAGGAAAGCTTGGAAATAATGTCTGAGAACAATGACATCACAGGTGCTACACAAGTTTTAACTACTGCAGTTTTTTATTCAAGAAAGTTAGTCATTGAAGTTTGCAAAGAAATATCTCTGGGTAATGCCTGTGTAATATTAGTTATAGCCGTCAGTTAATGTTATTACGGTGCTGTAGCTGTGCAGACGATGGAGAGTGTAGTCGATGGCAATGCTGCTGCTATTGCTGGTTGAGAAACACGTCTCGTCTCCAGAGCCACTGATAGTTATGCAACAGGCAATAGTTTGTAACCTGTCCTGCTTGCGATATAAAATATGACCGAGGATCGCGTGTATGCCTAATGGATTAATTTCTAATTGGACAATGTGGCGGTTTTTGTGTATCATCAACATCGACAAGTGCAATGAACATGGATGATACTGGTATTCTGTGGTTTGAATTCACTCTGGTTTTTTTTTTTTTTTTTTAGCAGTTGCATTGATTTGATTTTTGTAAATGATAATGACAATATTATACATATGTATAATGCATTATTCAAACTACAACTTCTCCCAGATAATTATTTTGTTCAAATTGCACAAGAATTCCACCTGATGTAGTGTAATAATGTTGACTATAAGCTGTGTTCATATCATTAAAATTACAGATTGTACAACAGAGCTTTTACACCCGAGGGGGAACCTGTTCCCCTACCGGGCGCGTCCCCAGGTGGCGGATAGGGGAAAGCTCTACAGATATGTAGGGTAGGTGGGAAATAAAATACCACCCGTGGACCAACACAGGACCAGAAATCCAAAGGCGACTGTCTCACATTGGGCGGTCTTTGGTCAGCGTCTGTTCCCCAGGTTAGGGGCGGCTGGGAAAAACCTCCAGGGCTAACAACCGTGGTTGTAAATTTGTGGCTCGAAGAGTCACCCCTTACATAATACTATCAATCATGGAAGAGTGTAATGTGAAACAAATTACCCCAGGTGGACAATCCACCGCACCAAGGTGCGCAAGCAGACTATCGGATTCTGGGGAGTCTGCAGCATTGCACAGAGATGAATCGGGACATGATAAGACATCAAGCAAATTGAAATGTAAAAAAACAAGTTACATAGCTACTTTCAATGTAAACTCTCTTTTAAAAACAGGAAAATTAAAACATGTTACAGATACCCTCAAACATCATAGAATACTCATAACATCACTACAAGAAACTCGATACATAGATGAAAACAATTCTGATTCCGGAGGTTTCAGAATATACAAAGGAAAGGTAGGCAAAAGAATAATGAAAAACACACCCCACCTCGGAACGGGCTTTATAATAGATAAAAGTATTTTAGACTCCATTATCAGCTTTCAATCACAATCGGAAAGACTCTCCACACTCACTTTTAAATCTGCTAATAGAGTATACACAATTGTGAATGCACATGCCCCCATAAATGAAGACAATAGGAAAAATAAGGAAAAGGTGGAACGTTTTTGGGAACAACTAGATGACGTGGTGCAAAAGATCCCAGACAAACACATCATCATACTTACGGGGGACTTCAATGCTCAAGTAGGAAAAGAGGAGAAATACAAAAATATTGTTGGAAACTACCCAGCGCACAATAGAACTAACCAAAATGGAGTCAGATTAGTAGAACTCTGCCAAGCGCATGGCTTGATCCTGAAATCCACAGCCTTTAAGAGACTACCCAGAAAACAGAAGACATGGACCTCACCAAACCCACACTTGGGTGAATTTCAACTTGATCATGTGGCGATAAAATGGAAACACCATACAGAAATACAAAATGTCAAAGTACTCAGAGGAGCAAACTTGGATTCTGATCACTATCTTTCTAAAATAAAACTCAAAATTATTCCCAAAAGGAAAGATAGAAACAGTAAACCCAAAAGCACAAGATACGATCCAGAAAAGATAATGAATTCGAAGGAGTTTCCCCTCGCGACTCAAGATATAAGGAACCAAAATTGGGATCAAATGAAGGAAAGCCTACTAACCAAAGCTGAACAAATAGCACCTATAACCAAAATCAAAAAACACGCATGGTGGACAGAGGAATGTGACAAACTTATTGAGCAAAGAAAGAAAGCATGGCAACAGATGCAATCTCAGAAAAATGAATATAATAGGCAAAATTTCCTGAGTGTAAGAAAACTAGTGAGTAAAAACCTCAAAAGAATTAAAAAAGCACAAGAAGATCAACTCCTTTTGCAGATCAACGAAGACTTCAACAAAAACAACACTAGGAGCTTTTACAGAACTTTTAAACAAAAAATAACCAAGTACAGCCCACCGACACTCCAATTACAAGATAAAAATGGTAATATTGCACACAACAACAGGGATAATTGCAAAATTTTGAGGGAATATTTCAGAAACCTTCTCAACTGTAAAGAACCAACTGAAAAAATGGATTTCAGCAACTCAACTTCAACAAGTCCTAACTTAGAACCACCCACCGTCGAGGAACTACAATCAATCATTTTGAATCTCAAAAACTATAAGGCTTCGGGAGAGAACCAAATTACAGCTGAACTGTGGAAAAATGTCAATAGAAATGCCATAGAATCTCTCCAAAACATATTTGAAGAAATATGGAAAACAGAAAGAATTCCGGATGAATGGAAGATGGCCCTCATTCACCCAATTCATAAGAGGGGATCCAGAACAGACCCCAACAATTACAGAGGGATTTCGCTCCTTGACGTAACATACAAAATACTGTCTAAAGTCCTTTTGAACAGAGCAGAACCCCAGCTAGATTGTCAACTTGGAGAATACCAGGCAGGCTTCAGAAAGGGAAGATCCTGCCCAGAACAAATTCTAAACCTCAAAAATCTTATGGCCTACCAAAAATCGAGAGCAAAAGCGTATGTCATCACACTCATTGACTTTCAAAAGGCGTACGACTCCATAGACAGGGAATCTCTAATCTCCATATTAAAAGAATTGAACCTAGACAATAAAACTACAAACCTAATTAGAGAAACCATCACCAACACATACTCCAAAATTAAATTTATGGGAGAACTCTCAGACCTATTTGAGATAAAAACTGGAGTACGACAAGGTGATGGACTCTCTCCATTGTTATTTAACTGTGCCCTAGAAAAAATAGTAAGAGAATGGAACAAGAAAATCAATAGTGGAATCCGACTAGGAACAAAAAACAAAGGCATCAAGGTTAATTGCCTAGCATTTGCAGATGATATGGCCCTACTAGCTGAAACATGGGAAGAAGCCAAAGAACAGATCCTCGAATTACAGAAACAAGCAGAGAAAATAGGCCTTAAAATTTCTTTTGAAAAAACCAAAATAATCACAAATATAAAAAAGCCAATGAAATATCTTAAAGTAAGAGACCAAAAGATCGAAATTGTTAAAGAATTCAAATATCTTGGTGAATGGATTAGCTGGAACGCCCTTGAGAAAAAAGCAATAGAATTAAGAAGAAACAAAGTTGAACTAGCCTTTCAGCTTACTAAAAATACTTATAATAAAAAGTCCCTCTCATTGAATTCAAAAATAAAACATTACAACACTGTCATTAAACCAGAAGCACTATATGCAGCTGAGACATTATCTATCACTAACCATGGCCCAATTGAAAGGCTAGAGATCAAAGAAAGAAAAATATTGAGAAAAATTTTAGGCCCCAAATTTCATAACGACAAAGTAATTCATACCAAAAATGAAACAGTCTACAAAACCACAGAAAAACTTTCGGATACAATGAGGAAAAGAAGAATTGAGTTTTATGGGCACATTCTCAGAATGAACCCAAATAGACTTACAAAAAGAATGTTTGACTACTTCAGGAATAAAAAATCCAAACCAAATTGGTTTATCCAAACAGAGAAAGACTTAAGAGAACTACACATCACAGAAAAAATGCTCACAGACAGGACCGCAAAAATGATAAGCAAAGACAGAAAAGAGGGATTCCAGCTCCAAAATAGAAAGAAAAGAACGATTGTCATCTCTGATGAGGAAAGAAAAGCAAGATCAGAAAGAATGAAGCAGTACTGGGCGAAAAGAAAGGCACAGAACACACAGAAGTGATTGATTCAACGTACCCCAAAGTTGGGTGAAAGGAAGAAGAAGAAGAAGAGCTTTTACAATTTTTTTTGTCTTCGATGGATTTAATTATTCTTAGCAAATTGATCATGAAAAGGAACCACAGAATACCACCCACACACAACACTGACGTATGCTACCAGAAATATTTTTCCCTGTGATTCGTGCGTAGTTTAATTTTGGCCACATACATCAGCAATGAAATCTTGTTCAACAATAAATACCATCAGCACTGTTCTTAGAAAATGCAGTCTGATTCGATTAATTTGTTTCTTTTATAAATAGAATTCAGTACCACCGGTGCACATTTATTTCTTACACATCGTAATATTGTTTGCAGTTTCAAGTAATTTAAATTTGCCGCTGTAATAAAAGTTAAGATGGCGGTCAACAAGAAATAGAGGATTTCTTTTTTAATTAAGATTTTCCTTTTCCCAATAAATCATTTAAATTGATGCCACCAATAAAAGAAATTATTAAATTGTTTTGAAAATTAGTTTAACACAAACCCATGCTATTTTCAACTACAAGTACAGACGAAGTTGCTATATAATCGCAACTAACAATGGCTGCGCTTCTTGCAGCTGTGATAAAACAATTAATACAAAATTAAAATTAAAAGAGGAAGTGAATTTTCAATAATTAATCATAAATAGTTTTAACGCATTTGGCTCTATTTGTTTTTACCAGCAAATGAACATAAAAGTACAATAATTTTACATTAAATGTTTTTCATTTAACAGACCTCAAATCGATTCGCGTCTTGCTTCGGCGATGTACGTCAGAAGAAGACGACAAAAGTGTACAAAACAAAAGAAAAGAATGACATAGATTAACAAAGAATGTGAGACAAATATTGTCTATGTTTTACATAATTATCAACTTTTAAGAAATAATTACATAATTGAATGTATATTATCCACACGTTCATATTCCACTCGGAATAAAAAAGATATATATATCGTGGATGTTATATTGCCCCTTGGGCTGATAAAAACAATAGTTTATTCACCCTGTTTATTTCTCATTACCCTTTTTTTTTAATAATCCACGAAGATTCATTGTTTTTAATGTCCGAATATTTGACTTCAGTGTAACTTGTCACAGAAAATTGTATCTGAATTGAGCAATTAAAAAAAAAAAACTCCGAGACTGTACTGCCTCGGATATTGCTTCGGATACTTCCCGGATTATCTTATTCCCCCCCTCCCCCCCCCCCCCCTCCATTTGGGTTAGCTGGAATCGGAAATCCGGGATCAAAACCGTCCAAGGGGCTTCAAGACAATACATTCACCTACACATAGTTGAGATTGTAAAAACTGGAACACGAATTTATGTTTCTGTCGCATGTGCGAAATACATTGAAGTTTTATGATGGTTTTTTTATCAGTTTTAATATATTTCCTGTGTATGACAAAAATTTCTTCCACGTCGACCCGTCGGAACGCAGTCAGGTAGTGGCTGCCGCCGGTCCGCCCCTGGCCGCGTCGGCGTAGCGTCAACTGCCGTCGGCTGCGTCGTGATTGCGATCTGCTGCCGACCCGAACTACCCCTGCAGCAGGTCTGGATTCTCTTGTGCCTCGTCATTCAGTTCAAGACGGGTACATAAAATGTCAAAATACATGTGTCAGTGACAAGATAAACACTCTTACCATCATATGGAGAAAATTTTTTAGTGTCCATATCACTCGCACTCACACAGAAGGAATTAATTTTGTCCTGTATCTTGACACTGTTCAATACAATGTAGTGATTCATTTAGGAGTTCATCACAATATGCACATTTCAATCGCGGCACTTAATCACACACGTGTTCGTAGCGTGCTTTGTGTATACTCGGAGAATGTGATTACACTTTCTCTCTCGCGACACGCTGTGAAGGCAACGTTACATTGTTTTTGTGGGGAGCGGCTGGCTCTACAGTCAGTCACATAACATTTTACCCGCAAAGACGCTCCGAATTGAATTGTTAGAGGTCACGAGTTCCTTTTAACTGCTAATATTGGCAACAGAACTTAACGTCCATAGCGTTGCTGTTACCTTCGACACTACATGAGTGTTCTTAAGGTTTCTAGATCACAGTTTATCACTGTTCACATTTTTCGCTTAATAAATCAGTGTCCACTAGACTTTTGTGCAGTTCTTGTAAGACACAGATCAAGTTTCTGATTGCTGTGAGTACATGTCCATAGTATTTACACACAGTCCATATGCGAACGACATCTTTCATGAAAAGAGGTCTGGTACATTTGCACATATTTTCGCATTACAATGACTGAATAACAAGATTAAAATTTTATCCAGTTACGTAAACATCATACAGTATAAAACTTTAGCAATCTGCTACATTGTTGTGATCATTAGATCATTCTCGAACAATCGAGATAACAGTACATTTCCATGTTCATGGCAAATACACATATTTTATCATTTCTTGGGACAGAGATCCATGTTTGGCTTCTTTTAACCGGAATGTCCCTGATAAGTCATTTATGTGACTTCATATTGAAATGTGTATGTTAATTAGTACACCGTCAGATACTATTCGAGAGGTGGCTGACAGGATCACACAGCTCACACATGACCAACACTCGTTGCATGTTCAAAATGGTTCAAATGGCTGTGAGCACTATGGGACTCAACTTCTGAGGTCATTAGTCCCCTAGACTTAGAACTACTTAAACCTAACTAACCTAAGGACAGCACACACATCCATGCCCGAGGCAGGATTCGAACCTGCGACCGTAGCGGTCTCGCGCTTCCAGACTGAAGCGCCTAGAACCGCACGGCCACTTCGGCCGGTACTCGTTGCATGTATGGGACTATATGACTCAATCTCATTTAAAACATTTTATGCATTTCATTGATACGTGCGCTACAAAAAAAATTTATTACATCTAATACAATAATATTTAAGTGAACTTTTATGAAGATACTGATTTCTTTTATTAAAATGTGTTTATCATGGAGATTCTTAACTCCTTGCACAAATAATTCAAGAATATTATATTGTGACGCTTGACGTGTAAATCTACAAACTAACAAACATATAATATCATTGCATTACTAAAACTAAACATCACATTTATTGATGTTCGGTACATTAGCATCTCTTATTAGTCCTTTCTAAATACAAACATTTTATTGCAAATGTTTTTCCATCTCTTTATGGCAATATAGCCCCTAGTCCAGGGAACCGAGTAACCTGCTCTACAATAGGTCTTGTGCGGGAATACATTCATTTTATACTGATAATCTTTTATGATACCAGATTGTTCAACGAATACTTCATGATATTCAGACAATAATTCGGTCAGTTGCTTAGCCTCAGAAGTATTAAGTCAAGTTGTCTCCTTTATTTTTTCTTGTATTGTTGCCACGATGTCATTCGCATCGCTGGGTACATCGTTATTTCGGTTTTGACTACGCATCTGCAGGTGCTCTTGGTTCAACATTAACATCTTCTGTTTACTGACAGAAAGGTGTACCTTTTGCATTAATGGAACGTTTGCAACGAACTGCCGATTCAACATCATAGTTATCGGTCGCTGTTGGTGATTAAGATCACACGTCCCCCGGGGAAGATTAATTATACCTTCCTTTTCCCGAAGGAACTCAAGTCCAAGTTGCACTGGTACGGATAAGTTATCTGTCAATAGGAACGTGCATGCCAAGCGATCATTTCCTAAGGTAACTGCCGCCTGTGTCTGGAATTTTATGGTTTGTGTCTTATTTCCCAATGCTCCAATAACCTTGCAACTTGCGACGGTTAAGATCGGTAATTTTCCTAGTTGCGAAAGCTTCTTGAAAAATTGCATATTCATTACGGATACATTTGGGCCTGTATCGAGCAGAATTGTAGTTGGTATCCCATTTATACTCCCGTTGACACTTGCTTGAATTATTTCCTTTTCTATCTTATCATAAATGACAGGTTCTTGATATAGCTCATCTTTCATGTTTATATTGTGCTTCTTCGACCTATAGCCTTCCTTGTTGCCCTCGGTCGCCTGGCGAAGTCCTACAGGGACCGCAATTAGTTTGTCGGCTCCTGTGAATTTTGTTTGGTATCAGAAGGTACCTCTGTTATTTTCACATTTTGTGAATTTTCTGTTGTAGTTGGAGGTGGCCTGCTTGTATCCCACCACGGTGGATATTCGCTGTTTGACATCGGAATAGCTTGGACGTAGTTTACCGGCTGGCCAGTATTAAAAGAACCTTGCGACGGTTGCCAATGGCTTGGTCCTGGTTGCCGCCAATATTCGTTATCTCCACGCACATTTTTTGCTTATCTTTGTACGGACTGTTTGGTGTGTGGTCATTCCGTCTTTTTCGGTTATTAATGTCACTATGAAAATTTGAATTCTGATTGTGATGTTGCCTTGGATTACCATTCGGCAGTTGGTATTCTTCGGCTTTCCTATATAATCCTTGTTATTATTATCGTTGTAACCACAGTCTTGGTTGTATTGGTTTCTATTATTGTTATTGTTGTAATTGCTGTTTCCATAAGATTTATTTTTATTTTGTTTAGGACTAGCTTCGCCCCTATTTACCTTGTTTGAATTCCATGAATTCTTTCCGTTCGGACTGTTTGTATTGCTGGTGACATCAGAAGTTTTTCTGGCGTCCTCCTGCACAAGATCCAAGGAATCAATTACAGACAGAAATTCTTTTAAGTCGGTATCTGTAACATTGAACAGTTTCTCTCTAATGTGGATTTGTAGTCTGGCTTTTAGTACTCGTAACAAATCTCTAGTGGTAACTGGCTCATAGCAGTATCTGGTCATGTTAACATATTTTTCAAAATATTTCCTTAATGAACCTGATTTCGGATTATAGACTTCGGCATTGTGTACTATTTTACGAAGTCGCCGATCAAAATTGATCTAAAAACGCCTTTTCAAAGTCATGAAAGGTTTTACAAGTTTCTGCGGCATTTAATGCTCATAATGGCCTATCACCAGAGATATGTGATACACAAATTGTATCTTTTGTTCTTCTGACCATGATTTTGGAAGAACACTTTTGAAATTACGGATAAATACAACAGGGTGTACGTTTCTTTTGCTTTCTTCATTGAAGATCTGAAACTGCCGATGGTTGATGAGACTCTCTTCATGCATCAGAGTTGTTAGTTGCATTGAACTGCTATCATTTGCAGGTGTTGCATTTACCTTTTTACAAGTACACTCTGCTTCGATATCATGATTGTTTCTTGTTGTCACGCATTGCTGTGGCAAAATCATTTGATTACCAAAGTCTGGTTTTCTTTGCGGCACAACAAGATTCGGTGTAGAATGTTCTGTGTACGCTTGCCTGTCAGCATCAGTGTTGTTATTGCTGCATACTGACAGATTTTGTGGGTTACGGTTTTCAGGATATATCGCTCTGGCTATCTCGGTTTTGACTTGCCTATGAATTTCAGAAGGAATATCTTCCTGCAATGTTTCGACAGCTGTGGCTAGAGCTTTGAATCTATTTTCAAGTTTATCCACATCAGTTTGAAGGCTGCTAACCTGAACTGGAATTTTCACTAATGGTTCGATTGTGGATTTCATTGCATCGATCTCTTGTTTCACATGATTAGTAATTGCACTGTCCCGTTCGTTTAAAGTTTGATTGATCTGGCGGACAATTTCCACATCTCTTTTAAGAAATATGTTGTTGATATTTTCAACTAATTTCCTTTCCCTTCCTTGGTCTTTAATTTCTTGTTCCTGTCTCTCTCTAGCCCTTTCTTCCCTCTGCTGGATAGCAAATTTTTCGAATAATGCTGTTTGACGTTCCAGCTCTCTAGCTCTTTCTTCCCTTTGTTGGATAGTAAACTTGTCGAATAACACTGTTAACATATCCTGCAACGGCATAGCTTGTGAATTGTGCACTTGTGCCCCTGGATCTGTACAAATAGTGTCTCTATTTTCTAACTGATTGACTGGTGGAGTGCCAGTTTGCCTCGGCAGCTCGTCAGTCTCACTACCTGTCGGAACATCATCTACAGAATTGCCGTCGGTAATTAAATTCTCTAATGAATGAGTAGGAGTGTGAACAGATTATTCTACAGGAGGATCTGATATCATTTCAGCCTCCGTATCCTCACTAGGTTTAACCAATTTCCTTGGCCTAACCATTTTATGGATAATATAACACAACGAGTCTATATATATAACTGACATATACATCAACACAAAATAATCTTGAAACTAACACACACACACCCATTATATATATATATATATATAAATGAAAACTCTTTACATCTGTAATTTTTTACATTTAGTAGTAACTTTCACGCAGCCGGTTTATTGGATCTGTACTTCTTATGGCTGCTGCTGTTAAAACTAAGCTAATTGCAGAGAATGCTGTCCATGTGCAATAGCAAAATTACACAAATCAAAGCTGGATCCCTGTACCCACCCTTGTTCTCCCCTGTAGTGGTCAGCAGTGCTCTATTTAAATCGTCTGTCGCACCAGCTCCAGTATTAGTAGTAACAGCAACTCGGTGGACAGGTGTCAATGTTCGTGAAAAACAATACATACAAATAATTAATAAGTTGTGGCAATTCATACCTGTGATAAATTACAAATTTTTTGTGTTATTATTTAATTTAAATGAACAAATGTGTATTAGTGGTCCCTGTTCGGGCGCCAGTGTGGCGTTTTTTGTGTATCATCAACATCGACAAGTGCAATGAATATGGATGACACGGTACTCTATGGTATTCTGTGGTTTGAATTCACTCTGGTTTTTTTTTTTTTTAGCAGTTGGATTGATTTGATTTTTGTAAATGATACTGACAATATTATACACATGTTTAATGCATTATTCAAACTTCTCCCGGATAATTATTTTGTTCAAATTGCACAAGAATTCCACCTGACGTAGTGTAATAATGTTGACTGTAAGCTGTGTTCATATCACTAAAATTACAGATCACACATCAGAGCTTTTATAATTTTTTTGTCTTCGATGGATTTAATTATTCTTAGCAAATTGATCATGAAAAGAAACCACAGAATACCACCCGCACACAACACTGACGTATGCTACCAGAAATATTTTTCTCCATGATTCGTGCGTAGTTTATTTTTGGCCACAAACATCAGCAATGAAATCTTATTCAACAATAAATACCATCAGCACTGATTCGATTAATTTTTTCTTTTATAAATAGAATTCAGTACCACCGGTGCACATTCATTTCTTACACATCGTAATACTGTTTGCAGTTTCAAGTAATTTAAATTTACCGCTGTAATAAAAGTTAAGGTGGCGGCCAACAAGAGATAGAGGATTTTCCTTTTCCCAATAAATCATTTAAATTGATGCAACCAATAAAAAAAATTATTAAATTGTTTTGAAAATTAGTTTAACACAAACCCATGCTATTTTCAACTAGAAGTACAAACGAAGTTGCTATATAATCGCAACTAACAATGGCTGCGCTTCTTGCAGCTCTGATAAAATAATTAATACAAAATTATAATTAAAAGAGGAAGTGAATTTTCAATAATTAGTCATAAATAGTTTGTTTTTACCAGCAAATGAACATAAAAGTACAATAATTTTACATTAAATGTTTTTCATTTAACAGACCTCAAATCGATTCGCGTCTTGCGTCGGCGATGTACATCAGAAGAAGACGACAAATGGGTACAAAACAAAAGAAAGGAATGACACAGATTAACAAAGAATGTGAGACAAATATTGTCTCTGTTTTACATAATTATCATCTTTTTAAGAAATAATTACATAATTGAATGTATATTATCCACACGTTCATATTCCACTCGTAATAAAAAAGATATATATATATATATATCGTGGATGTTATAATAAGGCTATCTTTCCCGAAGAAGTGATACCGATAAGTAGGAGGAAAGTGTACAACCGACCCTTCTGATGGAAAGTCTAAAGGTAATTAAACCGAATAGGGCTATAACTTGGAAAATGAATGTTATTCTGTGCACTCCCTCACGAACTACACTGGACAGAAAGGCGTACCACTGATCATGAATCCAAAAGTTACACTAATGAACGAAAAGGAAAGTAATTAACGGTCGACAACCCACTAGGGCAATTTACATCCAAATTCCTGTACAAGATGATGGGAAAGAAAAACACGTATTATTAAACACTGACGTGGCAACTAAAGGTTGCCACGGTTTTTTTTTACACTAATTTTATGTGAGTATATAATGATGAAGAAAACTGAGAAGTCACTCTTACGTTATGTTTGGCACTAAATTTTGAAAAAAGGCAATCGAGTGATCATTTGAAAATATGCAATTAAACTGTATGTTAGTACTGAACTTCGTTTCGTGAACAATGACTTTCAGTGACCTCAGCATAACATCATCAAAGAAATTTAGAAAAAAGCAAGCACTTTTCATTTTGCCGTTACTTATTTTGCAAATTGGATTTCATACTATTTTCTGAAGAACTGAGCCTTTTTTTACCGACTTGAACAGAATTAAATGCTAGAATATGTACCAAACCAAACAGCCATGTGCTCCAAGCTATACGTAAAATAAATAAAACTTCCGCACTCTTAATTTGTGCATTTCTTTAGAAATGGATTTTTTCCAGTGATTGATTCTCAAACTTGAAAAATGAAATTGCTTTACTTTAGTCATATACTGAAGCCTCTGTTGTACAACAGTTAATTGAAAGTAGACTGAGGCTAAAATTCTTAAACGAGAGAACCTCATAATGAAAGGACAGAGAAACATATTTATTACCCTCATTGTAGGAATTCTATAACCTTAAACTCAATGAGCACGCGGTAATTTCTATTCTTCACCCCACGAGCAGTTACATATCAAAAGTAAAACTACACAACTGCTGCCCACATCACGAATTCGAGAGAGGATGAGTCTATCCCTCTCTCTGTTCTCGATATTCTAAGTTACAGTACACCCAGTCTGTCGTTTTTGTGAGACGACAGGAAGTTATCAACGTGATCAAGAATTGAAGGCAGCATGTACGTTGTTAATGCATCCGGGATATTTATGGTGGATCTCGTTTGAACAGAGTTTTTCTGGAGTTAGGAATAAGCAGACAGTTTGGTCATTTAACAGTAAATCTTGCAGTAGCTGTTTTGGGGCCTGAAAGCCATACGCAGCTATTAGGGAGAGGAACATCTCGAAACAGTTACTGGGGACAGAATGTTGGGCCCAAGAATTTCTCGCACCGGTGTGCAGACAATGAGTTCGGCCGATGAGACGAAAAAACGGTCTACCTTTACTTGTCTATTAGGCACCTCTTGCCTCAGCAGGGGCAGGGGGCGCAAGCGAAATCTATGTCGCCCTGCCAACACATTTTACGACAGCGTCGTAAATGCTCTTTGTTGAGACGGGTGGTGCCCATACAAATTCGTGAGTTTCCCTGTTCACTGCGGACCAGACACTATCAGGGAAGACTTACGTAGTATCGTCCCTCGGTCTGCATAGTTTTTTGGCAAGCCACAGGCTTTCAAAACAATTTTAGAAGCGATGCATTATATATGGAGACACTGAAATGATCTATGTTGGGACCCAACAACATTTCTCTTAGTCTAGCTATGGCCTTTGGTCAGACACTTAGTAACGTTCAACCAAACCACATAATAATCTCCATGATAAATGTGTTGTCCCCCTTAGACCTATATGGAAACTCCAAACACTCGGCTTAAATTGGACGTGGGAAAAAATTTCTATCTGTGTGGAAATTTGAGAGTCAGCGATTGGCTGCTTCTCCTGAAAAGACAAGAATTTGTTAACATTGATTAGGATTGGCCAATGAGTAAAGCAGACGAGCTACAGGGGACACATGGAGCCCGTGGTATCTTGTGATTGACATGGAATGCTAGTGGATCTGGTTGTGTGAATGCTTTGTTGGAGTTTACTGATGTTTGATGGAAAGCGAGGAAGAGAGAAACTTGGCCTTTTGATTCAGACTCCAGTCTGGAGTGGGTCATCTGACAGACT
Source organism: Schistocerca americana (assembly GCF_021461395.2). Lineage (NCBI taxonomy): Eukaryota > Metazoa > Arthropoda > Insecta > Orthoptera > Acrididae > Schistocerca > Schistocerca americana. The sequence continues at coordinate 809,405,920 of NC_060122.1, read as the reverse complement.
CATGTCTCGAGAGGTTTCCACTCGTGACTTTCGTTACGAGCGGGTTCCACTTGGAACACCTGTTCTGAACGTGACGTCGCACTAGCACTGGTCTTGACTGGGGAGCCTGTGGTGAGGACTCAGCAGTGCCAGCTGATTAGACCTCAGTCACCTCGGGCAACTTGCTGAGCCGAGGGCAATCTTCTTTCCGACAGGGCTTCTGCCCTGACGTTTGATCTCCTTGTGTGTACTGCCATATAAGTGAGTCAAATTGGTCCATGGTATGACCAGTGAATGGGAGCATCGCACAGTGGAATATGCTAAGATTTCAAGGCTCCATTAGACAGTAATTGCGACCCATCTAACAGATCCCCAGCCGTGACTTCGCATATTTCATGCCTGCGATAGGGAATTACAGGAGCCTCACTTCGCTGCTCTGCTGACGCTTTAACCACGACAGTCAGCTGAGACAGCGCTGCACATCGAGAAAAGGGGTCTTCTGTTCCTGCGAGGGCTTGTCAGGGCTAAATTGATCACAGTCTCGTCACTTGTTCTCAGCTACACCAGCGTAGTGTAACTTCGGTCTAGAATAAATCCATCAAAGTCTCTCCAGAGTTAGATAGTTACAGATTGCGTTATCCATGTATTGAGCCAGAGTAAATAGTGCAATCAGATAAACCTTAGTCTTCGCCAATCAGCTGTCGCCCTGAGGAGTGTTAACTGGTTGTCGCATATTTGTGCTGCTGTCAGAACATGTTTCATTTTTGTCATCACACTTAACATGTATTTTTCTCCAATTTTTACTTAATAGACTTGTGCCATAACTGCTACTAAAGATCGATCCTGTGCAGATATATTAATAACCCATCAACAATTAACTAAAATAATATAGTGGCACCATTTGATTAACACCATTTCAGCATTCACATTCACTTACGTTATGATAAATTTGATATCCTATAAAGCAGGCTATCAGCGACAAACAGAGTTAAGCAGACGCGTGGGACAGGTAGTGAAGTGGGAGATTTACTAGCTAAAGTGATTGCTGTCAGGGCAGTACCTTACAGTCGCCTGATGCCTTCCAAAACATACCACTAGCCCTGTGTAGTATTGCAGAGTATGCAGGAATAATTTCCCCACAAGCAGTTACTTACCAAAATAAATACATGCAAAAACTGTTGCCCACATCTCAGACATATATTTGAGCCAGATAAAGCTTCAGTGGTTTTCAAAAGCGATGCGATTATGAGATTAAATCCTCACTGCTGCCCAATTCACGGGAACCTGCTAATGAAAGACAGGAGGTAAATTGTTAAAATGTTCATAATTCGAAATACAAAATTATATCTGAATAAGCTACCTGTAATATCAAATATCCAAACCATAAGGAACTACTTACTAAAAGAAACACGGAAAAATACACTTGCGTACCTCTCAAAGTTAAATTTTGTGTATTGGGCTTCTTACATGCGGAGCAAAACATTCGATGGCAGAATAAATCGTCACTTTCTCACACACAACTTCAACCTGCCAATGAAAGAAGAAGGAAGAATTAATATTATGTTCATTATATATACGAAATATTAATATTATGTTCATTATATATATCTCGATAAGCAAACCACAAAATCGAATATTTTGACAACAATCTGTTACTCACCAGAAGAAAGACATAAAAATTAGTGCCCAAATCATAAACTTATGATTGGTGTGGAAGATGTCTCACGTGTAGAGCAAAAGCCATTAGACTGTCAGACTAAATCGTCGCTTCAGCATAACTGACATGTACCTGCTAATGAAACAAAAGAGGAATATTGTTAAAACGTTCATAATACGAAAACTGAAATTTCCTCTTAATAAGCAAACTGCAATTTCAGATATTCAAAATCAAATGCAATTACTTACTAAAAGAAAGACGTATAAATTCACTTGCCCATACCTCAAAATTAAACAATGTGTTGTGGGTGTCTTACAAGTAGTGAAAAATTAATTCAGTGGTAGAATAAATCGTCACTTCCACACACACCACCGCAAACTGCTAATGAAAAAACAGAGAAACATTATTACTATCCTCATTGCACGAATTCTGTAAGATAAAACATAATAATAAAACCGTAAGTGCTAGTATGTACCTCAAAGGCAGTTACGTATCAAAGGAAAGACATTTAAAAACTGTTTCTCACATCACGAACTAAAATTTGGTGTGGGAGGTGTCTTCTGTGTACAGCAAAAGCCATTCAATTGTCACAACAAATCGTCGCCTCAGTACAACTCACATGAACCTGCTGATGTAGAGAAAGAGAAAAACTGTTTAGTTGTTCATACCAAGATATCAGAAATTACTTCTGGATAAGATGCAAGACTACATTGGACTTTCGGTATGTTGTACCGCCCTGACAACAATCACTTTAGCTAGTAAATTTCCAATTCACTATCTGCCCCATGCGTCTGGTAAATTGATTTTGCAGCTTAACTCTGTTTGTTGCTGATAGCCTGCTTTAGAGTTTATCAAATTTATCATAATGTAAGCGAATGTGAATGCTGAAACAGTGTTAATCTAATGGTGTCACTATGACTATTTTAGTCAATTGTTGATGAATGATTAAGACATCAACACAGGATGATCTTTTGTAGCAGTTATGGCACAAGTCTATTAAACAAAAATTGGAGAGAAATACATGTTAAGTGTGATGACAAAATTAAAACATGATCTAATAGCAGCACAAATATGCGACAAACAGTTCACTCCTCTGGGTGACCCTGGCTCAAAACATGGATAACGCAATCTGTAATTATCTAACACTGGAGAGACGTTGATGGATGTATTCTAGACAGAATTAACACTACGTTTTTGTAGCTGAGAACAAGTGGCGAGAGTGTGATCTCGTTTGCCCTGACAAGCCCTCGCAGGAACAGAAGACCCCTCTTCTCGATGTGCAGCGCCATCTCAGCTGACGGTCGTGGGTAAAGTGTCACCAGAGCAGCGATGTGCTGCTCCTGTAATTCCTTATCGGAGGCATGAAATGTGCAAAGTCGCGGCTGGGGACCTGTTAGAGGGGTCGCAGTTACTGTCTAATGGAGCCTTGAAATCTTAGCATATTCCACTGTGTGATGCTCCCATTCACTGGTCATACCATGGACCAATTTGACTCACTTATATGGCAGTATACAAAAGGAGATCAAACGTCAGGGCAGAAACCCTGTCGGAAATAAGATTGCCCTTGGCTCAGCAAGTTACCCGAGGTGACTGAGGTCTAATCTGCTGGTACTGCTGAGTCCTCACCACAGGCTCCCCAGTCGAGACCAGTGCTAGTGTGACGTCACGTTCAGAACAGGTGTTCCAAGTGGAACCCGCTCATAACGAAAGTCACGACTGGGAACCTCTCCAGACGTGAGTCTCAATCAGACGACCCACTCCAGACTGGAGTCTGAATCACAAGACCAACTTTCTCTCTTCCTCACTTTCCATCAAACATCAGTAAACTCCAACAAATGATTCACACAAACAAATCCACAAGCATTTCATGCCCATCACAAGATACCACGGGCTCCATGTGTCCCCTGTAACTCGTCTGCTTTACTCATTGGCCAATCCTAATCAATGTTAACAAATTCTTATCTTTTCAGGAGAAGCAGCCAATCGCTGACTTTCAAATTTCCACACAGAAAGAAATTTTTTCCCACGTCCAATTTAAGCAGCGTGATTTGAGTTTCCATATAGGTCTAAGGGGAACAACGCATTTATCATGGAGATTATTATTTGGACAGTGGGAACACTACCATGTGTCCGACCGGCGGCCTCAACTAAACTAAGAGAAATGCTTTTGTGTCCCAACATGGATTATTTCAAAGCCGCTGTAAATTTTCCGTTCCTTCTGAAAGTGTTTTAAGCCCTGAGGCGTACGAAGAACTATGCAGGCCAATGGTCGACAACATTAGACGGCTCCCTCGATGGCATCCGGTCCACAGTGAACATGAAAATTCGAGTATTTTTATGGCCGCCACCTCTGTTCACAAGGAGTGTTTACGACACTATTGTAATGTGTTCGCCTCCGATCTAGATTGCCCTTGCACCCCTATCCCTGCTGCGGCAAGAGGCATCTAACAGGTAGGTCAAATTAGGCTGTTTCTTTGCCTCTTCAACCAAACGCATTGTATGCAGACCGGTGTGACAAATTCTTGGACTTAGAATTCTGTCTCTGGTAAGTGCTGTGAGATGTTACTTTCTCTAGTAGCTGCACATGGCTTTCAAGCCCAAACATCAACTGCAAGATTCACTGTTAAGTGACCAAACACCCTTCTTGCACTGAACTCCAGAAAAATATTATTCGAAGCAGAGCCACCACAAATATATCACATCGATTAACAATGTATGTGCTCCCATCAGCGCCTGCTCATACTGATAACTTCATGACATCTCAGAAAAATGACGTCTCGGATGTAAAATCTACATTAAGTAATGTCCTTGAATATGGAGAATAATGTAGCGGCACCACAGTTTAGGATAGGGAAAGTTAATTTGGTGCAGTATTTCGGAGCGCAAAAATTACAACCAGGTTCGGACTTGATTACAGTAAGTTACGCTGATCAGTGGTTGCGAAGTGAAATGGAGGCCACAGGGGCCATCGAACCGCTGAAAAGAGTAAACGCAGCGGTTCGCATGTCGCAAGCGTTAGCGAAACAGTGGCGCGTAGCCGAGTATAAATAGGTGTTATTTTCTAACGATATTCACTCAGTGTGGCAGCTCTCCTGGACGGCGGCGCATGTCACACTGCCGGACTGCACGCAGCAACAGATGGGGCGACTACATCCCAGTCCACGGCGGGTCGTTGGTTCGGCCCTCTGAGGTCGACTTGGGATCCGCAGCCAGGCAGGGCGGGCCACTCTTCGGGTCGCTACCGCAGGCAGTCGTCTCCCGACACACGCCAGAGACTTACAAGACGAGGGCCGCAAGTTCGGACGCCGGCCACGAGCGGTCATTGCCAGCGCTTTCCCAGCTACGCCAGACAAGGAAGAAGCAGCAGCGGCGCCAGCCTACGGCTCCCGGCGGAGCAGCGTGGAGTCAACGGGGATGGTGCCCGCTGAATCGGCTGCTGGTGCAGCCATCCTCACGTAATCGGAACTCTACAACTGGCGAACAAGGCTGGCACGACACAGCGTCGCGCTGCACATGTCGCTGGGGCAGTGGCCTCAGCATTGCGGGGCCTGTGATGTGCAAAAATGGCTGTGAGCACTATGGGACTTAACATCTGAGGTTATCAGCCCCCTAGAACTTAGAACTACTTAAACCTAACTAACCTAAGAACATCACACACATCCATGCCCGAGGCAGGATTCGAACCTGCGACCGTAGCAGCAGCGCGGTTCCGGGCTGAAGCGCCTACAACCGCTCGGCCACCGCGGCCGGCTGTGACGTGCACTGAGGTCAACGAAGCACTGTAGTGGAAACGAATAAATCATTTGAAAAGCTCGGTCGAGTTTTAATACAGCACCTCCTGGCATCCATCCACTACAATAGTGAGAGAGAGAGAGACCTGTCCTCTCTCAAAGCAATCAGTAATTTCAAATCTTCAAACCGTAAGCAGCTACTTACCAAGAGAAAGCCATATGTACTCAGGTTCCAAAAAAAAGACAGAACCCCTTGAACGACTAGAGACATGACGTTCATATTCACAGGAGATGTACATTAATATATTCTGCAGAAATGATTAGAATTTGAACCATGTCGGCCTGTGTGTTCAAGATGAACATCGATGTCATGGCGCAACACCGCCTACAGGCAAAATGTACCTGCAGCTCTAGCTGTCGCTACAAACTGAAGGTAATGGATCAGTATGACTTGAGGAGACGTGCAGTATTCCTCGCAGATGTATGCAACAACTTTACCATGACATCAGTGAGTTCGAAAGAGACCACATTATTGGCATGAGGGAATGTGATGCATCTATTTGAGGAACTGCTGCTCGTCTGGGACGATGCGTTCTGGCAGGCAGTGCAACAGTTGTGGGCAAAATGGTTCACTGAAGGCCGTAGAACACGACGAGATGGGTCAGGCCGCACCACCCAGACCACCCGCTGAGAAGATCAACACCTCATTCGAATGGAGTTGCAGGACAGATCTGCGTCCTTCTCGGATCTGGCGAAACAGTGTATCAGTGTAACATATCGTGCACTATCGGAGATGACAGTCTGTCGCCGTTTGTTACACCATGGGTGATGAACGTGTTGTCCACTTCTTTGCCTAACTTTGACAGATGTGCAGAAACTTGCTACACAGCAATGACGTATGCAACAAAGCCACTGGGGACAGGAATGGCTTCAGATAGTGTTTTCGGACGATACCACGTTTTGTTTGTGTGAAAATGATGGCCACAATTTTCTTCGCCACTGACAGTGGCAACAGCATCACACTGACTGTATTCACACAAGGCATACCGCACCACCTCAAGGCCTTATGGTGTGGGGTGGGGTGCTATTTGGTACAACCATAAATCACAGTTGTTGCGTGTCCAGGGCCAGAGCGCTGCGACCAGTGTGACCTACGTGAATGAATTCATGCAACCTATAACCATCGCAACGCATAAGATCCAGTTTTTCAGCACGGCAACACGCGACCACATACTGCTGCACAAGCATGTGCCTTCTTGGTGTCATAGGATGGCAGCCTTTTGACCTGGCCTGCCAGAACACCAGGCATGTTGCCAATCGAAAATGTGTGGGCTGTGGTGAAACAACAGGTGGAGAACTGCGACTCAGTGCCAACCCCCACAGATGAACTTTGGAACCAGTTGAATGCAGCTTGAATGGATATACCACAAAAGACATTCATGCCACACATGAGTCAATCCCGTCACCCATGGAACAAGTTATCAGAGCCAATGGGGGACCCAGAGCCTACTAGGCAAAAGGACAAATGCTGAAGTGAGGTGACTGAAATGCTAATCTTTTCTGCAAAATGTACTAAAGTACAGTCTTAGACATAAAAACTGACCGGGAGCAACAGAAATTAAGTCCGAGTCGTTCACTTAAGGTGGTCAATAAAACCACCCACCCCTGACAACGCTAAGTCCGGCCATCTGCACAATCTGGCAACACTGTAAGATGCGGAAGTGTGAGGAGGAAGTGTTGTCTACTTCCGAGATGATGTTCTGTAGGGTGATCCCGTGGTCTAGCGGTAACTGTCGTGCATTCCAAACTTATAGTCATGTGTTTGCGTCCAACCGTATTTTTTTTTTCTCCACACTTCGACCCTCGTCTAATGTTATGAGTCTGATTGAACATCAGAGATAATTCTTTTCACTTCTACCCACCAGTAATAATAAATACTGCAAGAAACAATGCCGCAGGACAGCTCGTGGCTGCGTCGCGATCGCAACAGCTTACGTTCGAGCGTTTCCTCGCGCTGTAGCGGCTACCGGCCACCGGCGAGACGCCACCCGCCGCCTGAAATCCGGCGCCGCCCATGTGAACGCTGCTTGACGCTGTCATTGTACGTATCAACTGTCATTTTCGAATTTGAAATTCTAGTTATCCTCTTGCAGTTTAGTATTGGATTTTGCATACTTCAAGAACATTAACTACGGTCGAGCGTTGTAAAACTGAGTCACAAGTGGAAAATGGTGTAACGTCTGCAATACAGTATTTACTTTTGGTGTAACACGGGGGTGAATGCAGAGGAGGCAGCTGGAAAGATTTGAACTGTGTGTGGAGCGAGTGCTTTTGGGAAAAATACGCCAGAGAAAGATGTTCTTTTTTCAACAAAGATCGTCCTGGCATGAATGATTTTCCACATTAAGGAAGTCTCGACTACTGATATAAGTGATGGATTACCATTTAACCATCATGAGACATTTGCATTCAACAGGCAAAGTTCACAAGTCTGCTGTAGGCGTACTGCATGCTCTAATTCTAAACATCAAAACTCACCGGAGTGACTATTATTGCAGTTTTGCCTGAACGTCATCAGATCGCTCATGGAACATTCCTATGCAGTACAGTTACTGGTGACGTGTTATAGTGCCTTTTATCGTTAACTTCCTAGGAAGAAATGAAAGGCTGAGCCCTACCAAAATACGTAAACTGGAGCAAAGAGTAGTGTGAACATAATATTTTCCATCTCATAGCTCCAAAAGTGTGTTTTGCACTACGAATTCTTCCCGAAGGGTGCATCCATCACAGCGTATTTTGCACTACGAATTCTTCCCCAAGTGTGTGTCCATCAGAGCTGGACTTTGTTGCCAAGAACTGAGACACCTTTCGGTCGCAGTGTAAGAAAATCGACCGACAAAACTACGTCACGTGTGCTACTGCGTGATAACGCACTCTGTTGATTTCAGAAACGAAACTATCCATGAGATTGATAGGGAAGTCATCTCTCAGGCACTTGTATTGATAGGGAAGTCATCTCTCAGGCACTTCTCCCTGTGATCGCATAGTCGTAAGCTTTTACATTTCCTACTCTTGATCGGTCAACCCTCAAGGCACTTTATCTCTACATGATAAATGCTCTTCAAACTACACAAATTGCATCGTTAGAACCAGTAGGTTTCTACAGGCACAGAATTTGTAAACTACTTTAGCATTGTCAGATCGTTTTAGACATTGTGAAAGAATATACTGTTTATGATTAACTTCTCTTTGATGATTACTCTTATGTTCAATAATCTAATGAAAAACGCAATTAAAATATTCACTGTACTAGTACAAATTAAATTCAACTTAATACAGAAACATGACGACGGCAGTCTATCTTAATAAAGCATTAATGGTCTGTAAGACGATTATGCCTATTTTAGCACTAATTAGTAGTATATCACCGACTTAGAAAAGGTCTATATTTACTTCATGTCCCCCATCATACTCAAGTATTATGAAAACGTGGCAGTTCATAGATAAAATTATGTATTCACAACAACAACAAATACGTCGGCAGGAAACAAAAGTGGCATTATGAATTTTGCAGAACCACAACGTTTTCGCTCTGACACTGAGGAGTACTGAAAGTAGCAAGTTGAATTTTGCTCGAGCGTGTCTTACGATTCCCTTATTCAGCTCCTATATGCCTGCTTTTAGCTCTGCTACAAAAGAATTAAAAATACGGCTTTCAGCGACCCTCGAAAGGCAAACGAAAGCAGCTTACAGCTGGAAGGCTGGCACATTACTTCGTAGCTAGCGAAAAGGTGCGGGAGATGGGGCTTACTTATTGCCCCAGCAGCCGCTATGACAGATAAAACGCAACATAAGAGACGAGAGTAGTTGTATGTCCCGTGTGGAACGATTTTCGTTGACTCGAAAGTATTAACTGATATCCTTATATCACAGCTCAAGAGAAAATCACTCACATCATTCAACTGAAATGACATGATAATATCAAGTGACTTTAGCAGTCTAGTTTCTAAACATTCTGCGTGGTGTCTGGTTCTGTGCCATCAAGGAAGTAACTCGCTGGCCAGAATTGACAGAGTCAGCGTTGGAAGGATACCAGCTGATGTGTTCTGTGAGTGACATCGGAAGTGACTACAGCTTCCTCTCAAAGTTGTGGGTGGCAACGGACGGAATATTCTCATTATATGTCAGAGAGTCTTATTCGCATTTCTGTAAGTAGGTTTAGGAGCTAGAGTGTAATTACTTGTAATGCATTGATGCACTGAGTACAAACAAAACATCATAAATTAGTAACTGCGACTGTTATTTGCGTTTTACTGTCCTAATCGGACCCAAACCTTGAAAACATATTCACCAGACGCGATTCACAATTTTGGACCTTCTCCAGTGGTTGAGTTGCAACGTATCTTTGCTATACAATATTATTATTGAGTTCACTGTCATTGGCACACCCGCCAGAACTTAGGCATGACCTGAATTCTTGTTGTCAGCTTTTCTGACGGATATTCTGCCTTTGCTCGAAACGTGAAGACTTAAAGGTGAATTCGATTATTCAATATGACGAAAATCTGATGTTTCTATTATTCCAGCTCCAACATTCAAAAAACAGTTACAATAAGCGGCAGAAAAGCGTCTGTGAACCAACAATTAATAATGCAGTCATACTTAGTGGAATCTGATAAACTCCATCTGTCATCTGATAATCGTGAAAAACTTTTTTCATATTCACAGCGCCGCAGTATGAACTCAAGGATTTCGTAGAATTCCTATACTTAATTTCGTTGTCATCGTTTTCAATGACGGCAGAGGAGTAGCAAAACCATCTGACTTGAAATATAATTTTCCAGCGGGATTTGAATCTTTGGCTACAGTTGCAGCAGCACATCCAGTGAGGTATCAAGAATGTGAGCATTCACTCATTGCTGTAGTATAGGCTATGGCAGAAAGAAGCATGTTTCCCACGAAGTAAACGTATAAAGTAACTATCTCGCAAACGTAAGTTTTCCAAATCGCTGTCACTTATTAAACATGAATTGCTCAGAAAATTACAGCTATGTCTGGTGAAATGGTAGGTTAATGCAGCTCCAGTCCGTCACTATCACTGAGTTGCCAAACATTTTCCGAAATAGCACTTAAGATAAAAATATACGTGTGTGTGTGTGTGTGTGTGTGTGTGTGTGTGTGAGTCTGTTCTTCCGGACATGTCTGCAAGAACAGACACTACGAATCGAAAGAGATAGCCTTGTTAATCAATAAAATATCGAAGGACAATGTCCAGGCTGTCACAGGGCGTTAAAATACAGCTATGGCGACCAACGAAAATTTGTACCTGACCAGGTTCGAATCCGGATTTGTGGTGTCTTTTCTTTTTGACGTGTCCGAAAGAACAGACGCCTCACATACATGCATATACAGGGTGTTACAGGAGGAATAGTAGACATTTTAGCAGGCGGTAGTATAGACGAGTTGCATAAAAAATTCCATATAAATGCGCCCACTTCTCATTGAGTACAGAGATACAGTCGTTAGTACGCAACCCTAACAAACTCAAAGCAAAGGCTAATGACTTTCGAAGTTGATTTTCAAAAATCAACCACCAACTTCTATGCACGTTTGACTTTTCTTGATAACACCACGTGTAGCTCTTGTCAGGTGGTCTTTGCGTTCTTTTATTAGGGCTGCACTATTCATAATCCGAACTTTCAAATCGGCTCGAGGGTTTACTTTTTCTTTGTATACTTCCCCTTTCAACTATCCCCACAGGCAAAAATCCAAAGGGATAAGGTCCGGGGACCTCGGTGGCCAAGAAAAGTGCCCACATCTACTGATCCATCTTGCGGGAAATTTAGGTTTGGACGATGTGCCACCTGACGACTAGAATGTGCAGGAGAAACATAAGCATTCTTGTAGGCAAGGGGACCCCTTCCAGTAATGCTAGAAGCTCATTTTCAAGGAAGTGTAAACAACGAGGTCCTGTAAGGACCAACAAACGAAACGAAACTGAATTAAACCCAGCTTTGTGTACCCAATAAAAACTGGACAAATGTTATATGGGATTTTTTCTGCAGTTTGTCTATACTACCATCTCCTACAATATTTACTATTCCTCCTGAACATCCTGTATAATTATTTAGGTTTTCAGTGCTAGACTCGCGTCATTGTCCAAACCCTCGCGGGAATTTTCATCTGCCACCGTTGCTGTATTTCAACGCCCTGTGACAGTCTGGACGTCTCTCCTTCAATATTTAAGACGCAATTGTTTTTTGTGGCAGTACGGGTCATTTGCGAACATTTGTCTTGCTATCAATGTAACGGGACTTCAGCAGGATCCATTCCTTACTCATTGCTTTGTGATGGCGCTAACCCATTTCATATACAAGCAAATCAGATTGTAGTGCATATTTAGTCAAATAACGAATGGTCAGTATACACGTATTTACTAACAGGAGAAGCGGGATTGCAGCGAGCTGATCATTTAACCAAGTGCAACGTAGATTACCCGTGTAGTGAGTCATTTCAGCTGCGTAGCTGACGGTAATATTTGTGAAGCAATTCACTGTAGAATTAATGTAATACCCGCACTATGATCTCTGTAGTCATACTTTATCATTAGCAGCTCGTGAATGGAGTACTATGTTCGTTATATCAGATTATTCAAGCTGATGCCAAATGAGGAGAAGCGCCGACGCCACACACTACCTTTACTTAGGTAGTCAGCGATAGATTATGTGCGTCACCATTAACGTTACTGTAACCAGTTTGACAGCGTAACTCCCACCACATCCACTGAAACCTGTACCATTACCATCACACAGTTGTTACTCGCAGTGAAAGCGCCTCATGAATGTGAAGTTCCATTTGCATTACGCCTAGGACGGAAAGAACCCTAAATAATAGTAAGAGGTTACCCAGCGAAGGGAAGAGCCCATGTATTGACTCGAGTTTTTGCAGTTTGATATTAATGTAGTTCCCTATGATTTCATATAAGAGGTTCTTTTGGCTATCGGAATACTCATGCGGGAATTATCAAAGTGGAATTATCAAAGTGAAGTTGCTAGAACACTCAGCTTCCTTAATAACACCTCATTTTGGCTTGAATACGACTCGGAAAGCGACGTTAATTTGACGTTTCCGTCCGTCTCCTGACGACTTATTGAATGAAGTCGAAAGAGCACTCACAGTTGAGTTGCCTGCCACATGTATTCTGTAAAGTGTTAGGGCAACTGGCAGCCATTGCTGAACACACACATGTGCAAATATCTTAACTGCTCTAGGGAAACTCGTCTTTGTTCTATTTTTTCCATACCGTAATTTGCACAATAACATAAGGCTCATTCTGATGAAGAACTTGATGCCCTTAAGTGGTTAAATAAGAATCTGCGAGCGGTAGTAATGTATGAAAGGAAACAGACCGTTGAACAAAAGAATGGAGTGCTCCCTGCTTTTTGCATGTTAGATAGGTCCTACGATAAGAATGTGGTGTCATATTATGCTTCAGAGCCCTACACTGTTTATTACTCACTTCATACTAAAACAAAAGCTGTGATGTGAGAAGAGGAAATGACTTACATGCTTCCCAGAAACTTTAGTTTTTTGTGTTTATTTTCACACTTCATACTAAAACAAGAGCGTTGTTGTGCTACGACTGAGTGCATGAAATCTCTGCAGTTAATTTTCGCGTGTTGGATAAATTTTGATATCTACTCACATTACTTTGTGAGAATGTTCATATTTTCTTGGACCCAAATAGAGTGGACATTTCATAAGTGGCTAATATTCTGATGACAAATGAGACGATACCCGTTCCAATTGCTCCATGAGCTTTGGTTACTATAAGAACATACAGGCATGTGATGTCCGCTCCCTGCACTCAGGCCAAGGTGATTTATTTAAGCTTATGGCGAAGCGTCTGCTGCAGCGTCCACGCTCATCCAACATAAACAAATCGCTGCGGCATTGGGCGCGATCCATCTTACTTATTTAACGTAATATGCAGGACATGAGTTAGGTAAAAATTCAGTTTGTTGTAACTAGCCATTGCATTAAAATACTTTACAGTTATATTTGATTCAATATTAATTGTTGCTTGTCTCTCTAATGTTAATAGTATTGATTCATGTCGTGCGTGAACACGAAAACACCGCCACAAATTCGCACACACAAACACATACACACACACACACACACACAGTCATAGATTCCTGTGAGAGTGAAGACTGCTGTCTGTTGAACAACATGCGCCAATCTATTACGCAGATTCACTGCGACTGAGGATGTCTCAGTTATTGGCAATAAAGTCCAGCTGTGATGGACACACCCTTGGGGAAGAATTCGTAGTGCAAAACACACTTTTGGAGCTGTTGTTGTTGTTGTGGTCTTCAGTCCTGAGACTGGTTTGATGCAGCTCTCCATGCTACTCTATCCTGTGCAAGCTTTTTCATCTGGTGGGCAAGATGTATGAAACAGGCGAAATACCCTCAGACTTCAAGAACAATATAATAATTCAAATCCCAAAGAAAGCAGGTGTTGACAGATGTGAAAATTATTGAACTATCAGTTTAATAAGTCACAGCTGCAAAATACTAACACGAATTCTTTACAGACGAGTGGAAAAACTGGTAGAAGCCGACCTCGGGGAAGATCAGTTTGGATTCCGTAGAAACACTGGAACACGTGAGGCAATACTGACCTTACGACTTAGAAGAAAGATTAAGGAAAAACAAACCTACGTTTCTAGCATTTGTAGACTTAGGGAAAGCTTTTGACAATGTTGACTGGAATACTCTCTTTCAAATTCTAAAGGTGGCAGGGGTAAAATACAGGGAGCGGCAGGCTATTTACAATTTGTACAAAAACCAGATGGCAGTTATAAGAGTCGAGGGACATGAAAGGGAAGCTGTGGTTGGGAGGGGAGTAAGACAGGGTTGTAATCTCTCCCCGACGTTATTCAATCTGTATATTGAGCAAGAAGTAAAGGAAACAAAAGAAAAATTCGGAGTAGGTACTAAAATTCATGGAGAAGAAGTAAAAACTTTGAGGTTCGCCGATGACATCGTAATTCTGTCAGAGACAGCAAAGGACTTGGAAGAGCAGTTGAATGGAATGGACAGTGTCTTGAAAGGAGGATATAAGATGAACATCAACAAAAGCAAAACAAGGATAATGGAATGTAGTCTAATTAAGTCGGGTGATGCTGAGGGAATTAGATTAGGAAATGAGACACTTAAAGTAGTAAAGAAGTTTTGCTATTTGGGGAGCAAAATAACTGATGATGGCCGAAGTAGAGAGGATATAAAATGTAGACTGGCAATGGCAAGGAAAGCGTTTCTGAAGAAGAGAAATTTGTTAACATATAGTATAGATTTAAGTGTCTGGAAGTCGTTTCTGAAAGTATTTGTATGGAGTGTAGCCATGTATGGAAGTGAAACGTGGACGATAAATAGTTTGGACAAGAAGAGAATAGAAGCTTTCGAAATGTGGTGCTACAGAAGAATGCTGAAGATTAGATCGGTAGATGACATAACTAATGAGGAAGTATTGAATAGGATTGAGGAGAAGAGACGTTTGTGGCACAACTTGACCAGAAGAAGGGATCGGCTGGTATGACATGTTCTGAGGCATCAAGGGATCACCAATTTAGTATTCGAGGGCAGCGTGGAGGGTATAAATCGTAGAGGGAGACCAAGAGATGAATACACTTTTGGAGCTATGAGATGGAAAATATTATGTTCACACTACTCTTTGCTCCAGTTTACGTCTTTTGGTAGGGATCAGCCTTTCATTTCTTCTTAGGGAGTTAACGATAAAGGCACTATAACACGTCACCAGTAACAGTACTGCATAGGAGTGCTCGATGAGCGACCTGATGACGTTCAAACAAAACTGCAATAATAGTCACTCCGTTGATTTTTGTTGTTTAGAATTAGAGCATGCAGTACTCCTACAGCAGACTCCTGAACCTTGCCTGTTGAATGCAAATGTCTCATGACGGTTAAATGGTAATCCATCACTTATGTCAGTAGTCGAGACTTCCTTAATGTGGAAAATCATTCAGGCCAGAACGATCTTCGTTGAATAAAGAATATCTTTCTCTGGCGTATTTTTCCCAAAAGCACTCGCTCCACACACAGTTAAAATATTTCGAGCCGCCGTCTCTGCATTCACCCCTCTATTATGCCAAAATTAAATACTGTGTTGTAGATGTTACGCCTTTTTCCACTTGTGACCCAATTTTACAACGCTTAACCGTAGTTCATGATTTTCAAGTATGCAAAATCCACCACTAAACTGCAAGATGATAACTAGAACTTCAAATTCGAAAATGGCAGTTGATACATACACTGACAGCATCGTGCCGCTTTCACATGGGCGGCGCCGGATTTCAGGCGGCGGGTGGCGTCTGGCCGGTGGCCGGTAGCCGCTGCAGCGCGAGGAAACGCTCGAACGTAAGCTGTTGTAATCGCGATGCAGCCACGAGCTGTCCTGCGGAATTGTTTCTTGTAGTATTTGTTACTGCTGGTGGGTAGAATGTGAAACGAATTATCTTCGATGTTCAATCAGACTCATAACTTAAGACGAGTGCCAAAATGTGGAGAAAAAAAAATACGTTTGGACGCGAACACATGATTACAAGTTTAGTTACACGACAGTTACCGCTAGAGCACGGGATCACACGACACAACATCTCGGAAGTAGACAACACTTCTTCCTGACTCTTCCGCCTCTTACAGTGTTGCCAGATTGTGCAGAATGCCAGACTTAGCGTTGTTAGGGGTGGTCGGTTTTATTGGCCACCTTAGGTGAACGACTCGGACTTACTCTCTGTGGCGGCCGGCGGGCGGTCAGTTTTTATGTCTAAGACTGTACGTCTCACATGAATGTCAGTGTCCTATTTCTAGTCGTTCAAGGTGTTCTACTTTTCCAGAACACGAGTGTAAACACTACTGCCCACATAACAATCGTAAATTTGGTGCAGGTAATGTCTTCTGTGCTCATCAAAGCAATTCGAATATGAAAAAAATATCGTCGCTTCAGCAGAACTCACATGAACCTGCTGATGAACGAAAAGAGAAAATATCATAAAATGTTAATATAGCAAAACATGAAATTTCTTCTGAATATGCAGTCAATAATTACGAATTTTCAAACCATAATAACTACTTATCAAAAGAAAGACTTGTAATTCCACTTGCCCACATCTCAATGTTAGGTTTTGAGTGGTGGGCGTCATACAAGCACTGCCAATCTAATTCAGTAGAAGAATAATTCGTCACCTCCACAAATCCCACCACAGACTGCTTACGAAGGAGCAGGGACACATCAATACTATGGTTTTAATACGGCATTTGTAACTTTCGTCTCAGTAAGTAACATGTAAACACGAATATTTAACCTGCAATCGGTTACTTATCTAAAGAAATAAAGAAAAATATTTGCCCACATCAGAAACTTAAATTTGGGTGGGAGACGTCTTCTGAGTGGAGAAAAAGCCATTCTTTTCTCAGAATAAATCATCGGGTCTGCACAGCTGCATACACGCGCTCAAGAAAGAAATGACGGAAAATGTTAAAAAGTTCATATTATGAAATCTAGAAATTTTTAATGGATAATCCGTCAGTAATTTCAAACTACAAGAATCTACTTACCAAAAGAAAGTTATGTAAATTCACTTCCCCATGACCCAAAGTGAAATTTTGTGTGGTGTGCGTCTTACAAGTAGTGCGAAACTCATTCGATGGAAGAATAATTCCCTGCTTAAACATGTATCGCCTCAACCTTCTAATCAAAGAACAGAGATACAGTAATCCTATATTCATTATACCAAATTTGTTAATTTCATTTCAGTAAGTAACACGCAAACTCACATATTTGACCCACAAGCATTTACTTACCACAAGAAAGACGCAATAAGCTGTTGCCCACACCACAAATTTAAAATTCGTGTGTGGGATGTCTTCTGTGCAGAACAAAAGCCATTCAGTTATCAGAATAAATCGTCGCTCAGTACAAATAAGATGAACCTGCGAATGAAACAACTTAGAAAAATTGTTGAAACGTTTGTATTACGAAATCTGAATTTTCTTCCAAACAGGAAATCACCAACGTCAAATGCTCGAACCAAAAACCACTTCATACCAAAAGAGAAACATATAAATTGAAATGCTCAAATCTAAAAATTACATGTTTCGTAATGGGCGTTTTGAAAGCAGTGCAAGATTCATTCACTAGAAGATTAATTCGTTGCTCCCGCACATTCCACTTCAACTTACTAACGAAAGAACAGAGACCCATTAATACGTTGTACAATATGCGAAATTTGTAAATTTCAACTCTATAAGTAGAATGTGACCTCGAATGTTTAAAATATAAGCACTTACTTACCATATGAGAGATGTAATAAATCGATTGCCCACATCAGAAACTTAAATTCGGTGTGGGGGATGTCTTTAGTGCAGAACAAAAGCCATTGGGTTGACAGAATACAACGTCGCAACAGCACAACTCAGTTGAAGGAAATGAGAAAAATTGTTAAAATGTATGTATTACGAAATCTGAAATTTCTTCTGATTTAGCAGTCGGCAATGACTAATACTCAGACCACAACCCACTACTTACCAAAAGAAAGACATATAAATTTAGATTTCCACATCCCAGGTGTTAAATTTTGTGGGGGGCGGGGAGGGGTGGGGTCTTATAGGCAGTGCAAAATACATTCAGACGCAAATTAATTTGTCACGTCCACACATTCCCAATAAACTTGCAAACGAAAGGACACATACTAATACTGTGCTCATTATACGAAAACATGTAAATTTCATCTCAACAGTAACATATAAACTCGAATTTTCAATCCACAAGCCGTTACTTACGAAAAGAAAGATATATAAACGCTGTCGTCCACTTGACAAATTTAAATTTGATTTGTGGGATGTTTTCTGTGCAGAACAAAAGCCATTCGATTGTCAAAAGTAGTCCTCGCCTCAGTGAAGTTCAGATGAAACTGCTGATGATAGAAATTAGAAATGAGAAAAAATGTGTAAATGTTTGGGTAACGGAATCTGATAAGTTCTGAATAAGCAGTCCAGTGATTTCAAACGCAAAAATCAAAAGCTACTACCCGCCAAATGGAAGACTCATAAATTAAAAAACCCACATCACAAAGATAATTTTTGTGTGGTGGGCACCTTCCGAGCAGTGCAAATTGCATGCAGTGGCAGATTAGTTTGCCTCTTTCACTCATACCGCCTAAGCCAGTTAACGAAACAACGGACACGTCAATACTATGTACGTTACACAAAATTTGACAAATTTCGTCCCAATAAGTAACACATAAACTGGAATATGTGACCCACAAAGAGTCACTTAACTAAAGAAATGTTAAAATAGCTGTTGCCCACTACACAAACCAAAATATGATATGGGGGATGTCTACTGTGCAGAGCAAAAGGTATTTGGTTGTTACAACAAATCGCCGCCATAGCACAGCTCAGATAAATCTGCTATAGAAAGAAATCAGAAGACTTTCAAAAAGCTTGTATTACGTACTCTGAAATTCCTTCAGAATGAAAAATCAGTAATTTCAAATACCCAAACCGAAAGCCACTATGTACCGAAAGACAAATTTATAAATTCAAATGCCATCATCTCAAAGTCAATTTTTGTGTGATGCGCGTCTTATAAGCAGTGCAAATTCCATTTAAAGGCTGAATAATTCGTCACATCCATAAATCCCCAACGAAACCGCTAACGAAAGACTTTGTAGACAATTTTAGACCTATTTCTATGCTATCAGCGTGTGCTAGAGTTATGGAAAAGGCTGCGTATATAAGGATAATAGATCATTTTGTATCACACAATTTGCTACCAAATGTCCAGTTCGGCTTTAAAAGTCGTTTAACAACTGAAAATGCTATATTCTCGTTTCTCTGTGAGGTACTAGATGGGTTAAACAAAAGGTTTCGAACGCTAGGCACAATATTTGATTTAATTAAGACATTTGAATGTGTTTATCGCGAAATATTGCTCCAGAAGTTAGTCTATTGCAGAATACGGGGAGTAGCTCACAATTGGTCCACCTCTTACCTTAGCAACAGACAGCAAAAGGTCATTATTCACAGTGTTGAGAAAGGCTGTGATGTGCGATCTGAGTGGGGTACAGTCAAATGTGGGGTGCCCCAGGGATCAGTGTTAGGGCCACTCCAGTTCCTTATTTATATAAATGATATGTCCTCTAGTTTTACAGGTAACTCTAAAATATTTCTGTTTGCTGATGACACTAGCTTGGTAGTGAAGGATGTTGAGTGCAACATTTGCTCGATATCAAATTGTGAAGTTCATGAAATAAGTTCATGGCCTGTAGAAAATAAACTAAGGCTAAATCTCAGTGAGACTCAGTTTTTACTGTTTCTAACACAGAATTCAACAAAACCCGACGTTTTAATTTCACAGAATGGACATATGATTAGCAAAAATGAACAGTTCAGATTTCTGGATGTTCAGATAGATAGTAAATTGTCGTGAAAAGCCCACGTTTAAGATGTTGTTCAAAGACTTATTGCTGCCTTTTGTACTATTCGAACGGTATCTGAAGTAAGTGATCGTTCGACACTAAAATTAGTCTACTTCGCTTATTTTCATTCGCTCATGTCGTATGGTATTATATTTTGGGGTAACTCTTGCCATTCTAAAAGGATATTTCTGGCTCAGAAACGGGCGGTTCGGACTACAAGTGGTGTAAGTTCGCGAACTTCTTGTCGACCCCTGTTCACAAGTCTGGGTATTTTGACATTGGCGTATCAACATACTTATTCTTTACTCTCATTTCTTGTTAACAATATAAGCTTATTCCCAACAATAAGCAGCTTTCACTCAGTTAATACTCTGCTGAAATCAAATCTGCACTTGGATCGGACTTCCGTAACTCTTGTGCAGAAAGGTGTGCAGTATACTGGCACATCCATTTTCAATAAGCAACCACAAGAACTCAAAAATCTTAGCAGTAATCGAAACTGAATTCTTATTCTATCCAGGAGTTCCTTGAAAAATTAAGCTGATTCTTGTTGTGTTGTTGATTGCGTTTACTTAACCTTATGGCTTGACATTTTTGGGTCATAAACATTTAATCAGTTACTTTTTCATTGTAATTTCATGTACTGACACGTTCCATGACCTTCGAGATTTGCTCCGCGATTTGGTTCTACGGAACTTTACGTGTAAATGAATAAAAAGAACATAGACAGCTTAATTCCACTGTGAGACACTAACTGTTGCCCCCTAAAATAACTCCGAAAGTATGATAGGAGCTGGAAAGTTTGTGGGACAAAAGTTGCATGGCACAACGGGGGCCATAACACGACGTTGGATTTTTGTTGCTTGGTGGGATCGCTTCAGAGATATGAACACCAACTTTGTTTTTTTAAATGGGATGCTATAGTTTGCTATTTATTTTCTGATAGCGGCTATCGAGACGAATCGAATCATGTGTAACAGTAAGGTCTTTGAAGGTAAACGAAGGTCACAAAGGTGGCATGATAGTCCATTTACAGAAGGTGTTCGAAGTGATGACCATTGGTATCAATGCAGTGCTGCAATCTTCTTATCATGGATTGAGTGGCATTCCTTATCACTTCGGTACTTATCGAAGCACATGCTCTGACAATTCTCTCGGCTGGCTGGGGTGGGCATGCGGTTCTAGGCGCTACAGTCTGGAACCGCGTGACCGCTACGGTCGCAAGTTCGAATCCTGCCTCGGGCATGATGTGTGTTAGTCAGGTTTAAGTGGTTCTAAGTTCTAGGGGACTGATGACCTCAGATGTTAAGTCCCATAGTGCTCAGAGCCAGTTTTTTTTTTTTTTTACAATTCTCTCTCGTATATCTTGCAAACAGCGAATATTCGCCGAACACGGCGTATCCATCTAACGTGTCATTGACATGTAACCACCATCGACAGTTTCGCAAGACAACACTGATAGAAACGGTAAGACTCGTATCGTCAAGCGAATGTGAATGATGTATTCCTTCGAAGAACACGGCGATATGCTTCTCATTTACGGAGAATGCCAACGAAATTCAGTGAAAGCTAGATACTTATAACTGAAAGATGTCCTCAACATACTCACCCTACACGTCGTACACTTAAATATGAGTGTGACAAATTGAGAGCAAATGGATCTTTAACGCATCGGAAACATATCCGACAAATTCAGGTTACTAACGAGGAAACGGAAATTGTTACTCTCGCCACTGTGCTTCCAGATTCTTGTGTTAGTTCGCGTCAAATCGCAAGGGAATCTGGCACGAGCCAGAGTAGTGTTGTTCGTGTTCTGCATCGTAATAAATATCCTCCTTACCCTATTAACCTCCACCAAGAATTAACTGGTACGGGTTGTATGCTCACATTGAATTCTGCCGATTGGCTCTACTTCAGATTCACATTTATTAATTTGATATTATTTTTTGACGAGACTACATTCACGAACCATGCAAATGTTAATTTGCATAACATGCATTACTGGGCAACTGAAAATCCATGTTCGCTGCGACAAGTTGCACACCAAGAACCGTGGTCGATGAATGTATGGTGTGGGATTCTGGAGGACAGAATTATAGGGCCCTATTTCATCGACGGAAATCTTAATGGGAGGAAGTACACCACATACCTGCAAGAAACATTAGGTCTGTTACTGGAAGAAATACCTTTAGGAACAAAGAACAGAATGTGGTATCAATATGATGGGTGTACGGCACATTATTCGCCGATGGCTAGAAATGAGTTGCAGAGAGAATTCCCAAATTGTTGGATTGGTTGCGGACGGAATGTGTCGTGGCCGGCTCCTTCGCCAGACATGACGCCTCTGGATTTTTTCTTGTGGGGATTCGTAAAAGTCATAGATTATAAAGATGTTCCAACTGCACCTGAAGATATGTGGGAGAGAATTGTCAGAGCATGTGCTTCGATAAGTGTGAAGTAATAAGGAATACCACTCAATCTATGATAAGAAGATTGCAGCATTGCATTGATACCAATTGTCATCACACCGAATGCCTTCTGTAAATGGACGTTCATGCCACCTTTGTCACTTTCGTTGACCTTCAGAGACCTTACTGTTACACATCACTGGATTCGTCTCGACAGCCGCTATCAGAAAATAAGTATCAAACTATAGCATCCCATTAAAAAAAAAGTTGACCTTCATATCTCTGAAGAAATCCCATCTAGCAACAAAAAACCAACGTCACATTATTGCCCCCGTTGTCCCATGCAACTTTCGTCCCACAAACGTTTCAGCTTCTATCACACTTTCGGAGTTATTCTTGGTGGCAATAGTTAGTGACTCACCCTGTATAACGTACAAGCAGTTACTCATCAAACGAAAGTAATTTCTCATATCAAATATAAATTTGGTGTGGGGGATGGCTTCCGTGCAGAGCAAAGCCACTATGTTGAATATATCGCCACCTCAGCCCAGCTCAGATGAATCTGCTAATGATAGAAATGAAGCTGTTAAAATTATTGCATTACGAAACCTGAAACTTCTTCAGCATAAGCAATCAGTAATCTACAATACTCAGAGAACAAATTACTACTTACCAAAGGAAAGACATGTTAATTCGCTTCCCCACTTCAAAAATGGCTCTGAGCACTATGGGACTTAACTTCTGAGGTCATCAGTCCCCTAGAACTTAGAACTGCTTAAACCTAACTAACCTAAGGACATCACACAGATCCATGCCCGAGGCAGGATTCGAACCTGCGACCGTAGCAGTCGCGCGGTTCCGGACTGCGCGCCTAGAACCGCTAGACGCTTCCCCACTTCACAAAATAAATTCTGTGTCTTTGGAGTCTCATAAGCGGTGCAAAACTCACTCAATAGCAGATTCGTTCGCGTCTTCCACTTATCTCGCCTCAACCTTCTAACGGGAGAACAGAGACATATTACAAGTATATATACACTCCTGGAAATTGAAATAAGAACACCGTGAATTCATTGTCCCAGGAAGGGGAAACTTTATTGACACATTCCTGGGGTCAGATACGTCACATGATCACACTGACAGAACCACAGGCACATAGACACAGGCAACAGAGCATGCACAATGTCGGCACTAGTACAGTGTATATCCACCTTTCGCAGCAATGCAGGCTGCTATTCTCCCATGGAGACGATCGTAGAGATGCTGGATGTAGTCCTGTGGAACGGCTTGCCATGCCATTTCCACCTGGCGCCTCAGTTGGACCAGCGTACGTGCTGGACGTGCAGACCGCGTGAGACGACGCTTCATCCAGTCCCAAACATGCTCAATGGGGGACAGATCCGGAGATCTTGCTGGCCAGGGTAGTTGACTTACACCTTCTAGAGCACGTTGGGTGGCACGGGATACATGCGGACGTGCATTGTCCTGTTGGAACAGCAAGTTCCCTTGCCGGTCTAGGAATGGTAGAACGATGGGTTCGATGACGGTTTGGATGTACCGTGCACTATTCAGTGTCCCCTCGACGATCACCAGTGGTGTACGGCCAGTGTAGGAGATCGCTCCCCACACCATGATGCCGGGTGTTGGCCCTGTGTGCCTCGGTCGTATGCAGTCCTGATTGTGGCGCTCACCTGCACGGCGCCAAACACGCATACGACCATCATTGGCAACAAGGCAGAAGCGACTCTCATCGCTGAAGACGACACGTCTCCATTCGTCCCTCCATTCACGCCTGTCGCGACACCACTGGAGGCGGGCTGCACGATGTTGGGGCGTGAGCGGAAGACGGCCTAACGGTGTGCGGGACCGTAGCCCAGCTTCATGGAGACGGTTGCGAATGGTCCTCGCCGATACCCCAGGAGCAACAGTGTCCCTAATTTGCTGGGAAGTGGCGGTGCGGTCCCCTACGGCACTGCGTAGGATCCTACGGTCTTGGCGTGCATCCGTGCGTCGCTGCGGTCCGGTCCCAGGTCGACGGGCACGTGCACCTTCCGCCGACCACTGGCGACAACATCGATGTACTGTGGAGACCTCAAGCCCCACGTGTTGAGCAATTCGGCGGTACGTCCACCCGGCCTCCCGCATGCCCACTATACGCCCTCGCTCAAAGTCCGTCAACTGCACATACGGTTCACGTCCACGCTGTCGCGGCATGCTACCAGTGTTAAAGACTGCGATGGAGCTCCGTATGCCACGGCAAACTGGCTGACACTGACGGCGGCGGTGCACAAATGCTGCGCAGCTAGCGCCATTCGACGGCCAACACCGCGGTTCCTGGTGTGTCCGCTGTGCCGTGCGTGTGATCATTGCTTGTACAGCCCTCTCGCAGTGTCCGGAGCAAGTATGGTGGTCTGACACACCGGTGTCAATGTGTTCTTTTTTCCATTTCCAGGAGTGTATTATACGAAGTTTGTAAATTTCACCTCAGTAACACGTTAACCCTTATATCATTTACACAAGCAATTACTTACGAAAAGAAAGACATGAAAGAATCTTTTGCCCACTCCACTTACTTCAATTTTGTGTGGGGAATCTCTTCTGTACAGACGAAAACCCATAAGGTTGTATACCGATGCCTCTTCTTTAGTCTTCTTCTTGTTTCTTGTTTATTCCGGGTTCTTGAGATCTCTTGTAAAGAGACACTATACAACGCGTTCAGTGGTGGCGTGGGACAATCAACAGTTAGTAATTTAACTTTTGAAACCGCCGGTTTGTTGACATTTCTGGAAATAAAATCACTTTCATACTCTCATGCGGTCAGCAGACTTCGTGTAACAGTATGGGTAATGAGACTAAGTCGCAAATAGTTCTAATGAATTAATTCATCTGCATTTCAGTGTTGTTAAGCAACGTGATCAACAAGGTGATATGTATCTCAATTAAAACAGAACCTCGATATTTTAAATAAACTTTCGGATCATTTTTGTCAAAATCAACACTTGCCTCAAAATAAATTTCCGACTTCGTGCATTAAGTTCAGGCGCGTTTGCAACTTGTGTAGTTGTTGTGGTCTTCAGTCCTGAGACTGGTTTGATGCAGCTCTCCATGCTACTCCATCCTGTGCAAGCTTCTTCCATCTCCCAGTACTTACTGCAACCTACATCCTTCTGAATCTGCTTAGTGCATTCATCTCTTGGTCTCCCTCTACGATTTTTAACCTCCACGCTGCCCTCTAATACTAAATTGGTGACCCCCTGATGCCTCAGAACATGTCCTAACAACCGATCCCTTCTTCTAGTGAAGTTGTGCCACAGACTCCTCTTCTCCCCAATTCTATTCTATACCTCCTCATTAGTTATGTGATCTACCCATCTAATCTTCAGCATTCTTCTGTAGCACCACATTTCGAAAGCTTCTATTCTCTTCTTATCTAAACTATTTATCGTCAATGTTTCACTTCCATACATCGCTACACTCCATAAAAATACCTTGAGAAATGACTTCCTGACACTTAAATCAATACTCTATGTTATCAAATTTCTCTTCTTCGGAAACCCTTTCCTTCCCATTGCCAGTCTACATTTTATATCCTCCCTACTTCGACCATCATCAGTTATTTTGCTCCCCAAGACACTGTCCATTCCGTTCAACTGCTCTTCCAAGTCCTTTGCTGTCTCTGACAGAATTACAATGTCATCGGCGAACCTTAAAGTTTTTATTTCTTCTCCATGGATTTTAATACCTACTCCGAATTTTTCTTTTGTTTCCTTTACTGCTTGCTCAATATACAGATTGAATAGCATCGGGGAGAGGCTACAACCCTGTCTCACTCCCTTCACAACCACTGCTTCCCTTTCATGTCCCTCGACTCTTATAACTGCCATCTGGTTTCTGTACAAATTGTAAATAGCCTTTCGCTCCCTGTATTTTACCCCTGCCACCTTTAGAATTTGAAAGAGGGTATTCCAGTCAATATTGTCAAAAGCTTTCTCTAAGTCTACAGATGCTAGAAATGTAGGTTTGCCTTTCCTTAATCTATTCTCTAAGATAAGTCGTAGGGTCAGTATTGCCTCACGTGTTCCAACATTTCTACGGAATCCAAACTGATCTTCCCCGAGGTCGGCTTCTACCAGTTTTTCCATTCGTCTGTAAGGAATTCGCGTTAGAATTTTACAGCTGTTACTTATTAAACAGATAGTTCAGTAATTTTCACATCTGTCAACATCTGCTTTCTTTGGGATTGGAATTATTACATTCTTCTTCAAGTCTGATGGAATTTCGCGTGTCTCATACATCTTGCTCACCAGATGGTAGAGTTTTGTCAGGACTTGCTCTCCCAAGGCTGTCAGTAGTTCTAGTGGAATCTTGTCTACCCGCAGGGCCTTGTTTCGACTTAGGTCTTTCAGTGCTCTGTCAAACTCTTTACGCAGTTTCATATGTCCGCCGGCCGGTGTGGCCGTGCGGTTATACGCGCTTCAGTCTAGAACCGCGTGACGGCTACGGTCGCAGGTTCGAATCCTGCCTCGGGCATGGATGTGCGTGAAGCCCTTAGGTTAGTCAGTTTTAAGTAGTTCTAAATTCTAGGGGACTGATGACCACAGATGTTAAGTCCCGTAGTGCTCAGAGCCATATGAACCATTTATCATATCTCCCATTTCATCTTCATTTGCATCCTCTTCCATTTCCATAATATTGTTCTCAAGAACATCACCTCTGTATAGAGCTTTCTGCTTTCCCTTCTTTGCTTAGAACTGGGTTTCCAACTGAGCTCTTGATATTCATGCAAGTGGTTCTCTTTTCTCCAAAGGTCTCTATAATTTTCTTGTAGGCAGTATCTATCTTACCCCTAGTGAGATAAGCCTCTACATCCTTACATTTGTCCTCTAGCCATCCTTGCTTAGCCATTTTGCACTTCCTGTCGATCTCATTTTTGAGACGTTTGTATTCTTTTTTGCCTGCTTCACTTAGTGAATTTTTGTATTTTCTCCTTTCATCAATTAAATTCAGTATCTCTTCTGTTACCCAAAGATTTCTAATAGCCCACGTCTTTTTTCCTACTTGATCCTCTGCCGCCTTCACTAATTCAGCCCTCAAAGCTACCCATTCTTCTTCTGTATTTCTTTCCCCCATTCTTGTCAATTGTTCCCTTATGCTCTCCCTGAAACTCTGTACAGCCTCTGGTTCTTTCAGTTTATCCAGGTCCCATCTCCTTAAATTCCCACTTTTTTGCAGTTTCTTCAGTTTTAATCTACAGTTCATAACCAATAGATTGTGGTCAGAGTCCACATCTGCCCCTGGAAATGTCTTACAATTTAAAACCTGGTTCCTAAATCTCTGTCTTACCATTATATAATCTATCTGATACCTTTTAATATCTCCAGGATTCTTCCATGTATACAACCTTCTTTCATGATTCTTGAACCAAGTGTTAGCTATGATTAAGTTATGCTTTGTGCAAAATTCTACAAGGCGGCTTCCTCTTTCATTTCTTCCCCCCAATCCATATTCACCTACTATGTTTCCTTCTCTCCGTTTTCCTACACTCGAATTCCAGTCACCCATGACTATTAAATTTCCGTCTCCCTTCACAACCTGAATAATTTCTTTTATCTCGTCATACATTTCATCAATTTCTTCATCATCTGCAGAGCTAGTTGGCATATAAACTTGTACTACTGTAGTAGGCGTGGGCTTCGTGTCTATCTTGGCCACAATAATGCGTTCACTATGCTGTTTGTAGTAGCTTACCCGCACTCCTATTTTTTTATTCATTATTAAACCTACTCCCGCATTACCCTTATTTGATTTTGTATTTATAACCTTGTATTCACCTGACCAAAAGACTTGCTCCTCCTGCCACCGAACTTCACTTATTCCCACTATATGTAACTTTAATCTATCCATTTCCCTTTTTAAATTTGCTAACCTACCTTCCTGATTAAGGGATCTGACATTCCACGCTCCGATCCGTAGAACGCCAGTTTTCTTTCTCCTGATAACGACGTCCTCCTGAGTAGTCCCCGCCCGGAGATCCGAATGGGGGACTATTTTACCTCCGGAATATTTTACCCAAGAGGACACTATGATCATTAAATCATACAGTAGAGTTTGAAACTATTGTACGCGATTCATTGGACAGCTCGATCACGCACTAGCGTTAACGTATTTCAAATCGAACGCGCAGGTTTCAGTTTTCCCTAATGGGCTAACGACTCTCTTGTAATAAAATGATGTGTCTATCTCAGGTAAAGTCTAAATGAAACTGGATTTGTCTCCATTTGGGTCAAAATCACAAAAAATAAATTTCACCCCTCAGGTCAGCAAACTGTACACTTGCGCTTTAAGCACTCTAAATGATAACTCGTCTCAGAGAAAAGCCGCACATACATTCACGCCCTTTCATGCACACAAAATGCACACACCTTTATATTAAAAAGATAAATTTTGGCCTGAAATTACTAATTAACATTTCCCATTCTGAATAAGCTTCAAAAACTTGTATTTCATAATAAATAAAATTTTATCACCTGAAAGAAACTATTAGTTTACTAAAACGGATTCAGATTACAGTCAACTCGTGTCTAGACGATGACGTCACGAATCGATACTTGCTTGGAATGAACGAAATACCTGCAGTGAAAAAAACTGTTCGTTGAGTAATTTACTGAGTTTTATAACAAATTTGGTACCCCTTGCACCGCTACACTGCCCCCCAATCTGTAATGTCGCGATAAGATCGGAGACATTACAGGATTCACTGGAGCGTGCTACGGTTGTGTACTGTGCTGTTATACCTTAGTTCAGCCATCCCAAGATGCATGCCTCCAGTCACACTTTACATCACATGTTACATGAGTAATTGTAAATGGGGCCTAGCAGAAATCGCCCGTCTCCAAAAGACAATGAATTTGTTCGAATTTCACCTTTCTGACACGATGCACTTCACTCTCACTACACAACACACACACAACACTTGACTATTTGGTGAGAAGTCCTTTCAGCTGTTTGCACAAGGCAGGGGTTGCAGCCAGTTCCGACAGAAAACGGATAGAGCTGCGACCTCCACCGAGCCGTATACTCAGCTATAGTCGGCTCGGTCATCTTCTCTCTCGCTCTTCAAACACGCCGCGTACAGTGTCGCGTCGAATGAGATTTCAGCTGGTAACATCATCTCTGCTTCTCCAACGTGTGTCTTGCGATTCTCTCTGGAGCAAGTGTTGTGTCTTCGCTTGATATTGTTTTGTCAACAGAAAAACGAAATGAATGCGTATTTCTTCCATTTATTCGGCGAATTTCTTTCACAATTTTTTTCAATAAAGATTATTTCCTTGAAATTTGGGTTACAGCATCTGTTGACTGTTTAACGGATTGAAGCTGCTTACTTCAGGTTGGCAATATTTTTTCCAGAAGTTACCTTTTCTGTGAACTTTTTCACTTTAATCTTCTCAAATTATATTATTGTAGTGTGTTTGCCATAACACATACATTATATTTAATAATAATTGAATAAAATAATTTTCTTAACTATGTATAAAATAATGAACAAAGTAATACATCTTGTAGCTCATCCTGTGGCTAAAGTCTAATATCGGTGTCCTGTTGGTACATATCTTCTCATTGATAATATTTCTTTATCTCTGTGTGGTGGAATAAACCTTTTATCACTTCAGAATCACAGTCAGCAAGTATATAACTTCCTTCATGGGGAATTTCAATTATTCTGTATGGTCCAGTACACAAATACTGCCATTTTTTATTTCATTTTTTCTTTATCGAGGCTTTTGGATGGTTTCTCAACAATATTTCTTCTCCAATAGCGTAAGTTGTTACCTTCTTCACATTTTTATCGAATTTTGCCTTTCATAACTGATCTTTATGTTGTAGGTTTAAGTAAACTTTCTTCGAGATGTCCTCCCTAGTGAGATTGTCATCTTCAATTTGTGGCCATCCCTTTAGCCAGTCTTGAAAATCGTCCTCGCCATACATCACTTGTTGGGCGAATATCCTGTAGAAGTATGAGGCAAGTCGTCATAAATCCCATCAAATTCTGTTAACCACTCTATCTATTTGTAATGTTAATGTGTGGTATATTTACGTATGAATCGATTTAACTTACGGAACAATCTTTACATTGGATTGCCAGAGGGATAAAACGTGATTTAATATTGTATTCCTTCATAGTCTCTCTCCAGATTCTGCTGGTGTAATAGGTAGCGTTGTGTGTCACTATCACCTTCGGTTTTCCAAACTCTGTTAGGAAATCATTGACAAATTTCTTTAACATAGGATCCACATGTAGATCCCTCAAAGGATACAATTTCACATACCTCGAAAAAATATTGTAGAATGCCAGAATATACTTAAACCTTTCACGAGTATTAGGACATGGTCCACACACATCACAAGATATCAGTGTTAAAAGGTTGGTGTGGTATGATTTTATGTAATTCAATTTT
Source organism: Schistocerca americana (assembly GCF_021461395.2). Taxonomy (NCBI): domain Eukaryota; kingdom Metazoa; phylum Arthropoda; class Insecta; order Orthoptera; family Acrididae; genus Schistocerca; species Schistocerca americana. The sequence goes on along the minus strand of NC_060122.1, from coordinate 809,375,186 downwards.
TCGGCAATAGTTGATGGGTTTAGTTTTCTGACAAATCTATTTCTTTAGCATGTTACTAGGCAAGCGTTCTAAATTCAGATGGTAGCAATATTCGGCTAACTTGGCTTTGCATTTTAAAGATCCTAGGTGTCACCACTTCAGATGTGTGTACCACAGTAAAGATTCCAGATGTTCCTTTGGAACACGTACTTTCCATGGTTCGGCATGAGCTTTTCTTCGAAATAATATATTAGTTTGTAAAGTATATAGAATACGCAAATGATTCGTAGCTCCTCGAGTAATTAAATCTCGAATCGGTTTCCAATAAGGATCTTGTTCTTGCAACTGCGACATATTGTGACAACTTTGAAATTTGTTTCTCAAAAAAAGCAATAGACAGATTCATTACTTTGAAACCTGAAGTCTGTTCCTCAAATTCTTCACTATCCTGTCTTCTAGGTAAACGAGATAGAGCATCAGATACAACGTTGCCTTTCTCTTTTATATATTGCACTGAAATGTTATATTCTTGAAGCAACAAGGCCCAACTGGTTACCCTTGAGTGAAACATTCTTCCCGTTAAAATTTAACACAAAGCTTTATGGTCACAAAATATGGTTATTCTTCTTCAACAGACAAAATATCTAAACTTTTTAAGCGCCCATATCATATCTAGTACCTCTAACTCTGTGGTACAGTATGCCATTTCACATTTAGAGAGCGTTCTGCTTGCGAATCCTATAATCTTAATGGTATTCATATCTTGCGGATCATCCATTTGGAAAAGCGTAGCGCCTCGGCCAGTTTCAGAAGCATCAGTGGCAATGTAAAAATCCTGTTCAAGTTTTGGATGAAGTAACAACTGGGTGTTAACTAAAGCGTCTCGGATTTTGTCAAACGCTTGACTGCACTCAGGAGTCCATTTCCACATGATGATCTTTCATCATAACTGTAAAAAACATTCTTGGCTGATTAATTGATTTAGGCAAAAATCGACAGAAAAAAGGCTAATCCCATGCATGATTTTAATTCCCTTTTATTTTCAGGATAGGGACACTCTGACAGCACTCATTTTCTTAGGATTTGGCATAATACCGTCCGGCGTAATTATATGTCCAAGGAACTTCAGTTGACTTCTGGCGAATCTAGATTTCATTAAATTTACTGTTACTCCACACTCTAAGAATTTCGCAAATACTTTTTGAAGCAGATCGGGGTGCTCCTCCCATGTTTCAGTAGTGATCAATAGGTCGTCCACATACAAGGTAACTCTCCCGAGCAAATCTCGTCCATGTACGGTGTGTATGGCCGATATAAATACACCTGCACTGATATATAGTCCAAATGACATAAGAGTGAATTGGTGGTAACTTCTACCCAGAAAAATAAAAGCAATACTTCCGACGTTCAATAGAGATTTTCGTTTGCCAGTACGAACTTCTTGTATCAAGCGATGTCAGAAAGCGGGCACCACAGAATTTCTGAATTAACTCATCCAAATTCTCAGGTCTTGCCTGTACCGGTATGATTATCTTGTTTATCTCTCTGGTCTCTAGAACTAATGTGACGTCACCATTCGCTTTGAGGACCGCCAAAAGAAGGCTACAATATTAGGAATGAGAGGGCTCTATAATTCCCCACTCTAACATTTTGTTAATTTCTTTCTTGACTGCCTCTCTCTTTGACCAAGGAACAGAGTAGGAAGTGCGAAAAAAGATTCGTTTGGATACGTCTTAATGTCGCATTCAAAACCTTTGATTATTCCGGGACGTTTGCTAAATACGAGCAGATAATTACTTATCAAGCTACACAAATCTTCTCGTTGACTTGCAGATAGGTATTCGGATTCTGAGATTTTCTCCTGAAGTGTAACTTGACTTATTTCTTCTCCAATATATTCAATATAAAAAATATCATCAACTAAATAACAGTCAATACCAATACAGCTAACCATTAACTTCATGCAATACTGACACGGGACTATTTGGCCCTTTATCGTACAGACTGTCAAAACGTCGCCTTCGGAGTCCAAGGTACACGTTCCTTCTTTTAAATTGATGACTGCTCCAGCATCACACCAAAAATCTAGACCCAAACGCATGGTACTGTCATTCTTGAAACAATTAAGAAGGTACTTTCTATTGAACCCCCCCCCCGCATCATAATGTGGACTCGTGCCTGCCTTGAGACATTTTGCGCTTTCGCACTAAATGCTCCAAATACAGTACATCCAGTGACGGGAAATGTAAGCACTTCCGCTCCTCGACTAATTTGTTTGAAACAATCCTGCGTCATTGCGCTAATAGTTGCTACAGTATCAATCAAAATTTCAACATCAATACCATTTATTACTGTTTGAATTGCTATCTGCAAAATTCGTCCACACGTATTCGAAATGTAAGGTGTTTCTTCAATCAGTTCTTCTCTTAGGTCCAAATCATCATTATACCTCAGTACATTCACTTTAAAATGATGCCTGCCCTCCTCATCCTCTCCAGTCATCCTAGGAAGGCTTTCGGAAACTGGTTCTTGTTTAATCTTTCGGTAGTTGTCATATTCAGTGGTTCAAGTGCTTCAACAATACGTACAGTACGGTCGGAATTCGGTAGTTGTTCCCTTTGCTACTTTATTGCTGCATTACCTAGTGGTATCGGTCCTTGTGGTTGTTGTGCTTGTTGAGTTACATTTGTCTCTACCCTTCGAACTTCAGGTGTCGAAGGGTCTTTCCAAGTTTGTATACCATCAGGATTGTCTTCTGGGTATATACAACGCCTGAATGAATTATCACACTGATTATTCGAATATCTGCGTTTACGATTTGTTTTTCCTGTACTAATCTGATTCGCCTGATTATTATTAATTCCATAGGTTTCTTTAGTATAATAGGTTTATATTGATTGTTATTATTGGCATTACTGTAGTCATGAGGTGTCGCTTGTCCTTCGTGTAGTATAGGTTTAGTATTTCTATCTCGGTTGTCATTATTGTTAATATTACTATAATAATAGCAATAATAATAATAATGTTGTGAGGTAGACATTTGACTAGGTAATCTTCCTTTCAAAATACGGATCACTTCCCTACAGGAAATAGGATCACTCCAGTACCTCGTTTTATTACTGTACTTTGCGATATAGTACCTTAATGAACTTGGTTTACTATTATAAAACTCCAGTTGATACACCACCTTTCATAGTCTGTTGTTTGCTACTCGACCAGTATTTTGCCAAGAAAAGTTGTTCAAACTCCGCGGATGTATTACAATTCTCACTCGCTTCTGCAGCCCACAGTGCTGTTTCATCTGTGATCTTGGACACAACAAACAAGTTCAGACCAATTGCGAGGAAAAATACGCTTAGAATAGTTGATGAAAATTTTTGGATGAATGTTACCTTTTTCAGTCGAAAAGGTAGAAAACAGTCTGCTTTTGATATACTTGTCTCAACCTTTAAAGACGACAAGCACTCTCTTTGGACGAATGTCATTTTTATTTTCGTAAGAGTCACAAAATTTATCGCGTATATTCCCACAACAGTTACATTTTACTTCACTACAGGGTTTATTGTTCCCTAGCCAGTCTTAAGAATAGTTGTCTTTAGTCAGTCCATTTCGTGAAGATTTTTGTTCTAATTCTGACAATTTACAATTTGTTTCACTTTGCCACTTGGGTAATTTTTCAATTACTGTATCTTTAATAGCCTGAAACCCACTAGTAAATAACTTGGTGAGTCCATCATTTCCCATGTGTTTTTCCTTAACTACCTCAGCTTGCTTCAACTCGTGAGTGGTGTTGATTTTCTCTTCGACTTCCTGATTTTTAACGTCTTTCCACTCAGAAAGATCATTATCTAATTTTTTAGTTTGGTCCTTTAAATATTTATCTATGCCCTTGCAAGTGTCAAATTCTGACATCTTCTTAGACAGATCCTCAATTTGCACATTAGTCTTCAAGTAACTACTTTCAAAGTTACAGATTTTATCTGACAAATCACTATGCCCCATTGAAATAGTTTCATATTTATTCTCCATCTCATTAATTTTACCCATAAATTCAGTGTGTAGGTAAGTCACATCCATGGAAACATTTATTTCTAATTCACTAAATTCAGTATTTAATCGTTCTTCCCACTCTACCTTTAAGTTATCGAATTTCTCGTTTAATTGCCTATTGTCATCTTTAAGTGACAATTTGATTTTCAAGTGACTCGAACTTATTGTCAAATTTTTCATATAGGTAACCCATATTTTCCATTTGAGCGTTGAATCTTTCAGTTTCAGTAAAATCTGGCATCAAATCATTCCCTAAACTACATGCCTACAAATAACATCCATCAGACATCAAAATAAAATATTTTTCAAAAGAACTAGCAAAACAAAGCTGGAATGAAGAGTACAAGGAAACCAATCTGAACATGAAATTCTCCACATTATTTAAATTGAACTTTGAAAAAACATTTCCAGAAGTATGTGTGTCTGTATTAACATCTCACAAAAACAGATGGATAACAGCAAATATTAAGAAGTCCTCCCAAACACTTAAATACTTCAGTTCCATGAGAAAAAGTTGCAATGATCCAGAATTCCTAAATTTATATCCTAGATACAAGAAGATCTATAGGAATGTACTGAACACTGCAAAGAAGTTGTTTAATGAAAAAATAATATATAATGCAGAGAATAAAACAAAGCAGTCATGGATGTCATAAAAAAGGAAATGGGGAGACGCAAACAAACACAGAATAACATACTGCTAAGGGAGGGGTAATGAATGATCCACAACATTTAGCAAACTATATAAAATAAGCATTTTTCAAGTATTGCAGATGACTTACAGCAAAAGACCCAAAAACAAATATAACACCCATAAATAATGTTGCACTAAATACAATGATGTTACTTCCAACCACAGAGAATGAAGTCAATAACACCGTTCAAAAACTAAAAAATAAAAAGTCAGTAGGTTTAGATGAAGTACCAATGTGTGTACTGAAACAATGCATAGAGATTATATAAGGCCCCTTAAAAAACAAAATAAATGAATCCTTCACATCAGGGACATTTCCAGAGCAGTTAAAACAGGCAAGAATTGTATCTTTGCTTAAGAAAGGTAATGTGGAAGACAGAATTACTGGCCCATTTTCCTGCTGTCACCATTCTCAAAAATAATAGAAGCAATTATGGAAGACAGATTAATGAATTACCTGAATAAATACAATATTTTAAGTGAATCACAGTTTGGTTTCCAAATTTGCAAAAATATGGAGTCACCCTTAGTAGAACTAACAACAGTTGTACTTGATGCTCTTGACAAAGATGAGTGTGTCACTGGCATATTTTTGGAGCTTTCTATGGGCCTATGATATAGCCAGCCACAAGAGTCTATTAAATAAATTAGAAGCAATAGGAAAAAGAAGGGTAGCTAATGACTGGTTTCGATCATACCTAGCAGATAGGGTACAAAGAGTAGAGATTACACATACTTCAAATAGATCTAAACATTCAGTAAAACACTTATCAGAACAAAAATACTTTAATATAGGTGTTCTGCAAGGTAGCATATTAGGACCAATAGTGTTCCTGATATACATTAATGAATTTCCCAGTAGTGTTACTCATGGTCAAAAACTTGTCTTTGCTGATGACAGCAGTATTATAGTCGCTGATAAAACAAGAGACTTCCTTGCAGTGAAAGCAAATGAAACTCTCAAGGAAGTTTACGATTGGTCAATAAGCAATAAAGTGACATTGAACATGAAGAAAACTAAAGCTATAAATTTCAGTTTGAAGAGGGGAAATGACAATGTTAAATTAAATGTAGAGGGCACCTCTGCAGACTGAAACAAATGTAGGATTTCTAGGAATGAATATTGATTCTCAGTTGAAGTGGTGTGCACACACAAAGGTACTTACAAACAGAATGTCATTAGCATGTTATTCCCTTACAATCCTGTCATCAGTGTGTAATATGCAGTGTCTTTTAGTTACATACTATTCATACTTGTATGTACACTCAATTATTAGCTAAGGCACTCTTTTATGGGGAACAAATGCACAAAATATGAACAGAATTTCAAACTCCAGGAAAGAGTCATAAGAATAATAACCAAAAATAGTAGTCGAACTCATTCAAAACAATGAGGATTGTAACTGCTTCAAGTGAATACATTTATCAGTCAGTTGTACACATCAATAATAGCATTGGTAATCAATGCACAAACCATGGAACAAGAGCTAAACTCAACTTACATTTACTGAGAAAAAATAAACATTAAACTCAAAACAGTATTTTCTACCAAGCAATAAAACTGTACAATAAATTACCAAAAGAGATTAAAGAAACTGCAAAAATACTCTTATTTAAAAAGGGAGCAATAAAGTACCTGTTACACAGTGCATTTTATACTTTGAAGGATTACTTAGGTAAAAAATAGTAGGGGTTTGGTAAAAAAACGTTACACAAATAAATAATAATAATGATTATAAAACATCTAACATTCCACATAACACATTCACACTCTGGTTTTTCCGTCTTTTTTCCAAGCTATGTGTAGCACAGTACTAACACCTCTTCCTCTTTCTGAGCTAATATCTCACTCATTATAGATGGATGGTGGTTCAGTTTTTCAGGATAGCAAATGGGAAGTTGTGATATAGAAAAAGGTCCAGAGACAGCAATGTTTGTATGTAGTGAGTGAAGTGTTGTGAAACAATGTGTGTATAGTGTGTGCAGTGACCGATAGTGAGATATGTGTGAACAGTGTCATTTCATTATTTAATAAGATATTTGTAAAAGAATTATTGTATACCAGAAGTAAATCTAATGATTCTCTCTAACTAGAAGTCTGTAAATGTATGTGTATACAAATTAGATTATTTTATATTAGTCTAAACTTGTAAATACTTTGACATGTCCTATACCCTTGTGAAAGAGATCTATGGATGCATAAAGCTACTACTACTACTACTACTACTACTACTACTACTGCTACTACTACTAGTGCTACTTACCAAAGATGATACATATTCATTTGCTCCACCATGTCACAAAATTGAATATTGTGAGGCATCTCACAAGCAGTGCAAAACAAATTCAGTGGAAGATTATTTCGTCCCTTCAACACATCCCGCCCCAACCTGTTAACGAAGGAACAGAGACACATTACTAGTATATACAGTACACGACATTTATGAATTTCATTTCTGAAAGCAACTATTAATAACAAATGTTTCCCCCACAGGCAGTTACTTACCTACATAAAGACTAAAAGGAGCTGTTCTCCAATCCACTAACTTACATTTCTTGTGGGGAGTCTGTTCTCAACAGTGTAAATGCCATTACGTTGTCATAATAAATCGTCACCTTATCACATCACAGATGTACCTGCGAATTAATGAAATTAGAGCAAATGGTAAAATGTCTGTACTACGAAAACTGTAATTTTCTCTGAATAAGCAATCAGTAATTTCAAATAAAGCAACATCAGATTGCTACTTAGCAAAGAAGAGACGCATTCACTAGCTTCACCAAATCACAACGTTAAAATTTGTGCTTTGTGCATCTCACAAGCATTGTGTGCTATGGCCTTCTCGCAACCAGTGCAAAGCTCATTCAGTGCAACATTATTTCGCCGCTTCCTCACATCCCGTCTCATTCTGTTCAACAATCAACAGAAAAACATTATTAGTATGAACAGTCCTCGAAATTTATAAATTTCATCTCAATAAGCAATACTAAACACGAACAATTCACCTACATGCAGTTACTTACCAAAGGAAAGGCATGAAAGAAGCTCTTTCCAACTCCAATATCTTTAATTTCTTGTGGCAAGTATTTTCTCTGCAGTGCAAATGTAATTAGGTTCTCATAATAAACCCACGCCTCAGCTCACCACAGATGAATATGCGAATGAATGAAATGTTTACATTCTGATAACTATAATTCATTCACCATAAGCAATGTGTAATTTCAAATACAACAAGAAAAAATTACTACTTACGTAAGAAGAGACTTATTCATTCGCTTCCCCACATCACGAAGCTAAATTTTGTGTTTTGGGCGTCTCACAACAAGTACAAAACTCATTCAGAGACACATTATAACTTGGCTTCCGCACATCTCGCCTCAACTTGCTAACGATTTGTGAATTAACAAGCATTTCGCTCTCATTTAAGTATATGGCCGGAAGGGACAGCCTTCCAGGAATTGTGAAACGAATTCTGTCGTCTAGGACCGTGTGCCACAAAGAGCGCAGATTCGCAGGAGATCGGAAATCCACATGCGTCATTAGTGCTGAAAGAGGCCAGGCTGATCAGGCCTAAGCGCTATAGTGTGCGAGTGAGACAGACGAGAACCTACGACATAGGAAAACCCTGTACGAGCTGTTAGTGCTCAGGGAGATGCAGCAGTGTTAAATATGGTGGACCTAAAATTAGCCATAAAGGGAAACTTTGTGAAAACTATTTAATTCTGTAGTAATTCAGGCAATGAAGCCACAGTAATTTTAATATACATTCCTTCTTAAATTTTCATAGTGATCCCAATAAAACCTAAATATTGATCATATCTATAATAGTTTAGGATTTAATGTTAAAGTGAAATTTCTCTTTGTGTGGTATCGCGGGACTTGGTCTCTGAGCGGTGAGCAGCCGCGCGCCTGGTGTGAACTCTAACTTTTCGCGTAGATAACGACGTGGAGTATTGGACTTGTGTTTCGCAAACAGATTGTGAATGATCTAACTGTGTCAAATGGATATGCACTCGAGTGTAACAGTAACTCTAAATACGACCACTTCCGCTATTAGTTTGCTTTCTGAATACACATTATTCTAACCAAACCGCAACTGTGTGACCTACTTCGTTTATGGGTCGTTAATTTAGTTCCCGAAATTATTACTACAGTTATTACAATTTATGTTAACTTTTTATTTCGCAAACTAGCCATCAGCCAGACAATTTAACCAAAGGGTTAGAAGTGTCTAATATGGGGCGTGTAACGCGACAAGTGCGGTTCAATCCCTAAACGAGTCTTAGCCAAGATATTTCGAAGAAGAGGAAGTGCATGTGAGCCCGAACATCTTTGGGATGTTAGCTCGTAGACTGAACAGAAACACATACAAGAATGAAAATTACACGAAATAAATAAATTTCGTCTCAATAAGCAATACTTAAACACGAAAAATTCACGTACATGCAGTTTCCTGTGGGGAGTCTTGTCAGCAGTGCAAATGCCATTAGGCTGACATAATAAATCGTCAGTTCAGTACATCTCTGATGCACCTGCGAATAAATGTCATGAAATAAACTGTTAAAATGTTTGCATTATAAATACTGTAATTTATTCAGCATAAGTAATGTGTAATTTAAAATACAACAAGACAATATTACCGCTTACCAAAGACGAGACTTATTCATTCGCTTTCCCACATCACATAGTTAAATACTTTGCTTTGGGCGATTCACAAGCTGTGCGTAATTCATCCATTTTCAGATTATATAGTAGCTTCCACACATCACGCTTCAACCTCCTAACGAATGAACAGGGACACATTACTGGTATAAAAATTACAAGTAAATAATGTATTTCACCTCAATAAGCAACAGCTAAACACATATATTTCTCGCACAGGCTCTTACTTACCAAAAAAGACGTAATAGAATATGTATTCCACCTCACTGTCTGAATTATCTTGTGGGGTGTCTCTCCTGTTCACTGCAAATGAAATTTCTTTGGCATAATAAAGCGTTGCCTCAACACACTGTGATGAACCTGCGAATAAAGCAAACATGAGGATCAGTCGTAATGGTTGCATGATAAAAACTGTTGCTTCAATACATTAAACAGTGTGTAAATGCAAATACAAATAGAAAAACCTGATACTTACAGAGAAGAGACTTCTTCGTTCGTCACCCCACACCTGTAAGTAAAATTTTGTGCTTTGGTCGTCTCATAAGCACTGATAAACACATTCAGTGTCACATTTTTTGGCGTTTCTGCGCAACACGCTTCAACCTGCTAACGAATGAACAGACACAAATTACTTGTGTAGTCATTACACGAAAATAATGTATTTCACCTCAATAAGCAACACTTAAATAGGCATTTTTCTGCCTCAGTCAGTTACTTACCAAAAAAGACGTAACAGGAATTGTTTTGCTCCACACTATCTTAAAAATCTTGTGGGGTGTCACTCCTGTTCACTGCAAATGCCATCGTGTTGGCATAATAAAGCGTTCCCTCAGCACACTGTGATGAACCTGCGAATAAAGCAACTATGAGGAACAGTCGTAATGGTTGCATCATAAAAACTCTTATTTCATTACATTAAACAGTGTGTAAATGCAAATACAAATAGAAAAATCTGACACTTACAAAGAAGAGACTTCTTCGTTCGTTACCCCACACCTGTAAGTTAAATTTTGTGCTTTGGTCGTCTCATAAGCACTGATAAACACATTCAGTGTCACATTTTTTGGCGTTTCTGCACATCACGCTTCAACCTGCTAACGAATGAACAGACACAAATTACTAGTGTAGTCATTACACGAAAATAATGTATTTCACCTCAATAAGGAACACTTAAATAGGCATATTTCTCCCTCAGTCAGTTACTTACCAAAAAAGACGTAACAGGATGTGTTTTGCACCACACTATCTTAAAAATCTTGTGGGGTGTCTTTTCTGTTCACTGCAAATGCCATCGTGTTGGCATAATAAAGCGTTGCCTCAGCACACTGTGATGAACCTGCGAATAAAGCAAATATGAGGAACAGCCGTAATGGTTGCATGATAAAAACTGTTATTTCAATACATTAAACAGTGTGTAAATGCAAATACAAATAGAAAAATCTGACACTTATAAAGAAGAGACTTCATCGTTCGTCACCCCCCACCTGTAAGTTAAATTTTGTGCTTTGGTCGTCTCATAAGCACTGATAAACACATTCAGTGTCACATTATCTGGCGTTTCTGCACATCACGCTTCAACCTGCTAACGAATGAACAGATACAAATTACTAGTGTAGTCATTACACGAAAATACTGTATTCCACCTCAATAAGCAACACTTAAATAGGCATATTTCACCCTCAGTCAGTTACTTACCAAAAAAGACGTAACAGGATGTGTTTTCCACCACACTATCTTAAAAATCTTGTGGGGTGTCTCTTCTGTTCATTGCAAATGCCATGGTGTTGGCATAATAAAGCGTTGCCTCAGCACACTGTGATGAACCTGCGAATAAAGCAAATATAAGGAACAGTCGTAATGGTTGCATGATAAAAACTGTTATTTCATTACATTAAACAGTGTGTAAATGCAAATACAAATAGAAAAATCTGACACTTACGAAGAAGAGACTTCTTCGTTCGATACCCCACACCTGTAAGTTAAATTTTGTGCTTTGGTCGTCTCATAAGCACTGATAAACACATTCAGTGTCACATTTTTTGGCGTTTCTGCACATCACGCTTCAACCTGCTAACGAATGAACAGACACAAATTACTAGTGTAGTCATTACACGAAAATAATGTATTCCACCACAATAAGCAACACTTAAATAGGCATATTTCTCCCTCAGTCAGTTACTTACCAAAGAAGACGTAACAGGAAGCGTTTTGCACCACACTATCTTAAAAATCTTGTGGGGTGTCCCTTCTGTTCATTGCAAATGCCATGGTGTTGGCATAATAAAGCGTTGCCTCAGCACACTGTGATGAACCTGCGAATAAAGCAACTATGAGGAACAGTTGTAATGGTTGCATCATAAAAACTGTTATTTCATTACATTAAACAGTGTGTAAATGCAAATACAAATAGAAAAATCTGAAACTTACGAAGAAGAGACTTCTTCGTTCGTTACCCCACACCTGTAAGTTAAATTTTGTGCTTTGGTCGTCTCATAAGCACAGATAAACACATTCAGTGTCACATTTTTTGGCGTTTCTGCGCATCACGCTTCAACCTGTTAACGAATGAACAGACACAAATTACTAGTGTAGTCATTACACGAAAATAATGTATTCCACCTCAATAAGCAACACTTAAATAGACATATTTCTCCCTCAGGCAGTTACTTACCAAAAAAGACGTAACAGGATGTGTTTTCCACCACACTATCTAAAAAATCTTGTGGGGTGTCTCTTCTGTTATTTGCAAATGCCATGGTGTTGGCATAATAAAGCGTTGCCTCAGCACACTGTGATGAACCTGCGAATAAAGCAACTATGACGTTCAGTCGTAATGGTTGCATGATATAAACTGTTATTTCATTACATTAAACAGTGTGTAAATGCAAATACAAATAGAAAAATATGACACTTACGAAGAAGAGACTTCTTCGTTCGTTACCCCACACCTGTAAGTTAAATTTTGTGCTTTGGTCGTCTCATAAGCACTGATAAACACATTCAGTGTCACATTTTTTGGCGTTTCTGCACATCACGGTTCAACCTGCTAACGAATGAACAGACACAAATTACTAGTGTAGTGATTATACGAAAATAATGTATTCCACCTCAATAAGCAACACTGAAATAGGCATATTTCTCCCTCAGTCAGTTACTTACCAAAAAAGACGTAACAGGATGTGTTTTCCACCACACTATCTTAAAAATCTTGTGGGGTGTCTCTTCTGTTCATTGCAAATGTCATGGTGTTGGCATAATAAAGCGTTGCCTCAGCACACTGTGATGAACCTGCGAATAAAGCAACTATGAGGAACAGTCATAATGGTTGCATGATAAAAACTGTTATTTCATTACATTAAACAGTGTGTAAATGCAAATACAAATAGAAAAATCTGACACTTACGAAGAAGAGACTTCGTCGTTCGTTACCCCACACCTGTAAGTTAAATTTTGTGCTTTGGTCGTCTCATGAGCACTGATAAACACATTCAGTGTCACATTTTTGGCGTTTCTGCACTTCACGCTTCAACCTGCTAACGAATGAACAGACCCAAATTACTAGTGTAGTCATTACACGAAAATAATGTATTTCACCTCAATAAGTAGCACCTAAATAGGCATACTTCTCCCTCAGTCAGTTACTTACCAAAAAAAAAAGTAACAGGATGTGTTTTGCACCACACTCTCTTAAAAATCTTGTGAGGTGTCTCTTCTGTTCACTACAAAAGCCATGGTGTTGGCATAATAAAGCGTTGCCTCAGCACACTGTGATGAACCTGCGAATAAAGCAACTATGAGGAACAGTCATAATGGTTGCATGATAAAAACTGTTATTTCATTACATTAAACAGTGTGTAAATGCAAATACAAATAGAAAAATCTGACACTTACGAAGAAGAGACTTCGTCGTTCGTTACCCCACACCTGTAAGTTAAATTTTGTGCTTTGGTCGTCTCATGAGCACTGATAAACACATTCAGTGTCACATTTTTGGCGTTTCTGCACTTCACGCTTCAACCTGCTAACGAATGAACAGACCCAAATTACTAGTGTAGTCATTACACGAAAATAATGTATTTCACCTCAATAAGCAGCACCTAAATAGGCATATTTCTCCCTCAGTCAGTTACTTACCAAAAAAAAAGTAACAGGATGTGTTTTGCACCACACTCTCTTAAAAATCTTGTGAGGTGTCTCTTCTGTTCACTACAAAAGCCATGGTGTTGGCATAATAAAGCGTTGCCTCAGCACACTGTGATGAACCTGCGAATAAAGCAACTATGAGGAACAGTCATAATGGTTGCATGATAAAAACTGTTATTTCATTACATTAAACAGTGTGTAAATGCAAATACAAATAGGAATATCTGACACTTACAAAGAAGAGTCTTCGTCGTTCCTTCCCCCACACCTGTAAGTTAAATTTTGTTCTTTGGTCGTCTCATAAGCACTGATAAACAAATTCAGTGTCACATTTTTTGGCGTTTCAGCACATCACGCTTCAACCTGCTGACGAATGAACAGACACAAATTACTAGTGTAGTCATTACACGAAAATAATGTATTCCACCTCAATAAGCAACACTTAAATAGGCATATTTCTGCCTCAGTCAGTTACTTACCAAAAAAGACTTAACAGGATGTGTTTTGCACCACACTATCTTAAAAATCTTGTGGGGTGTCTCTTCTGTTCAATGCAAATGCCATCGTGTTGGCATAATAATGCGTTGCCTCAGCACACTGTGATGAACCTGCGAATAAAGCAACTATGAGGAACAGTCATAATGGTTGCATAATAAAACTGTTATTTCATTACATTAAACAGTGTGTAAATGCAAATACAAATAGAAAAATCTGACACTTACAAAGAAGAGACTTCGTCGTTCGTTACCCCACACCTGCAAGTTAAATTTTGTGCTTTGGTCGTATCACATGCACTGATAAACACATTCAGTGTCACATTTTTTGGCGTTTCTGCACATCACGTTTCAACCTGCTAACGAATGAGCAGACACAAATTACCAGTGTAGTCATTACACGAAAATAATGTATTCCACCTCAATAAGCAACACTTAAATAGGCATATTTCTCCCTCAGTCAGTTACTTACCAAAAAGAAAAGTAACAGGATGTGTTTTGCACCACACTATCTTAAAAATCTTGTGAGGTGTCTCTTCTGTTCACTGCAAAAGCCATCGTGATGGCATAATAAAGCGGTGCTTCAGCACACTGTGATGAACCTGCGAATAAAGCTAATATGAGGAACAGTCATAATGGTTGCATGATAAAAACTGTTATTTCATTACATTAAACAGCGTGTAAATGCAAATGCAAATAGGAATATCTGACACTTATAAAGAAGAGTCTTCGTCGTTCGTTACCCCACACCTGTAAGTTAAATTTTGTGCTTTGGTCGTCTCATAAGCACTGATAAACACACTCAGTGTCACATTTTTTGGCGTTTCTGCACATCACGCTTCAACCTGCTAACGAATGAACAGACACAAATTACTAGTGTAGTCATTACACGAAAATAATGTATTTCACCTCAATAAGCAACACCTAAATAGGCATACATCTCCCTCAGTCAGTTACTTACCAAAATAAAAGTAACAGGATGTCTTTTGCACCACACTCTCTTAAAATTCTTGTGAGGTGTCTCTTCTGTTCACTACAAAAGCCATCGTGTTGGCATAATAAAGCGTTGCTTCAGCACACTGTGATGAACCTGCGAATAAAGCTAATATGAGGAACAGTCATAATGGTTGCATGATAAAAACTGTTATTTCATTACATTAAACAGTGTGTAAATGCAAATACAAATAGGAATATCGGACACTTACAAAGAAGAGTCTTCGTCGTTCGTTCCCCCCCACCTGTAAGTTAAATTTTGTGCTTTGGTCGTCTCATAAGCACTGATAAACAAATTCAGTGTCACATTTTTTGGCGTTTCAGCACATCACGCTTCAACCTGCTAACGAATGAACAGACACAAATTACTAGTGTAGTCATTACACGAAAATAATGTATTCCACCTCAATAAGCAACACTTAAATAGGCATATTTCTGCCTCAGTCAGTTACTTACCAAAAAAGACTTAACAGGATGTGTTTTGCATCACACTATCTTAAAAATCTTGTGGGGTGTCTCTTCTGTTCAATGCAAATGCCATCGTGTTGGCATAATAATGCGTTGCCTTAGCACACTGTGATGAACCTGCGAATAAAGCAACTATGAGGAACAGTCATAATGGTTGCATAATAAAACTGTTATTTCATTACATTAAACAGTGTGTAAATGCAAATACAAATAGAAAAATCTGACACTTACAAAGAAGAGACTTCGTCGTTCGTTACCCCACACCTGCAAGTTAAATTTTGTGCTTTGGTCGTCTCATAAGCACTGATAAACACATTCAGTGTCACATTTTTTGGCGTTTCTGCACATCACGTTTCAACCTGCTAACGAATGAGCAGACACAAATTACCAGTGTAGTCATTACACGAAAATAATGTATTCCACCTCAATAAGCAACACTTAAATAGGCATATTTCTCCCTCAGTCAGTTACTTACCAAAAAAAAAAGTAACAGGATGTGTTTTGCACCACACTATCTTAAAAATCTTGTGAGGTGTCTCTTCTGTTCACTGCAAAAGCCATCGTGATGGCATAATAAAGCGGTGCTTCAGCACACTGTGATGAACCTGCGAATAAAGCTAATATGAGGAACAGTCATAATGGTTGCATGATAAAAACTGTTATTTCATTACATGAAACAGCGTGTAAATGCAAATGCAAATAGGAATATCTGACACTTACAAAGAAGAGTCTTCGTCGTTCGTTACCCCACACCTGTAAGTTAAATTTTGTGCTTTGGTCGTCTCATAAGCACTGATAAACACATTCAGTGTCACATTTTTTGGCGTTTCTGCACATCACGCTTCAACCTGCTAACGAATGAACAGACACAAATTACTAGTGTAGTCATTACACGAAAATAATGTATTCCACCTCAATAAGCAACACTTAAATAGGCATGTTTCTCCCTCAGTCAGTTACTTACCAAAAAAAAAAGTAACAGGATGTGTTTTGCACCACACTATCTAAAAAATCTTGTGGGGTGTCGCTTCTGTTCATTGCAAATGCCATCGTGATGGCATAATAAAGCGTTGCCTCAGCACACTGTGATGAACCTGCGAATAAAGCAACTATGAGGAACAGTCGTAATGGTTGCATGATAAAAACTGTTATTTCATTACATTAAACTGTGTGTAAATGCAAATACAATTAGAAAAATCTGACACTTACGAAGAAGAGACTTCTTCGTTCGTTACCCCACACCTGTAAGTTAAATTTTGTGCTTTGGTCGTCTCATAAGCACTGATAAACACATTCAGTGTCACATTTTTTGGGGTTTCTGCACATCACGCTTCAACCTGCTAACGAATGTACAGACACAAATTACTAGTGTAGTCATTACACGAAAATAATGTATTTCACCTCAATAAGCAACACTTAAATAGGCATATTTCTCCCTCAGTCAGTTACTTACCAAAGAAGACGTAACAGGAAGCGTTTTGCACCACACTACCTTAAAAATCTTGTGGGGTGTCCCTTCTGTTCATAGCAAATGCCATCGTGTTGGCATAATAAAGCGTTGCCTCAGCACACTGTGATGAACCTGCGAATAAAGCAACTATGAGGAACAGTCGTAATGGTTGCATGATAAAAACTGTTATTTCATTACATTAAACAGTGTGTAAATGCAAATACAAATAGAAAAATCTGACAATTACGAAGAAGAGACTTCTTCGTTCGATACCCCACACCTGTAAGTTAAATTTTGTGCTTTGGTCGTCTCATAAGCACTGATAAACACATTCAGTGCCACATTTTTTGGCGTTTCTGCACATCACGCTTCAACCTGCTAACGAATGAGCAGACACAAATTACTAGTGTAGTCATTACACGAAAATAATGTATTCCACCTCAATAAGCAACACTAAAATAGACATATTTCTCCCTCAGGCAGTTACTTACCAAAAAAGACGTAACAGGATGTGTTTTCCACCACACTATCTAAAAAAGCTTGTGGGGTGTCTCTTCTGTTCATTGCAAATGCCATCGTGATGGCATAATAAAGCGTTGCTTCAGCACACTGTGATGAACCTGCGAATAAAGCTAATATGAGGAACAGTCATAATGGTTGCATGATAAAAACTGTTATTTCATTACATTAAACAGTGTGTAAATGCAAATACAAATAGGAATATCTGACACTTACAAAGAAGAGTCTTCGTAGTTCGTTACCCCACACCTGTAAGTTAAATTTTGTGGTTTGGTCGTCTCATAAGCACTGATAAACACATTCAGTGTCACATTTTTTGGCGTTTCTGCACATCACGCTTCAACCTGCTAACGAATGAACAGACACAAATTACTAGTGTAGTCATTACACGAAAATAATGTATTTCACCTCAATAAGCAACACCTAAATAGGCATACATCTCCCTCAGTCAGTTACTTACCAAAATAAAAGTAACAGGATGTCTTTTGCACCACACTCTCTTAAAATTCTTGTGAGGTGTCTCTTCTGTTCACTACAAAAGCCATCGTGTTGGCATAATAAAGCGTTGCTTCAGCACACTGTGATGAACCTGCGAATAAAGCTAATATGAGGAACAGTCATAATGGTTGCATGATAAAAACTGTTATTTCATTACATTAAACAGTGTGTAAATGCAAATACAAATAGGAATATCTGACACTTACAAAGAAGAGTCTTCGTCGTTCGTTCCCCCACACCTGTAAGTTAAATTTTGTGCTTTGGTCGTCTCATAACCACTGATAAACACATTCAGTGTCACATTTTTTGGCGTTTCAGCACATCACGCTTCAACCTGCTAACGAATGAACAGACACATATTACTAGTGTAGTCATTACACGAAAATAATGTATTTCACCTCAATAAGCAACACTTAAATAGGCATATTTCTCCCTCAGTCAGTTACTTACCAAAAAAGACGTAACAGGATGTGTTTTGCACCACACCATCGTAAAAATTTTGTGGGGTGTCTCTTCTGTTCACTGCAAATGCCATCGTGTTGGCATAATAAAGCGTTGCCTCAGCACACTGTGATGAACCTGCGGATAAAGCAACTATGAGGAACAGTTGTAATGGTTGCATGATAAAACTGTTATTTCATTACATTAAACAGTGTGTAAATGCAATTACAAATAGAAAAATCTGACACTTACGAAGAAGAGACTTCTTCGTTCGTTACCCCACACCTGTAAGTTAAATTTTGTGCTTTGGTCGTCTCATAAGCACTGATAAACACATTCAGTGTCACATTTTTTGGCGTTTCTGCACATCACGCTTCAACCTGCTAACGAAAGAACAAACACAAATTACTAGTGTAGTCATTACACGAAAATAATGTATTTCACCTCAATAAGCAACACTTAAATAGGCATATTTCTCCCTCAGTCAGTTACTTACCAAAGAAGACGTAACAGGAAGCGTTTTGCACAACACTATCTTAAAAATCTTGTGGGGTGTCTCTTCTGTTCATTGCAAATGCCATGGTGTTGGCATAATAAAGCGTTGCCTCAGCACACTGTGATGAACCTGCGAATAAAGCAACTATGAGGAACAGTTGTAATGTTTGCATGATAAAAACTGTTATTTCATTACATTAAACAGTGTGTAAATGCAAATACAAATAGAAAAATCTGACACTTACGAAGAAGAGACTTCTTCGTTCGTTACCCCACACCTGTAAGTTAAATTTTGTGCTTTGGTCGTCTCATAAGCACTGATAAACACATTCAGTGTCACATTTTTTGGCGTTTCTGCACATCACGCTTCAACCTGCTAACGAATGAACAGACACAAATTACTAGTGTAGTCATTACACGAAAATAATGTATTTCACCTCAATAAGCAACACTGAAATAGGCATATTTCTCCCTCAGTCAGTTACTTACCAAAAAAGACGTAACAGGATGTGTTTTCCACCACACTATCTAAAAAATCTTGTGGGGTGTCGCTTCTGTTCATTGCAAATGCCATCGTGATGGCATAATAAAGCGTTGCCTCAGCACACTGTGATGAACCTGCGAATAAAGCAACTATGAGGAACAGTCCTAATGGTTGCATGATAAAAACTGTTATTTCATTACATTAAACAGTGTGTGAATGCAAATACAATTAGAAAAATCTGACACTTACGAAGAAGAGACTTCATCGTTCGTTACCCCACACCTGTAAGTTAAATTTTGTGCTTTGGTCGTCTCATAAGCACTGATAAACACATTCAGTGTCACATTTTTTGGCGTTTCTGCACATCACGCTTCAACCTGCTAACGAATGTACAGACACAAATTACTAGTGTAGTCATTACACGAAAATAATGTATTTCACCTCAATAAGCAACACTTAAATAGGCATATTTCTCCCTCAGTCAGTTACTTACCAAAGAAGACGTAACAGGAAGCGTTTTGCACCACACTACCTTAAAAATCTTGTGGGGTGTCCCTTCTGTTCATAGCAAATGCCATCGTGTTGGCATAATAAAGCGTTGCCTCAGCACACTGTGATGAACCTGCGAATAAAGCAACTATGAGGAACAGTCGTAATGGTTGCATGATAAAAACTGTTATTTCATTACATTAAACAGTGTGTAAATGCAAATACAATTAGAAAAATCTGACACTTACGAAGAAGAGACTTCGTAGTTCGTTACCCCACACCTGTAAGTTAAATTTTGTGGTTTGGTCGTCTCATAAGCACTGATAAACACATTCAGTGTCACATTTTTTGGCGTTTCTGCACATCACGCTTCAACCTGCTAACGAATGAACAGACACAAATTACTAGTGTAGTCATTACACGAAAATAATGTATTTCACCTCAATAAGCAACACCTAAATAGGCATAGATCTCCCTCAGTCAGTTACTTACCAAAATAAAAGTAACAGGATGTCTTTTGCACCACACTCTCTTAAATTCTTGTGAGGTGTCTCTTCTGTTCACTACAAAAGCCATCGTGTTGGCATAATAAAGCGTTGCTTCAGCACACTGTGATGAACCTGCGAATAAAGCTAATATGAGGAACAGTCATAATGGTTGCATGATAAAAACTGTTATTTCATTACATTAAACAGTGTGTAAATGCAAATACAAATAGGAATATCTGACACTTACAAAGAAGAGTCTTCGTCGTTCGTTCCCCCACACCTGTAAGTTAAATTTTGTGCTTTGGTCGTCTCATAACCACTGATAAACACATTCAGTGTCACATTTTTTGGCGTTTCAGCACATCACGCTTCAACCTGCTAACGAATGAACAGACACATATTACTAGTGTAGTCATTACACGAAAATAATGTATTTCACCTCAATAAGCAACACTTAAATAGGCATATTTCTCCCTCAGTCAGTTACTTACCAAAAAAGACGTAACAGGATGTGTTTTGCACCACACCATCGTAAAAATTTTGTGGGGTGTCTCTTCTGTTCACTGCAAATGCCATCGTGTTGGCATAATAAAGCGTTGCTTCAGCACACTGTGATGAACCTGCGAATAAAGCTAATATGAGGAACAGTCATAATGGTTGCATGATAAAAACTGTTATTTCATTACATTAAACAGTGTGTAAATGCAAATACAAATAGGAATATCTGACACTTACAAAGAAGAGTCTTCGTCGTTCGTTCCCCCACACCTGTAAGTTAAATTTTGTGCTTTGGTCGTCTCATAACCACTGATAAACACATTCAGTGTCACATTTTTTGGCGTTTCAGCACATCACGCTTCAACCTGCTAACGAATGAACAGACACATATTACTAGTGTAGTCATTACACGAAAATAATGTATTTCACCTGAATAAGGAACACTTAAATAGGCATACATCTCCCTCAGTCAGTTACTTACCAAAATAAAAGTAACAGGATGTCTTTTGCACCACACTCTCTTAAATTCTTGTGAGGTGTCTCTTCTGTTCACTACAAAAGCCATCGTGTTGGCATAATAAAGCGTTGCTTCAGCACACTGTGATGAACCTGCGAATAAAGCTAATATGAGGAACAGTCATAATGGTTGCATGATAAAAACTGTTATTTCATTACATTAAACAGTGTGTAAATGCAAATACAAATAGGAATATCTGACACTTACAAAGAAGAGTCTTCGTCGTTCGTTACCCCACACCTGTAAGTTAAATTTTGTGCTTTGGTCGTCTCATAAGCACTGATAAACACATTCAGTGTCACATTTTTTGGCGTTTCTGCACATCACGCTTCAACCTGCTAACGAAAGAACAAACACAAATTACTAGTGTAGTCATTACACGAAAATAATGTATTTCACCTCAATAAGCAACACTTAAATAGGCATATTTCTCCCTCAGTCAGTTACTTACCAAAGAAGACGTAACAGGAAGCGTTTTGCACAACACTATCTTAAAAATCTTGTGGGGTGTCTCTTCTGTTCATTGCAAATGCCATGGTGTTGGCATAATAAAGCGTTGCCTCAGCACACTGTGATGAACCTGCGAATAAAGCAACTATGAGGAACAGTTGTAATGGTTGCATGATAAAAACTGTTATTTCATTACATTAAACAGTGTGTAAATGCAAATACAAATAGAAAAATCTGACACTTACGAAGAAGAGACTTCTTCGTTCGTTACCCCACACCTGTAAGTTAAATTTTGTGCTTTGGTCGTCTCATAAGCACTGATAAACACATTCAGTGTCACATTTTTTGGCGTTTCTGCACATCACGCTTCAACCTGCTAACGAATGAACAGACACAAATTACTAGTGTAGTCATTACACGAAAATAATGTATTTCACCTCAATAAGCAACACTTAAATAGGCATATTTCTCCCTCAGTCAGTTACTTACCAAAAAAGACGTAACAGGATGTGTTTTGCACCACACTATCTTAAAAATCTTGTGGGGTGTCTCTTCTGTTCACTGCAAATGCCATCGTGTTGGCATAATAAAGCGTTGCCTCAGCACACTGTGATGAACCTGCGAATAAAGCAACTATGAGGAACAGTCGTAAAGGTTGCATGATAAAGACTGTTATTTCATTACATTAAACAGTGTGTAAATGCAAATACAAATAGAAAAATCTGACACTTACGAAGAAGAGACTTCTTCGTTCGTTACCCCACACCTGTAAGTTAAATTTTGTGCTTTGGTCGTCTCATAAGCACTGATAATCACATTCAGTGTCACATTTTTTGGCGTTTCTGCACATCACGCTTCAACCTGCTAATGAATGAACAGACACAAATTACTAGTGTAGTCATTACACGAAAATAATGTATTTCACCTCAATAAGCAACACTTAAATAGGCATATTTCGCTCTCAGTCAGTTACCTACCAAAGAAGACGTAACAGGAAGCGTTTTGCACCACACTATCTTAAAAATCTTGTGGGGTGTCCCTTCTGTTCATTGCAAATGCAATGGTGTTGGCATAATAAAGCGTTGCCTCAGCACACTGTGATGAACCTGCGAATAAAGCAACTATGAGGAACAGTCGTAAAGGTTGCATGATAAAAACTGTTATTTCATTACATTAAACAGTGTGTAAATGGAAATACAAATAGAAAAATCTGACACTTACGAAGAAGAGACTTCTTCGTTCGTTACCCCACACCTGTAAGTTAAATTTTGTGCTTTGGTCGTCTCATAAGCACTGATAAACACATTCAGTGTCACATTTTTTGGCGTTTCTGCACATCACGCTTCAACCTGCTAACGAATGAACAGACACAAATTACTAGTGTAGTCATTACACGAAAATAATGCATTTCACCTCAATAAGCAACACTGAAATAGGCATATTTCTCCCTCAGTCAGTTACTTACCAAAGAAGACGTAACAGGAAGCGTTTTGCACCACACTATCTCAAAAATCTTGTGGGGTGTCCCTTCTGTTCATTGCAAATGCCATGGTGTTGGCATAATAAAGCGTTGCCTCAGCACACTGTGATGAACCTGCGAATAAAGCAACTATGAGGAACAGTCGTAATGGTTGCATGATAAAAACTGTTATTTCGTTACATTAAACAGTGTGTAAATGCAAATACAAACAGAAAAATCTGACACTTACGAAGAAGAGACTTCTTCGTTCGTTACCCCACACCTGTAAGTTAAATTTTGTGCTTTGGTCGTCTCATAAGCACTGATAAACACATTCAGTGTCACATTTTTTGGCGTTTCTGCACATCACGCTTCAACCTGCTAACGAATGAACAGACACAAATTACTAGTGTAGACATTACACGAAAATAATGTATTTCACCTCAATAAGCAACTCTGAAATAGGCATATTTCTCCCTCAGTCAGTTACTTACCAAAGAAGACGTAACAGGAAGCGTTTTGCACCACACTATCTCAAAAATCTTGTGGGGTGTCCCTTCTGTTCATTGCAAATGCCATCGTGTTGGCATAATAAAGCGTTGCCTCAGCACACTGTGATGAACCTGCGAATAAAGCAACTATGGGGAACAGTCGTAATGGTTGCATGATAAAATTAATATTTCATTACATTAAACAGTGTGTAAATGCAAATGCAAATAGAAAAATCTGACACATACGAAGAAGAGACTTCTCCGTTCGTCACCCCACACCTGTAAGTAAAATCTTGTGCTTTGGTCGTCTCATAAGCACTGATAAACACATTCAGTGTCACATTTTTTGGCGTTTCTGCACTTCACGCTTCAACCTGCTAACGAATGAACAGACCCAAATTACTAGTGTAGACATTACACGAAAATAATGTATTTCACCTCAATAAGCAACACCTAAATAGGCATACTTCTCCCTCAGTCAGTTACCTACCAAAGAAAAAGTAACAGGATGTGTTTTGCACCACACTCTCTTAAAAATCTTGTGAGGTGTCTCCTCTGTTCACTACAAAAGCCACCGTGTTGCATAATAAAGCGGTGCTTCAGCACACTGTGATGAACCTGCGAATAAAGCTAATATGAGGAACAGTCATAATGGTTGCATGATAAAAACTGTTATTTCATTACATTAAACAGTGTGTAAATGCAAATACAAATAGGAATATCTGACACTTACATAGAAGAGTCTTCGTCGTTCGTTCCCCCACACCTGTAAGTTAAATTTTGTGCTTTGGTCGTCTCATAAGCACTGATAAACACATACAGTGTCACATTTTTTGGCGTTTCTGCACATCACGCTTCAACCTGCTAACGAATGAACAGACACAAATTACTAGTGTAGACATTACACGAAAATAATGTATTTCACCTCAACAAGCAACACTTAAATAGGCATATTTCTGCCTCGGTCAGTTACGTACCAAAAAAGACGTAACAGGAATTGTTTTGCTCCACACTATCTTAAAAATCTTGTGGGGTGTCTCTCCTGTTCACTGCAAATGCCATCGTGTTGGCATAATAAAGCGTTGCCTGAGCACACTGTGATGAACCTGCGAATAAAGCAACTATGGGGAACAGTCGTAATGGTTGCATGATAAAATTAATATTTCATTACACTAAACAGTGTGTAAATGCAAATGCAAATAGAAAAATCTGACACTTACGAAGAAGAGACTTCTCCGTTCGTCACCCCACACCTGTAAGTTAAATTTTGTGCTTTGGTCGTCTCATAAGCACTGATAAACACATTCAGTGTCACATTTTTGGCGTTTCTGCACTTCACGCTTCAACCTGCTAACGAATGAACAGACACAAATTACTAGTGTAGTGATTACACGAAAATAATGTATTTCACCTCAATAAGCAACACTTAAATAGGCATATTTCTCCCTCAGTCAGTTACTTACCAAAAAAGACGTAACAGGATGTGTTTTCCACCACACTATCTTAAAAATCTTGAGGGGTGTCTCTTCTGTTCATTGCAAATGCCATGGTGTTGGCATAATAAAGCGTTGCCTCAGCACACTGTGATGAACCTGCGAATAAAGCAACTATGAGGAACAGTCGTAATGGTTGCATGATAAAAACTGTTATTTCATTACATTAAACAGTGTGTAAATGCATATACAAATAGGAAAATCTGACACTTACGAAGAAGAGACTTCTTCGTTCGTTACCCCACACCTGTAAGTTAAATTTTGTGCTTTGGTCGTCTCATAAGCACTGATAAACACATTCAGTGTCACATTTTTGGCGTTTCTGCACTTCACGCTTCAACCTGCTAACGAATGAACAGACACAAATTACTAGTGTAGTGATTACACGAAAATAATGTATTTCACCTCAATAAGCAACACTTAAATAGGCATATTTCCCCTCAGTCAGTTACTTGCCTAAAGAGACGTAACATGATGTGTTTTCCACGACACTATCTGAAAAATCTTGTAGGGTGTCTCTTCTGTTCGCTACAAATGCCATGGTGTTTGCATAATAAAGCGTTGCCTCAGCACACTGTGATGAACCTGCGAATAAAGCAAGTATGTGGAACAGTCATAATGGTTGCATGATAAAAACTCTTATTTCATTACATTAAACAGTGTGTAAATGCAAATACAAATAGAAAAATCTGACACTTACAAAGAAGAGACTTCTTCGTTCGTTACCTTACACCTGTAAGTTAAATTTTGCGCTTTGGGCGTCTCAGAAGCACTGATAAACACATTCAGTGTCACATTTTTTGGTGTTTCTGCACATCACGCTTCAACCTGCTAACGAATGAACAGACACAAATTACTAGTGTAGTCATTACACGAAAATAATGTATTTCACGTCAAAAAGCAACACTTAAATAGGCATATTTCTCCCTCAGTCAGTTACTTGCCTAAAAAGACGTAACAGGATGTGTTTTCCACCACACTATCTTAAAAATCTTGTGGGGTGTCTCTTCTGTTCACTGCAAATGCCATCGTGTTGGCATAATAAAGTGTTGGCTCAGCACACTGTGATGAACCTGCGAATAAAGCTAATATGAGGAACAGTCCTAATGGTTGCATGATAAAAACTGTTATTTCATTACATTAAACAGTATGTAAATGCAAATACAAATAGAAAAATCTGACACTTACAAAGAAGAGACTTATTCGTTCGTCACCCCACACCTGTAAGTTAATTTTTGTGCTTTGGTCGTCTCATAAGCACTGATAAACACATTCAGTGTCACATTTTTTGCGTTTCTGCACATCACGCTTCAACCTGCTAACGAATGAACAGACACAAATTACTAGTGCAGCCATTACACGAAAATAATGTATTTCACCTCAATAAGCAACACTTAAATAGGCATATTTCTCCCTCAGTCAGTTACTTACCAAAAAAGACGTAACTGGATGTGTTTTCCACCACACTATCTCAAAAATCTTGTGGGGTGTCTCTTCTGTTCATTGCAAATGCCATTGTG
Source organism: Schistocerca americana (assembly GCF_021461395.2). NCBI lineage: Eukaryota > Metazoa > Arthropoda > Insecta > Orthoptera > Acrididae > Schistocerca > Schistocerca americana. The sequence continues at coordinate 809,348,410 of NC_060122.1, read as the reverse complement.
TTGGCATAATAAAGCGTTGCCTCAGCACACTGTGATGAACCTGCGAATAAAGCAACTATGAAGAACAGTCATAATGGTTTCATGATAAAAACTCTTATTTCATTACATTAAACAGTGTGTAAATGCAAATACAAATAGAAAAATCTGACACTTACAAGAAGGGACTTCGTCGTTCGTCATCCCACACCTGTAAGTTAAATTTTGTGCTTTGGTCGTCCCATAAGCACTGATAAACACATTCAGTGTCACATTTTTTGCGTTTCTGCACATCACGCTTCAACCTGCTAACGAATGAACAGACACAAATTACTAGTGTAGCCATTACACGAAAACAATGTATTTCACCTCAATAAGCAACATTAAATAGGCATATTTCTCCCTCAGTCAATTACTTGCCTAAAAAGACGTAACTGGATGTGTTTTCCACCACACTATCTCAAAAATCTTGTGGGGTGTCTCTTCTGTTCACTGCAAATGTCATCGTGTTGGCATAATAAGGTGTTGGCTCAGCACACTGTGATGAACCTGCGAATACAGCTAATATGAGGAACAGTCATAATGGTTGCATGATAATAACTGTTATTTCATTACATTAAACAGTGTGTAAATGCAAATACAAATAGAAAAATCTGACACTTAGGAAGAAGAGACTTCGTCGTTTGTCACCCCACACCTGTAAGTTAAATTTTGTGGTTTGGTCGTCTCATAAGCACTGATAAACACATTCAGTGTCACATTTTTTGCGTTTCTGCACATCACGCTTCAACCTGCTAACGAATGAACAGACACAAATTACTAGTGCAGCCATTACACGAAAATAATGTATTTCACCTCAATAAGCAACACTTTTATAGGCATATTTCTCCCTCAGTCAGTTACTTACCAAAAAAGACGTAACTGGATGTGTTTTCCACCACACTATCTCAAAAATCTTGTGGGGTGTCTCTTCTGTTCATTGCAAATGCCATCGTGTTGGCATAATAAAGAGTTGCCTCAGCACATTGTGATGAACCTGCGAATAAAGCTAATATGAGGAACAGTCATAATGGTTGCATGAAGAAAACTGTTATTTCATTACATTAAACAGTGTGTAAATGCAAATACAAATAGAAAAGTCTAACACTTACAAAGAAGAGACTCCTTCGTTCGTTACCCCACACCTGTAAGTTAATTTTTGTGCTTTGGTCGTCTCATAAGCACTGATAAACTTATCCAGTGTCACATTTTTTGGCGTTTCTGCACTTCATGCTTCAACCTGCTAACGAATTAATAGACACAAATTACTAGTGTAGTCATTACATGAAAATGATGTATTTCACCTCAATAAGCAACACTTAAATAGGCATATTTCTCCCTCAGTCGATTACTTGCCTAAAAAGACGTAACAGGATGTGTTTTGCACCACACTATCTTAAAAATCTTGTGGGGTGTCTCTTCTGTTCACTGCAAATGTTATCGTATTGGCATAATAAGGTGTTGGCTCAGCACACTGTAATGAACCTGCGAATACAGCTAATATGAGGAACAGTCATAATGGTTGCATGATAATAACTGTTATTTCATTACATTAAACAGTGTGTAAATGCAAATACAAATAGAAAAATCTGACACTTAGGAAGAAGAGACTTCGTCGTTTGTCACCCCACACCTGTAAGTTAAATTTTGTGGTTTGGTCGTCTCATAAGTACTGATAAACACATTCAGTGTCACATTTTTTGGCGTTTCTGCACTTCACGCCTCAACCTGCTAACGAATGAACAGACACAAATTCCTAGTGTAGTCACTGAACTAAAATAATGTATTTCACCTCAATAAGCAACACTTAAATAGGCATATTTCTCCCTCAGTCAGTTACTTACCAAAAAAGACGTATCAGGATGTGTTTTGCACCACACTATCTTAAAAATCTTGTGGGGGTCTCTTCTGTTCACTGCAAATGCCATCGTGTTGGCATAATAAAGTGTTGCCTCAGCACACTGTGATGAACCTGCGAATGAAGCTAATATGAGGAACAGTCATAATGGTTGCATGATAAAAACTGTTATTTCATTACATTAAACAGTGTGTAAATGCAAATACAAATAGAAATATCTGACACTTCTTCGTTCGTCACCCCACACCTGTAAGTTAAATTTTGTGCTTTGGCCGTCTCATAAGCACTGATAAACACATACAGTGTCACATTTTTTGGCGTTTCTGCAATTCACGCTTCAACCTGCTAACGAATGAACAGACACAAATGACTAGTGTAGTCATTATCGAAAGTAATGTATTTCACCTCAATAAGCAACACTTAAATAGGCATATTTCTCCCTCAGTCAGTTACTTACCAAAAAAGACGTAACAGGATGTGTTTTCCACCACACTATCTTAAAAATCTTGTGGGGTGTCTCTTCTGTTCGTTGCAATTTTCATGGTGTTGGCATAATAAAGCGTTGTCTCAGCACGCTGTGATGAACCTGCGAATAAAGCAACTATGAGGAACAGTCATAATGGTTGCATGATAAAAACTGTTATTTCATTACATTAAACAGTGTGTAAATGCAAATACAAATAGAAAAATCTGACACTTACAAAGAAGAGACTTAGTCGTTTGTCACCCCACACCTGTAAGTTAAATTTTTTGCTTTGGTCGTCTCATAGGCACTGGTAAACACATTCAGTATCACATTTTTTGGCGTTTCTGCACTTCACGCTTCAACCTGCTAACGAATGAACAGACACAAATTACTAATGTAGTCATTACACGAAAATAATGTATTTCACCTCAATAAGCAACACTTAAATAGGCATATTTCTCCCTCAGTCAGTTACTTACCAAAAAAGACGTAACAGGATGTGTTTTGCACCACACTATCTTAAAAATCTTGTGGGGTGTCTCTTCTGTTCATTGCAAATTTCATGGTGTTGGCATAATAAAGCGTTGTCTCAGCACTCTGTGATGAGCCTGCGAATAAAGCAACTATGAGGAACAGTCATAATGGTTGCATGATAAAAACTGTTATTTCATTACATTAAACAGTGTGTAAATGCAAATACAAACAGAAAAATCTGACACTTACAAAGAAGAGACTTCGTCGTTCGTAACCCCACACCTGTAAGTTAAATTTTGGGCTTTGGTCGTCTCATAAGCACTGATTAACACATTCAGTGTCACATTTTTTGGATGTTTCTGCACATCACGCTTCAACCTGCTAACGGATGAACAGAAACAAATTACTAGTGTAGTCAATACACGAAAGTAATGTATTTCATCTCAATATGCAACACTTAAATAGGCATATTTCTCCCTCAGTCAGTTACTTACCAAAAAAGACGTAACAGGATGTGTTTTGCACCACACTATCTTAAAAATCTTGTGGGGTGTCTCTTCTGTTCATTGCAAATGCCATCGTGTTGGCATAATAAAGCGTTGCCTCAGCACCCTATGATGAACCTCCGAATAAAGCTAATATGAGGAACAGTCATAATGGTTGCATGATAAAAACTGTTATTTCATTACATTAAACAGTGTGTAAATGCAAATACAAACAGAAAAATCTGACTCTTACAAAGAAGAGACTTCTTCGTTCGTTACCCCACACCTGTAAGTTAATTTTTGTGCTTTGGTCGTGTCATAAGCACTGATAAACCCATCCAGTGTCACATTTTTTGGCGTTTCTGCACATCACGCTTCAACCTGCTAACGGATGAACAGAAACAAATTACTAGTGTAGTCAATACACGAAAGTAATGTATTTCACCTCAATAAGCAACACTTAAATAGGCATATTTCTCCCTCAGTCAGTTACTTACCAGAAAAGACGTAACAGGATGTGTTTTCCACCACACTATCTTAAAAATCTTGTGGGGTGTCTCTTCTGTTCATTGCAAATGCCATCGTGTTGGCATAATAAAGCGTTGCCTCAGCACACTATGATGAACCTCCGAATAAAGCTAATATGAGGAACAGTCATAATGGTTGCATGATAAAAACTGTTATTTCATTACATTAAACAGTGTGTAAATGCAAATTCAAACAGAAAAATCTGACACTTACAAAGAAGAGACTTCTTCGTTCGGTACCCCACACCTGTAAGTTAATTTTTGTGCTTTGGTCGTGTCATAAGCACTGATAAACACATCCAGTGTCACATTTTTTGGCGTCTCTGCACATCACGCTTCAACCTGCTAACGGATGAACAGAAACAAATTACTAGTGTAGTCAATACACGAAAGTAATGTATTTCACCTCAATAAGCAACACTTAAATAGGCATATTTCTCCCTCAGTCAGTTACTTACCAAAAAAGACGTAACAGGATGTGTTTTCCACCACACTATCTTAAAAATCTTGTGGGGAGTCTCTTCTGTTCATTGCAAATGCCATCGTGTTGGCATAATAAAGCGTTGCCTCAGCACACTATGATGAACCTCCGAATAAAGCTAATATGAGGAACAGTCATAATGGTTGCATAATAAAAACTGTTATTTCATTACATTAAACAGTGTGTAAATGCAAATACAAACAGAAAAATCTGACACTTACAAAGAAGAGACTTCTTCGTTCGTTACCCCACACCTGTAAGTTAATTTTTGTGCTTTGGTCGTGTCATAAGCACTGATAAACACATCCAGTGTCACATTTTTTGGCGTTTCTGCACATCACGCTTCAACCTCCTAACGAATGAACAGACACAAATTACTAGTGTAGTTAATACACGAAAGTAATGTATTTCACCTCAATAAGCAACACTTAAATAGGCATGTTTCTCCCTCAGTCAGTTACTTACCAAAAAAGACGTAACAGGATGTGTTTTGCACCACACTATCTTAAAAATCTTGTGGGGTGTCTCTTCTGTTCATTGCTAATGGCATCGTGTTGGCATAATAAAGCGTTGCCTCAGCAAACTATGATGAACCTCGGAATAAAGCTAATATGAGGAACAGTCATAATGGTTGCATGACAAAAACTGTTATTTCATTACATTAAACAGTGTGTAAATGCAAATACAAACAAAAAAATCTGACACTTACAAAGAAGAGACTTCGTCGTTCGTAACCCCACACCTGTAAGTTAAATTTTGTGCTTTGGCCGTCTCATAAGCACTGATAAACACATTCAGTGTCACATTTTTTGGCGTTTCTGCACATCACGCTTCAACCTGCTAACGAATGAACAGACACAAATTACTAGTGTAGTCATTACACGAAAATAATGTATTTCACCTGAATAAGGAACACTTAAATAGGCATATTTCTCCCTCAGTCAGTTACTTACCAAAAAAGACGTAACAGGAAGCGTTTTGCACCACACTATCTTAAAAATCTTGTGGGGGTCTCTTCTGTTCACTGCAAATGCCATCGTGTTGGCATAATAAAGCGTTGCCTCAGCACACTGTGGTGAACCTGCGAATAAAACTAATATGAGGAATAGTCATAATGGTTGCATAATAAAAACTGTTATTTCATTACATTAAACAGTGTGTAAATGCAAATACAAACAGAAAAATCTGACACTTACAAAGAAGAGACTTCTTCGTTCGTTACCCCACACCTGTAAGTTAATTTTTGTGCTTTGGTCGTGTCATAAGCACTGATAAACCCATCCAGTGTCACATTTTTTGGCGTTTCTGCACATCACGCTTCAACCTGCTAACCGATGAACAGAAACAAATTACTAGTGTAGTCAATACACGAAAGTAATGTATTTCACCTCAATAAGCAACACTTAAATAGGCATATTTCTCCCTCAGTCAGTTACGTACCAAAAAAGACGTAACACGATGTGTTTTCCACCACACTATCTTAAAAATCTTGTGGGGTGTCTCTTCTGTTCATTGCAAATGCCATCGTGTTGGCATAATAAAGCGTTGCCTCAGCACACTATGATGAACCTCCGAATAAAGCTAATATGAGGAACAGTCATAATGGTTGCATGATAAAAACTGTTATTTCATTACATTAAACAGTGTGTAAATGCAAATTCAAACAGAAAAATCTGACACTTACAAAGAAGAGACTTCTTCGTTCGTTACCCCACACCTGTAAGTTAACTTTTGTGCTTTGGTCGTGTCATAAGCACTGATAAACACATCCAGTGTCACATTTTTTGGCGTCTCTGCACATCACGCTTCAACCTGCTAACCGATGAACAGAAACAAATTACTAGTGTAGTCAATACACGAAAGTAATGTATTTCACCTCAATAAGCAACACTTAAATAGGCATATTTCTCCCTCAGTCAGTTACTTACCAAAAAAGACGTAACAGGATGTGTTTTGCACCACACTATCTTAATAATCTTGTGGGGTGTCTCTTCTGTTCATTGCTAATGCCATCGTGTTGGCATAATAAAGCGTTGCCTCAGCAAACTATGATGAACCTCCGAATAAAGCTAATATGAGGAACAGTCATAATGGTTGCATGACAAAAACTGTTATTTCATTACATTAAACAGTGTGTAAATGCAAATACAAACAAAACAATCTGACACTTACAAAGAAGAGACTTCGTCGTTCGTAACCCCACACCTGTAAGTTAAATTTTGGGCTTTGGTCGTCTCATAAGCACTGATTAACACATTCAGTGTCACATTTTTTCGATGTTTCTGCACATCACGCTTCAACCTGCTAACGGATGAACAGAAACAAATTACTAGTGTAGTCAATACACGAAAGTAATGTATTTCACCTCAATAAGCAACACTTAAATAGGCATATTTCTCCCTCAGTCAGTTACTTACCAAAGAAGACGTAACTGGATGTGTTTTGCACCAAACTATCTTAAAAATCTTGTGGGGTGTCTCTTCTGTTCATTGCAAATGCCATCGTGTTGGCATAATAAAGCGTTGTCTCAGCACACTGTGATGAGCCTGCGAATAAAGCAACTATGAGGAACAGTCATAATGTTGCATGATAAAAAGTGTTATTTCATTACATTAAACAGTGTGTAAATGCAAATACAAATAGAAAAATCTGACACTTACAAAGAAGAGACTTCGTCGTTTGGCACCCCACACCTGTAAGTTAAATTTTGTGCTTTGGTCGTCACATAAGCACTGATAAACACATTCAGTGTCACATTTTTTGGCGTTTCTGCACTTCACGCTTCAACCTGCTAACGAATGAACAGAAACAAATTACTAGTTTAGTCATTACACGAAAATAATGTATTTCACCTCAATAAGCAACACTTAAATAGGCATATTTCTGCCTCAGTCAGTTACTTACCAAAAAAGACGTAACAGGATGTGTTTTCCTGCACACTATCTTAAAATTCTTGTGGGGTGTCTCTTCTGTTCATTTCAAATGCCATGGTGATGGCATAATAAAGCGTTGCCTCAGCACACTGTGATGAACCTGCGAATGAAGCTAATATGAAGAACAGTCATAATGGTTGCATGATAGAAACTGTTATTTCATTACATTAAACAGTGTGTAAATGCAAATACAAATAGAAATATCTGACACTTACAAAGAAGAGACTTCTTCGTTCGTCACCCCACACCTGTAAGTTAAATTTTGTGCTTTGGCCGTCTCATAAGCACTGATAAACACATTCAGTGTCACATTTTTTGGCGTTTCTGCACATCACGCTTCAACCTGCTAACGAATGAACAGACACAAATTACTAGTGTAGTCATTACACGAAAATAATGTATTTCACCTGAATAAGGAACACTTAAATAGGCATATTTCTCCCTCAGTCAGTTACTTACCAAAAAAGACGTAACAGGGTGTGCTTTGCACCACACTATCTTAAAAAACTTGTGGGGGTCTCTTCTGTTCACTGCAAATGCCATCGTGTTGGCATAATAAAGCGTTGCCTCAGCACACTGTGGTGAACCTGCGAATAAAACTAATATGAGGAACAGTCATAATGGTTGCATAATAAAAACTGTTATTTCATTACATTAAACAGTGTTTAAATGCAAATACAAACAGAAAAATCTGACACTTACAAAGAAGAGGCTTCTTCGTTCGTTACCCCACACCTGTAAGTTAATTTTTGTGCTTTGGTCGTGTCATAAGCACTGATAAACACATCCAGTGTCACATTTTTTGGCGTTTCTGCACATCACGCTTCAACCTGCTAACGGATGAACAGAAACAAATTACTAGTGTAGTCAATACACGGAAGTAATGTATTTCACCTCAATAAGCAACACTTAAATAGGCATATTTCTCCCTCAGTCAGTTACTTACCAAAAAAGACGTAACAGGATGTGTTTTGCACCACACTATCTTAAAAATCTTGTGGGGTGTCTCTTCTGTTCATTGCAAATGCCATCGTGTTGGCATAATAAAGCGTTGCCTCAGCACACTATGATGAACCTCCGAATAAAGCTAATATGAGGAACAGTCATAATGGTTGCATGATAAAAACTGTTATTTCATTACATTAAACAGTGTGTAAATGCAAATACAAACAGAAAAATCTGACACTTACAAAGAAGAGACTTCATCGTTCGTTACTCCACACCTGTAAGTTAATTTTTGTGCTTTGGTCGTGTCATAAGCACTGATAAACACATCCAGTGTCACATTTTTTGGCGTTTCTGCACATCACGCTTCAACCTGCTAACGGATGAACAGAAACAAATTACTAGTGCAATCAATACACGAAAGTAATGTATTTCACCTCAATAAGCAACACTTAAATAGGCATATTTCTCCCTCAGTCAGTTACTTACCAAAAAAGACGTAACAGGATGTGTTTTCCACCACACTATCTTAAAAATCTTGTGGGGTGTCTCTTCTGTTCATTGCTAATGCCATCGTGTTTGCATAATAAAGCGTTGCCTCAGCACACTATGATGAACCTCCGAATAAAGCTAATATGAGGAACAGTCATAATGGTTGCATGATAAAAACTGTTATTTCATTACATTAAACAGTGTGTAAATGCAAATACAAACAGAAAAATCTGACACTTACAAAGAAGAGACTTCGTCGTTCGTAACCCCACACCTGTAAGCTAAATTTTGGGCTTTGGTCGTCTCATAAGCACTGATTATCACATTCAGTGTCACATTTTTTGGATGTTTCTGCACATCACGCTTCAACCTGCTAACGGATGAACAGAAACAAATTACTAGTGTAGTCAATACACGAAAGTAATGTATTTCACCTCAATAAGCAACACTTAAATAGGCATACTTCTCCCTCAGTCAGTTACTTACCAAAAAAGACGTAACAGGGTGTGTTTTGCACCACACTATCTTAAAAATCTTGTGGGGGTCTCTTCTGTTCATTGCTAATGCCATCGTGTTTGCATAATAAAGCGTTGCCTCAGCACACTATGATGAACCTCCGAATAAAGCTAATATGAGGAACAGTCATAATGGTTGCATGATAGAAACTGTTATTTCATTACATTAAACAGTGTGTAAATGCAAATACAAATAGAAATATCTGACACTTACAAAGAAGAGACTCCTTCGTTTGTCACCCCACACCTGTAAGTTAAATTTTGTGCTTTGGCCGTCTCATAAGCACTGATAAACACATTCAGTGTCACATTTTTTGGCGTTTCTGCACATCACGCTTCAACCTGCTAACGAATGAACAGACACAAATTACTAGTGTAGTCATTACACGAAAATAATGTATTTCACCTGAATAAGGAACACTTAAATAGGCATATTTCTCCCTCAGTCAGTTACTTACCAAAAAAGACGTAACAGGATGTGATTTCCACCACACTATCTTAAAAATCTTGTGGGGTGTCTCTTCTGTTCATTGCTAATGCCATCGTGTTTGCATAATAAAGCGTTGCCTCAGCACACTATGATGAACCTCCGAATAAAGCTAATATGAGGAACAGTCATAATGGTTGCATGATAAAAACTGTTATTTCATTACATTAAACAGTGTGTAAATGCAAATACAAATAGAAATATCTGACACTTACAAAGAAGAGACTTCTTCGTTCGTCACCCCACACCTGTAAGTTAAATTTTGTGCTTTGGCCGTCTCATAAGCACTGATAAACACATTCAGTGTCACATTTTTTGGCGTTTCTGCACATCACGCTTCAACCTGCTAACGAATGAACAGACACAAATTACTAGTGTAGTCATTACACGAAAATAATGTATTTCACCTGAATAAGGAACACTTAAATAGGCATATTTCTCCCTCAGTCAGTTACTTACCAAAAAAGACGTAACAGGGTGTGCTTTGCACCACACTATCTTAAAAAACTTGTGGGGGTCTCTTCTGTTCACTGCAAATGCCATCGTGTTGGCATAATAAAGCGTTGCCTCAGCACACTGTGGTGAACCTGCGAATAAAACTAATATGAGGAACAGTCATAATGGTTGCATAATAAAAACTGTTATTTCATTACATTAAACAGTGTTTAAATGCAAATACAAACAGAAAAATCTGACACTTACAAAGAAGAGGCTTCTTCGTTCGTTACCCCACACCTGTAAGTTAATTTTTGTGCTTTGGTCGTGTCATAAGCACTGATAAACACATCCAGTGTCACATTTTTTGGCGTTTCTGCACATCACGCTTCAACCTGCTAACGGATGAACAGAAACAAATTACTAGTGTAGTCAATACACGGAAGTAATGTATTTCACCTCAATAAGCAACACTTAAATAGGCATATTTCTCCCTCAGTCAGTTACTTACCAAAAAAGACGTAACAGGATGTGTTTTGCACCACACTATCTTAAAAATCTTGTGGGGTGTCTCTTCTGTTCATTGCAAATGCCATCGTGTTGGCATAATAAAGCGTTGCCTCAGCACACTATGATGAACCTCCGAATAAAGCTAATATGAGGAACAGTCATAATGGTTGCATGATAAAAACTGTTATTTCATTACATTAAACAGTGTGTAAATGCAAATACAAACAGAAAAATCTGACACTTACAAAGAAGAGACTTCATCGTTCGTTACTCCACACCTGTAAGTTAATTTTTGTGCTTTGGTCGTGTCATAAGCACTGATAAACACATCCAGTGTCACATTTTTTGGCGTTTCTGCACATCACGCTTCAACCTGCTAACGGATGAACAGAAAAAAATTACTAGTGCAATCAATACACGAAAGTAATGTATTTCACCTCAATAAGCAACACTTAAATAGGCATATTTCTCCCTCAGTCAGTTACTTACCAAAAAAGACGTAACAGGATGTGTTTTCCACCACACTATCTTAAAAATCTTGTGGGGTGTCTCTTCTGTTCATTGCTAATGCCATCGTGTTTGCATAATAAAGCGTTGCCTCAGCACACTATGATGAACCTCCGAATAAAGCTAATATGAGGAACAGTCATAATGGTTGCATGATAAAAACTGTTATTTCATTACATTAAACAGTGTGTAAATGCAAATACAAACAGAAAAATCTGACACTTACAAAGAAGAGACTTCGTCGTTCGTAACCCCACACCTGTAAGTTAAATTTTGGGCTTTGGTCGTCTCATAAGCACTGATTATCACATTCAGTGTCACATTTTTTGGATGTTTCTGCACATCACGCTTCAACCTGCTAACGGATGAACAGAAACAAATTACTAGTGTAGTCAATACACGAAAGTAATGTATTTCACCTCAATAAGCAACACTTAAATAGGCATACTTCTCCCTCAGTCAGTTACTTACCAAAAAAGACGTAACAGGGTGTGTTTTGCACCACACTATCTTAAAAATCTTGTGGGGGTCTCTTCTGTTCATTGCTAATGCCATCGTGTTTGCATAATAAAGCGTTGCCTCAGCACACTATGATGAACCTCCGAATAAAGCTAATATGAGGAACAGTCATAATGGTTGCATGATAGAAACTGTTATTTCATTACATTAAACAGTGTGTAAATGCAAATACAAATAGAAATATCTGACACTTACAAAGAAGAGACTTCTTCGTTTGTCACCCCACACCTGTAAGTTAAATTTTGTGCTTTGGCCGTCTCATAAGCACTGATAAACACATTCAGTGTCACATTTTTTGGCGTTTCTGCACATCACGCTTCAACCTGCTAACGAATGAACAGACACAAATTACTAGTGTAGTCATTACACGAAAATAATGTATTTCACCTGAATAAGGAACACTTAAATAGGCATATTTCTCCTCAGTCAGTTACTTACCAAAAAAGACGTAACAGGGTGTGTTTTGCACCACACTATCTTAAAAATCTTGTGGGGGTCTCTTCTGTTCACTGCAAATGCCATCGTGTTGGCATAATAAAGCGTTGCCTCAGCACACTGTGATGAACCTGCGAATAAAACTAATATGAGGAACAGTCATAATGGTTGCATAATAAAAACTGTTATTTCATTACATTAAACAGTGAGTAAATGCAAATACAAACAGAAAAATCTTACACTTACAAAGAAGAGACTTCTTCGTTCGTTACCCCACACCTGTAAGTTAAATTTTGTGCTTTGGTCGTGTCATAAGCACTGATAAACACATCCAGTGTCACATTTTTTGGCGTTTCTGCACATCACGCTTCAACGTGCTAACGGATGAACAGAAACAATTTACTAGTGTAGTCAATACACGAAAGTAATGTATTTCACCTCAATAAGCAACACTTAAATAGGCATATTTCTCCCTCAGTCAGTTACTTACTAAAAAAGACGTAACAGGATTTCTTTTAAGCCACACTATCTTAAAAATCTTGTGGGGTGTCTCTTCTGTTCACTGCAAATGCCATCGTGTTGGCATAATAATGCGTTGCCTCAGCACACTGTGATGAACCTGCGAATAAAGCAAATAAGAGGAACAGTCGTTATGGTTGCATGATAAAAACTGTTATTTCATTACATTAAACAGTGTGTAAATGCAAATACAAATAGAAAAATCTGACACTTACAAAGAAGAGAATTCTTCGTTCGTTACCCCACACCTGTAACTTAAATTTTGTGCTTTGGTCGTCTCATAAGCACTGATAAACACATTCAGTGTCACATTTTTTGTCGTTTCTGCACTTCACGCTTCAACCTGCTAACAAATGAACAGACACAAATTCCTAGTGTAGTCATTGAGCGAAAATAATGTATTTCACCTCAATAAGCAACACTTAAATAGGCATATTTCTCCCTCAGTCAGTTACTTACCAAAAAAGACGTAACAGGATTTCTTTTCCGCCACACTATCTTAAAACTCTTGTGGGGTGTCTCTTCTGTTCACTGCAAATGCCATCGTGTTGGCATAATAATGCGTTGCCTCAGCACACTGTGATGAACCTCCGAATAAAGCAAATATGAGGAACAGTCATAATGGTTGCATGATAAAAACTGTTATATCATTCCATTAAACAGTGTGTAAATGCAAATACAAATAGAAAAATCTGACACTTACAAAGAAGAGAATTCCTCTTTCGTTACCCCACACCTGTAAGTTAAATTTTGTGCTTTGGTCGTCTCATAAGCACTGATAAACACATTCAGTGTCACATTTTTTGGCGTTTCTGCACTTCACGCTTCAACCTGCTAACGAATGAACAGACACAAATTACTAGTGTAGTCATTACACGAAAATAATGTTTTTCACTTCAATAAGCAGCACTTAAATAGGCATATTTCTGCCTCAGTCAGTTACTTACCAAAAAAGACGTAACAGGATGTGTTTTGCACCACACTATCTTAAAAATCTTGTGGGGTGTCAAGCAACTATGAGGGACAGTCACTATGGTTGCATGATAAAAACTGTTATTTCATTACATTAAACAGTGTGTAAATGCAAATACAAATAATAAAATCTGACACTTACAAAGAAGAGAATTCTTCGTTCGTTACCCCACACCTGTAAGTTAAATTTTGTGCTTTGGTCGTCTCATAAGCACTGATAAACACATTCAGTGTCACATTTTTTGGCGTTTCTGCAATTCACGCTTCAACCTGCTAACGAATGAACAGACACAAATTACTACTGTAGTCTTTACACGAAAATAATGTATTTTACCTCAATAAGGAACATCTAAATAGGCATATTTCTCCCTCAGTCAGTTACTTACCAAAAAAGACGTAACAGGGTGTGTTTCTCACCACACTATCTTAAAAATCTTGTGGGGGTCTCTTCTGTTCACTGCAAATGCCATCGTGTTGGCATAATAAAGCGTTGCCTCCGCACACTGTGATGAACCTGCGAATAAAGCAAATATGAGGAACAGTCATAATGGTCATGATAAAAACTGTTATTTCATTACATTAAACAGTGCGTAAATGCAAATACAAATAGAAAAATCTGACACTTACAAAGAAGAGAATTCTTCGTTCGTTACCCCACACCTGTAAGTTAAATTTTGTGCTTTGGTCGTCTCATAAGCACTGATAAACACATTCAGTGTCACATTTTTTGGCGTTTGTGCACATCACGCTTCAACCTGCTAACGAATGAACAGACACAAATGACTAGTGTAGTCATTAACGAAAATAATGTATTTTACCTCAATAAGCAACACTTAAATAGGCACATTTCTCCCTCAGTCAGTTACTTACCATGAATGACGTAACAGGATGTGTTTTCCACCACACTATGTTAAAAATCTTGTGGGGTCTCTCTAATGTTCACTGCAAATGCCATCGTGCTGGTATAACAAAATGTTGCCTCAGCACACTGTGATGAACCTGCGAATAAAGCAAATATGAGGAACAGTCATAATGTTTGCATGATAAAAACTGTTATATCATTCCATTAAACAGTGTGTAAATGCAAATACAAATAGAAAAATCTGACACTTACAAAGGAGAGACTTCGTCGTTCGTTACCCCACACCTGTAAGTTAAATTTTGTGCTTTGGTCGTCTCATAAGCACTGATAAACACATCCAGAGTCACATTTTTTGGCGTTTCTGCACATCACGCTTCAACCTGCTAACGAATGAACAGACACAAATTACTAGTGTAGTCTTTACACGAAAATAATGTATTTTACCTCAATAAGCAACACTTAAATAGGCATATTTCTGCCTCAGTCAGTTACTTACCAAAAAAGACGTAACAGGATGTGTTTTGCACCACACTATCTTAAAAATCTTGTGGGGTGTTAAGCAACTATGAGCAACAGTCACTATGGTTGCATGATAAAAACTGTTATTTCATTACATTAAACAGTGTGTAAATGCAAATACAAATAGAAAAATCTAACACATACAAAGAGGAGACTTCTTCGTTCGTTACCCCACACCTGTAAGTTAATAATTCTGCTTTGGTCGTCTCATAAGCACTGATAAACACATCCAGTGTCACATTTTTTGGCGTTTCCGCACATCACGGTTCAACCTGCTAACGAATGAACAGACACAAATTACTAGTGTAGTCATTACACGAAAATAATGTATTTCACCTCAATAAGCAACACATAAATAGGCATATTTCTCCCTCAGTCAGTTTTTTACCAAAAAGACGTAACGGGATGTGTTTTCCACCACACTATCTTAAAAATCTTGTGGGGTGTCTTTTCTGTTCACTGCAAATGCCATCGTGTTGCATAATAAAGCGTTGCCTCAGCACATTGTGATTAACCTGCGAATAAAGGAAATATGAGGAACAGTCATAATGGTTGCATGATAAAAACTGTTATTTCATTGCATTAAACTGTGTGTCATTTTAAATACAACTCGAAAAATCTGAAACTTACAAAGAAGAGACTTCTTCGTTCGTTACCCCACACCTGTAAATTAAATTTTTGTGCTTTGGTCGTCTCATAAGCACTGATAAACAAATTCAGTGTCACATTTTTTGCGTTTCTGCACTTCACGCTTCAACCTGCTAACGAATGAACAGACACAAATTACTACTGTAGTCATTACACGAAAATAATGTACTTCACCTCAATAAGCAACACTTAAATAGGCATATTTCTCCCTCAGTCAGTTACTTATCAAAAAAGAAGTAACAGGATGTGTTTTTCACCACACTATCTTAAACATCTTGTGGGGTGTCTCTCCTGTTCACTGCAAATGCCATCGTGTTGGTATAATAAAACGGTGCCTCAGCACACTGTGATGCACCTGCGAATAAAGCAAATATGAGGAACAATCATAATGGTTGCATGATGAAAACTATTATTTCATTACATTAAACAGTGTGTAAATGCAAATACAAACAGAAAAATCTGACACTTACAAAGAAGAGACTTCTTCGTTCGTTACCCCACTCCTGTAAGTTAAATTTTGTGCTTTGGTCGTCTCATAAGCACTGATAAACACACCCAGTGTCACATTTTTTGGCGTTTCTGCACATCACTCTTCAACCTGCTAACGGATGAACAGAAACAAATTACTAGTGTAGTCAATACACGAAAATAATGTATTTCACCTCAATAAGCAACACTTAAATAGGCATATTTCTCCCTCAGTCAGTTACTTACCAAAAAAGACGAAACAGGATGTGTTTTCCACCACACTATCTTAAAAATCTTGTGGGGTGTCTTTTCTGTTCTCTGCAAATGCCATCGTGTTGGTATAATAAAACGGTGCCTCAGCACACTGTGATGAACCTGCGAATAAAGCAAATATGAGGAACAATCATAATGGTTGCATGATAAAAACTGTTATTTCATTACATTATACTGTGTGTCATTTCAAATACATCTAGACAAATCTGAAACTTACAAAGAAGAGACTTCTTCGTTCGTTACCCCACACCTGTAAGTTAAATTTTGTGCTTTGGTCGTCTCATAAGCACTGATAAACACATTCAGTTTAACATTTTTTGGCTTTTCGGCACTTCACGCTTCAACCTGCTAACGAATGAACAGACGCAAATTACTAGTGTAGTCATTACACGAAAATAATATATTTCACCTCAATAAGCAACACTTAAATAGGCATATTTCTCCCTCAGTCAGTTGCTTACCAAAAAAGACGTAACAGGATGTGTTTTCCACCACACTATCTTAACAATCTTGTGGCGTGTCTCTCCTGTTCACAGCAAATGCCATCGTGTTGGTATAATAAAAAGTTGCCTCAGCACACTGTGATGAACCTGCGAATAAAGCAAATATGAGGAACAATCATAATGGTTGCATGATAAAACCTCTTATTTCATTACATTACACAGTGTGTAAACGCAAATGCAAATAGAAAAATCTGACACTTACAAAGAAAAGACTTCTTCGTTCGTTACCCCACACCTGTAAGTTAAATTTTGTGCTTTGGTCGTCTCATAAGCACTGATTAACACATTCAGTGCCACATTTTTTGCGTTTCTGCACTTCACGCTTCAACCTGCTAACGAATGAACAGACACAAATTACTAGTGTAGTCATTAAACGAAAATAATGTATTTCACCTCAATAAGTAACACTTAAATAGGCATATTTCTGCCTCAGTCAGTTACTTACCCAAAAAGACGTAACAGATTGTGTATTCCACCACACTATATTAAAAATCTTGTCGGGTGCTTTTCTGATCAGTGCAAATGCCATCGTGTTGGCATAATAAAGCGTTGCCTCAGCACACTGTGATAAAACTGCGAATAAAGCAAAAATGAGGAACAGTCATAATGGTTGCATGATAAAAGCTGTTATTTATTTTCTTTAAACAGTGTGTAATTTTAAATACAAATATGAAAATCTGACACTTACAAAGAAGAGACTTCTTCGTTCGTTACCCCACACCTGTAACTTAAATTTTGTGCTTTGTTCGTCTCATAAGCACTGATAAACTGATTCACTGTCACATTTTTCGGCGTTTCCACACATCACGCTTCAACCTGCTAATGAATGAACAGTCGCAAATTACTAGTGTAGGCATTAAACGAAAATAATGTTTTTCACCTCAATAAGCAAGACTTAAATAGGAATATTTGTGCCTTAGTCAGTTACTTACCAAAAAAGACGTAACAGATTGTGTATTCCACCACACTATCTTAAAAATCTTGTGTGGTGTCTCTTCTGGTCAGTGCAAATGCCATCGTGTTGGCATAATAAAGCGTTGCCTCAGCACACTGTGATGAACCTGCGAATAAAGCAAAAATGAGGAACAGTCATAATGGTTGCATGATAAAAACTGTTATTTATTTTCATTAAACAGTGTGTAATTTTAAATACAAAAAGAAAAATCTGACACTTACAAAGAAGAGACTTCTTCGTTCGTTACCCCACACCTGTAACTTAAATTTTGGGCTTTGCTTGTGTCATAAGCACTGATAAACTGATTCACTGTAACATCTTTCGGCGTTTCTGCACATCACGCTTCAACCTGGTAATGAATGAGCAGACAGAAATTACTAGTGTAGACATTAAACGAAAATAATGTATTTCACCTCAATAAGCAACACTTAAATAGGCATATTTCTCCCTCAGTCAGTTACTTACCAAAAAAGACGTAACAGAATGTGTATTCCACCACACTATCTTAAAAATCTGGTGGGGTGTCTCTTCTGGTCAGTGCAAATGCCATCGTGTTGGCATAATAAAGCGGTGCTTCAGCACACGGTGATGAACCTGCGAATAAAGCAACTATGAGGAACAGTCATAATGGTTGCATGAAAAAAACAGTTATTTCATTACATTAAACAGTGTGTAAATGCAAATACAACTAGAGAAATCTGACACTTACAAAGAAGAGACTTCTTCGTTCGTTACCCCACACCTGTAACTTAAATTTTGTGCTTTGTTCGTCTCATAAGCACTGATAAACTGATTCACTGTCACATTTTTCGGCGTTTCCACACATCACGCTTCAACCTGCTAATGAATGAACAGACACAAATTACTAGTGTAGCTATTAAACGAAAATAATGTATTTCACCTCAATAAGCAACACTTAAACAGGTATATACCTCAAACACACAGTTAGTTTCCAAAAAATTCGTAACAGATGCTGTTTTTCTTCACCTCACTATCTTAAATACCTTGTGGGGTTGTCTTCTGTGCACTGCAAATTCTATTACGTTGGCATTATACCTGTAGAGCGTTGACTCGGAACACTATGAAGAATTTGCGAATGAAGCAAATAAGAGGAACAATCATTATGTTTGCATGGTAAAAAATGTTATTTATTTACAATAAACAGTGTGTAATTTCATATACAATTAGAAAAAAATTGACACTTAGCAAAGAAGAGACTTCTTGATTCGTCGCCCCATATCACAAAGTTAAATTTTGTGCTTTGGGCGTCTCTCGAGCACTGATAAACTCATTCACTGTCAGAATGTTTCGGCGCTTCCACACATCACCTTTTACTTGCTAACGAATGAACAGAGACCCGTCACTAGTATAAACATTACACAAAAATAATGTATCTCACATCAATAAACGATAGTTAAACACGATTACTATTCCTCAGGCAGCTGATTATCTAATAAGACGTAATGCTGGCTGTTTTCCACCTCACTACCTCAAATTTCTTGTGGGGTGTCTCTTCTGTGGACTGCAAGTGCCATTACGTTGGCGTAATGAAGCGTTTCCGCAGCGCACTAGATGAACATGCGAATGAAGGAAATAAGATAAACTGTCATAACGGTCGCATGATAAAAAACTTTTATTTTTCACCATAAGCAGTGATTAATTTCAAATACAACTAGAAGAAAGCAACACTTGCAGAAGAATAGGCGTCTTCATTCGTTACCCCATATCACTAACTTAAATTTTTTGCTTTGTGCATCTCACAAGCACTGATAAACTCATTCACTGTCAGATTATATCATCGCTCCCACGGAATATCAGACTAGCTGTGTGGCTGGATTGAAGAGTTTTTAGCAAACAGAACATAGCATGTTGTTATCAATGGAGAGACGTCTACAGACGTTAAAGTAACCTCTGCCACAGGGGAGTGTTATGGGACTATTGCTTTTCACAATATATATAAATGACCTAGTAGATAGTGTCGGAAGTTCCATGCTGCTTTTCGCGGATGATGCTGTAGTACACAGAGAAGTTGCAGCATTAGAAAATTGTAGCGAAATGCAGGAAGATCTGCAGCGGATAGGCACTAGGTGCAGGAGTGGCAACTGACCCTTAACATAGACAAATGTATTGCGAATACATAGAAAGAAGGATCCCTTATTGTATGATTATATGGTAGTGGAACAAACACTGGTAGGTTACTTCTGTAAAACATCTGGGAGTATGCGTGCGGAACGATTTGAAGTGGAATGATCATATAAAATAAATTGTTGATAAGGCGGGTACCAGGTTGAGATTCATTGGGAGAGTCCTTAGAAAATGTTGTCCGTCAACAAAGGAGGTGGCTTACAAAACACTCGTTCGACCTATACTTGAGTATTGCTCATCAGTGTGGGATCCGTACCAGATCGGGTTGACGAAGGAGATAGAGAAGATCCGAAGAAGAGCGGCGCGTTTCGTCACAGGGTTATTTGGTAACCGTGATAGCGTTACGGAGATGTTTAGCAAACTCAAGTAGCAGATTCTGCAAGAGAGCGATCTGCATCACGGTGTAGCTTGCTCGCCAGGTTTCGAGAGGGTGCGTTTCTGGATGAGGTATCGAATATATTGCTTCCCCCTACTTATACCTCCCTAGGAGATCACGAATGTAAAATTAGAGAGATTCGAGCGCGCACGGAGGCTTTCAGACAGTCGTTCTTCCCGCGAACCATACGCGACAGTAACAGAAAAGGGAGGTAATGACAGTGGCACGTAAAGTGCCCCCCGCCACACACCGTTGGGTGGCTTGCGGAGTATAAATGTAGATGTAGATGTAGAATCACGCTTCAACCTGCTAACGAATAAAAAGAGACATATTACTATCATAATCATTGCACAAAAAGTAAGTATTTCACCTCAATAAACAACACTTAAAGACGAATATTGCCCCCACAGGCAGTTACCAAATTAAAGTGGTATAAGGAGCTGCTTCGCACTCTATCACAAATTTCTTGTGGGGGTCAGTTCTCGGCAGTGCGATTGGCATTAGGCCCTGTTAGTAAATCGCCACCACAGAGCACCTCAGACGAACCTGCTAATGAAAGAAATGACGGAAATTACTCAGATGTTTGTACTACGTAACCTCTCGTTTAGTCTTCATAAGCAACGAGTAATTTCAAATACAACAACATCCAGTTACTACTTACGAAGGAAAAGCCATATCAATTCCCTTTCCCACTTCACAATGTTAAAGTTCGTGTTTTGGACGTCTCACATGCTGTCCAAAACTCATTCAACGGCTGATGAGTTCGTCACTTCCACACATCGCGCCTGAACCTGTTAACGAGAGAACAGAGATAGAGTAATAGTTCGTTCATTATACGAAATGTGTAAATTTCACCTCAATAAGCAACACGCAAACTCGAATATTTAACCAACGAACACTTATTTATCAGCAGAAAGACACCACATACCTGTTGCCCGTACCACTAACTTAAATTTCGTGTGAGGTATGTCTTGTGTGTGTTTCTAACGGCGTTAGGTTGTCAGAGTAAATTGTCGCCTCATTACAGCTCAAATGACCTTGGTCATGAAAGAAATTAGAGAAACTGTTAAACCTTTCTATTACGAATCTTGAAATTTCTGCTGCATAAGCAATCAGTAACGTCAAATACACCAACAACAAATTACTCCTTTAGCAAAGAAGAGAGTATTAATTCCCTTCCCCAAGTTACAAAGTAGAGTTTGGTTTCTGGCCGTCACAAAAGAGGTGCAAACTCATTCAGCCGTAGCCAATTCGTAGCTTCCACGCATCCCGCGTCAACTTTCTAACGAGAGAACAGAGACACATTAATACTATGCACATCATGAGAAATTTGTGTATTTTATCTGAATAAGTAATACGTAATGTCTAATATTTAACCCACAACCAGTTACATACCTATAGAAAGACGTAAAGAAAGCTGTTGCCCATACCACTACCTTAAATTCTTGTGGGAATTCTCTTCAGTGCATAGCAAAAGATATTATGTTGTCTGAATAAATCGTCGTCACCACAGTTCAGATGAACATGCTAATGAGACAAATTGGAGAAATGGTTAAAATGTTTATATTACGAAAGCTGAAATTTCTTCTGCATAAGCAATCAGTAATATCAAATACTCAAACAACAAATTACTACTTACAAAAGAAAAGGCATTCTGTGCATTGACCGTTTCACAATCGGTGCAAAACTCATTCAATCGCAGATTAAATCGTCGCTTCCACGCATCCAGCCTCAACTTGCTAACGAATACTGTGTACATTAAACGAAATACGTAAATTTAATGTCAATAAGTAACACGTAAACTCAAATATTTAGCCCAGAAGCAGTTACTTACCAATAGGAAGACATAAAAATGCTGTTACTCACACCACTAACATAAATTTGGTGTGGGGAATCTTTTCTGTGCAGTGAAAAATCCACTAGGTTGTCGTAATAAATCGTTGCATCAGCATAGCTGAGATGAACCTGCTAATGAAAGAAATGAAACTGTTAAAATGTTCATATTACGAAACCTGGAATTTCTTCTGCATTAGCAACCAGTAATTTCTAAAACTTAAACAACAAATTACTACTTACCAAAGAGATGACATATTTAGTCGCTTCCTCACGTCACAGACTCAAATTTTGTGCTTTGGGCGTCTCAGAAGCGGTGCAAAACTCATTCAATGGGAGATTAAGTCCTTTTTTCCACGTTTCCCGCCTCAACCTGCTAACGAAAGAAGAGAGACACACAGATGTTATGTTAATTATACGAAATTTTTTCCCGATAAGTAACACGCTAACTCGAATATTTAACACACAAGCAGTTACTTACCAAATGAAAAAATTCAAACGCCCACATCTCAAACTTACAATTCGTGTGGGAGGCGTCTTACAAACAGTGTAATAATCATCGGAGATTAATTCCTCGTTTCCACACTCCCCGCCTCAACCTGCTAACGAATGAACTTAAGACACATTAGTAGTATGCACATTACACGAAATTTTGTAAATGTCATCCCAATAAGTAACACGTAAACTCGAATATTTAACGCAGAAGCAGTTACCTGCCGCAAGTAAGACGTTAACAAGCTGTTGCGCAGGTCACAAACTTAATTTCTATTTGGGGGATATCTTCTTTGCAGAACAAAAGCCATGAGGTTGTCAGAATAAATCGGTGCCTCAGCACAGCTCAGATGATCTAGGTCATGAAGGAAATGAGAAGAATTTTTAAAATTCTTTTACAAAGAAACCTGAAATATCTTGTGAGTAAGCAATCAGTAATATCAAATACTCAATCCAGAAGCCTTTATTTACCAAACGAAGAACATATAAGTGCAAATGCCCACATCTCAAATTTAAATTTTGTATGGTGCGAATATTTAACCCACAAGCACTTACGTACCAAAAGAAAGACATAAAACTATTGCCCATACGACAAACTTAGATTTTGTGCGGGAGATGTCTTTCACGCTGAGAAAACGGCACTGGATGGTCAGAATAAATCGTCGCTTCAGCAAAACTTATATGCACTTGCCAGTGAAAGAAAAGAGATAAATTATTACCATGTTCATAATACGAAATCTGAAATTTCATTTCACTAAGCAGTCTGTAATTTCAAGAATCGAACACAACTACTTACCAAAAGAAAACCCAATAAAAACTGGTATCCACATCACAGAGTTAAATTTGGTGCGGGAGATGTCTTCCACAGAGAGTAAAAGGGATTCGACTATCAAAATAAATCGTCGCTTCGACGCTGCTCAGAAGAATCTGCTTAGGAAAGAAAAAAGGAACAGTGTTAGTATGTTCATCATACGAAATCTGAAATTTCTTCTGAACAAGCGGACTATAATTTCGCATGAACCAAGACCTTGTACACCGCTGGGGTTGCTTGCATGCCTTAGCGACACAGAGAGTCTTACAGTAGTACAACCACAACAGAGTGGTATCTGTTGAGAGGCCAGACTAACGTGTGGTTCCTGAATATGGGCAGTTGCCTTTCCAGTACTTGCAGGGGCAACAGCCTGGATGTTTGTCTGATCTGGCCTTGTAGCATCAACCAAAATGGCCTTGGTGTGCTTGTACTGCGAACGGCTGAAAGCAAGGGGTAACTACAACTGTAATTTTTCCCAAGGAGTTTAGCTCTATTGCAGGATTTAATGATAATGGCGTCCTATTGAGCAAAATATTCTGGAGGTAAAGTAGTCCCCCATTCGGATCTCCGGACGGGAACTACTCGGAAGGATATCATCAGGAGAAACATAATTGGCGTTCTACGCATTGGAACGTGGGCAGCTAGATTCCTTAATCGGACAGGTAGGTCAGAACATTTGAAAATGGAAATGGATAGGTTGAAGTTAGATATAGTCAGAATCAGTGAAGTTTGTTGGCAGCAGAAAGAGGACTTCTGCTCAAGTTCAAATGGTTCAAATGGCTCTGAGCGCTATGGGACTTAACATCGGAGGTCATCAGTCCCCTTTCTGCTCAAGTGACTACAGGGTTATAAGTACAACGTCAAATAAGTGTACTGCACGAGTGCGTTTAATAATGAATCAGAAAATAGAATGTGGGTATGCTACTATCAACAGCGTAGTGAACGTATTACCGTAGCCAAGATATATACTTTAAGCAGTTAAGGAATTGTAAAAGGTTTGCTGCTATATAGGCCTAAAATGTGACGAAAAGCAGATGGAAGATATTTACCGTGTTAAATTCTTGGGCTTAGAGTTTGATATTAAATTTAACTGGGAGGAGCGTATCAGAGAACTGCTGAAGTGCCTTAACAAATCACTGTTTGCTATGCGGATGTTGTCAAACACTGGTGATATAAAAACAAAGAACCTAGCGTACTATGCTTACTTTCATTCCATACTGCCATAGGCGATTCTTTTCTGGGGTAACTCACGAAGCCGAGCTAAAATTTTCTGAACCTAAAAACGTGCAATACGAATTATGTGTGGTCTGAATTTAAAAACGTTCTGTAGAGGGCAGTTTCAGAAACTGGGGATACTAACTACTGCTTCCCAATACACTTATTCTTCAGTGAATTTTGTCATTAAAAATACATACTTCTTTTAAACCAACAGCTCAGTTCATGGAATCAGACTTGAAAAAAGAATAACTTCTTACTTTGATTCAGAAAGGTGTCCATTATTCAACAATACGCTTTTTCTACAACGTGCTAGTAGCCATAAAAAGTTTAACTAATAATGAAGTTCACTTTGAGAAGAGTGTAAAGGAATAATTGGTGGCCAACTCCTTCTACTCCACTGATGAATTTCTTAGCAGAACTGATTAATGCGTGTATGTTGTTAACAATATCACATAATGCGAATATTGCATACAATCCGACTTCCGCATAAATTTTCTGCAGCAATGCGACCATTGTAAATAAGTGCTATAATTTTTTTTTTTTTTGTGGTACGTGGCTATAATACCCTAAAGATTATCATATGCACCTAAGCGTATTAAACATTTCGTATACGCTAACAAGTTTTATGTCATTTTAAATGGAAATAATGCTTAAGATTTTTTTTTGATCGATTCCACATCCACAACGGCAATTTCATTTGGGATCTGTGGAAGGTATAGTAGCATGTCTGTTCGTATTTAGTAAATATTTATTGTGGATTTTTGTTTTCAGACATGTTCCACATCCCAGAGGATCTCCTAACTATGGATATTTTGGAACGAAAAGTACATCTATTATCTAACCTGACCTAATCTAACAGACACAAAGCACGCTTCAATGACAGTAGTACAAGTTTATATGTCAATTAGATGCGCAGATGATGAAGAGATTGAAGAAATGTATGATGAGATTCATGAAATCATTCGGATACTTCATGGAGACAAAAATTTAATTGTAATGTGGGACTGGAATTCAATGGTAGGAAAAGAAAGGGAGGGGAAAACGGTAAGTGAATGTGCCCTGGGGGAAAGGAATGAAAGAGGCAGCTGCCTTGTAGAATTCTGCACACAGCATAATTTAATCATTGGTAACAATTGGTTTAAGAACAGTGAAAGAAGGTTATATACATGGAACAGACCTGGAGATACTGGAGGGGCTCAGAATGATTATAAAAAGGTAAGACATAGGTTTGGGAATAATATTTTAAATTGTAGGATTTTTTCAGGGGCAGATGTGGAAGCTGATCACAATTTATTGGTTACGAACTCTATATTAACTGAGTAAATTGCGAAAGAGGTAAGAAATTAAGAAGATGGGAACTGGGTAAGTTGAAAGAACCAGAGGTTCAAAAATGGCTCTGAGCACTATGCGACTTAACTTCTGAGGTCATCAGTCGCCTAGAACTTAGAACTAATTAAACCTAACCAACCTAAGAACATCACACACATCCATGCCCGAGGCAGGATTCGAACCTGCGACCGTAGCGGGCGCTCGGCTCCAGACTGTAGCGACTAGAACCGCACGGCCACCCCGGCCGGCGAACCAGAGGTTGTTGAGAGTCTCAGAGGGAGCATTAGGCAGCGGTTGACTAGAATAGAAGAAGAGATTACTGCAGAAAACGAATGGGTAGCTTTAAACGATGTAATAGTCAAGACAGGAGAGGATCAAATACGTAAAAAAACAAAGCCTATTAGAAATCTTTAGATAATAAAAGAAATACTGAATTAAATTAATGAGTGCGGGAAAGTTCAGTTTGTTGTGTTATGTAGTGCGGATTCTTACTCTCTTTTCCTTTATGTAGTCTGAGAGAAGAATAATGCTGGATCTCACCAACTGTTTTACTTAGAGTAAATCTATTTCGGTAGAAGAGACACCAAAAGCAAGGAAAATGATTGGAAACTTTGATAGGTGTCATCAAGGAACAGAGAAAAGAGTCTCATACTCTTCTACAAAACGTTGGAATGATTGAACTGCATAGCATACGTCTACTTGAATATAATAAACAATGAATGTAAAAAAACTAATTAACCGGAAAGCTGCACATGTAGATGATATAAGTTTTAGTTTTTCTTCGGAACTGCCCACTCGGTTTCAAAAAGGTTGCCATATATGTGCTGAAAACCGTGATACAGTGTTTAAAAAACCACTCCGAAAGTGTTGCGGAATATTTGAAGTTCGTGCTTTAACTCAGAAACACACTCCGCTTGAGAAACCAGAGAACGCCATTATGATTTCGGTAGAAAGGTTGCACAACACAACAGCCGAATTTTGTTTTTAGCACCTGCGGAAGTCCGTTATCATCAGAACTGCTATCCCAAATCAGTTCAGAACCCCTCGTCTGTTCGAAAAAGATGCCGCCGTCATGATACCAACTTTGATGCTGTTTTCCAAGACGTATGCTGTTTTGTACATTCTTCACTGGAATGTCTGTTTTCACTGCTCGGTTTATTGCAGAAAGTCAGTGACTGTCTTCAATAAGGAGATACAATGACCAAAAAAACTCTAAAAAACAAACTGACTGAACACTTCGGTTTTGGAGTCCTGTTTGCCACAACACCAAACCTTCCCAACCCCATCTGTTACATTAGAACACGAATTTAGGCATCTGATGGAAGGAAACATGCATTATATTTTCGACGTGAAACTTGCAACTGAGAAATCCCAATATTTTATTTACATGCAGTTGGAGGCGAAGACAATCTTAAACTGAGAAGTGCGGGATTCAAAAATCAATATTCCGATCTTGAGGAATACACACACAAGCACACACACACACACACACATATATATATATATATATATATATATATATATATATATATATATAAGGCTTCCATTTTTGGCAGTGCGCACGAGCGAGCTCACCTCTATATATATATATATATATATATATATATATATATATATATATATGTGGGCTCGCTCGTGCGCACTGCCAAAAATGGAAGCCTTAGATGTTACGCAACCTGCTAGCAAATATTTCAGATTTACTGCAGCTGCGGGTCAACAGAAGCGTCCGATCTTACCCGTCGGCTTTGACCCGTGACGTAAGCGTGTTGTGGTGTGTGACGTCATTACGGCGCGGAGTTTGATTTGCGATTGTGGCGTGTTTGTAGATGTTTTTCGTTGGTGTGTGTGTGTGTGTTTTTGTATGTGTGTGTGTGTGTGTGTGTGTGTGTGTGTGTGTGCGTGCGTGCGTGTGTGCATTTGTGTGTGATTGTGGTGGCCAATCTAGTTTGTGGAGCTGGAACTTTTTTGAGGTAAGTTCCGTTTTTTTTTTTTGGTTATTTATGTATGTTTTGTGTATTGGGTATAGGTTGGAAACATCCGATCTCACGCGTCGGCTTTGACCCGTGACGTAAGGGACCTACACATTGATCTGTAGCGTAGCCCTGAATACGAGGTTAGGTTGGGAGTTTCTTTTTTGGAATGCGGCCGCGGCAGCGGCCGCCTATGATTCGAAAATATTGATTTGACACTAATGAACATGTATACGTAATATGAAGCAATTTGATGAACATATTGATCTGTAGCGTAGCCCACTTGAGGTTAGGTTGGGAGTTTTTTTTTTGGAATGCGGCCGCGGCAGCGGCCGCCTATGATTCGAAAATATTGATTTGACACTAATGAACATGTATACGTAATATGAAGCAATTTGATGAACATATTGATCTGTAGCGTAGCCCACTTGAGGTTAGGTTGGGAGTTTTTTTTTGGAATGCGGCCGCGGCAGCGGCCGCCTATGATTCGAAAATATTGATTTGACACTAATGAAGCCTGTGGGGGGATGGGGGGGCACTGCAGACTCCCCCCACCGCATAACGACACATGATGATCAAATTTTGAAAAAAAATGAAAAATTTTTTCCGTACCTGCTAAACTGCATAAGTGCCGATGTATGTAGGTGTAAGGGAAGCTTTCGTTTCTTAGTTTTCTATTGGGGGATGTGATCGGTAGGTTCTGTTGAGCTATATAGGTTAAGGGAAGTGTCCGATTATGGATAGGAATGTGTTTTTTGGTATTTGGTCAGTTTTGTGATGTTGATTTATTTCGTTGTTTTGCGTGGTTTTGAATGGCGGTCGGTGGCTACATTTCTGTATATTTAGTTTCTCCGCACCCAAAAACCCCTAATTTCCCACGCTTGTCCCGTTACAGTCATTAGGCTTTTTGTGAAACTTGTGTATTTCAGTGTTTACAATACGTATGCGATGTTTTTATATCCGCCATATTGGAATTGTTTATAGTCGTTTCCGCGGTATTTGTGACGTCATGGGTCAAAGCCGACGGGTAAGATCGGACGCTTCTGTATTTCCGTTACGCAACCTGCTAGCAAATATTTCAGATTTACTGCAGCTAGTGCGAAGGGAGTTTAAGTCATGAGTACCTGATAATTCTTTTTCGATTTTCAGTACGTTATACTATTATTAACAACAACGGTATATCTAAAACATAACGTGGATAACAATCGGATTGTTTAAATGCACTCCATAAAAAACAGTTCATAGGACTATTGCGGCGACCACGTGTTACGTGTCATCAGCAACAGTAGAATTTTTACAAGTTACGATCATAAACTTGTCGCGCAATAAATTATACGCATAAAACTGACCAGAAACGTACTATGGATTTACTGCATTAATGACATATAGCTAATTTGTTGTCTGTTACAAGCTACTGACTACGATGGTAAATATTATTACAGTCACCGTATGGGTTCTGCCCACGGGTGCTCATGATGGAAATGACTATCGTGAGAGCGACAGAACACGAAACACTGCTTGCACTTTTAGCACATATGTGCAGATGTGTGTAATACAAAAGCAAAAAACTTGGCACAGCCATTTCTTCACATTCGCGAAGAACACACATAACAAATTTTCGCGAGTTCCTCTGAGCATAACCACCACTGAGTACGCGTCTGTCTCATATTGCGCTATGAAAGTTGAATTTCTGTTTCATTTACGGTGCGAAAACTTTTTCCGAGGTACTGGGAATAGAAAATAAAATTCTGTGTCAATTGTTATTATGTTTTCATGTTAATATAATACGAGATATTAGCTTCATGTTGTACTGGAAAATTCGTTCCCTTCTGCGCTCATTACGTGTTGATTCTCACAATCGATATATTGTTCTGCGACAGCCGTACGTTCGACATACATAGCTTCAGTTACCTTAATTAAAAATGAAAGTAGTAACTTTACTTACTTTTCTCAGCCGCCACATCTTCTTCATGCACTATTCCTCGTCTTGTATAAGCCGCGGGTAGCAATCCTTTTTTCTCATAACCACTCCTGTTATCAGGACTGTAAACTGCATCGCGTTCACTCATTGCATTTCACAACCGAAAACGATAAACGTTGTTTCCCTGGCAACGCACTAAACGTTTACCACAATTCGCTCCACCAGAGAGTCCTGTGGTCGACATCGAGTGGCACGTTCGACAGATATCGTTGGGGGCCAGCGATTTCGATAGGCAATCGTTCTTGGAAATCACCGGCAGAGCAAACAAGACAAATCTCCCGAAACGACTGCTGTTCATTTGTATACGCCACTCAAAGAGCAATTATGTGCCGCGGGAAAACAGTCAGAGAGTAAATAACGTAGCGGGAAAAACAATCTCTAGCGAAAGTGACGTATCAATTGTCCAGAATTTTGGCGTGGGCTCAAAATAAAATACATAAAACGAAATACTGTATTATTGTGCAAATAGCAACTTCGATTTCTCTAGTCCTCCGTAAACCTGTATGTTTACAGATATTATCCCCTAAATTTTCCAGCCACTCGTAAGACGCTACTAATAAAAAACAATTATTCAATTTTCGAACTTGTGATTTAGATACGGCGTGATTCTTAAAGAGGCCAAACTACCTACAATGTTTATCGTGATGTGTTTGATACTTGTATACGGAGTGTTTCAGTTGATGCACAACTGGAAAACATTTCACATACATGGAACACGCATGTAGCAGGTTCTGACATCGGCTGTTTGTATAAAGACACGCTCTTCCATTTGAGCTGGCCGGTGTGGCCGAGCCGTTCTAGGCGATTCAGTCTGGAACAGCGCGACCGCTGCGGTCGCAGGTTCGAATCCTGCCTTGGGTATGATGTGTGTGATGTCCTTAGGTTAGTTGGGTTTAAGTAGTTCTACGTTCTATGGGACTGATGACCTCAGATGTTAAGTCCCATAGTGCTCAGAGCCATTTGAACCATTTTTTTCTTCCATTTGCTGAAAGACATCGCTTACGTTCATTGATGCAGTGATGGTTCGTGCGTCAACAGTGACGACGAGCAACTGTTTCCGTCGAAAGTAATGTCTGTCATCTACGTTACCGCTCTATGGAGTTGATCTCCGCCTGCCTGAATAGATTACACATAAGAGAGCAAACTCAGCTTCTACGTTGCCGCTGTTCTCTAGCTGTTATGGTCAACTTATTTCTGACAACAGGACTTGAGAGGAGGATGCAGAACAAGGAACTTGACGGTCCTGACAGACTGTCATACCGATAGTTAAACATGCACACGTAACAAATACGCATTTTACTTTTCCATATTGTTCATAATTAGGGCTACCATATCTAGTGGGGTCCTCGTCAGCACACTCTGAGATGGGGGTGCAACAATGAAGTAAAAATTTATTTAATATAAATACTCTTTGTTTAGAACACAATTACATGAAACTTGTTGCGGCAGAAGTAGTTGGTACACTATATACAGGGTGATTCATAAATAGTACCACAACTTTAAAAATGTGTATTTAATGAAAGAAACATAATATAACCTTCTGTTATACATCATTACAAAGAGTATTTAAAAAGGTTTTTTTTTCACTCAAAAACAAGTTCAGAGATGTTCAATATGGCACCCTCCAGACACTCGAGCAATATCAACCCGATACTCCAACTCGTTCCACGCACTCTGTAGCATATCAGGCTAACAGTTTGGATAGCTGGTGTTATTTCTCGTTTCAAATCATCAATGGTGGCTGGGAGAGGTGGCCGAAACACCATATCCTGAACATACCCCCATAAGAAAAAATCGCAGGGGGTAAGATCAGGGCTTCTTGGAGCCCAGTGATGAAGTGCTCTGTCACGGGCTGCCTGGCGGCCGATCCATCGCCTCGGGTACTTGACGTTCAGGCAGTTACGGACAGATAAGTGCCAATGTGGTGGCGCTCCATCCTGCTGAAATATGAATTGTTGTGCTTCTTGTTCGAGCTGAGGGAACAGCGAATTCTCTAACATCTCCAGATACTGTAGTCCAGTTACAGTAGCACCTTCGAAGAAAAAGGGACCAAAAACTTTATTGGCTGAAATGGCACAGTAAACGTTCACCTTAGGCGAGTCACGTTCATACTTAGTTGTTTCCCGCGGATTCTCAGTGCCCCATATACAGACATTGTGACGGTTGACTTTCCCGTTAGTGTGGAAAGTTGCTTCATCACTAAACACAATCTTTGAAACGAAAGATTCATCTGTTTCCATTTGAGCAAGGATAAAATCACAGAAATCGATCCTTTTAATCTTATCAGCTGCAGACAGTGCTTGAACCAATTTCAGACGATAAGGTTTCATAACTAACCTTTTTCGTAGGACTCTCCATACAGTTGATTGTGGAATTTGCAACTCTCTGCTAGCTCTGCGAGTCGATTTTCCTGGGCTGCGAACAAATGCTTGCTGGATGCGTGCTACATTTTCATCACTCGTTCTCGGCCGTCCAGAACTTTTCCCTTTGCACAAACACCCATTCTCTGTGAACTGTTATACCAACGTTTAATACACCACCTATCGGGAGGTTTAACATCATACTTCTTTCGAAATGCACGCTGAACAACTGTCGTCGATTCACTTCTGCCGTACTCAATAACACAAAAAGCTTTCTGTTGAGCGGTCGGCATCTTAGCATCAACTGACGCTGACGCCTAGTCAACATCGCCTCAAGCGAACAAATGCACAACTAAATGAAACTCTATAGCTCCCTTAATTCGCCGACAGATAGTGCTTAGCTCTGCCTTTTGTCGTTGCAGAGTTTTAAATTCCTAAAGTTGTGGTATTCTTTTTGAATCACCCTGTATTTCGGAACATTTCACCTTTTTCAGCAAGTCTCTTTTCCATTTTACGTATTTATAAAACTCCATGCAAGTCAGCTGGTAGTAAAATTGGCACAGTCCCTGGCAACGGTCGATTTCTTTCGTCAGTCCACTGGACCGACATCAGCGAAAATTCTCTTTCCATAGTGGCTTTGTGTGCGTGAACATAAAACAAATACTCGCATTATTGTATCAGTTGGCCTTTGAGTTCAGGATTTTCGGTTTTCTTAAGAAACTAAATCCACGTGTCTTCCACGGAGTCTTTAGACTTCCATTCTTCCGAGTCATGGTTAGTTTCCACAAATCTCTTTAGATACATATGTTCCTGAAAACGATTATCGCCTGAAATCTTCACACCATTTTTAGTCAGGCACATAATAGTATTTCCAATCATCACCCAACCTGAGTGTATATATACGTATATTTGCAGCATAGTCGACAGGATCGATTGCGGACCACTGGTACAGAGCCGAGTGGAGGTTGTGGATCAGGGGCTCAGACGGTTCTGCGACCGTATACGCTGCAGACACCAAGACTTACACGATAAGAGTGGTTGGGTTTCGTGTTCTGCTTAACAGATCAGGAGTCCATTGCACGCAGGAGGTGGAAACACGGGTGGTGGGGGCTGTGTGACGTGGACTGAGCGGTTTTCTTTAGGTTAGAGGGTATCGAGGAAACACAAAAACAGTGTCAGTCTCAAAGGGTGGATGTCGAACACAGGAATAACGTAGATACAGCAATCAGTGATATAACAGTTGTCAATTGTCGAACCTGTATTAGGAAAGTATCAGAGTTTCACTCGCTAATAGAATGCACGGATGCTCAAATCATTATAGGCACTGAAAGCCGGCATAAGCGGTAAATAAGTATTGTTGAAATTTTTGCGAAGGACCCGACTGTGTTCAGAGGCTAAATACAGTTTGCGCTGTCGTGTTTGTTGCTGTTAGAAGTAGTACCGAAATTGTGGTTTAGTATGGGTAGAGGAGCCCGGATAGCCGCGCGGTCTAACGCATTGCTTTCCGGGCGGGAAAGCGTGCCGGTACCCGGGAAGAATCCGCCCGATGGATTAGTGTCGAAGTCTGGAGTACCGGCCAGTCTGTGGATGGTTTTTAAGGCGGTTTCCATCTGCCTCGACGAATACGGGCTGGATCCCCTTATTTCGCCTCAGTTACATTTCGTCGGTGATTGCTGCGCGAACACTAACTCCACGTACGCGTATACCATAATTACTCTACCACGCAAACATTGGAGCTACACTCGTCTGGTGTGAGAGGTTCCAGGGGGGAGGGGGAGGGGGTTTCCACTGGGGGCCAAACCGCACAGTAACCCTGGGTTCGGTCCAAAGAAAGCTTGAATTTAATTTCAAATATGTATCTTACTATACAATTATAGTTGGTGATGACTTTAATTTGACCTCGATACGTTGGCGAAAATCGTGTTTAAATCCGGAGGTACACATGAAATATCATCTGAAATTGTGCTGAACGCATTCCTTGAAAATTATTTCGAGTAGTTAGTTTATGAGCCCACTCGAATAGTAGATGTTTGTGAAAACACTCTTGACCTTTTAGCAACCAATTGGTGAACACAGGGTTGTCGAAGCGAGACTGGATATTGTCAAAATATTCAAAAACTAAGCGCAAAATATACCTATTCAAAAAAGCTGAAAAAATTCACGTCACAACTTCCTGAGACACAATCTGCAGTCCTTACAAATTAACAATTTAAGTGTAGACCAGTTGTGGCTTGAATTCAGACAAATAGTATCGACAGTAATTGAGAGATTTATGACAAATAAACGACGGTGCTGATGCCTCAGCACACTGTTGCAGAAACAACAAAAAAAGCATGCCAAATTTAAAGGAACGCAAAATCCCCAACATTGGCGATCTTTTACGGAAGCTCGAAATATAGCGCGGACTTCAATGCGAAATTCTTATAACACTTTCCACAATGAAACTTTGTCTAGAAACCTGGCAGAAAATCGAAAGAGATTCTGGTCGTATGTGATAGATGCTAGCAGCAAGACACAATCAGTGCCTTCTCTGCGCAATAGCAATCGAAATAAATCGATGACAGTACTGCTAAAGCAGAGTTACTAAACACAGTCTTCCGAAAATCCTTCACCAAAAAAGACGAAGTAAATATTCCAGAATTCGAATCAAGAAAAGCTGCCAACGTGAGTCACTTAGAAGTACATATCCTCGTAGCAGTGAATGCTGATGCAATAGTTCCACACTGAACAATCACAACAACCGCTCTCTCGACGAAATATCCGTACCCAAAGACTGTGAAGCTGCACGGGTCACACCATTGTTCACGAAAGGCAATAGGAGTAATCCACTACAGACCAATATCACTAACGTCGATGTGCAGCAGCATTTTGGAACATATATTGTGTTGGAACGTTATGAATTACCTCGAAGAGAATGGTCTATTGACACATAGTCTACCCGGATTTGGAGAACATTGTTCTTGTGAAACACAACTAGTTCTTTACTCACACGAAGTGTTGTGTGCTATCGAAAAGGAATTTCAAATTCATTTCGCATTTCTAGATATTCAGAGGGCTTTTAACATCGTACCTCACAAGCGGCTTATAACCAAATTGTGTTCTTACGGAATGTCGTCTCAGTTATGTTACTGGAGTCGTTATTTCCTGTCAGAGAGATCACAGTTCGCAGTAATTGATGGAAAGTCATCGAGTAAAACAGAAGTGATTTCTGGCGTTCCCGAAGGTAGTGTTATAGGGCGACTGCTGCTGTTCCTATCTGTAAAACGATTTGGGAGACCATATGAGTAGCCGTCTTAGGTTGTTTGCAGAGGACGCAGTCGTTTATCGACTATTAAAGTCATCAGAAGATCAAAACAAATTGCAAAACGATGTAAGAAAGATATCTGTATGGTGCGCAAATTGGCCGAATTAAAAGTGTGAGGTCATCCACATGAGTGCTTAAAGGAATCCGTTAAACTTCGTTAACATGATAAATCATTCAAATCTAAAGGTCAGAAGTTCAACTAAATACGTAGCAATTACAATTACGATCAACTTAAATTGGAAAAGACACACAGAAAGCCGGCCGGGGTGGCTGAGCGGTTCTAGGCGCTACAATCTGGAACCGCGCGACCGCTACGGTCGCAGGTTCGAATCCTGCGTCGGGCATGGGTGTGTGTGATGTCCTTAGGTTAGTTAGGTTTAAGTAGTTCTAAGATCTAGGGGACTGATGACCTCAGAATTTAAGTCCCATAGTGCTCAGAGCCCACACACAGAAAATGTTGTGGGGAAGACGAACTAAAGACAGCGTGTTAATGGCGGAACATGTAGAAGATGTAACAGATCTACTAAAGAGACTGCCTACACCCCACCTGTTCGTCCTCTTTTGGATTGCTGCTGCGCGGTATGGCATCCTTACAAAATACGATTAATGAACTACATCCAGAAAGTTCAAAGAAGGAAGCACATTTTGTATCCACGAGAAATAGGGGAGAGAGTGTCTCGGACACGATACGAGATTTGGGATGGATATCATTAAAATAGAGGCGTTTATCGTTGCGGTATGATCTCCTCACGAAATTCGAATCACCAAACTTCTCCTCCGAATGCGAATATATTTTGTTGATGATGACCTACATAGGCAAAAACTATCATCATAATAAAATAAGGGAAATCAGAGCTTGCATGGAAAGATATAGCCGTTCCTTTTTTCCGCGCGCTATTCGAGAGGGGAATCATAGAGAATTAGTGTGAAGGTGGTTCGATGAACCCCCTGGCAGGCGCTCAGTATGGGTTTGCGGAGCAAGTCTTCTAGAAGTAGGTACAGAACTTTTTGTGCCTTGTGGTTGGCTTTCTCGCCACTATAGCCCGGGCCACGTGGGACGGCGCTCCCGCCCGTGGAGGTAGAACGATAGGGAAGCGTGGAGGGGATGAGGTTTGCGCATGCGTGGCTGCAGAGAGCGGGCAAACACAAGTCCGTGTTGCCGAACTGTGTTGCTGCGGACAACAATCAGGTTTATTTGCCTACGGCACATCGTATTATACATTCAAATCTATGAGGGATAATACATTTTAAAACCGATTTCGATCAGCCCTCTTCGTGAGAGAAATCGTACTTCACGTCTTGAGGTTGTGTCCATCGCTCCACAGCAATTGTTTGTGTGACGTCGTAAGGCGAGAACAGCTGACGCAGCTTTTTGAAGACGTCAAGTACACTTTAAAAAAATTAAAAAAAAACGATTGTCTAACGGCAAGATCATCGAAAAGGGTTGCAATAAATCCATTTATTGTGATTTGGATTCAAATGGCTCTGAGCACTATGGGACTTAACATCTGAGGTCATCAGTCCCCTAGAACTTAGAACTACTTAAACCTAACTAACCTAAGGACATCACACACATCCATGCACGGGGCAGAATTCGAACCTGCGACCGTAGCAGTCGCACGGTTCAGGACTGAAGCGTCTAGAACCGCTCGGCCACTGCGGCCGGCCTGTGACTTGGAGTATATTATAAGTAAAAGTGTAATACACAACGAAATAAACTTCAATCTCAAATCGAAACCACTGCTTCTACTCCATACTTTTTTTAAATGTGAATAACGCGCGTATGTGGGTGTGTTTCTCTGCATTTCAATGTAAATCATTATGCGTAAAAAAGAATCACTGATAGCAAAGACCAATTCAAAAGACTATCGTAAAAACTGTCAGTATCTTACCATATTTTTCAGTGCCAACAGGCACTGTGAGTTTAAACTAATTTGTTCGACATTACAGTCGTTGAACGCATTTGTGATCCACTGAACGAACTAGCAGTAACTATCTTCCGTTAATAACGCGACGTCAAAAACCACCGATATCTCTACTGATAATCCTCCTCTCATTTCGAGGCATTTTCCAATTCGTGCCTTGAAAATGACATGGGTTTACGTGTCGAAATATTGGAGTTTTTGACAAATTTATCCGGCCGCATTCTCGAGAGCAACTCGAGCATACAACACGCTGAGAAAAGCATAACTTCTCCTTGGTCAACGTGCTCAACATCATAGTCAATACTTCGTAGGCTACATATTCCTTATCAATAAAAGCTAGGAAGTTCCGTGCACTATGTATACAACTGCTATTTTGACAAAAACATTTTTAATCGACGAGTCTTTAAAACCAAGAAAGATCACAACTTTACAGTGTTTCAAAGTCTACATCGCAATACCATCTGCTATCCGAATCCATGACCGAACCTTCTGATTGTAAATTTAGGATCACATGTTCAAGGCTTTTGTCCATCTCCACTTCTCTGTCAAAGTCTTATTTCTGAAACTTTTCAGCGTGCCGCACACAGTGTGTCCACGCTGAAGGGGAATGTCGGCTATTGCATCGTGCCCAAGCGTTTCAGTGTCTGTATCTTGAATGTTTTTTGTTTCCTCATATAGCTTGTATCAAATGCGCAAATTAATTCTGTCGTATTATACTGATAGTGATATGTGGGTAAACGCAAAACTGTGTGATCACACGTTGTTCGGAATATTTTTATTTTTCAGGCAGAGCACGATATCCCCTTTCCTTGTGCTCGTAATTGCACGTTTCTCTGTTAACAGCTAAATAACAACTGGCATGGTAATTACAATGACTGACGTCGAAGCAAGGTATAAAAAGAATTGTTCACTGAAACACTTCTTGAAAGTGACAGCGTTCATTTCCGAATGGTAGTCACTGCTATATTTCTTACGCTTAAATACAAGTTTACTGCAAGGAAACAAATAAGTATCCGAGAATCTTTTCCTATGGGAACTTCAAAATCTGCCAGTGCCTTCACTCGTTTTCCAGCAGGTATTCAGCAGGTATTCTTGGAATGATTCTGATGCACCCTTTTTTCGTCAACATAATAGACCTTAGAACTACCTCTTCCTCTCCTATCGTGCCTCTTCATCAGGGACGTGGTTCATGCTGCTTCTGTCACTTCTTTCAATTAAAAACTCTCTTCTTAACACATTTGAAACCAATGTCTTTTAAAATTTTTTGCACTGACGAAGCGCTACCTTTGAAGCCAATTTGCTCAAGCATAATTGTAACAAGTTTTTGGTATGCTGGGTATTCCCTTCTTACATACATTTGAAAAAAGGAGAGCTTTAAAATATCGATATCAAAATCATCTGTTTGTATTACAGGTTTCTTGCGATTTCGATGCTTTCCAGGCGACACGAAAACAAATTTTCCTGGGGTTTCTACAGCTCCAACACTTTTTTACTATTATCTGTACAGTTCTCTTCCGATACGTGCTTCTGCAGTTCGTTCTTGAGGCTTCAAAATATCGAAAATAGAAGTATGGTATTCATATCCACATTTGAAAAAGTTATGAATGCGGTACATAAACCTTGCTTGTCAATCATCTACATCCACACGATAGCTCTGCAATTCACAATTAAGTGCCTGGCAGAGCGTTCATACAACCACCTTCAAGCTGTTTCTCTGACGTTCCGAACGCATTTATCTTTCCGTGCGAGCCCCAATTTCTCTTATTTTATTATGACGGACATTCCTCCCTATGTACGTGGGCGTCAACAAAGTACTTTCACAGTCTTAGGAGAAAGTTGGCGACTCAAATATCATGCGAAAATCCTCCCACGACGAAAAGTGCCTTTATTTTGATGATTGGCACCCCAATTCGCGTATCATACCCGTGGCAGTCTCTCCCCTATTTGCGATAATACAAAACGAGTTGCCTTTCTTTGAACTGTTTCGATTAATCCTATCTGCTGTGGATTCCACACTGGACAGCAATACTTCAGAAGAGGGCAGAAAAGCGTTGTGTAAGCAGTCTCTTTATTAGACCTGTTACATTTTCTATGTGTTCTACCAATATATCGCAGTTTAGAAAAATTTCCGCTACCAGTCACAATAAAAATGGTTCAAATGGCTCTGAGCACTATGGGACTTAACAGCTTAGGTCATCAGTACCCTAGAACTTAGAACTACTTAAACCTAACTAACCTAATCACATCACACACATCCATGCCCGAGACACGATTCGAACCTGTGACCGATGCAGTCACGCGGTTCCGGACTGAAGCGCCTAGAACCGCACGGCCACCGCGGCCGGCTCACAATAAAAGGTTATTTATTTGCCACATGACCGGTTTCGGACTTGCGCCCATCCTCAAGTGTTTATACATTCATGTACTTATTTATATTGCTGGAGATCACTGTATAAATACTAAAAAATTATTTGCTGGTGGCCAAACAGATACAAGTGGGACAACTGTAAGTGGCAAGGCACCATTTCTCGAAAATATATCTGTAATTACATAAAGACGAAGCATCAGTATTATAGTTACGCTGTGGTGACATTTTTTCCACTAAGTTGCACACTTATTACCATTTTCACGTCCATATATCAGTTTTATAAAGTTTAGCTGCATATTTCACTATTACGATGTGCACTCGTGACGTTTATTATACTCTTGCGTTCCAAGCATCAGTAAGGAGACATTAATGATCGTGAAGTAAATTTAAAAAGGACCGAATCTCACTGATTCAGTGGTCGTGCGGGTCTAGGCACTTCAGTCTGGAACCGCGTGACCGCTACGGTCGGAGGTTCGAATCCTGCCTCGGGCATGGATGTGTGTGATGTCCTTAGGTTAGTTAGGTTTAAGTATTTATAAGTACTAGGGGACTGATGACCTCAGATGTTAAGTGCCACAGTGCTCAGAGCCATTTTTTTTTTCACTGGTTCAGTGACATAAGAAACAATTTATTCACGAGGAATTACTTTCAGATATGTGAATAATTGCAGCTTACTACGCTAAAAGCAACAGAATGTAAACGCAGTTTTTCACGCATGACAACAGTGCTTAATTTCTAAGCATTCCTCTTCAACCATACAAGAGCTCCCCTCGTCTCCTCCACTCATAAAAATCAAAAGTTACGGTTGTTGAAAACTAATGATAAATTTTGCAACGAGAAACCTTTTTTCTACAAAATACAGTTCTGACATTTAGGTTAGAGAAATTTCTGTGCGGCTGGTCCCGGCGTAGGTTCGAGTCCTCCCTCGGGCATGGGTGTGTGCGTGTGTTTGTCCTTAGGATAATTTCGGTTAAGTAGTGTGTAAGCTTAGGGACTGATGACCTTAGCAGTTAAGTCCCATAAGATTAAAAAAAAAAAAGAGAAATTTCTTATAATAAAACAATAAAATGACAAGATTTAATGTAAAAACAACAGGTGCTAGCATCTGTTCCCACAGCAGTGTCACTTTGCTCCCTAGTTCTGTTCGATACACATAGGACAAACCGGTAGTCTCCGTGATGACTTCATATTTGCAACAGCTGCCAGCCGCAATATTCAAACAGGTGCTTTGTCGCTGTCCAGTACGCCAGTACCTTGATATCCTCAGGGGCCGGGAAGGGAAGATAAGAGAGGAGAAGGGAGAAGCGGGAGGGACAGGGGGAGGAGGAAGAGATAGGGCGCTCACTCCCTATTGTAGTCCGGGAACACGCTACTTATTCATTACAGAATTCTCTTGCTTTCTAGCAATGGTTATCAACAACCCTGCTGAATGTAAGTTTAGCACTGCTAACGCGACGGAAAATACTGTGACTTTCACTATATATTGGAAACTTTATAGGACTAGAAAATTGCAGCCACCCAGTTGCATTATATATATTGGAAACTTGACGGAACTAGAAAATCACAGCCAACCAGTTGCAGTTTAAGTGCGCCGGTCTTTCAAGTTCTACATCTACATCTACATCCATACTCCGCAAGCCTCCTAACGGTGTGTGGCGGAGTGTATCTTGAGTACCTCTATCGGTTCTCCCTTCTGTTCGAGTCTCGTATTGTTCGTGGAAAGAAAGATTGTCGGTATGCCTCTGTGCGGGTTCTGATCTCTCTGATTTTATCATCGTGGTCTCTCCGCGAGATATACGTAGGAGGGAGCAATATACTGCTTGACTCCTCGCTGAAGGTATGTTCTCGAAACTTCAAGAAAAGCCCGTCGCACGTACTGCTCAGTTCGGCTACACGCATTTTCGTTTTTATTCACTATTTTAACAGTTTACGATGTTTTCTGCTTTACTTTCTTGAGAATGCTACATCCATCCGATTTTCATTTGTTCACACAGCATGCTTTATCATTCACGGCTACCTTTCTAGTACGTTACTTCATAGATTATAATCACCCCCGCCTCCCACCGCCTTTTTTGCTTGCATTTTAATCTGATACTTTCCCTCCATTTCATAAGTATTGTTTCTTTCACCTTAGCTGAGTGCTGCTTAATACCGCTTTACGTATTTATGCCTTTTTTACTCCACGTTATCATGCTTTACGAAGTGTATTTGTTTTAGATATTGTCACTCGCTACGTTCCGGTATTTATTTACAAGTTCTTCTCGTTTTGATTTATGCACATATATGCAAACAATTAACACTGCTTGCTCTTTACATGCCGTATGACCTTAACGACTCCCCCTTCCCCTTTATTACTATTTCATAGTCTTATTCTGTTCTGATTGTAGCTGTTAACCGTTTTACTTGCTGCATCAGGCATTTGTTGTTCAGTGCGGCTACCCGCAGTAAGCGCCACCTACCATAGCTTACGTATTGCTAGTGTACGCACATCGTAATCAGTTGGAACATGTCACTAGCCTTGTATGTGCCCTACTAACTGCCAGCTGGGTCCAATGTCACGTGAGCATTGTTTTAAACATTTTACGAAAAAGCCCTACAGTACTGAGCTACTACCTTCAATTACGCGTTTTAAATGTTGACATTTGTTAAAACACAAAAGAAATACAGACACTGGCTGGAAGGGGGCATTGATTAAAATCACTGGGAAAAGTTGAAAACTTGTACCAGACCGGGATTCGAAACTACGTCTCTTGCTTAGTAGGCAGATACTCTGACCAATTTTTATTTTTTTATTTTTTGTTTTTTTTTACCCGTAGGGAACATGGAGTTGAGGTGCAATGAACATCGTTTATTTATTTATTTTCCTTTTGTTCTTTTTTTAGTTTTATTTATTTATTTTTGTCATCGAAAAAATGAAATGATCGTACGGTATTTATCGGTCGGGATATCCCTTTCGGGGTTTTGCCGTCGTATTGCAAGTCTTCTTTTAGTTGACGCCACTTCGGCGAATTGCGTGTTCATGATGATGAAAATGTTTATGAACAACACACAACACTCAGTCCCCTGCCGGAAATCGGACCCGTGCCCCCTTGCGTGGTAGGCAGTAACGCTACCCCGGCGCTACGGGGGCGGACATTTCTGTCATTCATACCACCTAGAATATCACGAAACCATCGTCACGCGGGGAGGAGCGCGCAGCAAGATGTCAGACTAATTGAGACTATCAACATATAGTTTTTCCGAGAGTAACATTCCGCTTACCAGTGAATATTTCGGTTCTAAGTGTGTAAGGGGCGTGTATCAACTCTTCATCACAGGAACACCCCAGCTCTGGGGTGGTTTAAGGAAGACACTGCAGACGAAATTGGAGAAAAATTGTCCGTATCTTGGACTGCGGACAACTGCACAATGGCGTTCATTAAGGAACTGCCAAAAGTGAAGGATACTTTTCTCGCTATCAGCAGACAAGTAGTGTGCTGCATGTCCACAAATCCACCTCACAGAGTATCCCGCGACCGGAAAGAGGAGCAGTTGAGTAGGTATCTGATGAAAAGTCGTACGGGTAATTAGGGGCAACATCTGTCGCTCCGTACGGGTAATTTGGGGGCAACATCTGTCGCTCCAAGAAACAGACACCTCTCACCGATCTGCACATTAGGTGGTGCTCGTCTGTGTTCATAACATCACAATCGACACCCAACGAGGTGTCTGCGAGATGAATGCTTTGAAGGCGTGACCGGCATACTTGTTTCCCATTGACGGTAAGGTACCATGCAGACTGGACGTTAGTGTCAAGATAAGAAGCGCTCACCGATCGCCAAACGGCACGCCAGTCGACGTGGGGAAGCTTCCTCTCAACCACTTTCGGTGACCTGTGCTGCTGAAGGGAACTATAGATTGCATTCATGGATGTCAGCCGGCAGTATCGCAGTATGGTCGTAGCTCAGTTCAAGGAAAAAGTGGCGGAAGTAAAAGAAGGGTGGCGACCACTGAGCCATACGGACATGATGCATATTGCAGCTGCACGAACTGCCTTAACATTCCTCTCGTCAGACCCAAATTCTCGAGTTATCCACTCACTAATAATGTAGTGCCCCTCGCCCATTTATTTTAATCAATGTCCGCTTGCACCCAATGTCTGTGATTCCTTTGTGTATTAATTCGTAATAGCTGCTGGATCAGAATTGTATCTGTTCTTTCGGACACTTCCGAAAGAACAAACATCACAAAAAATGGTTCAAGTGGCTCTGAGCACTAACTTAACTTTCGAGGTCATCAGTCCCCTAGAACGTAGAACTACTTAAACCCAGCTAACCTAAGGACGTAACACACATCCATGCCCGAGGCAGGATTTGAACCTGCGACCGTAGCGGTCGCGCGGTTCCAGACTGTAGCGCCTAGAACCGCCCGGCCACTCGGGGCGACACAAACATCACATATTACTGTGTGTTGACATTCGTTGTT
This sequence comes from Schistocerca americana, assembly GCF_021461395.2. NCBI lineage: Eukaryota > Metazoa > Arthropoda > Insecta > Orthoptera > Acrididae > Schistocerca > Schistocerca americana. The sequence goes on along the minus strand of NC_060122.1, from coordinate 809,304,031 downwards.
GACATGCAGAGGTTGTAATAGATAAAAACCCGTTGGTTCCAGAATCCGCTGTTATCCGTACGAGTATGCTTTAAAAAAAATTATAATTGTTGTTTATCGAATTTTATTCCTTCTCTGTTTCACATTTGTAACTATTTTGTAATAATTTCTTCAACAGGTCAATTTTCCTTTTCAAGAAGACGAACTTATAATTATTGAAACAATGGTAGAGGGTTAATAAACCTTTAATTCTGCATCTGGTTGGCTGTTATTCCCCAATCCTATCAAGTTTCTACGTGCACCGTTACTGAAGCGCAGCCATTTCAAAATTCCAGAAATTAGAGCTAATACCGGGGCTCACCTACAGTCATGCTTCCTTTGGTGTCACCGCCAGACACCACACTTGCTAGGTGGTAGCTTTTAAATCGGCCGCGGTCCGGTAGTATACGTCGGACCCGCGTGTCGCCACTGTCAGTGATAGCAGACCGAGCGCCACCACACGGCAGGTCTAGAGGGACGTACTAGCACTCGCCCCAGTTGTACAGACGACTTTGCCAGAAGGGGATCACTGACAATTACGCTCTCAATTGCCGAGACGATAGTTAGCCTAGCCTTCAGCTACATTTGCTACGACCTAGCAAGGCGCTGTATTCAATTGCTAATTAATATTATGAAGCATGTATCATCAAGAGCGATGTTCTACAATTATGGATTAAAGTTAAGTATTCCAGAAGCTACGTACTTTTCTTTATAGCATTCATTACGTATCCTGTTTCAGACCTCACGCCAGCCTGCGTGAGTTTAAACGCGTGCCTTTCGGCTACTTCCGAGTGGCGTGGCTGGCTTGCTACGCCACTACAGTTGGCGACGAGGCTTAAAAGAGGATTTCGCGTTCGTATTGCACTAATTTACTTGTGTCATGGCTTCGCCACAATCTCCAGATGTACTGTCCGAATTTTATCGCTTGCAGAATCAGCGGACGCAGGCGTTATTGGATGCCCTTGGACAGCTCGTCCAGGGTAAACGTGCAATGAAAAACGATGCGGCAGCCGCCGCTCCACCGCTACTGCAGCCACAACACGCAGTTGCACCACCTTTTCGGCCGTTTGTTGCGGCACTGGAAAGCTGGACGGAGTGGTCACGCCAATTTGGATTCCATCTCGCCGCCTACACAGAATTCAAGGTAACGAGCGGCAGCCTTTTTTGTTGGCCTGTGTAGGTGTGATAGTGAAATTGTTTCCCCGACGCGACGTAGCAACTCTGTCCTACGAAGAAATTTTGTCTGTATTAGATGCATATTTCAAGGAATCAGTCAATGTAGTTGCAAAACGGTATACGTTCTTTCGTACAAAACGTACGGCCGGTCAAACTAATCGGGAGTGGGTTGCAACTTTGCAAGGCCTTACTAGGGATTGTGCTTTTGAGTGTGAATGTGGACTCCCTTATTCAGATACTATGGTGCGTGATGCAATTGCACAGAACGTTTCTGATGTTCGTATACGGGAGCAAATTTTGAAACTAGTCAATCCCTCCCTTCTACACGTGATAGACATATTGGATAGGCAAGACACACTTGACTTTGCTCAGGAATCATTTGAAACTTCGCCAGCTGTGTGTCACATTAACCGGCCCGCCGGGCGAGCTGCAAGGAACTGCAAACAGCCCTCGCGCACGTCTGCGCAGCCACGTGTCCCGCGCAAGCACGCAAATGCAGTGCTAAAGTCATGCCCGCGATGTGCTATTAGACATTCGCGTGAGAATTGCCCGTCACGCCAAGCTATTTGCTTTTTCTGTAATAAAAAAGGACATGTTCAGAGTGTTTGCCAGAAAAAGCTCAGATCGGACACTAACAACCATTCCAGGCCCTTTGCTTCGCGCCGGAATCGAACCAAGAATACTCAGGCTCGTGAACCTTCGCCCATGGAAATTCATGTAGTTAATTCCACTCCGCCCAGTGCTAATCTCTCTAACAGTGACTGTGTTCGTCCCACAAGAAGTGTGCGTCGACGTCGCTGGAAATCACGTCAATTACCAAGTGATTCTGTACCAGTGTCTGTTCTAATTGCACGAGACAGTCGCTCTTGTCGTCAGCAGGACAATAAACTTTTTGTAGATTTGGTCATTCATGGCAACGTGATCCCATTCCAGCTCGATACCGGAGCTGCAGTTTCATTGATCAATAAAGACACGTACAAACAGCTGGGCACACCTCCGTTGCGTGAGGCAAATGTTAAGTTAAATAGTTATTCAGGTCAGAATATCCCTGTGTTAGGACAGTGCAGCCTTCTTGCCACATACAAGGGACAAACAAAACTTGTGTCATTTTGCGTACTTCGTTCTTCTTCTGCAGTGAACTTGTTCGGTTTAGATTTATTTCAGTTGTTTAACTTGTCTATAGTCAATCAGGTCCTATAAGTGAACCAGACTGTGCCTTCAGCCAGTGTTTCTTGTCTATGTGAAGAATTTGCAGACATTTTTGCACCGGGCCTTGGTTGCGCTAAGAACTATGAAGCACATTTGGAACTAACGTAAACGCGCAACCGAAATTTTTCCGAGCGCGCAATGTTCCCCACGCATTGCGTGATGAGGTCGCAAGCACATTACACGATTTGGAATCACAAGATGTGATTGAACGTGTGCAGGCTTCTCTCTGGGCATCACCCTTAGTCATTTTGCCAAAACCTTCCGGGAAATTGAGACTTTGTGTGGACTTCAAGGCAACAGTGGATCCACAACTAGTGATTGCAACTTTTGCTTTACCCCGCCCGGAAGATCTTTTTGACAAACTGTGCCCGGTTGGACCTAGCAGATGCGTACTTGCAAATACCTGTGGACGACGAATCTCAGCGCATCTTGGTGGTTAACACGCATCTTGGTTTGTACCGATTCAAAAGACTGCCATTCGGGTGTGCATCCGCCCCTGCATTGTTTCAGCAATATCTGCAAACTGTTTGTGCCTTGGTCCCTACTGCAGCAAACTATCTGGACGATATTGTGATCTCCGGACAGACGGAAGAAGAACATTTAGCCAATCTCTGAACATTATTTCAGGTCTTGCGACAAAATGGTCTTCGCTTGCGGAAGGACAAATGTGTGTTTTTTGCTCGTGATTTACCATATCTGGGACATGTAATCAATGCACAAGGCATACATCCGAGTCCAGAGCACCTCTGTGCCATACAAGTCTTGCCTTCGCCGCAGAATTTGAAGCAGTGACAGAGTGTGCTGGGAAAAATAAATTATTATAACAGGTATATCCCGCATGCCTCTTCCATTTCAGCTCCGCTTCATCGCTTACGCCGTAAAGGTGTTCCGTTCGTCTGGACGACGGAATGCGAACGCGCCTTTCGCCAGTTGAAATCGGCGTTGCTTTCAAATATTTGCCTTACGCCATTCGATCCCCAGAAACCCCATTTGTTGATGGTAGATACATCGGATTTTGGGATCGGTGCTGTGCTTGCGCACAAAGATGGATCGCATGATCGCCCTATTGCCTTTGCGTCCAAATTGCTCTCGTCTGCGCAAAGAAATTATTCACAGATCGAGAAAGAAGCTTTGGCTCTCGTATTTGGTGTTCCAAAGTTTCATGATTTCTTGTATGGTCGTCACTTTACCATCATTACAGACCACAAACCTTTGACTTCGCTTTTTCATCCGAACAAGCCTGTACCACAACGTACAGCGCAGAAATTCATTCGCTGGTCAATTTTCCTCTCGCAGTACCGCTACGATATCTTGTATCGGTCCACTGCTAAGCACGGCAACGCTGATGCGTTGTCCCGTTTGCCTGTTGCTGAGGATAGAGCAATTGATTCTTCCGAACTTGCTTGCATGTTCATTGATGCGGAAAGCGATGACGTGGTCGAATCGTTTCCGATTGATTTTCGTCGTGTAGCTACAGCCACAGGTGCTGACCCTGTCCTTGCTACCGTTTTGCGTTTTGTTGCTACGCAATGGCCCTTGTCAAAGTCACGGATCGAGGATCCGTTGGTTCGCCGATTTCTTTGCTCACAAGGAGAGACTTTTTGTACGACGTGGTGTTTTGCTGTTGCGTTCTGATAATGATCAGTCCAGGGTCGTGGTCCCACGTTCGTTACAGTCCTCTGTCTTACGGCTTCTCCACCAACGACATTGCGGTATAGTGAGAACGAAACAACTTGCTCGTCAACACTGTACTTGGTTCGGAATCGGTGCTGCAATTACGAATATGTGCTCTTCTTGCATGGCGTGTGCCGAACAACAATCCGCACCACCACTTCCCCTTGGCAACGCTTGCACATAGATTTTGCTGGTCCATTCTGGAATGCTCGATGGTTGGTTGTTGTCGATTCATTTAGTAATTTTCCTTTTGTTGTCCGGATGTCTTCCACGACGTCATCTGCCACCATCCAAGCGTTATCTGCTATCTTTTGCATAGCAGGTCTTCAGCAGACTATTGTTTCCGACAATGGCCCACAATTCATGTCCGCCGAACTTCAGTCATTCTGCATGGCCAATGGTATTCAACATCTGACATCCGCGCCGTTTTCGCCTCAGTCAAACGGTGCCGCTGAACGATTGGTCCGGACTTTCAAGTCACAGATGTTGAAGTTGAAAGAGTCGCAGTCTCGGGAGGACGCGTTGTTGCTCTTTTTGTCTTCGTATCGCTCTCAGCCCCGCGATGGTCGCTCGCCGGCTGAGTTGCTCCACGGTTGTCCTCATCGAACCTTGATGTCTTTGCTGCATCCGCCGCATCAGGTTCCTGTGCAGCGGCAGCCTTCTGCTTTTGCTCCAGGCGACGTTGTATACTATCGCAACTATCGAGGTTCACGGCGTTGGCTCGCAGGGCACATTCTTCGCTGCCTCGGCCGCGCTATGTATCTGGTTTTGGGGGCCTCTGGTGAGGTGCGTCGGCATCTCAATCAGCTGCGCCTCTGTCGTCGCACGGGTTCTGCCACTCCCCGTGTGCTTTCAGCGACGGTGCCGTCCGGTCGGCGCCCTGGGGACCCATCTACTGGCTCGACTCATCCCCAGGTGTTACCGACGCTGCCTTCCATTTTGCCCCTTGGCGACGCGCCGCCGCCGCCGCCGCCGCCGCCGCCACCGCCGCCGCCTGTCCTCCCGCCGGCGACGCCCGCAGAGGACGCGTCGCTGCAGCCGCCAAGTGCCTCCCTGGGTCACGCGCCGCCGATCGCTTCCCGTGACCAGCTGTCCTCCGACATGGAACTCTTGCCCGCTCCGGCCCAGCTGTCGTCTTCGCCAGTCGGGTGCTCCGACTCGATGGAGGTCGACCCTTCGGCCCCTGCAGTCTCTCTAAGGGCGCATACACCGCATGTTGGCGTGCACCCTGGACTAGGTTTTCAGGCGTTTCCCAGCCCCCCTCGGACCGAATGGCCGGGTGCGGGTGGCACAGCCTCGCCTGTTGTTAGGCTCCCCACCTCGTCGCATACGTCAACATGCGGTCCTCCCCACGGCGGGCGGAAGCCTTATAACACAACCGTTCGCCGATTTGCGGGGGAGGAGTGTGGTGTCACCGCCAGACACCACACTTGCTAGGTGGTAGCTTTTAAATCGGCCGCGGTCCGGTAGTATACGTCGGACCCGCGTGTCGCCACTGTCAGTGATAGCAGACCGAGCGCCACCACACGGCAGGTCTAGAGAGACGTACTAGCACTAGCCCCAGTTGTACAGACGACTTTGCCAGAAGGGGATCACTGACAATTACGCTCTCAATTGCCGAGACGATAGTTAGCCTAGCCTTCAGCTACATTTGCTACGACCTAGCAAGGCGCCGTATTCAATTGCTAATTAATATTATGAAGCATGTATCATCAAGAGCGATGTTCTACAATTATGGATTAAAGTTAAGTATTCCAGAAGCTACGTACTTTTCTTTATAGCATTCATTACGTATCCTGTTTCAGACCTCACGCCAGCCTGCGTGAGTTTAAACGCGTGCCTTTCGGCTACTTCCGAGTGGCGTGGCTGTCTTGCTACGCCACTACACTTCCCACGCACCATTCGCGAGTGGAACAGGAAAGGGAAGATCAGTTAGCGATACCTGAATTACCCTCTGCAATACATCATCAGGAGTGACAGGGGTGGTGATACTTCGCTATGCGTTAAGATTTGTTCTGTGCGTCATCACTTACAAGGAAATTTAGTCAAAGGCTCTTTATGATTGGTTATATTCGTTTATAACCAACAGTATTCTCACTTGTGATTATTCACTACTTCAGACTTTACACATTATCAATAAACATTATTGGCATTTGAATAAAAATATCTTCTCAAAATATTCTGCTGATTTATTTCTTAGCTTTTTGATAGTTTTGTTGTAGACATGCCAGATATAATAGGAAAAGGATATCATTTTAGATCATCATAATCAGATTAATAATTGGAAAAGGTTTACTTTGAAGGTAATCGTGAGTCATGCTTACCTTCGAAGCATCAAAGCAATACACCTACAACAAATATAAATACTGAATGGAACCATCAACCGTCTGGAATATAATAATTTTTTTTGTATCACCTATAACATTTAGTACTTCTGGCATGACAACAAGTCTCAAAACTGATCAAGTAGTTTATATCAAAAGTGATAACATTAGAGTCTTGCCCTCCCCTGTCGGCCTCTGGAAAAATTTCTGAAGATGCCTATGGTCGATTAATAATAATAAATACAGTAATAATAAAATAAAATAATAATAAATAAAATAATAATAATACATAAGCCCTTAGATATACATTTTCGAAAGTTAAATTTATGGGCGAAGTATGGGAACCCTTTGAAATAAAAACGGAAGTGCGACAAGGGGATTGCCTCTCATCATTGCTGTTTAATTTTCCGCTTGAGAAAGTAGTCAGAGAATGGAACACAAATATTAAGAGTGGTATAAGACTGGGTTGCAAAAAGAGCCTTAAAGTAAATTGCATTGCTTTTGCAGATGACATGGCCTTGTTGCTGAAACAATGGAAGAAGCACGGAAGCAATTCCTTAAACTATAGAAACAAGCAGCTAAAATAGATCTTCAAATCCCCTCTGAAAAAACTAAGATATTGACAAACATCAAGCACTCATACAAATACCTCAAAGTTCAAGAACAAAAGATTGAAATAGTAAAAGAATTCAAATATCCTGGAGAATGGATTAGTTGGAATGCTGGGGAAAATAAAGCAATGGAATCCAGAAAAATAAACTTAAATTGGCCTGCCAACTAACGAACAATACATACTGTAAGTAGGCTGTTTATGTTTTCTTATTGGCAGCGTTACGTAGCGCTCTGTATGAAAATCACTGGCTGTGCTGTGTGCAGTCAATGGCTAGTTTGCATTGTTGTCTGCCATTGTAGTGTTGGGCAGCGGCAGCTGGATGCGAACAGCGCGTAGCGTTGCGCAGTTGGAGGTGAGCCGCCAGCAGTGGTGGATGTGGGGAGAGAGTTTTGAAATTTGTAAGACTGGATGTCATGAACTGCTATATATATTATGACTACTAAGGTTAATACATTGTTTGTTCTCTATTAAAATCTTTCATTTGCTAACTATGCCTATCAGTAGTTAGTGCCTTCAGTAGTTTGAATCTTTTATTTAGCTGGCAGTAGTGGCGCTCGCTGTATTGCAGTAATTCGAGTAACGAAGATTTTTGTGAGGTAAGTGATTTGTGAAACGTATAGGTTAATGTTAGTCAGGGCCATTCTTTTGTAGGGATTTTTGAAAGTCAGATTGCGTTGCGCTAAAAATATTGTGTGTCAGGATAAGCAGTCTTGTGTAATTTTTTCAAAAGAGGACGTTTCATATGTCGACCCTTAGCCGAGGATACCTCACTGGAATCTTCTGATTATTTTCTTGTAGTTTGTGTAATTAGTGTAGCCTTTGTTTATTGCTAGCAAGTAATCATAGAGAGAATTTCCTTTGTAATTGTAGTTTTTCATTGTTGTACACTAAAACAGTTGTGACATGCATGTAGATTTGCACCAAGTATTTCGCAGCTGCGCTTGCAATTAACTAGACATTATTTTCAGTGCTATGTTAATGTGTTCTCTTCTAATTGTGTTTTTCTGTGTTGTCGTGTGAAAAATTGTGACAATAATGGCGTGCAAAAAACGTAATACTAGGCTCCAAGGTAAACTGAGAAATGACAGTGAAGACGAAAGCAGTGTGTTAGCGCCACCATGTAATGAATTAACTAATGTTCAAAGTAGTAATTTGGTAACTGTGCATAGGGAAATGGAGCGGGCTGCAAATAATGGTGTAGGCTATGAAACAATTAGTGAACACGGAAGCATTATCGATCGATCGGTCGGCAACAGCTCGCCTCAGGATTCCGAAACGACAGGACATAATCTTGCAAATACTGTTGATTCAGGTTTTGCGTCCTCACCGTTTTCTCAAGTAAATCAAGACATATTTTCTGCTTTTCAAAATGCGAATATTGCCGGTTCAAATGCACTGCCGAATAGCACTGAGGAACATGTTTCAGACACCAGAGCATTGTTATTACAGTTAATGCAACAAATGGGACAAAGGCTACAAAAGTTAGACACAACGCTTGAACAAAATCAGAAACAAATGGGACAAAATCTTCAAAAGTTAGACACAATGGAACAAAATCTTCAAAAGTTAGACACAATGGAACAAAATCATCAAAAGTTAGACACAATGGAACAACACCAGAGACAAACATAGCAACAGTTAGACACAATGGAACAAAATCTTCGGAAGTTAGACACCACACTTGAACAAACACGTGAAGATTTAACTACTGAGTTACATAACATTGAATCGAAATGTCAAAAAGTCTTTAACGACGTAAAAACACAAATTTGTGAGCATTTCCAACCTATTTTTTCACGTCATGAAAATGCATTACAGAATCAAGAAGCAGCCATAAAAGAACTACAAACTATTGTTCATGAAAATCACGACACCTTGCAAGCTAATATTGACTCAGTTGCATCTACCGATTCGGTTACGCAACTTGCAAAAACTCAGGAAACTTAAAGGACACAGTAGATACGATTTCAACACAAATGGACACTCTGAAACTTGGTTCAGAAAAACACACAGAGGAAATAATTTCACTATCGGATAAAGTAACCGAACTTTCAGATCATTTCTCTAACTTATCTACAAAGGTAGATGATGATCTGAATGACACAATACCTGTAGCCTTCACGGACACTGAATAGTATGAACAAATTAGAAAATTCAAACAAAATCAAAATCAAATCAATACACAGTACAAAAGAGAAATCCGGGAAGTACAAGATCAGTTGGCACAAGTAATACAAGAATTACATATTTCAGAGGACAGTCGCGCTCCAACACGGGAAGAGGGACTTAGAAATACGGAAAAGCCGCAATATAATAACACAGGGCATTTCGGAAATTATGAAATAAATTGGCAAGGTGCACCGAATTTTGAGATGGAACCGCCGACACGACGTAACAATGACCGATATACGACTCGTTGACATGGTGATTTTGACTGTAAGCTGTTTATTACTACACGTAAATTGAAAACATTTAAGAATTCCGGCAACGACATTCATCCACAAGCGTGGCTTCATCAATTCTCTCATTGTTTTCCTCTCAACTGGTCATTGGAGCACAGGTTAGAATTTATGTGTGGCTACTTGGAGAATGAACCAGGTGTAAGAATGCGATCGGTCATTCACGATTGTCACAGTGAAGGAGAATTTTATCATGCCTTCCTCTCAGCGTATTGGTCTCAAGCTACACAAGATCGAGTAAAACATAGCATCATAATGATGAAACGTTTCGAACAATCTGAATTTTCCAGTCTGATGAAATATTTTGAAGACATGTTGCATAAGAATCAGTATCTTTCAAACCCATACAGCCCTTCAGAACTCGTCCGCATTTGCTTAATCAAATTGCTTGAACATTTACGACATATTATTTTAGCAGGACGTTGCAAAGACGACATTGAAGCTTTTCAGGGACTGTTACAAGAACTGGAAATTGACACTGACAATAGCGGAACGCGAAAACAGGAGCACAACAATTACAGGTCACATCTGTCACAATTCCGCGATGACAGAAGTAATACACGATAAGGCTGTTCTTACAACGTAAATCGTGACTAAAACAGACACCACCCATATGACAACCGTTGGCAGAGTAGTAATAATTACAGGGAAAGATCACCTCTCCGCGGTAATGACTATCACAGAGACAATCAGAGAAACAGACAATATGGGAACCAAAATAATTATTATCAAGGGAGACAGAATAACTTTAGATGCAACGGTCCAGCGCGCAGTTACGATTCAGGGAGAAATTCTCCACCACGTGACCGACAAGAAAGAAACTATGGAATCTGCCGACATGACGACAGACGATATGATCGTAACGACAGACCTGAATTGCATCAGAACTGGCGGGATTCAAACAGAGCAGGGCCCTCTCGACAAGGTTAGGTCTCCAAATCCCAATAACGACGCAGCCCAATAAAGAGACAAACAATGACTCGCATCGCAGGCAGCCACGTGCGCCGGCTGGCTCAGGGAAAAAATACATAGACGCTAACCTTGAGAAAAATTTTAGCATTCTTTACCGATGCACCATATACCACATGATAATTCCACTGAAGCTGAAACTCTGCGTACTAGGAAGAGTAAAGGTTTACACCACATTTCACATGTAAAACCGTTTGTTGAAAGATAATCTGCTTTTTAACTTTGTCTTTGCCATAAAACTTTTCACTTCACATTTCTAGTATGCTTTGTCAGACTTAAGAAACTGTTACCATGCAACAATGTTTGAAGTTAAATATCCAGTCAAGAACCTGGGCAACTTATTTAGACAGTAATTACGAATGCATTGTTATAGTGAACAGACGACACAGTGTTGTACATTCTTGCAATAAGTTGCACGATTATGTAACGACTATCAGACTTACTCGACTATCAGACTTACATACTTAGAACTTATACTGCTAATGAGATTTTAATGGAACATTTTGGTTTACTTGAAAAGATACTCTTTATTTGAAGTACATTCGATGAGATTAAAGATGACTTAGCATTTGGTTTCTTTGATAGCTACATGATTATATCACGACGCTATTAGTATGTGACACAATTTACAATGTTGCTTTTTCAGTGTATCTGTTTTATATCTGCACAGTTTTTCTGAATTCTTCTGGAAATTAAAACATATTTTAGTAGTAACTTTTGTGGTATAGCTACAAGGAGACAGCCTTTTCTGTAGCACAACAATACGTTACAGCACAGTACTTTCTTCATCACGGCAATAAGCGTAATAACTAAGATATCTATCGGCAAAGCATTTCACTTTTGTTTATCATGAGGTAAGTACATTGACTTCTGCAGAACTTAGCTTTCGGAAGACGATAACTACGACACTTCCACAGAGATTATCTTACAACAAGACGCACAGTTTAGCGCTACAGTACACGTATTTGAGTGATTAATTTTGTACTTAAAACATTTATTTTTAAAGATATTTGAAGTACAATGATACAAAGCTTTTCCGTGATACATTTCATTCCATTGCTGTAATCTGTAACACCTGAGGGTATAATTACATTAATCCTCAGGGGGTACATGCATACTTTGTGTACCGTGTGTGTGACAAGCACAAGGAGCCCTAGCTAATATGGTATTTGCTTATACAACTTTACACATCGGTACGATATTTCTCTAACACAGAATTACACAGTTATCTGATCATTTAACTGAGAGAGACAAATATTTATTTTACTACATCAGTGACAGATGTTTACATAATTACACAGTTGGATAACTTCACACTTATGAAACTGTATTTTTGTCTGTACTTAGTGAACTGTTCATATTTTTTCGGAACCACTGTGATGCTATGAGAGCTTTGAATGATGTGTTTGGTATGGGATCATGATTTTTAAAGTACATTTGAGGTAAATGACACTATTGAAATGAGCAGAGAATTTTTTTAGGTTTTGAAATTATTGGAGGAAGCTACAACGATTTTGAGAACTGACTGAGATGTTATGATATTATAACGACGACGATGTGTATTATGCTGTTGAGATATGTTTATGATCAATAAGATGATGCTACCATATGTGAGGAATTTGATTATGTTACGTATTTCTTATGAAGAAATACTGAAGAAGTGTCGACGAATATGTATATGTATAATAAAGCAAGGAATAATGAGTAGTGGTTAGGGACTCTCATTTATGAAAAGGATGTTGAAAACCAAGAATCATACATGAAGAGTTATGAAATGTATGTAAATATGTGAATGTTGGTTGTCACAATGCTGGCGAAAGTTTTTGGACACTGTTATATATGAGATTTTCTTTCTACACACTTCTAATGTAAATTTCTAACCTTTGAATTTGTTATTTTATATGAGACTGTCACTGTAGTGCGAACTGGTGTCGTAAATATTTCGGTAAGAAAGTTAAGTGACCACCTGCACGCAATGCGTCGTGGGCGCCCAGCTGTGCGCCAGTTGCCTGGAAAAAAGCCATTAGTGTGTGCCTTTCAGAGGCACAGGTAGAAAAAAAAAGAGGCCATTATCCTCGCTATTGACATTCCTTTGTAGAAAGCATCGCAAATACGACACGCTCAAACTTGAAAACATATGATAACACTGTGGAGGTCTTAATTTATGATATTTACTGAAATGCCTAATGAAATGACGAGAAATATTTTTATGTCTATACACCTGATTATGACTACTGTCTTTCTAGTTGAGAGATTTTTTTTACTACCTTATGAAATGCCTCATGGCTAATGAATGATGTTTCATGCCTTCCTTTGTACATATTTGGTCGTTTTCTGTAATATCTAGTTTCTAGCTCCACTGCAGCATTGGTTATTATAAAATTTAGTAGATGTACTAATATCACTATTTTCTGTCTACAGACCCAGTAAAGAATACGTTTATGATATACTTTCTTAGAAAAGAGAGCACAAATAGACATTTCCCTTCACAGGAATTGCATAAATAATTTTTTTAATGACTTGGTAACTTTCTTGCAGAGTAAGTTTTTGTGATGCATCACTCTAGTGTTAAGATGTGACATAGGTATTAAACATGGCCATTTTTAGTGTTATATTTTTTCTGCTTGAGCTTTGTCATGTTTAGGTATAAGTTATTTCATTTGCTACTGCTGTTTGCCAGGCATAGTGCACTAAATTTCACTTTACATTACTCTGTTAAGCCAGTTTTACTACTGATTTATTTTTCTTTTTTGCTGCTCATTGCCTTATATTAGTTGTAATATTGCTGCTTTCTTTGCCAATTTCCATTTTTTTTTTGTCATTGCTGTTTGTGTTAATTGTTTTCTGCTGCTGCATTGCCTCGTCCCTTAGTTTAGCATCCGAGCTCAGTAGATTTAAGCTAGCTTAAGATGGGGTAGGCTATATGTGAGAACGAGTTGTGATGAATTGGAAGAAACGCATAGAGAAGCTATAAGAAAATGGTCTGGCCAAAACAGTATTTTGAAAGAGGATATGACCAAAAAAGTAGGGTTTGGGACAACAGGTTTAGGTAGGATTTTCTTGGAAATAAACGATGAGGTAAGATAATGGAAAATAAATAATGAGGTAAGAAATATGTGAACATATAAATACAGAAAACATGCTTGGATAGGATTTTTTTGGTGGGAACAAATGTTGAACTAAGACGAAAGATCTATGGAATGAAGTTTTGGGTTGGACTGCAGTACCAAATGTTACACGAAAACAAACCCTGCCCTTTTCTCCTGTGTTATTCTGCTATGTGTTTATGTACCCTTGTGTATTTGTCTTTTTCCTGTCTTTATGTGTTTAGCTAATAAGAGTTATGTTGTAGAATTTTTCTGATAATATGTTATTTTTTTTGTAAAGATGCTTAGACATTATTTATTCTGTTCTGTTTTAATGCTCATGTGTGAAGTTGATGTTTCGAAAGTTATTCTGATCTTTTATGTATGTAGTCATGTCATAATTCCTGTAACACTGATGTATATGTTATTTCGATTCTTTTGTAAAGCCTGTACTACAAATGTTATCTGTATTGTTTTGTACCTTTGTAATTGTATTCTTATATTATAAAAATGTAATTGACACCAGTGCATCATATTATTAACTTGTAAGTTCCATTTCACTGAACATGTTTCTGTTGGTCATACTATATGGACAATATGTGAGAAGTAGGGACTGTTAGTGTTTGCATGTGTGTTAATAATTCAGCAAGGGACTGGATAACAGCATTGCTGGTTCTAAGGACAATTCCAAAAACTTTGTGAGTGCACAAGGGGTGGTTATGGACTTGCTATATTATCCGCAAGACTCTTCAATGGTGATTGTGCACATGCAGTCACAACAGATGGTGCTGGCCACTACAGTCGGTCTGCATCTTTGATGACCCACCAATACCATTATTTCTACTAGGACTACAGTGGGTCTATACCTTTGCTGACTCACCAGTACCATTATTTCTACAAGGACTGCAGTGGGTCTGCACCTCTGGTGCCCCACCAATACCACAACCTCTACCAGGACTACAGTGGGTCTGCACCTCTGGTGGCCCACCAATACCGTAATCTCTACCAGGACTACAGTGGGTCTGCTCTGTGATGACCTACCTACCAATATTTTTCAAAACTTCGACTGACTCTGCGGTGGGTTTGCTCTGTTGTGGCCCATTACCTGTCTGCATGTCGAGAGTCAGCACTGTCCTTCCGTTGGAAGGACGACACTGCTTCTTCAAGACTCCATGGAAATCCTCTACTTCTGTGTGCATTTTCTTTTTCTGCTCAGACTTTGAGAAAAACACTGCAATTTTACTGTGATGAATGATCAGGACTGTCTTTATGGACTGTGAGAAAATTTTAGCTTTTGACCAACATTGTATCAATAAGTCTGTGCATTTGATATCTTTGTTATTGTAATTACGAAAAATTTTATCAAATCATTATTGGCCAGTGCCCAAAACAATTTGTAAAATTTTTTGTGGGGGGCATGGGGGCTATGTAAGTAGGCTGTTTATGTTTTCTTATTGGCAACGTTACGTAGCGCTCTGTATGAAAATCACTGGCTGTGCTGTGTGCAGTCAATGGCTAGTTTGCACTGTTGTCTGCCATTGTAGTGTTGGGCAGCTGGATGCGAACAGCGCGTAGCGTTGCGCAGTTGGAGGTGAGCCGCCAGCAGTGGTGGATGTGGGGAGAGAGATGGCGGAGTTTTGAAATTTGTAAGGCTGGATGTCATGAACTGCTATATATATTATGACTATTAAGGCAAATACATTGTTTGTTCTCTATTAAAATCTTTCATTTGCAAACTATGCCTATCAGTAGTTAGTGTCTTCAGTAGTTTGAATCTTTTATTTAGCTGGCAGTAGTGGCGCTCGCTGTATTGCAGTAATTCGAGTAACGAAGATTTTTGTGAGGTAAGTGATTTGTGAAACGTATAAGTTAATGTTAGTCAGCGCCATTCTTTTGTAGGGATTTTTGAAAGTCAGACTGCGTTGCGCTAAAAATATTGTGTGTCAGGATAAGCACAGTCTTGTGTAATTTTTTCAAAAGGGGACGTTTCATAACACAACAAAAAATTCCTTTCATGGAGGTTCAAAATTACACATTACAAGGCAGTGATTAAGCCTGAAGCAGAAACACTAAACATGAATTTCAAAGCCAAATGGAGAAACTTGAGCTAAAGGAAAGAAAAATCTCAAGAAAAATCATAGGACCTACATTTCAAGACAATAAAATTATATACATCACAAATGAAACTCTCGACAAGGAAAGTGAAAAACCTTCAGATACCATGCGAAAAAGGAGGATAAATTTTTATGGTCATCTTCTCAGAATGAATTCCAACAGATTAACCAAACAAATCTTTGATTTTTCCGTAACCGCAAAACGAAACCCAACTGGTTTAAAGAAAATGAGAAAGACCTACTAGAATTAAATATTTCAGAAAATTCACTCATCCATCGAACGGCTAAATTAGTTACTAAAGATGAAAACATAAGGTTCCAAGACAAGTCTACACAAAAGTCCAAACCCTTCATATCGGAAGAAGAGAGGAAAAGAAGATCAGAAAGAATGAAGAAATACTGGGCCCTAAGAAAAGAACAACGCACAAAGAAATGATTGATCCAGCGCACCCCAAAGAGGGTGAAACGAAAGAAGAAACAAATACAGCATTTAACGATCAATGACGACGAAGATATTCCTAGCCCATACGGGTAAAGTACACTTCCGGCTTCGGAAGAGTTCGGAAAGAAGCGATGTGACATGGGACGCGGAGATAGGTGTTAAAATGTCATTTCCCTTCTGTTCATTGAGTTGCATTACAACTGTATTACAGCTGATTCACATTCATTACTGCACATAAGCAACACATTTCAAGACGAACGTCACTGTAATACTTCAATCATTTTCGCGTTCACTGGTGCCGGCGCAGCGGCAAATTTCAGTTCCGTTGCTATTTAATGAACGTGCACCGGAACCATTTTAAATCTCTTGCCCCGACTTGTTCCACTGATTTAAAAATAATTTCCCTGGAGCGTGCCGGAACGCCGTTCCGATTGATATCAAGCCCTGCATGAGAAGCAGTTTATTTCTGCTGCTGTTGTCCTTATTATGATAGCCGTTTTTCTTGACACATAACGTCTAAAAAATGAGATCGGCAGGAAGTGCAAAATGGCTACGCAGGAATGGCTAGAGGATAAACGTAAGGATGTAGAAGTATATACCACTAGGGGTATGATAAATACTGGCTACAGGAAAATTAAAGAGACCTTTGGAGAAAAGAGGACCACCTGTATGAATATCAAGAGCTCGGATGTAAAACCAGTCCTAAGCAAAGGAGGGAAAGCAGAAAGGTGGGAGATGCACGTGCGTGCAATGTTATGGAAATGGAAGAGGACGTAGAGGAAGATGAGAAGGGAGATATGATTCTGCGTGAAGAATTCGATAAAGCACTGAAAGACTTAAGTCGAAACAAGCCCCCGGGGGTAGACAACATTCCGTTAGAGCCTTGGGAGAGCCAGCCATGAGAAAACTCTTCCATCTGATGAGCAAGATGTATAAGACAGGCGGACTAACCTCAAACTTCAAGAAGAACATAATAATCCCAATTCCAAAGAAGGCAGATGCTGATAGGTGCGAAAATTATCGAACTATCAGTTTAATCCTTTACAAAAAAAATGCAAAAACTGGTAGTAGCCTGCCTTGGGGAAGATCAGTTTGGATTCCAGAGAAATGTTGGAACACGCGAGGCAATACTGACCCTTCGACTTATCTTAGAAGATAGAATACGGAAAGGCAAACCTACGTTTCCAGCATTTGTGGACTTCGACAAAGCTTATGACAGTGTTGACAGGAATACTCTCTATCAAATTCTAAAGGTCGCAGAGGTAAAATATAGGGAGCGAAAGGCTATTTACAATTCGTACAGAAACCAGATGGCAGTTATGAGAGAAGAGGGGCACGAAAGACAAGCAGTGGTTGAGAAGGGAGTCAGACAGGGCTATAGCCTATCCCCGATGTTATTCGATCTATATATTGAGCAAGCAATAAAGGAAACAAAAGAAAAATTTGGAGTAGGAATTAAAATCCATGGAGAAGAAGTAAAAACTTTGAGGTTTGCCGACGACATTATAATTCTACCAAACACAGCAAAGGACTTGGAAGAGCAGTTGAACGCAATTAACAGCATCTTGAAAGAAGGATATAAGATGAACATAAATAAAAGCAAAACGAGGATAATGGGATGTAGTCGAATTAAATCACGTAATGCTGAGGGGATTAGTAAACGAGTTTTGCTATTTGGCAAACAAAATAACTGACGATGGTCTAAGTAAGGAGGATATAAAATGTCGACTGGCAATGGCAAGAAAAGGTTTTCTGAAGAAGAGAAATTTGTTAACATCGAGTATCGATTTCAGTGTCAGGAAGTCCTTCCTGAAAGTATTTGTATGGAGTGCATCCATGTATGGAAGTGAAACACGGACGATAGATAGTTTAGACAAGAAGAGAATAGAAGCTTTTAAAATGTAGTGCTACAGTACAATGCTGAAAATAGATAGGTAGATCACATAACTAATGAGAAGGTACTGAATAGAATTGAGGAGAAGAGAAATTTGTGGTACAACCTGACCAAAAGAAGGAATCGGTTAGTAGGACACATTCTGAGGCATGGATAATACTGGAGAGAAGTCTGGAGGGGGGGGGGGGGAATAGGGGGGAGGGGGCAGTAAAAACCGTAGAGAAATACCAAGAGATGAAAGATGAATACAGTAAGCAGCTTCAGAGGGATGTAGATTGCAGTTGTTACTCGGAGGTGAAGAGGCTTGCGTAGGATATAGTAGCATGGAGAGCTGCATCAAACCAGAATTTGGACTGAAGACCACAGCAACAAAAATAATTTTGTATGGATTTTGCTAATTCGCACTTTCAACACTTCACTTGTCTTCCTAAACCACGAATATCATGTAATTACTTTTTTAAAAAAATCGACTGTGTTGAAGATTCTTATGTTATATTATCAATTCGGTATAGTTTTATCTTAAGCTACAATTGTAGTGGCTTATTTGTTGCGTCAGATACTGTAGGTATTGCATTCCATACAAGTTTCCTATGTTCCACATTCACTGATTTGAAGCCGGCCGCTGTGACCGAGCGGTTCTAGGCGCTTCAGTCCGGAACCGCGCGACCGCTACGGTCGCAGGTTCGAATCCTGCCTCGGGCATGGATGTGTGTGATGTCCTTAGGTTAGTTAGTTTTAAGTAGTTCTAAGTTCTAGGGGACTGATGACCTCCGATGTTAAGTCCCATAGTGCTTAGAGCCATTTGAGCCATTTTCACTTATTTGACTGGAAGTATAGCGGACAGATCTTCACGACGTCGGATTGTTATACGAGGTCTTTCTGCAAAAGGTCTGGTCTTCTACTCTTTAGTAGCTATGTTTTGTTCTACGATGAAATGCATCTTGCCCTAAATACCTGTACGTTACAAGATAATCGTAAATAAACTGGCCTGTACTGTATACACTCCAGTATCCTTAGGAAACGAAAGAAAGACAAATGTGATATAATGTTTTACTTAGTGCCAATTTTTTCTGCGATACAAATCAATGTAAACGATACTACTCGCGCTCATCCAATGCCGTACTCACAAGCGTCGCTTACTGTCCGCTAGGAGTGCTGTTGTCGCATTGTATACCTGGTAAAAGCAGGCAGTGGCGTGAGTGATTTATCACACTAGACGTGGAGTATCACATAGTAGGAGTAACTATCTCTTTTCGGCAATCGTCTTGGTTGCTCTTTTATCGTCAGCTGCAGAAGAGACGAAACCGAAGTTACTAGTTTCGTTTTAAAAAATTCATTAACATGACATTTGAATTACAGATTTCAGTGTTGACGATGAAGTTTCCTTGTCATAAAGGTAACAATAATATTCACAAATCAGTAAGATAGCGTATGCAAATGTGATTATGACCAGTAGCAGTTACGAATCTTTGTGATGTGTGTTTCTTACTTCTATGTAAGCTAGGAAATGTTATGGAATGCCCTCACCTTGTGTGTCGGATTTATAATATGAGTTAACATGTATGAATCTCACATTTTCTCAGAATGCAAATAGTTTTTACGGTTTTCTCTCTTTCACGACAGTCATTATCGATCAGAGTCGCCCTTAGACGGAATCGATAAAGCAACTGAAATTGTGTTTCTGTTATCGATTGTGCTTCACAGTAGATAAAATTAAGATGCATTGTCATTAATGCCGTAACAGCATGCCTTTCGAGTCATTTAGAAAACTTTTCGTTGTGTCTTCCTTTTTACCGATGTAGGGTCAAGAAAGAAATGTTACGAACTTTGTGACGTCTACTTTGATGTTGATGACAGTTTTATGTTTATTATACACTGTGTGGTACAATAATGGTTCGAATTATGCAAACGCTATGGTAAACGAAATGACTGTCCTGGGGTCGTAATGGTGACACCCAAGTGGTGCAACGGTACCGTGAACTATATTCTGAAGTGTGAATTGAGTCCGGCAGGTTGTTATTTGTGTTAGATGTTTGCGCTAGAATATAACTGAACTATACAAATGTACAGGCAAGCGTAATTAGTGATCTTCGAGCGGAATTATTCCGCTAGTTGCAGTTTTTTAATCTGTTATATGAACTGGCCCCCTGTCGTAAAATCGAAGTTATGGACATTGGAGCTCATATGAACGCGTAGTCTGGAAGAAACCGACTGACTTCATGAAAAACTCATTTTTCTCCGTGTATCTCCTTTCGAGTGGAAATTTCGCATAAAGTGGTCTGAATAAATTTTGTGGCACGTAAAATTTACTACTCATTTGCGTTTACTATGTATCTCCTGTCTCCTGTAAGTTCCTTCTCATAAAACCTTAAAAATGTGTTTGAGTTTCCAAAAGCATGCGTTCTGCATGCATAGGTTTGGTTTTTCGAAAATGGTTCAAATGGCTCTGAGCACTATGGGACTCAACTGCTGTGGTCATAAGTCCCCTAGAACTTAGAACTACTTAAACCTAACTAACCTAAGGACTTCACACACATCCATGCCCGAGGCAGGATTCGAACCTGCGACCGTAGTGGTCGTACGGTTCCAGACTGTAGCGCCTTTAACCGCTCGACCACTCCGGCCGGCAGGTTTGGTTTTTCTTGAGTGCTTCGTTCTCACAGCAAGGCTGAGAAAAAATAACTTTCAACAACGTAGCATTGCATAAAATTTGACATAACACCCGATTTTATTGACCCTGTTAGACCAAAGCCGCATCGATGTAATCTTGGGTGGGTGGGGGGGGGGGGGGGATGGGAAGGGGGCGGGGGATGACGCAAGAAAGAGCATTCAGTTAGCCTATACCGCTAACATGCAAATTCAGATTAACAAGCCGACTCCTGAAGATAAGGGATGAAGGCCAGGAAAAAGAAGAAGAGGAGCAGATAATTTAGTCTGAATACCATCTTAGTTGATACGTTACAATTTCCAACCGAAAAATTCCAGAAGAAGTTCAATACATATCAGCTCTTGGTTTTTACGAGTATTAGTCGACATACAAAGTTTAGCTAAACACAGCAGATAATTTTCGATAATATAAATTCCCGATGTAGTGTTAACTCAAAATACACTTTGAATTTGGCACTTAAATATCTAGCGTGTTGTGTGGGTGACTGCAGCGATAACTGCTCGCGATGATGCCAGCGATACATCGCTCGGGTGTGGCGTAAGAGGTCACGTATAAATGGTGTTCTCTGCTATAAGTTAGGTATCACCGAAATGAATCACTGCATTAAACGACGACTATAGCGGCAGGCCTATGGCGCATAGCATGAGTTGATTGCCGAAGTGGGCAGCGAAATGAACCAACACGTTAGCAGCTAGAATTCGAATGATCCCTTCCAATTTAGGACTGAGAGCACTGTATTAGCATTAAGGATATGAGCTGAGCTGACTCAAAGACGATAAAGTAGACCCACATTATTTAATGATATCTGCGTAAGCAGGAAAAAAATATTTCAGAACATATTTCATTCCGTGAAGAGACCTATGGTTTAAAACGGAAATTAGTCACCCGTCAAACACAGAACTTAATGCCTGAAATCCATCTATAATCCGTGAGAAATTCATATAAAATGTATTATTTCTTACGAATGTCCGTAGAAGACTTTTGTTTGAAGGCACCGTGGTGATGTACCAAACCTATGGAGCGAATACAGAAAACACGAAAAATTCGAGTGCCCGATTCTGTCTTTAGCCTTTGACCAATGACATTGTACCTACGTCAAAGATGCTACACAGAGGCGATATCTGAAAGCAACTAGGCTTATTCGTCAACAAACGAATGTATCACAGAAAAAATATAGCATACGTACATACGATAAAATATTATCGCAGTTCACGCAAGTAATTAAATAACCACGAGCTACATAGCAAAGTAATTGATGTAAAGATAGAGAAAGTAACAACAGAAAAAAACGAAACATAGATGAGTGAAATAAATTATTGTCTTAGTTTAGGGAGTAAGTGTAAGAACCGCAGGCGATCTTCAAAGTGCACTACAATATCAGGCATTGTGAACTCGTAATGTTATGCAATAGCGTAATTCTATTAGTATTTAATCTAAGGGACTACCGCGGGAAAGTGATGGTTTTGGACAGGGGCAAACTAAAATCTTACACGCAAAATGCAATAAATGGTAACGACATACGCAGGAAATGAAGAGAAAGCAACACACAGATCCTAAAAGAAAACACACAACACTAATAACGAAAATTCACGAGAAAATAAAATCTTGTAATCGGTAACTAGAATCGAGCTATACAGGTCAATTCTAGTTGTCGATTCCACAGTTAATTATTTTCAGCGTTTTTGCAGTAGTGTATGCAGATCTTTGTTTCAGGATTTCTAGTTTTAGTTTTGCTTCCTGAACTACTGCGACACGTAAGAAGTCTTGGAATCGGTAACTACAATCGACCTGCATGAGTTTGTTATTTAGGGCGCTTCTGCAGCAGTAGAGGAAGCGATCCATACAGTTTAATCCATATTGAATGAACATCCCACACCTGATGAAAAGGACTTAATAATGAAACGTTTAATCGACAGTTAAGAGCCATACAACAAATGAAAATTCGAAAAGAATGAACAGTAGGTGTGTGCAGTGATTTATTGAAGAATATAGGGTATGGTTTTGCTTTTCTTCTCTGCACTGCATTGAAAATTACCATACGTTTTCAGCGTTTTTGCGGTTGATGTATGCAGTTCTTTTCTATACGATTTGTGTGTGTGTCGTTTTCTGTACTGTTAATTATAATTAACAAACCTAGCAATCCATAACTAGAAATGGCGAATATAGATCAGTTCTAGTTCCATGCTTCCTTATTTTTCACGTTTTGGCAGTAGGTGTGTGCACAGGACTGGTACAGAACTTCTGTTTTTGTTGTTACATTTCGTACTACGCAATAGGTATGTGATGTGCATTCTTTTGAGAATTGTCATCGAGGTATCAATTAACTGTCGATTCCACGATCTGTTACTTTTCGTGATTTTTACTGACTGTGAATTATTTTGTTATGGATTTAACTTCTCTATGCTACTGCAGAAAGCGAAAATAACAAACGTTGAAATCGATAACAACACATGACCTATATAGCTCAATTAGAGAGAAAAGAACCAAGACAAGAAATCCTAAAAGTAATAAGAACACACGTAATGCAAAATCACAAAAAGAAAACACGAAGAGTAGACTGGAGAACTGTAACTGACCTGTATAACTGTCCTCTTAGACTCCATTCTATCTTCACCATCGCAAATCGTACCATATTGGGAAAAAGAGTAGCCAAATATTTATCTAACCTCACCCTCGTAAATCGTGCTACATTCGGAAAAGAAACAACCAAATATTTGTGAGAGCCTAGATTACAAATATGATTGCAGATCGTTCTCTCGCAGCAATATAAGCTGTGCTCTTTGGTTCCTGACCAACTTTATCTTTGGAAATCATGCTACATTCGGAAATAAACAGCCAAATATTTCTGAGAACCACGATTATAAGTACGACCGCGAATCGCTCCAGACTCAGCAATTTAAGCTGTCCTTTGAGATCCCTGCCTAATCACCCTCTAGAAAATCGTGACATATTTGCGATAGCAGCATAATTTACGTTAGTTACTAAGACAACCATAGATAACATTTAATAACAAGCCACTTACAAGATTCGCATCGTAAACACATGACGTTACATAGGTCGTCACCGGTCAAAGCCGATGGGTGTAATCGGCCACCAGAATTGGCCCGGACTGGCAGATATCAGATGTTAGTTGCTGGCTTACCAGAGACAGCGAAGTTCACGGTTTCCTGAGTTGTTGTTGAACGGGGCAGGAAGATTCGTGTCGCTCGCCATTCGACTCGTCTCAAACCGTTTCTAGGCAACGTCACACGGCGTTGAAGAGACGCTTGTATTGTTGGAAACTGCGTCACATCGCGGTTTGTGTTGTGTAAGAGGGTATGCGTACAGCTATCACCGTAGAATTAAAGAGACTGTCCTCCAGTAATAACAGGAGCGCAAATGGGCATGCCGTCCGAGGCAGTGCTGGCGAGTATAAGATGCTCTCGACACCCAAAGGAAAGAAATAAGGAAACATTAAAATATCGAGGAAAAAATTGATAAAATTGTAAAACCGATCAGTCGAGTCATATATTTCGGTCTGTGAAAGTAATCAGAGCTATTCATTTATTTTTATTTTTTTTTTACACGCTTAGTTCCGTATGACCAAACCGAGGAGCGAAGTTCCATGGTCATCGAGCGAATCAGTACATGTAATTAACATCAGAAACGTTAATAACAGATAAGATTAAATTTACACAAATCGTATGGAAGTGACAAGCTACTGAGTAAAAGCTAGTATAATCAACAATATAACACATGAAATTACGTAATTTTTATCCAGGAACTTTCCAGCAGTGTAGAAGGGGTGAGCCACGAAGAAATTCTTCAGCTTTGACCTGAAAGTGCATGGATTAGGGTTAAGGTATTTTAATTATTGTGGTAGCTTATTGAAAATGGATGCAGCAGACTAATTCACGCCTTTCTGCACAAGCGCCAAGCAGGCGCGATTCAAATGCAGACTGAGTGTCTGTGTAGTATTAAGTGCGTGAAACAGCTAATTTTCGGAAATAAGCTCATACTGTTAATAACAAACGACACTAAAGTAAATATATTTTGAGAGACCGATGTCAGAATTCCCGGACTTCTGTGTGGAGGTCGACAAGAGGCTCGTGAACTTACATCACATTTTGTTTGAACTGGCCTTTTCTGAGCCAAAAATACTCTGTTGTTGGGAAGAGATACCCTGAGTATAATATCGTTGTCATATGCGAATAAAAATAAGCAAACTAGATTAATTTCCATGTTGGACTCTCACTTATTTCTGGTAACTACAGCAGCGATAAGTTTCTGAACTAGACCCAGAATATATGCTTTCCATCACAGCTTGCCATCTACCTGAACCCTACGAATTTGAATTGTTCACATCCACTAGTCACATGGCCGTTCCGTGTCAGTTTTAGTTGAATTCTGTGTTAGAAACTACGAAAACTGAATCTTATTGTGATTTAATATCAGTCCCCTCCTCACCCCAACTTAAGTGTGTCCCAGCCGGACTCCAAGTCTCAGCTGTTCTCATTACTATGGAGAGTGACCTATTGCTGTCTGTTCTTGAAGTATGAGAGATGAGATGAACTAGTTGTGAGCTGTTCCTCTTATTCCATAATGCTCCAACTTCTGCAATAATGTTTTGTGATCAACACAATCAAACGCCTGAGTTAAACCATAGAAGATACCTAGTTTCTGGAACGTTTTGTTTAATCCGTCCAGAGACTCACAGAGAAAAGAGAGCACATCATTTTCAGTTGTTCAATGACTTCTAAAACGAAACTGTATGTCGACAGCAAATTATGTCAACAGAAATCATCAGATAACCATATACATACAAACAACCTTTTAAGTGCCTGGCAGAGGATTCATGGAACCATCTTCACAATTCTCTATTATTCCAGTCTCCTATAGCGCGCGGAAAGAACGAACACCAATATCTTTCCGTACGAGCTCTGATTTCCCTTGTTTTATCATGGTGATCGTTTTTCCCTATGTTGGTCGGTGTCAATAAAATGTTTTCGCATTCGGAGGAGAAAGTTGGTGACTGGGATGGCGTGAGAAGATTCCACCGCAACTAAAAACGCCTTTGTTTTAATGATGTCTATTATTCCAGTCTCCTATAGCACGCGAAAAGAACGAACACCAATATCTTTCCGTACGAGCTATGATTTCCCTTGTTTTATCATGGTGATTAGCGGTCATATTTATAATCGTGGTTCTCAGAAATATTTGGCTATTTATTTCCGAATATGCCATGATTTCCAAAGATAAAGTTCGTCAGCAACCTAAGAGCACAACTTATAACTTTAACCAGCACCGATGGCATACAAACAGGTCTAAAATTGTCTACAATATCCCTTTTACTACTGAGTAGTTTAATCGTTCAGAAAACTGACCATTCCCAAACGGAACTTTATAAATGGCTAAATACTGGACTAGCATATACAGCACAGTGCTTCAGCATTCTGCTAGATACTCCGTCATATCCATGAGACCCCGAAGCCTTCGCTAATTTAATTTCTGACTCAGTTTTCCACTTGTCAGTACATCGAAGGTATATTTCTTATAGCAGTCCTGACAAACCATTTTCTAAGAGAGTTATTTTATTCCTTGTAGAAAAAAAATTTATTTACTTTGCCTGCTATAGTCAGAAAGTGATCCTTAAATACTATACAAATATGTGGCTTGTCAGTAACAGAAACACTTTTACACGTACTCACTTTGCATCCTCGAACTAGTGCTGCTGACAAGACACTTCCTTCTCTGCTGATTATATAGTTTTCATTTTATCGTGAGAATTAGCTGCCACATGCTTTTTGTCTTTTTAATAACATTATAAGCACCTTACACTACTGTTTGTAATGGGCTACTTCAACTCGATTGTGACTGTTTATAATGCTATATATACTGACAGAAAAAAATCCCAACACCAAAAAATAATGAATGTAAAGTAATGAAATTTCGGGAATGCATTTGTCTACGTAACATATTTAAGTGGTTAACATTGCAAAATCACAAGGTTAATGTAACCGCGAGATAAGCCTTTGCAATTGCGAAATGCTGCTACATTAATAACTGGTCTAACCGCCAGAAAGATAAATGCAAACATCCAAATGTGCATGCAGTGTGTTGTATAGATGCCGGACGTCAGTTTGTGGGACAGAGTGCCATGCCTGTTGCACTTGGTCGGTCTTTGCACTCCACACTGCACTTCAATGAACTCTCGCTTGACACCCCTGAAGTCAGAGACGGCGGTTGTTTGGGATCAGTGGAATGCACACTAAAGGGCATCCTTGAAGCTGTCCTGGTCCGAACTCGTACTCAGGTTGCTACTGCCGATGCAGTGCAATGAGGCAGAGACGAACACGATGGTCTGCCCTTTCAATAGTGTCTATTACACGACCTCGTTCAAACTCAGTGAGGTGTTGATAATGGTGTCTTTTTGGCCTTATAAGGCATTCTTGGCTAACACCAGTTCGCCACAGCCAGTCTCAGAGGTAACTAGAGCTCACAACCGTTACAGCCTGTATAAAGCAAACCTGATTTGCATCCTGGTAGCGACGTTACTAGCGCCATTCTTATGCAAAAGGCGCGCAGTTTGAATGGACATCATCTTTCAGATTTAGGAACACATCTACCAACTTTCGTTTATATCGCATAATTCATCCATGGTGTTGCGATTTCTTTTCAGTAATTCTCACTCTGAAACTTCCTGGCAGATTCTGGAATTCTCACTCTGTTTTGCTTGATATCCTTATGGTACTAACCTGTTTCAAACGTATGATGGAAAGCAGCTGTCAAAGAGCATCGGAAATGTGTTGAGGAAAGCTTCACATTTATCATCTATAAGCCCCCCCATGAACCATGGACCTTGCCGTTGGTGGGGAGGCTTGCGTGCCTCAGCGATACAGATGGCCGTACCGTAGGTGCAACCACAACGGAGGGGTATCTGTTGAGAGGCCAGACAAACGTGTGGTTCCTGAAGAGGGGCAGCAGCCTTTTCAGTAGTTGCAGGGGCAACAGTCTGGATGATTGACTGATCTGGCCTTGTAACATTAACCAAAACGGCCTTGCTGTGCTGGTACTGCGAACGGCTGAAAGCAAGGGGAAACTACAGCCGTAATTTTTCCCGAGGACATGCAGCTTTACTGTATGATTAAATGATGATGGCGTCCTCTTGGGTATAATATTCCGGAGGTAAAATAGTCCCCCATTCGGATCTCCGGGCAGGGACTACTCAGGAGGACGTCCTTATCAGGAGAAAGAAAACTGGCGTTCTACGGATCGGAGAGTTGAATGTCAGATCCCTTAATCGGGCAGGTAGGTTAGAAAATTTAAAAAGGAAAATGGATAGGTTAAAGTTAGATATAGTGGGAATTAGTGAAGTTCGGTGGCAGGAGGAACAAGACTTTTGGTCAGGTGATTACAGGGCTATAAATACAAAATCAAATAAGGGTAATGCAGGAGTAGGTTTAATAATGAATAAAAAAATAGGAGTGCGGGTTAGCTACTACAAAAAGCATAGTGAACGCATTATTGTGGCCAAGATACACACAAAGCCCATGCCTACTACAGTAGTACAAGTTTATATGCCAACTAGCTCTGCAGATGATGAAGAAATTGATGAAATGTATGACGAGATAAAAGAAATTATTCAGGTAGTGAAGGGAGACGAAAATCTAATAGTCATGGGTGACTGGAATTCGTCAGTAGGAAAAGGGAGAGAAGGAAACATAGTAGGTGAATATGGATTGGGGGGAAGGAATGAAACAGGAAGCCGCCTTGTAGAATTTTGCACAGAGCATAACTTAATCATAGCTAACACTTGGTTCAAGAATCATAAAAGAAGGCTGTATACCTGGAAGAAACCTGGAGATACTAAAAGGTATCAGATAGATTATATAATGGTAAAACAGAGATTTAGGAACCAGGTTTTAAATTGTAAGACATTTCCTGGGGCAGATGTGGATTCTGACCACAATCTATTGGTTATGAACTGCAGATTGAAACTGAAGAAACTGCAAAAAGGTGGGAATTTAAGGAGATGGGACCTGCATAAACTGAAAGAACCAGAGGTTGTAGAGAGTTTCGGGGAGAGCACAAGGGAACAATTGGCAGGAATGAGGGAAAGAAATACAGTAGAAGAAGAATGGGTAGCTCTGAGGGATGAAGTAGTGAAGGCAGCAGACGATCAAGTACGTAAAAAGACGAGGGCTAATAGAAATCCTTGGGTAACAGAAGAAATATTGAATTTAATTGATGAAAGGAGAAAATATAAAAATGCAGTAAATGAAGCAGGCAAAAAGGAATACAAATGTCTCAAAAATGTTATCGACAGAAAGTGCAAAATGGCTAAGCAGGGATGGCTATAGGACAAGTGTAAGGATGTAGAGGCTTGTCTCACTAGGGGTAAGATAGATACTGCCTACAGGAAAATTAAAGAGACCTTTGGAGAGAAGAGAACCACTTGTATGAATATCAAGAGCTCAGATGGCAACCCAGTTCTAAGCCAAGTAGGGAAGGCAGAAAGGTGGAAGGAGTATATAGAGGGTCTATACAAGGGCGATGTACTTGAGAATAATATTATGGAAATGGAAGAGGTTGTAGATGAAGACGAAATGGGAGATAAGATACTGCGTGAAGAGTTTGACAGAGCACTGAAAGACCTGAGTCGAAACAAGGCCCCGGGAGTAGACAACATTCCATTAGAACTACTGATGGCCTCGGGAGAGCCAGTCATGACAAAACTCTACCATCTGGTGAGCGCGATGTATGAGACAGGCAAAATACCCTCAGACTTCAAGAGGAATATAATAATTCCAATCCCAAAGAAAGCAGGTGTTGACAGATGTGAAAATTACCGAACTACCAATTTAATAAGTCACAGCTGCAAAATACCAACGCAAATTCTTTACAGACGAATGGAAAAACTGGTAGAAGCCGACCTCGCGGAAGATCAGTTTGGATTCCGTAGAAATGTTGGAACACGTGAGGCAATACTGACCCTACGACTTATCTTAGAAGAAAGATTAAGGAAAGGCAAACCTACGTTTCTAGCATTTGTAGACTTAGAGAAAGCTTTTGACAATGTTGATTGGAATACTCTCTTTCAAATTCTGAAGGTGACAGGGGTAAAATACAGGGAGCGAAAGGCTATTTACAAATTGTACAGAAACCAGATGGCAGTTATAAGAGTCGAGGGACATGAAAGTTAAGGAGTGGTTGGGAAGGAAGTGAGACAGGGTTGTAGCCTCTCCCCGATGTTATTCAATCTGTATATTGAGCAAGCAGTAAAGGAAACATAAGAAAAATTCGGAGTAGGTATTAAAATTCATGGAGAAGAAGTAAAAACTTTGAGGTTCGCCGATGACATTGTAATTCTGCCAGAGACAGCAAAGGACTTGGAAGAGCAGTTGAACGGAATGGACAGTGTCTTGAAAGGAGGATATAAGATGAACATCAACAAAAGCAAATCGAGGATAATGGAATGTGGTCCAATTAAGTCGGGTGATGCTGAGGGAATTAGATTAGGAAATGAGACACTTAAAGTAGTAAAGGAGTTTTGCTATTTAGGGAGTAAAATAACTGATGATGGTCGAAGTAGAGAGGATATAAAATGTAGACTGGCAATGGCAAGGAAAGCGTTTCTCAAGAAGAGAAATTTGTTAACATCGAGTATAGATTTAAGTGTCAGGAAGTCGTTTCTGAAAGTATTTGTATGGAGTGTAGCCATGTATGGAAGTGAAACATGGACGATAAATAGTCTGGACAAGAAGACAATAGAAGCTTTCGAAATGTGGTGTTACAGAAGAATGCTGAAGATAAGGTGGCTAGATCACGTAACTAATGAGGAGGTATTGAATAGGATTGGGGAGAAGAGAAGTTTGTGGTACAAGTTGACTAGAAGAAGGGATCGGTTGGTAGAACATGTTTTGAGGCATCAAGGGATCACAAATTTAGCATTGGAGGACACCGTGGAGGGTAAAAATCGTAGACGGAGACCAAGAGATGAATACACTAAGCAGATTCAGAAGGATGTAGGTTGCAGTAGGTATTGGGAGATGAAGAAGCTTGCACAGGATAGAGTAGCATGGAGAGCTGCATCAAACCAGTCTCAGGACTGAAGACCACAACAACAACACAGGCCGGCTGCGGTGGTCGTGTGGTTCTAGGCGCGCAGTCCTGAACCGCGGGACTGCTACTGTCGCAGGTTCGAATCCTGCCTCGGGCATGGATGTGTGTGGTGTCCTTAGGTTAGTTAGGTTTAAGTAGTTCTACGTTCTAGGGCACTGATGACCTAAGATGTTAAGTCCCATAGTGCTCAGAGCCATTTGATCCATTTATCATCTATATTATCAGAAATGTAAACATGCTGCCGCTGTTGTTTTGTGATGAGGTTTAAAAATGTCTCTAGCTCCATAGGATTTACTTTTCTAAACAGTATTCATTTATATTTAACATGTGCATGTGTGTGTGTGTGTGTGTGTGTGTGTGTGTGTGTGTAGGTGTGCGCACATTTTTTCAGTGTTGAAATTTGCAGATTGTGATCTAAGAGGCCATTCACGTTTTTACTAACGGAATGGCTCTCTAATAACGAAGAATGAACCAAAATGTTGTCGCCGACCATTGTGGCCGAGCGGTTCTAGGCGCTTCAGTCCGGAACCGCGCGACCTCTACGGTCGCAGGTTCGAATTCTGCCTTGGGCATGGATGTGTGTGATGTCCTTAGGTTAGTTAGGTTTAAGTAGTTTTAAGTTCTAGGGGACTGATGACCTCAGATGTTAAGTCCCATAGTGCTCAGAGCCATTTGAGCCAAAATGTTGTCTATGATTGTGCTATTATTTCCTTGTGCTGTGGTGAGAGAATACAGTCCGCGTTAGATGATATGAATTTAGATCTTCCAACATTATTTTTCCTCTACAATCAGTTGTAAAATTAATTCAGAAATCATCACATCCAACTTATTTTTGACATTCGCAATAAAGTGAACTAAGAACTCTCTCTGTCTTGAATAGAGATGTCTTTAAATTGGAGTTAGGGGACCTATAAACAACTATAATTAGAAGTTTAGTTTCACTAAATTCAACTGATTTTGCATAACATTGGAAGACCTGTTTAATGCAGTGCTTTGCTACATCAGTAGACTCATATGGAAAACTGGTTTTCATGTACTTGTCCCCTATTTCACAGAGACCTCCTTGAAAAATAGCCATCTAATCCGTTATTGCAATAAACGAACCATCTGAATTGTTAGATAACTTAAATTGTCCACTGATGTACCAACAATGTCAGAGTCAACTTCTATAAGCAGTTCACTAACTTTATCTCTAATACCTCTAATATTTTGACGAACTATGCTGGTTCCATCATCACAAAGATAACTGATCATTTTCAATGTGAATCCTTTGTAAGAGAGACTTCCATTAAATAGGTATATCTATCAGCTGTTTTAAGTCTGAAAAATATGCTGCTGTAACACCAACTCCTACAGGAAATTTCCCGTGAGTGATCGTATAAGATTTGGCACCCTCCCCTTCCCATACCCACTGAAGTCCAGACCATGCCTAGGAAACCCGATATATTGACAGACTCAACTGGCACCACTGTTCTGGAAACCATTCAGTGGTTAAGAAATGATTTATAAATTGCATATTTGAACCATCAGCTGTTTTTATTCTAAACCAAAATTCTACTGGTTTCAGTCTTGGACAACCGTCACGGATGCTATCCAAAGATACAAATGATTATATGTAGTATATAGGAAATGAGAACAGTTTTTATAAAGAAGTGCAAACTAACATGAATACCTACAAGGGTTGAAATGGTTTAAGCCACCATGTTCCATTATTCATTACTCCAAATGTAAATATATGAGACAGGAATTTCAAACCAAACATCCAAATTCTAAATCTATACAGAGCAGTACTAAAGCTAAGATCAGGACTGTAAGTATTACTTATACAAAGTATTGAGAAGCTGGTCAGTGATCTTTAAAAGAATATTTCCGTTACGCAGTATAAAAGTACCTCAGTGACAAGTTACTTGGTAACGTAGAGGACTACACTGTCTTTGATGAACATCTTTGGTACTGTGTCACATGTAAACAGTTGCTATTTCCAAGCTATAAGATAACATAGATGTTACAAACAAGGTACAAAACATAAAATCCTAATGTTAAATGGTATCATAAACATTGCATGTACCTGATGAAATGTATATAAACAAATGACAGTTATATCTTAAATGTAACGGAAATCTCATTAAAACTAGCTAAAATACAATGTTCAGAAACAGGTTTAAATGTCACTCAGTGTTTTATCCATCTAAGTTACGGTAGTGAAATAGTGACTGTCACATATCGACTATATTTAAAGGAAACCTTCATACATAAATAAAGTTTCATTACAGTGCTTAATTGGAAGCTTAGTATGTCAGTAATGCTAGTATCATAAAGAAGGGGAGGAGAATAAATAACAACAGCATAACCAACTGTGCCCACAAATCTGGCTTTAAGGAATACTGACAACACACATATATAGTAGTGGTACTGATGAGTAATATTCTTTAAACAGTGTAAAACGTTACCTAAAGGCATTAGAGGCTTATCCATTGAGTATGCATTTTGAGAGGCGTATAGAAAAAATTCCTTACATGATCAAGGCAAGTGATTGCTACACAGAATACGTACTTGCATATGTACAGACTTAAACAAGTTAAATGGGATGTAGACATCAGGCTACAGATGACATATCTAATATATGAATACATAATGGTTATGTACATAATAGCATTTAACAACACACAGTTTTAAGTAAAAAACTCGATATATGACCCGTTGTTCATTAAAATGATAACTACATCTTGAGAGTAGGAACATATTATAAGCGAAGCCAACTTGTTGACCAAACTGCTATTGGATGTTTGGGATAATGCAAAAGCGGTATAAGTGCGGCCAATGAGCTGTACTTGGCATACGTGCAGCAGATAAAACAAATGTAGATTATAACAAATCCTCGTACAGAAAACCGGTCGAAATGAACAATAATAACATAAAATTGTTGTTTTACGGTAGAACAACGCACTGTGCGTGCGTTTAGGAGACAACGCTGTATTCGCTTTTAATATGTTGCAGTAGGTACTGGGAGATGAAGAAGCTTGCACAGGATAGAGTAGCATGGAGAGCTGCATCAAACCAGCCTCAGAACTGAAGACCACAACAACAACAACTGGAAAACGTAGGAAATTGAAGAAAAAGCTGTTGTATTATGATCTAATAACTGAGGCGAACGCATAATACATTTTATATTGACACGATCTTCAACAGAGAATCTGGAGCAATTAAAATAAAATGTTTATTTTTGTATCTAATAAAATGAGTTGGTCGAGCAGCAGATAAAAACGGATTCGCTGTTAATACACTTTTCTACAGGAAAGCATAAGAAACGAAAATGAAAATGAAATTTTGGTGTACGATCTAATAACTAACAAAAAAACAAACAAAAAAAAAAAAAAACAGGGAGATGTCCTCACTTGGAGGGGTGTAGGTTAGAGCCCCAGGTATCACATCCCGAAGCGATGCATCCTAGTGGGCCCTCGTTTACAAGTAATGGACAAAAAAAGTTTCGGAAATTGGCTGAAGGCTCTGTACCAGTAAAATAGAGAGCACATACTGTCAGCTGAAGTACTGCAGTGCAGTGGAGAACACGTACAAGAGGTTGTGGGTTCAAATCTTTTCACGTGCTGTGACTTTATTTTTATTTTCAAATCTTTATCGAAATGACTTTCATCACTATATAATTAAATCTTGTAGCGAAAAATAGATTTTTACCGCATTGCACAACCAATATAAACAGATTATTCTACTTTTGTTTTTTAACCAATAGATCAGCATTTCCAAACGTTTAAATATTATGATGGATAAATAAAAACAATTAAAATCATATAAACGAGGATTCCAAATGTAAAACGAAAGACAGGAACAAAGTGTGTGACCTAGTGAAAAAAAGTTAATACAATGTTTTCAACAATCTTTAGTCCACACGTAAGGGCTGAACACCTAGCTCTTCTGCGCGCAATTCGTCCTCATCTGCTGACTCGGTAGAGCTTTCCTGATGTACGAAGCAGCTGTCGTTGTCGAGTCTGAACCTGACTCGTCCGATATATCCTCAGAACCACATGACGGAATTTCACTGTCACTGTCTGGTTGAAGTTGAATAATTATGATCCCAATAGCTTTGTCCATCAATGCGTCTCTGTGTCAGAAGTCTTTCACAATAGTTTTCACTTTATCACACGCCTTCGTCCAGCCGTCTTTCGTAATGCTTCGTATTGCAGCCGTAGTCATCTGTTCAAGATGGGAGAGGGTAGCGCTGGTGACGCTGTTCGATGAAGCTTCTGTTTCAGAAATAATTCAAAAGCCAAGATCGCTTAAATACTGTTTACTAGATGACCGGTTTCAACACACTAAAGGTGCCATCATCGGATCTGTGAAGATATAACATGACAGGTTTGAGGGAGTGCTTACGTGAGTTACACTATATCACTATATACATTACTATTAGTACAGTACCACATACCTGACTGTAGCTGAACATGTATAAATAATTTGGATATAACGATACATGAGGCAGACCAGCTGATATAAAATCATTGTCACAAAAATAAAAATTAAAAAAGCAACTGCTCCCATGGTCATTCTATTCCATCAGATATATAAAACCGAAGTCACAAGCTAAAACTATTTGACACATGACCGCAGCTCGACTAACAACGGCCGGCATCACACTGCCTTCGTATAAGAAATGGGTCGTTATTAGCAAAAATATCGAAAAGTTCTTCACCGATTTAGTTCAAATCTTTACAGTTTACACTAATAAACTTTCGGACGGACATAGGCTCCATTTTTTCCAAACGACAATGTGCAAGTTTTCTGTTAAATCCAAATGCGAGAGGGAAAATGTTCTGCTGTGCTGTGAAATTGAGCGGTTTCATTTTCTTTCTCGCAGTCAGTTACAGCTAAAATAACCGGGAATCTAAGCCATAAAAACATTGTTTTTCCTGTATATATATATATATACACACACACAGTTAAATTATATTTGTGCCTAATCGGCTTGTGATTAGCATACTACTACGGTATCTGAATCATCCGAACCTTTGTAATCCTACTCATTTGCAGAATAAAACCACGAAAAATAACGTCACTGAAGCTTCTGTCACCACAGATGCTACAGCTGTAGAGGTATGTCTCATACCCCATATACCAGTGATCCAATCCTATTTACCGGTACCCATTCATTTTAAGCAACATCAATTCCCAGTCAAGGTTTCGTTTACAATACCAATAATGGCGTCCTCTGGGGTAAAATATTCCGGAGGTAAAATAGTCCCCCATTTGCATCTCCGAGCGGGGACTACTCAAGAGGATGTCGTTATCAGGAGAAAGAAAACCGGCGTTCTACGGGTCGGAGCGTGGAATGTCATATCCCTTAATCGGGCAGGTAGGTTAGAAAATTTAAAAAGGGAAATGGATAAGCTAAAGTTAGATATAGTGGGAATTAGTGAAGTTCGGTGGCAGGAGGAACAAGACTTTTCGTCAGGCGAATACAGGGTTATAAATACAAAATCAAATAAGGGTAATGCAGGAGTAGGTTTAATAACGAATAAAAAAAACAGCAGTGCGGGTAAGCTACTACAAACAGCATAGTGAACGCATTATTGTGGCCCAGATAGACACGAAGCCCAAACCTACTACAGTAGTACAAGTTTATATGCCAACTAGCTCTGCAGATGATGAAGAAATTGATGAAATGTATAATGAGATAAAATAAATTATTCGGGTAGTGAAGGGAGACGAAAATCTAATAGTCATGGGTGACTGGAATTCGACAGTAGGAAAAGGAAGAGAAGGAAACGTAGTAGGTAAATAT
Organism: Schistocerca americana; assembly: GCF_021461395.2. Lineage (NCBI taxonomy): Eukaryota > Metazoa > Arthropoda > Insecta > Orthoptera > Acrididae > Schistocerca > Schistocerca americana. The sequence continues at coordinate 809,267,490 of NC_060122.1, read as the reverse complement.
GGATTGGGGCTAAGAAATGAAAGAGGAAGCCGTCTGGTAGAATTTTGCACAGAGCATAACTTAACCACAGCTAACACTTGGTTCAAGAATCATGAAACAAGGTTGTACACATGGAAGAACCCTGCAGATACTAAAAGGTTTCAGATAGATTATATAATGGTAAGACAGAGATTTAGGAACCAGATTTTAAATTGTAAGACATTTCCAGGGGCAGATGTGGACTCTGACCACAATCTATTGGTTATGAACTGTAGATTAAAACTGAAGAAACTGCAAAAAGGTGGGAATTTAAGGCGATGGGACCTGGATAAGCTGAAAGAACCAGAGGCTGTACAGAGTTTCAGGGAGAGCATAAGGGAACAATTGGCAGGAATGGGGGAAAGAAATACAGTAGAAGAAGAATGGGTAGCTCTGAGGGATGAAGTAGTGAAGGCAGCAGACGATCAAGTAGGTAAAAAGACAACGGCTATTAGAAATCCTTGGGTAACAGAAGAGATACTGAATTCAATTGATGAAAGGAGAAAATACAAAAATGCAGTAAGTGAAGCAGGCAAAAAGGAATACAATAGTCTCAAAAATGAGATCGACAGGAAGTGCAAAATGGCTAAGCAGGGATGGCTAGAGGACAAATGTAAGGATGTAGAGGCTTATATCACTAGGGGTCAGATAGATACTGCCTACAGGAAAATTAAAGAGACCTTTGGAGAAAGCAGAACCACTTGCATGAATATCAAGAGCTCAGATGAAAACCCAGTTCTCAGCAAAGAAGGGAAAGCAGAAAGGTGGAGGGAGTATATAGAGGGTCCATACAGAGGCGATGTTCTTGAGGACAATATTATGGAAATTGAAGAGGAGGTAGATGGAGATAAAATGGGGGATATGATACTGCGTGAAGAGTTTGTAAGAGCACTGAAAGACGTAAGTCGAAACAAGGCCCCGGGAGTAGACAACATTCCATTAGAACTACTGACAGCCTTGGGAGAGCCAGTCCTGACAGAACTCTACCATCTGGTGAGCAAGACATATGAGACAGGCGAAATTCCCTCAGACTTCAGGAAGAATATAATAATTCCAATCCCAAAGAAAGCAGATGTTGACAGATGTGAAAATTACCGAACTATCAGTTTAATAAGTCACAGCTGCAAAATACCAACGCGAATTCTTTACAGACGAATGGAAAAACTGGTAGAAGCCGACCTCGCGGAAGATCAGTTTGGATTCCGTAGAAATGTTGGAACACGTGAGGCAATAATGACCCTACGACTTATCTTAGAAGAAAGATTAAGAAAATGCAAACCTACGTTTCTAGCATTTGTAGACTTAGAGAAAGCTTTTGACAATGTTGATTGGAATACTCTCTTTCAAATTCTGAAGGTGACAGGGGTAAAATACAGGGAGCGAAAGGCTATTTAAAAATTGTACAGAAACCAGATGGCAGTTATAAGAGTCGAGGGACATGAAAGTTAAGGAGTGGTTGGGAAGGAAGTGAGACAGGGTTGTAGCCTCTCCCCGATGCTATTCAATCTGTATATTGAGCAAGCAGTAAAGGAAACAAAAGAAAAGTTCGGAGTAGGTATTAAAATCCATGGAGAAGAAATAAAACCTTTGAGGTTCGCCGATGACATTGTAATTCCGTCAGAGACAGCAAAGGACTTGGAAGAGCAGTTGAACGGAATGGACAGTGTCTTGAAAGGAGGATATAAGATGAACATCAACAAAAGCTAAACGAGGATAATGGAATGTAGTCCAATTAAGTCGGGTGATGCTGAGGGAATTAGATTAGGAAATGAGACACTTAAAGTAGTAAAGGAGTTTTGCTATTTGGGGAGCAAAATAACTGATGATGGTCGAAGTAGAGAGGATATAAAATGTAGACTGGCAATGGCAAGGAAAGCCTTTCTGAAGAAGAGAAATTTGTTAACATCGAGTATTGATTTAAGTGTCAGGAAGTAGTTACTGAAAGTATTTGTATGGAGTGTAGCCTTGTGTGGAAGTGAAACATGGACGATAAATAGTCTGGACAAGAAGAGAATAGAAGCTTTCGAAATGTGGTGCTACAGAAGAATGTTGAAGATTAGATGGGTAGATCACATAACTAATGATGAGGTATTGAATAGAATTGGGGAGAAGAGGAGTTTGTGGCACAACTTGACTAGAAGAAGGGATCGGTTGGTAGGAGATGTTCTGAGGCATCAAGGGATCACCAATTTAGTACTGGAGGGCAGCGTGGAGGGTAAAAATCGTAGAGGGAGACCAAGAGATGAATACACTAAGCAGATTCAGAAGGATGTAGGCTGCAGTAGGTACTGGGAGATGAAGAAGCTTGCACAGGGTAGAGTTGCATGGAGAGCTGCATCAAACCAGTCTCAGGACTGAAGACCACAACAATAACCAATAAACAGTACTCAAGGTTAGAAAGAGGCTTAAGAGGGTAGAGAGGAGTGGTCAAGGAGGTGGACAAAGAGGAGATCGGCAGACAGAGGGAAAAGAGTTTAGGACGTGCATCCAAGTCCTACAAATGTTTAGCGATTGCGAAAAGTTGTCGGGTTCGCTAGTTGCTTATAATAACAACGGGAATGACTGGATTGTCCAATTGAAAACGCCACGAAATATGTCCCTCTCCACTCATGCCATTCCGAGCTCCGCATCTAATGACGTTAAACATTAACAACTTCATTTCTTCCCTTCCGTTAATATTACATTCAGCATTTATAAAAATAAAATATTAAAGTTCTGTATAGTCACACTCGCATAGTCACCCCCATTAATCGCAACTATACAGTTAAAATTTAACATTAATTCACTTACAAGAAAAAGCTAACCAACAGCCATTCCGGTCACTTCTGAAATGTCTACGAATCCCATCTAAACCAGTCTATCAAGAGGCATTGGTCATTGGATAGATGTCTTCTGTTTTTACACACTGCCGTTGAAATCGCATCACAAAAAAATTATTCATGTAGAGTATTGCAATTTCGTGAATACATTTGTCTACGTAATATATTTTAGTAATTAACACTGCAAGATCACAAGGTTAACGTAGACGCGAAGTAAGCCATTGCAAACGTGAAATGCTGGTACTTTAACAACCGGTGTAACCACCAGAATGTTGAATGCAAGCTTGCAAACGTGCATGCATTGTGCTCTACTGATGCTAAATATCAGTTTGTGGGATGGAGTTCCACGTCTGTTGCACTTGGTCGGTCAATACAGGGCCGGTTAATGACCGGCCGGAGTAACCGTGCGGTTCTAGGTGCTACAGTCTGGAGCCGAGCGACCGCTACGGTCGCAGGTTCGAATCCTGCATGGATGTGTGTGATGTGGTTAGGTTAGTTAGGTTTAATTAGTTCTAAGTTCTAGGCGACTGATGACCTCAGAAGTTAAGTCGCATAGTGCTCAGAGCCATTTGTACCATTTTTGACGGTTAATACTGTTTGTGGACGACGCTACAGTTGTCAGATGATGTCCCATATGTGCTCGATTGGAGACATATCTGGTAACCGAGCAGAACAATGCAACATGTCAACACTCTGTAGAGCTTGTTGGGTTACAAAGCGGTATGTAGGCGAGCGTTATCCTGTTGGAAATTACCCCCTGGAATGCTGTTCATGAATGGCGGCACAACAGGTCGAATCAGCAGACTGATATACAAATTTGCATTCAAGGTGCGTGGGACAGCCTCGAGAGTGCTCCTGCTGTCATACGAAATCGCACCCCACATCGTAACTCCCAGTGCCGGTTGTAATCTCCCCCCTCCTTCCTACTTCCATCTATTGTCCACATTAAGCAATGTCCAGTCCAGGCAAAGTCTTTTATGAAGATTTGACAGGAGCGAAAATTACAATAAACTTTCTAGTTTACTTAGCTTGTAATGTTGAGTCGGTTCCAGTCTTCTTGTCTGATTCTTGACGCTGAAAAATGTCACATCAGGTCCTGACGGTTGGTTTGAAGTAAATAAATCTGAAGATTGCAGCATTTTTTACCTAATTATATTTTCTCCCATTTTAGTAGATCATACTGTATTTTGATTTTTCTCTTTAACAAAGCCGAAATTACGTTGTTGGCACATAAATACATCCGATCACATCAGAGGCATGCTTACGACTCTCACACTCTGGGGAAATAACAATATTCCAAAGAGTTTACAATTTTTCTTAACAAATGAATTTCTACTAGCGTCTGTTACGTTATTACTTCCGATGATTATTTCATAAATGAATCAAGAAATATAGTATACGGAACGGGATTCGTAATTAATAATACAGAATTTAAGTGTCCCAATAATACGTAATTTCAAATGTTTCTGAACAGCATAATTTTAACTGTACATTCTGAACTAGTACTTATCGATTTCTTTCCCGGGGCCTTTGTCCCGAGTCACGCGGGGTCGGCCGTGTTAATAGTGATTTGGCAGAGGGTGGAACCCCCCCGTCCAAGCTGTCTGTGTGTAGTGGAAGCCATGTAATTGTGCGAACGTTTTCAAATGTCTGCGAGTGGTGTAACTGAGGCGGAACGTGGGGACCAGCCCGTTATTCACCTATCAGGATGTGAAAAACCGCCTAAAAACCACATCCAGGCTGCCCAGCATACCAGCCCTCGTCGTTAATCCGCCGGGCGGATTCGATTCGGGGCTGGCGCGCCTACCCGAGTCCAGGAAGCAGCGCATTAGCGCTCTCGGCTACCCTGGCGGGTCTAGTACTTATCGATTATAACATCGAAATTAAAATATTTTGTAAATTAATCCTTTTTCATAAATTTTAGCTTGAAATATAGTATACTGCGTATAAAATTATATGAAAGTTTTCAGGAAAGCAACTGAGATAACACTGACTCGCCCAAAATTCGGAAAATAATACTGGTAATGACAATTACTCTTGAGGAAAAGTAATGTTAGAGGAGGATGTCCCGTTACAAAGTCTAGTGTGTCTAACATAGAGACAGGTTGGTTGCAGGCCCTCATCTGGCCTCTTCCTAACAAAGACACGGCCATCCCTGGCACCGAGGCAGAAGCAACTTTCATCAGAAAACACAACAGTCCTCCATCCTGCCCTCCAGTGAGCTTTCGCTTGACACCACTGAAGTCACAAACGGCGGTGGTGTCAGGGTCGGTGGAGTGCACGCTTCATGGCGTCTGGCCCGGAACTGTCCTTCAAGTAGCTGATTTGTAACAGTCAGTTGTTCCAGCTGCTGGTCAAATTGCAGCTGCAGACGCAGTACGATGCGCAAGAGCCATGTGCCGACCCGATGATCTTGCCTGTCCACAGTGCTTCACGACCGTCCGGAGCCCGGTCTTCTTGCGACCGTACATTCCTGTCACCACCAATGCCAGCAATCATTTACAATGGGTACAGTGCTGCCAAGTCTTTCTGCAATATCGCAGATGGGACATCCAGTTTCTCGCAGCCCTATTACACGACCCAGTTCTAACTCAGTCAGGTACTGATAATAGCGTCTTTGTCACGTTAAAAGCAGTCTTGAGCAACATCAAATCACCACGTCCAATCTCCAAATTAACTAACGCTCACGGCCATTACAGCGCGTATTCAGAGCAAATCTGGTTTGCATCCTCATAGTTGCACTACTGGCGGCGCTCTTATATGACTGGCGCCAAATTTTAATCATCTTTCAGAAGTAGAAACACCTCTCCCAACTTTCGTTTATGTTGCACAACGCCTTCTTAATGTTGCGATTTTTCCTGTCTACACCTACATCTGCATGGTTACTCTACGATTCACATTTAAGTGCTTGGCAGAGGGTTTATCGAACCACAATCATACTATCTCCCTACCATTCCACTCCCGAACAGCGCGCGGGAAAAACGAACACCTAAACCTTTCTGTTCGAGCTCTGATTTCTCTTATTTTATTTTGATGATCATTCCTACCTATGTAGGTTGGGCTCAACAAAATATTTTCGCATTCGGAAGAGAAAGTTGGTGACTGAAATTTCGTAAATAGATCTCGCCGCGACGAAAAACGTCTTTGCTTTAATGACTTCCATCCCAACTCGCGTATCATATCTGCCACGCTCTCGCCCCTATTACGTGATAATACAAAACGAGCTGCCTTTTTTTGCACCCTTTCCATGTCCTCCGTCAATCCCACCTGGTAAGGATCCCACACCGCGCACCAATATTATAACAGAGGACGAACGAGTGTAGTGTAAGCTGTCTCTTTAGTGGACTTGTTGCAGCTTCTAAGTGTCCTGCCAATGAAACGCAACCTTTGGCTCGCCTTCCCCACAATATTATCTATGTAGTCTTTCCAACTGAAGCTGTTCGTAATTTTAACACCCAGGTACTTAGTTGAATTGACAGCCTTGAGAATTGTGCTATTTATCGAGTAATGGAATTCCAACGGATTTCTTTTGGAACTCATGTGGATCACCTCACACTTTTCGTTATTTAGCGTAACCTGTCACCTGCCACACCATACAGCAATCTTTTCTAAATCGCTTTGCAACTGATACTGGTCTTCGGATGACCTTACTAGACGGTAAATTACAGCATCATCTGCGAACAACCTAAGAGAACTGCTCAAATTGTCACCCAGGTCATTTATATAGATCAGGAACACCAGAGGTCCCAGGACGCTTCCCTGGGGAACACCTGATATCACTTCAGTTTTACTCGATGATTTGCCGTCTATTACTACGAACTGCGACCTTCCTGACAGGAAATCACGAATCCAGTCGCACAACTGAGACAATACCCCATAGGCCCGAAGCTTGATTAGAAGTCGCTTGTGATGAACGGTGTCAAAAGCTTTCCGGAAATGTAGAAATACGGAATCAACTTGAGATCCCCTGTCAATAGCGGCTGTCAATGTAGAAGAAGCGTGTAATACAACTGTTCTAGCAAGAGAAATTTGATGGATTACAAGTTTAATTTGGGTTCCTCTGCTCTGTGTGTATATAACATAACGATCTCTTTGGCTTCACAGTAAATACGTTTGTTGAAGCAGATGCTGAGTTTGCCGCTGTTGCGGCTAGTTTATCCTCGAAGAGACAATGGTGATTTATAAGTATGGTCTCATAAAAGCCTTGTCTTATATATTCTACAAGTCGAAGTTTATCTTTTAATTTGTATGTGAATATGTGTTTTCTGTATATCTACAGAAACATGTTCGCTACAGATTCGACTCCCAACATGACGCACCATTTAGCGACAAGCCCTCAAATGAGCCAGTTACAGTGAAGAGAAGTGTGCCGAGCTCCTGCGCCAGTCCTCTCTGCTGCGATTCAATTATGGTGCGTCTTGTCTGGGACTCCCTCAATTTCGCTGCTCCTTTCACTCAGGGAGCTGCCGGCTAGAGTGACAAATCTACCCTGGCGGGAGGAGAAACTGTGTCTGTAGCGATCGCTAGAGATGTTTCACTTAAATAGCTACCATACGTAAAATTAACAGGTAAATAGTTCACATATCCAAAAGTAATTTCTTTTATGTTGTTAGATCGCGTCAGTGTCACCTTATGCTTCCCCTCTAGTGCGTTCTACCAGTCCATCTGCTTGGTCTTCATTACTTGCTAGCGACAGTAGAGCTGACGAAGTACAGTAACGCTGTCTAACAACGGAAAAATTTACTTTTATTGACAACGGTCACGAAAGATTTCTGTCTTTTCACTGATGGATATATTAGTCCATGTTGCGATAATGCTTATTATGTTTTCATCCAAGAACAAATTCAGAATTTCTGTTTCTGTCTTTTTTATACGAGCTTCATTTTTGGGCCAGACAAATGAGTAATAATAGTACAAGATCTACTTCTAACAATTGTAGGATATTTATTAGTTATTCCATCTTTTGCTAAAAGAAATGCACCATCTTGAGATACTTCTTCCTGTGACTCATATTCATCATTTTCTGGCACTTCTTGTTCTGTTCCTGAATCATGACCGCTTTCTTCATCACTCAGCTCAATCAACCATTCCAACCATACATTAGGATCTCTACTAAACTCTGTCAGAGGTTTTTTTTTTTTTGCTTTTGTCATTTCTTCCACAATATAAAATAAAAAGAGAATACTAGGTATCACGGAAGGTAGCTGCAGTCAGTTTCAATAAGACCAAATTTACGCACATGAAAGAGCGCTTGAATCTAGGAAAGCAATAAAGTAATACAGACTTATTTTGTTTCAGACTGTGGCAGACTGGTGTCCTCCATACTATAATAATGTTTCATAAACAATGTATCTTTCCTAACTGAAAGATAACAATGATTGGAGCTAACTGCTTGAGAGTTAACGGAAGCCGGCCGGAGTGGCCGAGCGGTTCTAGGCGCTACAGTCTGGAACTGCGCGACCGCTACGGTCGCAGGTTCGAATCCTGCCTCGGGCATGGATGTGTGATGTCCTTAGGTTAGTTAGGTTTAAATAGTTCTAAGTTCTAGGGGACTGATGACCACAGCAGTTAAGTCCCATAGTGCTCAGAGCCATTTGAACCTAGAACCAGTTAACAGAAAGGTAGTGAAAATGGTGCGATCTCATTGCTGCCCTGTCAGACAAAATTGAGCGGGAGAGTCATGTGGATGACGAGTGTCATCTGCGCGAGCGACGGAGGGTTAATTGGGAATGCATAATGTATTTTTTTTTTAGACTGGAACAATGTGACCCTGCTCAAGTACGTGCAACCTGGTGGGGGAATCTGATAGCGAGCTTCTACATCTACATCTACATTTATACTCCGCAAGCCACCCAACGGTGTGTGGCGGAGGGCACTTTACGTGCCACTGTCATTACCTCCCTTTCCTGTTCCAGTCGCGTATGGTTCGCGGGAAGAACGACTGTCTGAAAGCCTCCGTGCGCGCTCTAATCTCTCTAATTTTACATTCGTGATCTCCTCGGGAGGTATAAGTAGGGGGAAGCAATATATTCGATACCTCATCCAGAAACGCACCCTCTCGAAACCTGGCGAGCAAGTTACACCGCGATGCAGAGCGCCTCTCTTGCAGAGTCTGCCACTTGAGTTTATTAAACATCTCCGTAACGCTATCACGGTTACCAAATAACCCGGTAACGAAACGCGCCGCTCTTCTTTGGATCTTCTCTATCTCTTCCGTCAACCCGACCTGGTACGGATCCCACACTGATGAGCAATACTCAAGTATAGGTCGAACGAGTGTTTTGTAAGCCACCTCCTTTGTTGATGGACTACATTTTCTAAGCACTCTCCCAATGAATCTCAACCTGGTACCCGCCTTACCAACAATTAATTTTATATGATCATTCCACTTCAAATCATTCCGCACGCATACTCCCAGATATTTTACAGACGTAACTGCTACCAGTGTTTGTTCCGCTATCATATAATCATACAATAAAGGATCCTTCTTTCTATGTATTCGCAATACATTACATTTGTCTATGTTAAGGGTCAGTTGCCACTCCCTGCACCAAGTGCCTATCCGCTGCAGATCTTCCTGCATTTCGCTACAATTTTCTAATGCTGCAACTTCTCTGTATACTACAGCATCATCCGCGAAAAGCCGCATGGAACTTCCGACACTATCTACTAAGTCATTTATATATATTGTGAAAAGCAATGGTCCCATAACACTCCCCTGTGGCACGCCAGAGGTTACTTTAACGTCTGTAGACGTCTCTCCATTGATAACAACATGCTGTGTTCTGTTTGCTAAAAACTCTTCAATCCAGCCACACAGCTGGTCTGATATTCCGTAGGCTCTTACTTTGTTTATCAGGCGACAGTGTGGAACTGTATCGAACGCCTTCCGGAAGTCAAGAAAAATAGCATCTACCTGGGAGCCTGTATCTAATATTTTCTGGGTCTCATGAACAAATAAGGCGAGTTGGGTCTCACACGATCGCTGTTTCCGGAATCCATGTTGATTCCTACATAGTAGATTCTGGGTTTCCAGAAATGACATGATACGCGAGCAAAAAACATGTTCTAAAATTCTACAAGAGATCGACGTAAGAGATATAGGTCTATAGTTTTGCGCATCTGCTCGACGACCCTTCTTGAAGACTGGGACTATCTGTGCTCTTTTCCAATCATTTGGAACCCTGCGTTCCTCTAGAGACTTGCGGTACACAGCTGTTAGAAGGGGGGCAAGTTCTTTCGCGTACTCTGTGTAGAATCGAATTGGAATCCCGTCAGGTCCAGTGGACTTTCCTCTATTGAGTGATTCCAGTTGCTTTTCTATTCCTTGGACACTTATTTCGATGTCAGCCATTTTTTCGTTTGTGCGAGGATTTAGAGAAGGAACTGCAGTGCGGTCTTCCTCTGTGAAACAGCTTTGGAAAAAGGTGTTTAGTATTTCAGCTTTACGCGTGTCATCCTCTGTTTCAATGCCATCATCATCCCGTAGTGTCTGCATATGCTGTTTCGAGCCACTTACTGATTTAACGTAAGACCAGAACTTCCTAGGATTTTCTGTCAAGTCGGTACATAGAATTTTACTTTCGAATTCAATGAACGCTTCACGCATAGCCCTCCTTACGCTAACTTTGACATCGTTTAGCTTCTGTTTGTCTGAGAGGTTTTGGCTGCGTTTAAACTTGGAGTGGAGCTCTCTTTGCTTTCGCAGTAGTTTCCTAACTTTGTTGTTGTACCGCGGTGGGTTTTTCCCGTCCCTCACAGTTTTACTCGGCACGTACCTGTCTAAAACGCATTTTACGATTGCCTTGAACTTTTTCCATGAACACTCAACATTGTCAGTGTCGGAATAGAAATTTTCGTTTTGATCTGTTAGGTAGTCTGAAATCTGCCTTCTATTACTCTTGCTAAACGGATAAACCTTCCTCCCTTTTTTTATATTCCTATTAACTTCCATATTCAGGGATGCTGCAACGGCCTTATGATCACTGATTCCCTGTTCTGTACATACAGAGTCGAAAAGTTCGGGTCTGTTTGTTATCAGTAGGTCCAAGATGTTATCTCCACGAGTCGGTTCTCTGTTTAATTGCTCGAGGTAATTTTCGGATAGTGCACTCAGTATAATGTCACTCGATGCTCTATCCCTACCACCCGTCCTAAACATCTGAGTGTCCCAGTCTATATCTGGTAAATTGAAATCTCCACCTAAGACTATAACATCCTGAGAAAATTTATGTGAAATGTATTCCAAATTTTCTCTCAGTTGCTCTGCCACTAATGCTGCTGAGCCGGGAGGTCGGTAAAAGGAGCCAATTATTAACCTAGTTCGGTTGTTTAGTGTAACCTCCACCCATAATAATTCACAGGAACTATCCACTTCTACTTCACTACAGGATAAACTACTACTAACAGCGACGAACACTCCACCACCGGTTGCATGCAATCTATCCTTTCTAAACACCGTCTGTACCTTTGTAAAAATTTCGGCAGAATTTATCTCTGGCTTAAGCCAGCTTTCTGTACCTATAACGATTTCAGCTTCGGTGCTTTCTATCAGCGCTTGAAGTTCCGGTACTTTACCAACGCAGCTTCGACAGTTGACAATTACAATACCGATTGCTGCTTGGTCCCCGCATGCCCTGACTTTGCCCCGCACCCGTTGAGGCTGTTGCCCTTTCTGTACTTGCCCAAGGCCATCTAACCTAAAAAACCGCCCAGCCCACGCCACACAACCCCTGCTACCCGTGTAGCCGCTTGTTGCGTGTAGTGGACTCCTGACCTATCCAGCGGAACCCGAAACCCCACCACCCTATGGCGCAAGTCGAGGAATCTGCAGCCCACATGGTCGCAGAACCGTCTCAGCCTCTGATTCAGACCCTCCACTCGGCTCTGTACCAAAGGTCCGCAGTCAGTCCTGTCGACGATGCTGCAGATGGTGAGCTCTGCTTTCATCCCGCTAGCGAGACTGGCAGTCTTCACCAAATCAGATAGCCGCCGGAAGCCAGAGAGGATTTCCTCCGATCCATAGCGACACACATCATTGGTGCCGACATGAGCGACCACCTGCAGATGGGTGCACCCTGTACCCCTCATGGCATCCGGAAGGACCCTTTCCACATCTGGAATGACTCCCCCCGGTATGCACACGGAGTGCACATTGGTTTTCTTCCCCTCTCTTGCTGCCATTTCCCTATGGGGCCCCATTACGCGCCTGACGTTGGAGCTCCCAACTACCAGTAAGCCCACCCTCTGCAACTGCCCGGATCTTGCAGACTGAGGGGCAACCTCTGGAACAGGACAAGCAGCCATGTCAGGCCGAAGATCAGTATCAGCCTGAGACAGAGCCTGAAACCGGTTCGTCAGACAAACTGGAGAGGCTTTCCGTTCAGCCCTCCGGAATGTCTTTCGCCCCCTGCCACACCTTGAAACGACCTCCCACTCTACCACAGGTGAGGGATCAGCCTCAATGAGGGCAGTATCCCGGGCAACCACAGTCGTAGTCCGATCAGGGGATGCGTGGGACGAGCTGGCCGTCCCTGACAAACCCCCATCCGGACCCCCACAGTGATGCCCATTGGCAACAGCCTCAAGCTGTGTGACCGAAGCCAACACTGCCTGAAGCTGGGAGCGAAGGGATGCCAACTCAGCCTGCATCCGAACACAGCAGTTGCAGCTTGAAGGAAATGAGACAGGTACTGCCGATAGTTGGCGGTGGGTGGGAATGTGGTAAGGCCAAGGTGTGTGCCAAGGTAGTCCGCACAGTTGCGATAAACGCTGTTTTCCTGGTGGCGTATTGGCTAACACAACTGCCTAGTGAGCAGGAGATCCTGGCTTCGAATCCTGGTCTAGCACACATTTTCACTCGTCACCGCCGATTCTGCGTGATGTCCAGAGGTGGCTGAATCAATAATCCATTCCCCCCTCCCTTCCCCCTTCAACAAAATAATATGCTGAATTACACCGCAAAAGCGAAGGTTTGCTAGAACGAGTTTACGTTTCACATCCGAAGCTTTTTGAGGACATAGACGTGAGCTGAATTCGTCCTGCGCATGGCGACAGCATTTTCTGCTCAGTTGAGATGCTCATCCAAACATACACCGATGTTGTCCTCTGTTTTCTGAAACGGTGGTGGAATACTGTCGACCAGAATAGGAGGCAACTGCTTGCAGAATTCTGAACTTATTAATTGTTGATGGGATACTAAGATCAGTTGTGCCCCTTGACGCTCGATGACCATGGCAACAGTGCTAGTACAGTTCGCTTCTTCCGTAACACTGGCGTTAGTATCCTAGTCTTGCCATTTCAGCCCTAGCATCCTCTTCAGGCAGCGTTGATGGTACTTGTCCAGAGATCGTTGTGCCTTTTGTAAGTAATGCATCACTCTCCTACGTAAAAAATGGTACATCTTATGGGACTGCTGAGGCCATCCAACTTAAACTAGCTTACGCTAAGGTCAACACACACCCATGCCAGAGGGAGGACTCGAACCTCCGACGGAGAGAGCCGAGAGGTGGTATAACAGTAGCTTAGTAAACGTAGAACTTGGTCTTAATTCTGATGTTATGATTATCAAAGACTCTTACCCACACGCGACAGAAGCCGTACTGGCACCATATGGGGCGGTGTTGGATTTCAGCATCAATATTGGCATATTCTGAAAGATACCTGCCAAGTTATGGGTATTGTTCTATGTTCAGCAGGACTTTGCCTTGAACTTTGATTGTTGGTGGTATGGCGACACAGTTAGGCGCAGGGCCTGCCGGAGTGGCCGAGCGGTTAAAGGCGCTACAGTCTGGAACCGCGAGACCGCTACGGTCGCAGGTTCGAATCCTGCCTCGGGCATGGATGTGTGTGATGTCCTTAGGTTAGTTAGGTTTAAGTAGTTCTAAGTTCTAGGGGACTTATGACCACAGCAGTTGAATCCCATAGTCCTCAGAGCCATTTTTTAGTTAGGCCCAGGCTGATGCAGGATTTGCGTCTTCTGGATGTTAACTCTTAGTCCAATGCTCGTATATGCTTCATCAAATGCATACAGGACGGCTTAGTATTAACAGACTGGACAGATAATTAATTGAGAAGTCATTAAACTTATTCAGTCGCTTTCTGCCATAAGATTAATTTTCCTCAGCCAGCTAATACCACTGATGGATTGCTTACACGGAAGGCAATCGAGTGGAGGGTACAAAGTAATTTCCACACCCTCCAATTGCGTAATGCATAAAGTGCTCGAGATGGCGTAATTGTTTAAAGTCCCAGTTCGTGCCGCCTGCCGGGGCGACGCTAAACCGACGGTGCGTTTTCTACCCTTGTCTGTTGGATGCTCAAATGCTTCTAAGCACTATGGGACTTATCATCTGAGGTCATCAGTCCCCTAGACTTAGAACTACTGAAACCAAACTAACCTAAGGACATCACACACATCCATGCCCGAGGCAGGATTCGAACCTGCGACCGTAGCAGCATCGCGGTTCCGGACTGAAGCACCTAGAACCGCTCGGCCACAGCGGCCGGCGTGTTGGATGCAGGAACTTATTTGTTAACTGAGGATGCGCAGCATAGTCCAGTATCTGAGTCCGCCAATTCGCAATTTGGGAGCAGCCTTGTGTTAAGAACGTCACATTTGGCCAGCATTTCACACATTAGGAAACACGCAGCAACTACGGTGGTTGATTTCTTGCGAGTACGCTGTTTTTCATCACCAGAATCCCGCATCGTGGCTCCAGTGATCGCAATGTCGTGAACTCTGCCATTTGATCCCTGCTTCTGTTCACGTAACACGGAACTCATCGCCCCCAACTCCCACTTTGTTGATTCGACATCAGTAACGTAGAAGTAGATATTCTCGGAGCAGTGAAGCAACTTGAATCACTTAACAAAAGCGAGTCTTCTGGTCCAGACTGTATACCAATTAGGTTTCTTTCAGAGTATGCTGATCCAATAGCTCAATACTTAACAATCATATACAACCGTTCGCTTGATGAAAGACCCGTACCTAAAGACTGGGAAGTTGCACAGGTCACACCAATATTAAAGAAAGGTAGTACGAGTAATTCACTAAATTACAGGCCCATATCATTAACGCCGATATGCAGCAGGGTTCTGGAACGTATAGTGTGTTCGAACATTATGAATTACCTTGAAGCAAACGGTCTGCTGACACACAGTGAACACGTATTTAGAAAACATCGTACATGGGAAACACAACTAGCTCTTTACTAGCCTGAAGTGTTGAGCACTATTGACGAGGGATTTCAAATTGATTCCGCAATTCTGGATTTTCGGAAGGCTTTTGACACTGTACATCACAAGCGTGCTTCTGGAATGTCATCTCAGTAATGTGACTGGATTCGTCATTTCCTGTCAGAGAGGTCACTGTTCGTGATATCTGGCGTTCCCCAAGGTAGTGTTATAGACCCTTTGCTGTTCCTTATCTATACAAACGATTTGGGAGATAATCTAAGCAGTCCTCTTACATTGTTTGCAGATGACGCTGTCGTTTATCGACTAGTAAAGTCATCAGAAGATCAAAACAAATTGCAGAACGATATAGAAACTAAATCTGTATAATGCAAAAATTGGCAATGTACCTTAAATAACGTAAAATGTGAGGTCATCAACATGAGTGTTAAAAGGAATCCGTTAAACTTCGGTTACACGATAAATCAGTCAAATCTAAAGACTGTAAATTCAACTGATTACCTAGGAATTATAATTCTGAACAGGTTAAATTGGAAGTAACACATAGAAAATGTTGTCGGGAAGGTTAAGCAAAGATTGCGTTTTATTGGCAGGACACATAAAAATGTAACAGACCTACTAACGACGCTAGTCCGTCCTCTTTTAGAATACTGCTACGTGGTGTGTGATCCTTACCATATACAACCGACGGAGTACATCGAAAAGTTAAAAGAAAGGCAGCACGTTTTGTATTATCGCGAAATAGGGGAGAGAGTGTCACTAAAATGATACAGGATTTGGGATGGACATCATTGAAAGAAAGGCGTTTTTCGTTGCGATGGAATCTTTTCATTACATTCCAATCACCAACTTTCTCCTGCGAATACGGAACTATATTGTTGACGCCAACCTACATAGGGAGAAACGGTTGCCATGATAAAATAAGGGAAATCAGAGCTCGTACGGAAAGATATAGGTGTTCGTTATTTTCCGCGCGCTATACGAGATTGGAATAATAGAGAACTGTGAAGGTGTTTCGATGAACCCTCTGCCAGACACTTAAATGCGATTTGCATAGTATCCACGTAGATGTAGATGCGGATTTCAGTCAACCATTCCTCGCTCTTTCTAGGGACCTGACCTAATCGCGTTTAGATTTGTCATTTCATTCCTTATTCTACATCAAGGCGGCTTTTCGCCAAGTCATCCATAATTGAGGATGCGTTCTATAAAAACATTGTGAAAGGCTTCCTCACATATGTTCCTGTAATATACAGGATGTAACAGATATGAGCGTAGATCTTTTTGTACGTGGTACCTTAATATGTACACACATCAGAGTGCTGGACTCGGTGACCGAGCAGTTCTAAGCCCTTCAGTCCGGAACCGCGCTGCTGCTACGGTCGCAGGTTGGAACCTGCCTCGGGCATGGATGTGTGTGATGTCTTTAGGTTAGTTAGGTTTAAGTAGTTCTAAGTTCTATGGGACTGATGACTTCAGATGTTAAGTCCCATAGCGCTCAGAGCCATTGGAACCATTTTTTTCCTGGCTATTTGTTCTTTGTGTCGAACAGTCTTCTGACAAACACGTCACAAACTTTACGACCTGGTGTTTTTTGCATCGTCGTAACTGCACCACTAAATGGACTACACCTGTCAGTATAGTCTACAGACAAACATTTTTCAGCCCACACGTCGACACTTCCAACACTTGACCTGCTGCCCAGAGGAAAAGAAGAATTGATGGCTTGCTCTTGCTACACATAGTTGGAGGCGCTAACCAACCTAAGAACATACGACTTGTGATAGCTACAATTATTAGTCCGTAACTGACCTACACACTGATGTAATGTTGTTCATTACGCCGTCCTCTATCACAAATGGAAATATCTGCCCTTGCACCCGTTACACTCTGTCTATTCAGATTTAATTGCACTTACTGGCTGTTATTTTTTCAGTATCTTTCCCACTGTCCCCTTTCCTTTAAAATGAACTGTCATCTAGGTGATGAAGTACCTGCCACGAGGACAAGCACTATGGCCTCGGGGCCCAGGGCCAGAGAACTGGCAGATGTGTGCCACTACCCGTCTGAGAGGGAAAGCGAGCATCATTGTGCTGCTATTCCATTGCAAACAGTGAAGCCATACACGAGCTGCATATCGGCTAACTCTTTCCCAGTCAACCTGTGCAAAGCACTGTCGTGTATCACTGCTGACATACAGTGGACACTCGATTATCCGGGCCTCAGTTATGCGGATTCACGAATATCCGCGAGCAAATTTCTCTGTAATCTAGTCCGTGCGTGCAGGGACATGTCGAGCTGGTACTATCCGCCCCCCCCCCCCCCCCCCCCGCCCGGTCTCGGACCCCGTTTGAGTTAAACAGCGCGCATTTCATTATTGCTTCAGTTAGTTGCCAGCCACTACGCCGCGTCACGTCTGTGCTTAAAAATTTCAAAGGCAAGAGCGTGGTGTTATCGTTTAAAGGTAAAACGATATGAAAGAGTGGTTCAGTTGTGACAGTAATGATCAAAGTTTTCAGCTCATTCGGACGCCGAAATTGTTTCCAACATATTCCAGGCAAACGCACAGTAAGGAACGCAAGAACATGAAACGGAAGAAAACATAGATGCAGAACACGACGGAGGACCATCTAATGCGAAAGCATTTCAAGGCGTGAGAACAGCTTTCAAATTATTCAAAAAAAAAAAAAAAAAGACACATTGTGAGTTTACTACAATTAAAACAATTCGTGATATAGCAGGGATGAAGAGCAAATACTGTTTATGTCTAATGACAATTACCAAAAATTTTAAACAAAATTAAATCACAGTGACTTTGAGATTTTGTTTTCGGTATTTGATGATTAAGGTTGCAGTAGTTTATAATTTTATGAAAAATGCGTCAGTACATACAAAAATGTGTCTCCAGTCTCTCAATAAACATTGATTTTTGTTGATTTTAACAACTTCAATTTGTTTCTGTCGTTTTAACTAAACACCTAAGTTTATGCGTTAACCCCAGAAAGATAACCAACCATATGGCGACGTACCTAACCGACTCATACACAGTGACATAGCTCATTTTTCTAGGGTTCATAATGAAAAAAATGGTTTTCTTCAAACATTCAGTTATCAGGACTTTCGATTATCCGAATGACTTACGAGAGCAATTAGTCCAGTTAATCGAATGTCTACTATACAACTAACGCTGCCGAAAAAGCATATCCAATACAGAAAACGAGTAGCACTGAATACAGGCTTGAATGAGAATATTAAAATGGGGAAATTTTTTGGAAATTTGTGGTAAATTCCTATGGGACCAAACTGCTGACGTCATCGGTCCTTGGGGCTTACACACTACTAACCTACGCTAAGCACAACACACCATGTCGGAGGGAGGGTTCGGGGCTCGAACCTCCGACCTACGATGCGGGGGGGAGGGGGGGAGGAGCCCCGCGAACCATGGCAAGGCACCTTGGACCGCGTGGCATAAGAATGGATGCTATTGTGGTCAACACAATGTTGCGACAGCAGATGGGAACAAGATACAGAGCACATGTCGTTGGCACTTGCACTGTTATGCACTATTTTCCTGCAGTACAAGTACAAGGCTAATTGGAGCGAAAAACCAAACGAAATACAGTAACTTTGTTATGAGCTGTCGGAGACTGTAGATCTCTGGTATAGAAATATTCAGTAGGTGTCCTTGAAAAGCCTCTGAAAGTGTCGGTAGATTTCTGCTTCACAGTACGTACAACTTATAGAATATAATCCAACTACTCGTAGTAGGTGTAATGCAAAGGGAGATTACTTAGTTTGATGTTCACTATCATAAATTCTACATCCAACTTCAATGCATTTTCGCAGTCTCTTGACAGCACCACATGTAGCTCTTCTGATGTCATCTTGTTGTTCTTTTATGATCAGAAGGACTGAATCGTCTCTTGTGTTTACTTTTTCCTTGTAAGCTTCGCCTTTCCACCATCCTCACAGGCAAAAACCTGAAAGTGTAAAATCTAAGCAAGTTAGTGGTGGAATAACATGAACATGTGTGTTGACTAATCTTTTGGAGAATGTTAGGTTTAGATGACGTATTTCCTGACGACTAAAATTCGCAGGGTTCCCTTCCTTCCTGTAGCCAAAGAAACCTCTCTGTATAACACTGGAAGCTCATTTTCAAAAACGTCTGGATGAAGAGGCCTTGTAAGACGAAGTGCTAATACTACAGGACTTCTTGAGAATGCATCTCCATAAAGGCACGTGGGTTTTCGTCGGACCATCGATTTGTGTTGTGAGTGTTATTGAGACAGACGAGTGAAAGTGATTCCATCAGTAAGCAGTCTTAATAGGATTATTCGGTGACTTGCTTTAGCCAAAGAATTAATTCCAGTTATCTACCTTCATCTCCTTCTCAGAGGTGTAGAATCCGCTGTACCTTGCATGTAATGTCCACCATTTTCTTGTATGCGGAATAGCGATTTATAGAGAGAATTCTTAAGGAAATGCAAGAAGGAAGAGGTTTACCAAACACTACTACTGATAAAATAAAATAATGTGATTGTTATGGCTGATCCGCGAATCAGCCACACCATTGCAAATGAGCTACCCGATATTATATGAAGCTCTATGAAACTGCCAGAATCGTGTTATGCTGGTATACTTCTTTCGAAGAAAGTCGGTATACTTCTCACGAAACGCTATCGGGTAAACTTCAAGAAACTACATTCAACTAAGACTCTGATAAAATAATGCAATGAGTATCGTATATCTGACCTAGCAGTCACAAGAATATGATAACAGAGATTAGAGCATGTACAGAGACATATGGACAATCAATTTTCGCTTTATCGGTATGTTATAGTGGGATAAGAAAGAGAAACGATAATACTCCTACGGTGTTCCCTCCGCAACGCATTGCACAGTGGTTTCCAGGGTATTTGTTTAGATGTAGATGTAGGATGTTTGTAAACGGTGCAGTGGTCTATAAGAAGGCAGTAGCCAGTTACAGGGAGACCTGTGGAGAACCGTTGATTGGTGGTGAGGGACTGGCAGTTGACGTGAAAGCAAATAAATGTAGTTATTGCTCATAAATATGTCTAGAAGTCCTCTACAGTTCAATTACAGTGTCGCTAGAAACAATGACTACCTTAAATTCCTAGGAGTAAGTAAGCATCTGGTTGGTTCAAATGGCTCTGAGCACTATGGGACTTAACTTCTGTGGTCATCAGTCCCCTAGAACTTAGAACTACTTAAACCTAACTAACCTAAGAACATCACACACATCCATGCCCGAGGCAGGACTCGAACCTGCGATCGTAGCAGTCCCGCGGTTCCGGACTGCGCGCCTAGAACCACTAGACCACCGCGGCCTGCTAAGCATCTGGAGCGAGCTAAAGTGGGATGCGTTAAGCAAAAGCTTATGTCTGGTTCACATTCATTTGTAGGCATCTTAAAGTGGTTTATAAAACGCCATTACTGATAAAATGACGTTACGTGATTGCTTGTGAGGAACCTGCTAAGCAGCTACATCAACATAAATGATCCAGAGGATTTTTAGTGCCAGAAGCTCTATAAGACTGATAGGATCGTATTAAGTTGCTATACTCCATTAGGAAAAAATGGTTTATTTGTTGCAAAAAGCTATTGTGTAATTTTAATGAAACTGCAGTCAGTTAAGACCCTGAGTGGAGAGTTGGTATATGGATGTTGTACCCGTGTGTACCAGGTAAATCGCATGCATGCCACCTAGAGGCTCTAGACTACATTTCGCTCCTGTCATCGTAAGGAAATGTTTCCTTTCTAAAATAACTACCACTACGTGCATGTGCAATGCCTAAGTGAGAGAATATATACACCACCTTACCCTAAATCTACTGCCGGAGGTCCCTGACCTCCGGAGGTATCATCGAGTGCAAATTAACTTTTGTAATATAAAGCAGTTCTTTGCTGTCACGTAGAAGTCATAGTAACAGTGTTGTGGCGCTAAACAACGTCTTTGCCACACCGTTCTACATAACGTAAACGTTGCTGTACCCGTTATTTAGCCTACTTCCATGTATCTAGAAATAGAGGGAGAGACAGACTAAGCAATGTCGAAATGTTATTCTTGCAGCTTACATCGTACACAGTGGTGCAATGAAACTTGTGCTCACACCATGAACAGTGCTATAATACCAAGTAAAATGAAATGTTACCAAATGCTATGTTGCATGAGAAAGCGCATTGTTGTCGCTCTCTGCTGCAGACATCCCCTTCTGAATTGCCACATACGAGTAGGTTGTAATAATAACCACACACCTATTTGATCTCAGCAGCTGTTTAAATAACGATATTGAGAGGGATATTACCGTCTAATTGTGCCGGAGAAAAAGTAAAAGGTGGTGGCGTGTAGCATTATGTAAAAGGCGACTAACAGGTATAGTATGGGTGACCTCTTTGCCACTTCTTCTTCTTCTTCTTCTTCTTCTTCTTCTTCTTCAACTCCTTACTCTTCTTTCTTTAAGAGTGTACATAGAGGCTAAGAAAGTGGTACAGCTGCCTAATATCGCGTAGGGCCCGCGAGCTCGCAGAAGTGCCGCGCCACGACGTGGCATGGACTCGTCTAATGTCTGAAGTAGTGCTGGAGGGAACTGACAGCATGAATCCTGAACGACTGTCCATAAACCCGTAAGAGTACGAGGGGGTGGAGATCTCTTCTAAACAGCACGTAGCAAGGCATCCCAGATATGCTCAATAATGTTCATATCTGGGGACTCTTGTGGCCAGTGGAAGTGCTTAAACTCAGAAGAGCTCAGAAACTCAGAAGAAGGTCCTTCGGAGTGCACAATGGACATGAATGGATGCAGGTGATCAGACAGGATGCTTACGTACTTGTTAGCAGGTCAGAGTAGTACCTAGACGTATCAGGGGTCCCATATCACTCCAACTGCACACGGCCCACACCATTACAGAGCCTCCATCAGCTTGAATACTCCCCTGCTGACATGTATGGTCCATAGATTCATGAGGTTGGCTCCATACTCGTACACTTCCATCCGCTCGATACAATTTGAAACGACACTCGTACGACCAAGCAACATGTTTCCAGTCATCAACAGTCCAATGTCGGTGTTGACGGACCCAGGCAAGGCGTAAAGCTTTCTGGTGGCAACTTCCTATGGGACCAAACTACTAAGGTCATCTGTCCCCAGCCTTACACTCTACTTTATCTAACTAACTTACGCTAAGGAGAACACACACGCCCATGCCAGAGGGAGGGCTCGAAACTCCGACAGGGAGAGCCGGCGTAAAGCTTTATGTTGTGCAGTCATCAAGTGTACACAAATGGGCCTTCGGCTCCGAAGGCCCATATCGATGATGTTTCGTTGAATGGTTTGCATGCTGACACTTTTTCATGGCCCAGCACTGATATCTGCAGCAATCTATGGAATGGTTGTACTTCTGTCACGTTGAAAGATTCTCTTGTGTCATCGTTGGTCCCATTCATGCAGGATCTTTTTCCGGTCACAGCGATGTCGGAAATTTGATGTTTTACTGGATTCCTGATATTCACGGTACACTCTTGAAATGATCTTACTTGAAATGCCTTGTATAGGCTTTGCCGACCGCAGTGCCATATTCTGCATGATTACATATCTCTGTATTTGAATACGCAGGCATATACCAGTTTTTTTTAGCGCTTCAGTGTATGTACCATCCTCTATGGGCAATTGGCATCTATTTAAGACTGCTGCCATGGGCTGGTCCTTTTGGCTGCACATGTAGGTTCTCGAACAAAGAGGTATCTGTTCGGACCACCTCTCGTCTGTGCATGTGTCTCTTGAGCTAGTCATTGGCTGGTCTCTGACATCTTTGTCCCGCTGTTGAAACCACTGTAAGCAGCATCTCTGAGGTGGTGGAAGTATTCCTCCGATGTGATGCAACGGTAGGATCGACGAAGCGCGTGAAGTGAGGGAACGTATGTGGCAGTGGGGCAGTGGCTGTGGTGAAGATAGGCATGGCTCCCTGTGAGCAGTGGATGGTGCAGTGTGACAGGAATTACCTGTGCGGAGCATGGGTGATAGTCTCTGCATTTTTGCTTGCTTTAAGTAAAGTGCCTAGTTCTCCTATCCCAACGTTGTTCAGCAATGTCCTGTGTGTGTGTGTGTGTGTGTGTGTGTGTGAGCTTGTCTGTAGAAATATCACTGTCTGGATATCTCATTGTTATTTATTGTAATCTTATAGTGTCAGACTCACCTAAGGTGATATGGTAGTGACAACGTGGTCTTTGACCTACTCATAATACACGGATAAGTTCCTAACAGCGAAAAAGTAGCAAGAGTGTATCTGTTGCACCGTGCTAATTGTTAAATATAAAACTATTGGGACATCAGAGAATTTGTTTCAGTAATACAACGCTGTGCGAGCTGTTAAACACATACATCCGCGTATTTTTATGGTTGTCTTCCTGAAATGTGGCTATTTGTGGAATACTGGGAGGAAATCAACAAAATTGTAATGAATTGCCCCAAAACAAAAATAGTGATGGAATTCCTGTGCCTTTGGAACACTGGCAGAAATCGGCAAAATTGTAACAAATTGACCAAAGCTGTAAAAAGCAATGATAGGTGGTCATATGCGTTACGTTATTTGATTTTCAAACAGCTGAGCAAAACTGAACGTACTCAGACATTTCTCTTTACTTATTCTGATCATCACTAAACTGACACACAATATTTTTAGTGCAACGGAATCTGAGTTTCAATAATCCCTACAAAAGAATGGCCCTGACTAACAATAACCTATACCTTTCATGAATCACTTACCTCACAAAAATCTTCGTTTCTCGAACTACTGCAATACAGCGAGCGCCAATACTGCCAGCTAAATAAAAGATTCTAACTACTGAAGGCACTAACTACTGATATGCATAGTTAGCAAATGAAAGATTTTGATAGAGAAAAAACAATGCATTTACCCTAATAATGTTCAAAAGTCATCATATATTTATCTACCAATTCATGACATCCATCTTTACAATTTCCTTTTCCTGGAGGACACACGTCCAAATCGTCCGCTTATAGTAACCTCTCAAAACTCTGGCATCTCTCTCTCTATATATCCACCACTGCTGGCGGCTCACCTCCAACTGCCCAACGCTACGTGCTGTTCACATCCAACTGCCCAACACTACACAAGTGAATATTCCAACAATGAGTCCAACCAGCCACAGACTGCACACAGCACAGTCAGTGATTGTCATACAGAACGCTACGTGGCGTTACCAACATAAAAACCTAAACAGCCTACTTACAATTGCTGCAAAGTACAATAACAAAATTGCAAGTATCACACAGGAACTGCAGTGCCAATGTGCCTGATTTCATTATTGAGTTATAAATTATATTCATTTAGCCAGTCCTGACATTTATACGTTACCTAATTGGACTACAGATGTGGGAGAAAGGAGGGGGCAATTCTTTTATCATAAATTATGGTCACTTGCATAAACGTAGCTGAAGGCCATTTTGGGTGATAAGTTTTGGTAATTAAGACGACAGTCATGTTATTAAGTTAGACTTGTATAAATGTATCTGAGAGCACAAGTTAAGAAATTTCTATACAGTAGGCTAAAGGCACCTGGTGGCTATTTTTGTTTATATTATATAAGCCACAGGCAAGTGAACGTTTTCTTTATATTAGGGACATATATTATGGACATTAATTTGATCCTATAAAAACATTACTATGAGCACATGTGAGCAGGTGGTTTATATTAGAGTCATTAATCACATGGTTTGTTTAATAAGAACGCTAGTGTAAGCAGCTGGTTTGTTTACATATGAGAACAAAGATACGGTTGTTCCAAAATGTACTTTACCCTGCTACTGTCAGCCATCCCACGCCTAACATTGACCAGGCCATTGGAGCTGGAGGGGTCAAGACACTGCAGAACATGAATGCCATTTAAAGCTGAGCGAACTGCAAGCCAGCAGGGACGAAGCGCAAGTTAGAAGGTGAACATATAAGTGGCAGTCAAATGAAAACGAGAAAGATGGGAAAAAATTAAGTAAACTGAGTATTATTTCAAAAGAAATCGCCGTAACTGGTAACACACAGCCAAGAGTCTGTGGAAGATGTTTGTGGTCGCCTATGGAGCCATGGCAGTTACCAAGCAAATCAACAGCCGCGAATGTCTTACTTCAGTTCGAAAAAGGTTGAAATATCGTGGCGAAAGATTGGGGCTCTGTAGAGTATAAGGGTTTGGCAGCGAAACTTCTACAATGCACTCAAAACAGCCTTGGCAGCATGGCGGTTAGCCCATTACCTAGGCAACCGCAAATATTCTGCCATGAAGACCTTGACCGTATTGCCTTACGTTGTGATGAATGTGTTAAGAGTATTAAGAGCTATGGCGATTAATTTTTGGAATAATAAACAGTTCACTTAATTTTTTGCATATGTCTCGGGTTCATTTGACTGCCCCCTAGACAATAGAATTCCAAGAAACAAAAAGACTGCATCTTAGCCTCGTGCTGTGATCCTGTTGTAAAATAATGAGTGGAAATTCATGTCATCGGCGGCAACATTGACATAGACTGTGGGCGGTAGAGGATGCAAGAGACGAGTCATGACTTCAACCCCAAATACATTTAATTAAAAGTGTTTGTATTTTTAAGTGTATCAGTTTCCTCGATTCCAAGATAATTTTGGAAAAATGAAACACTATGAAAACAATATAAAAAGTCTAGGTATTGTATCATATTACGGGCTGTGTTAAAACAGAACATTGTTTACTTGCTGCGTGCTGAAAGTCTGCAGTGAGTTACCCCGGCAGGCAGAGAGAGGCGTATACCCACAGGCCGCCTGTGATTGCTGCCAATAAGAAGTTTGACAGGGTGCAGTCAGTTCACAGGTAGGAACAGCAGATCATTGGAAATAGAATAAGGCATTGGCAAGATGTATAAAAAGAGGTTCTCCATTGAGAAAAAAACTAACAGAAACATAGAAACGACTGAAAGAAACAATATTATTCCCACATATTGCTTTCAGTTATCGAATAATTTTAGCTGACAAGAATAATTTTAACGGACAAGATCAGGTCCATCAGGACCCCTCTCTTACATCTAAGTAGGCATTCTAAATATTTTACAATACATATACACTGATAACCCAAAACTTTAAGAATACTGCCTACCGTGACATTGGATGCCGCCTGGTGAAGATGCGAGCACGTAAAGCGGTAGCAATAGTACATAAGCGAAACAGACACGGAGGGACGATATGGGCTGCAAAAGGGGAAATCCATTGAGATAAGCGACTTTGACGAAGGGCAGACTATTATCACGCAGAGCCTGTGAACGAGTACCTCGGAAACGTTGAAGCTGGTCGAATGTACATGTGCTACTCTCGTGAGCCTCTACGGAAAGAGATAGGACAGTGAAACGACCACCAGACGCTAAATGGTTGGACGTCCAAGAACGTGGGGTTCAGAGGCTAGTCTGCTCTATAAAATTGAATAGACGGTGATCTGTGACATCTCTGCCGAAAGAGCACAATGCTGGTGTACGCACTAATTTTTCCGGGCACAACGTTCGTCGTACATTGTTGAACATGGAGCTCCGCAGCAGACCAACCCCACGTGTTCACACGAAATCGTCAATTACGATTGTTGTGGGCACGAGACCATCGGGATTCGACCGTCGATCAATAGAGACGTGTCTGCTTTTCGGGTGAATCACGTCTTTGCTACACCGGGTCGATGCCGGTCTCTACAAACGCCATCATCGAGGCGAACGGCGACTCGAGAGGTGCAGCCTGCCTCGGACGCAGGATGGTGAGAACAGTATTCTGCTGTGGCAGACATTCTCCTGAGCTTGCATGGAACGTGTGATAGTAATCGGAGACATGCTGACAGCTTCGAAACATCTGCATCCCGTCGTCCTCGATGTCTTTCCCGAAAGCGACGTCATCCTCCAACGGTATAACTGTTCGTGTCTTAGAGCCAGAAAAAGAGGAGCATTGTAATGAACTCAAGCTGATGACTCTGCGACCAAATTCGCTTGATATACACTGAGGCTGGAAAGAAACTGATATGGGCACGTGTATTCAAATACAGAGATATGTAAACAGATAGAATACGGCGCTGCGATCGGCAACGCCTATATAAGAAAACAAGAATCTGGCGTAGTTGTTATATCGGTTACTGCTGCTTCAGTGGCAAGTTATCAAGATTTAGGTGAGTCTGAACGTGGTGTTATAGTCGGCGCACGAGTGATGGGACACAGCATCTCCGACGTAGCTATGAAGTGGGCATTTTCCCGTACGACCATTTCAAATAAACATCAAATATCCGACATAGCTGCGGCCGGAAAAAGATCCTGCAGGAAAGGGACCAACGACGAATGAAGAGAATCGTTTAACGTAACAGAAGAGCAACCCTTCCGCAAATTGCTGCAGATTTTAGTGCAGGGCCATCACCGAGTGTCAGCGTGCGAACCATTCAACGAAACATCATCTACACTCCTGGAAATGGAAAAAAGAACACATTGACACCGGTGTGTCAGACCCACCATACTTGCTCCGGACACTGCGAGAGGGCTGTACAAGCAATGATCACACGCACGGCACAGCGGACACACCAGGAACCGCGGTGTTGGCCGTCGAATGGCGCTAGCTGCGCAGCGTTTGTGCACCGCCGCCGTCAGTGTCAGCCAGTTTGCCGTGGCATACGGAGCTCCATCGCAGTCTTTAACACTGGTAGCATGCCGCGACAGCGTGGACGTGATCCGTATGTGCAGTTGACGGACTTTGAGCGAGGGCGTATAGTGGGCATGCGGGAGGCCGGGTGGACGTACCGCCGAATTGCTCAACATGTGGGGCGTGAGGTCTCCACAGTACATCGATGTTGTCGTCAGTGGTCGGCGGAAGGTGCACGTGCCCGTCGACCTGGGACCGGACTGCAGCGACGCACGGATGCACGCCAAGACCGTAGGATCCTACGCAGTGCCGTAGGGGACCGCACCGCCACTTCCCAGCAAATTAGGGACACTGTTACTCCTGGGGTATCGGCGAGGACCATTCGCAACCGTCTCCATGAAGCTGGGCTACGGTCCCGCACACCGTTAGGCCGTCTTCCGCTCACGCCCCAACATCGTGCAGCCCGCCTCCAGTGGTGTCGCGACAGGCGTGAATGGAGGGACGAATGGAGACGTGTCGTCTTCAGCGATGAGAGTCGCTTCTGCCTTGGTGCCAATGATGGTCGTATGCGTGTTTGGCGCCGTGCAGGTGAGCGCCACAATCAGGACTGCATACGACCGAGGCACACAGGTATCATGGTGTGGGGAGCGATCTCCTACACTGGCCGTACACCACTGTTGATCGTCGAGGGGACACTGAATAGTGCACGGTACATCCAAACCGTCATCGAACCCATCGTTCTACCAGTCCTAGACCGGCAAGGGAACTTGCTGTTCCAACAGGACAATGCACGTCCGCATGTATCCCGTGCCACCCAACGTGCTCTAGAAGGTGTAAGTCAACTACCCTGGCCAGCAAGATCTCCAGATCTGTCCCCCATTGAGCATGTTTGGGACTGGATGAAGCGTCGTCTCACGCGGTCCGCACGTCCAGCACGAACGCTGGTCCAACTAAGGCGCCAGGTGGAAATGGCATGGCAAGCCGTTCCACAGGACTACATCCAGCATCTCTACGATCGTCTCCATGGGAGAATAGCAGCCTGCATTGCTGCGAAAGGTGGATATACACTGTACTAGTGCCGACATTGTGCATGCTCTGTTGCCTGTGTCTATGTGCCTGTGGTTCTGTCAGTGTGATCATGTGATGTATCTGACCCCAGGAATGTGTCAATAAAGTTTCCCCTTCCTGGGACAATGAATTCACGGTGTTCTTATTTCAATTTCCAGGAGTGTATATGGCCTTTCGGAGCCGAAGGCCCATCAGTGTACCCTTGATGACTGAACGACACAAAGCTTTACACCTCGCCTCGGCCTGTTAACACCGACATTGGGCTGTTGACGATTGGAAATATGTTGCTTAGTCGGACGAGTCTCGTTTCAAATCGTAGCGAACGGATGGGCGTGTACAGGTATGGAGAAAGCCTCATGAAACCATGGACCTTGCATGTCAGCAGGGGACTGTTCAAGCTGGTGGAGGCTCTGTAATGGTGTGGAGCGTGTGCAGTTGGAGTAATGTAGGACCACTGATGCGTCTAGGTACGACTCTGACAGGTGCCACGTACTTAAGCATCCTGTCTGATCACCTGTATCCATTCATGTCCTTTCTGCATTCCGACGGACTTTGGCAATTGCAGCAGGATAATACGACACGCCACGCGTCCAGAATTGCTACAGAGTGGCTCCAGGAACACTCTTCTGAGTTTAAACACTTCCCCAGACAAACATTATTGAGGATGACAAACTGCCTATTGGCTTCTGTCTCGGGTTCTTCGGCCGACGTTCATCTAATGATTTTTCTGACGTTTCGCCAGCACGAGTGGCTGGCATTGTCAAAGCTTCACCCTCCATTGCCGGTGGTGAACTGGAGCCGAGCCAGCTAGAGCATCTTCTTCAGGGTTTGCCATCTAACCCTGGTGGCCGGAGTATTTGCAGGCTTCCCCTGCATTGCCTCCATATCTTCTTTCGACTAGTTGTTTTTCTTCGGTTCTTCTCTTTTTATTCTTGTCTTCTAGCTGCCCTTTTCAGGTTTAATTGCCTTCTGTGTTGGCCGCGTGTGCGGACAACGGTGTTGGCCCTCGGCGGGCCGACTGCACTCCTCCCGGCGCGGACGGCGCAGGGAGCGCCTCACTTCGGCTGCTGCTTAGCCGCCGCTTGTGTGGCCGTCAGCATGGCCTCCGCAACTCGCTGCAGCGTGTCGGCAAGGCTTGCCACCTTGTCGATCGCCACAGACAGTGCGGAGACGGCTGCTGCCAGCATGTCTTCATTCGCTGCAGGTGCAGCGTCTCGCCTTGGCGCAGCAGGTTGACGGGCGGTGGCAGTCGTGTTGCAGACTATATGTACCTGGCGCGCCAACGTCCGAGGGCTTCTCCGCGGTCATTTCCGGTGCGGTTCTCCTCTTGCTACCTGCGACGGTCGTTCGCTGCAGTACGGGAAGCCAGGATCCGTTTACCTTAAGGCTTTCCTCTTTCTTGTTCAAACTGTTCGCGTGTTTTTGTATTTCTACAGCTTCTCTGAACAAGCGCTTGTGATAGCGCGAATATACCGTATACCATGCACATGCGGAAAAGTTTATGTCGGAATGACTGAACGATCCATTAACACCAGGATCAAAGAGCATAAGCGACATTGCACGTTGGGGCAGGTGGAGATATCGGCCGTGGCAGAGCACGCACAGAATGAGACCGACCACGTAATAAAATTCGCCGACACGGAAGTTCTTGCTGTAGAGAAGCACTCTCCTCTGTCAACCCGACCTGGTACGGAACCATGTAATTAAAAAAATTGTATTTCCGAAAAGAGTGGTTGAAATGCAATTATTGTAGTTCAGTAAACTCAAAACATACAGTTTAATGTCCGGTAAAAGTTTCATGTCAAAGGCTACAGTGGTTTCTGAAATACAGGGAAGCTGTCTCTCTGACGCCACTGTCGTAATCCCCGAGTCATCCACGGTAAGAACTGCGCAATGCGGAACAGTGAGTACGTATCGAAAGGAATACAGATGGTTTCCAACTCAGGTATTGGGATAAATTGTGGAACTGAGTCTTGTCAAGTAGTTACTCTTCCTCCTTCCATTTCTTACTATGTCAGAGATGTGATGTCACTCATTTAATGACACTGACTTCCGAGATAATACGCCATGTTGTCTGAAGCCACCAAACTGTTTCATTTTTTTACTCGCCCGGATTTCACTCCACTTGTTACGAAGCAGTGTCCGTTTTCAACTGCTCGCTCGTTTGTTAAGTTATGTGATCCATTACGTTAAGCCTTTCAGACTGA
The DNA here is from genome assembly GCF_021461395.2 of Schistocerca americana. Taxonomy (NCBI): domain Eukaryota; kingdom Metazoa; phylum Arthropoda; class Insecta; order Orthoptera; family Acrididae; genus Schistocerca; species Schistocerca americana. The sequence continues at coordinate 809,236,526 of NC_060122.1, read as the reverse complement.
TTCTTCATTCAAACAAGTGTGATGCTTGTGGCATCCTAAAATTTGTACACCACTTGATAGAATAAAAGATAACTGAACGATATGAATGCAGCTACTTAGTTTGTTGAATTTCTTGCTGTAAAGTACACATTTCCTTATGTCCTGAATTTGTTACCAAAGTGTAAACACTAATAGTGGTAAGATACCGTCTGTTCTGGGACTATTTGTTGATGGGGGGTGCATACCCCAGGGGCATGCATACATTCAGAGGCAACCTCTCCCTCCCCTTAATTTAGTGTAATGCAAATTGATTTTTGATCATATGGGGTAAATCCATCGTTCTGAGAAATCCCCCACCCCATTGCCCACCCCCTCCTCCTCTGTCCTCCCCCCTCACGTTGGGAAGTCCCTAATCCATCCCCTCTCTACCTCGCTGAAACAAGCACAAGTCCGGTATCAAATTAGTTGACTAATTAATAAAAACGATCAGTTGGTTAACCCTCCAACTCTGGGATATCCCTGAGCTCTCGCTTCCCCTCCCTCACTCCCCTTCCCCTCCCCATCTGGAAATTAGTGGGGAGAAGACTCAGCCTGTGCTGGAGAGTAAGGATCTCAAAACACAAAACTGAAGTCAGTATGAACTACAAAGCATTCTTCATCTACAAAATTAAATTTTCAGGTGCTGGATCCTTTCATTTGGCATGAAAAGCTCACATTCTGCTACTAAGTAGCCTAATTACGTAATTACAATGCTGCAGATTGGGTGTGTTGTCTTGTTGGAAAATTTATGTGTGTGTGTGTGTGTGTGTGTGTGTGTGTTCACCTTGATGTGCAGGGATCGACTGACCTAGTGTGCAGTGCCACTACCACAGGAAGTCCCACTCCCCACCCCTCACCCACTCCATTCCCAACCCTCCCAGTAAAAATTGGTGGCAAAAGACCCAGCGTGCACTGGAGACGAAGGATCTTACGACATCAAATTCAAATCAGTCTCAATAATATGATGATGCATATTCTTCATTTAATCCATTTGCAGGTGACAGGGCTCCCCCACTTGCCTAGAGGTCATGCCTGCACCCCCACACCAGTTCCCACCATGACGTAATAACTGTAAGCACCGAGGAACACAATCAAGGGCGGTATAGTAGCCGCTGTTTGGGGCCGCCCTTGCAAGTCCCTGTCGTCTGGGCACCGCCACAAGGATCAAAAGCCGCCCAATTTCCTAACTGCAGATCACAATACTGAATACCACCGACCACAGACTGGACGGCAGCGTGCTAGAACCTCACGGCCCCAGACAACGCATCAGATGGCGGCAAGCCCTTGATATTTGGTACCTGAGAAACCTCCTCTGCCTGTTTGTGTGTGAACCAACATCTCCAAACACGCAGGCAGAGGTTTTTATCCCTCCTCAGAATACAATGTTGCTATCGGCTAATGCAGGGGGACAAAGGGATAGTTCGCGCAATAGCGATATCAAAAGCGGCGGTAAATAGTCCATTTGTACTACGCAATAAAAACAATAGCCACAAATAATGAATTTGACTCCAACATCATTCATAAAATTTTAGGTAAAAAGATGGAGAAGCAAACCAGGTCCCTGCTGTCCCCAATGGAAAACACAGTCAAACTGGAAAAGAAATGGTGCAGATTACCTTTTATAGGGAAAACATCAAATAGCGTAAGCAACATCTTGAAGGCAAAGGGTTTCTCTGAGTCCCTCAGACAGTAGGTAGTTTCTTGTTTAATGCAAAAGACAAACAACCAGCTACCTCAAAATGTGGGATTTATAAAATCACATGCCGTGAGTGTGTCTTGCCACATGGGACAGACGGGGTGGTCAATCTGTACCAGACTTAAAGAACACCGTAGAAGCTGGAGACTGAAGAAGCCAGATTCAGCCTATGCAAAGCGTTGCCTGAACAATAACCACAAATACACAATAGATGTAAAGTCTTACGCACAGAGGAAAAGGGGGCCGAAGAGCACAGATAGTCCCAGTCTTCAAGAAGGGTCGTCGAGCAGATGCGAAAAAGTATAGACCTATATCTCTGACGTCGATCTGTTGTAGAATTTTAGAATATGTTTTTTGCTCGAGTATCATGTCGTTTTTGGAAACCCAGAATCTACTATGTAGGAATCAACATGGATTCCGGAAACAGCGATCGTGTGAGACCCAACTCGCTTTATTTGTTCATGAGACCCAGAAAATATTAGATACAGGCTCCCAGGTAGATGCTATTTTTCTTGACTTCCGGAAGGCGTTCGATACAGTTCCGCACTGTCGCCTGATAAACAAAGTAAGAGCCTACGGAATATCAGACCAGCTGTGTGGCTGGATTGAAGAGTTTTTAGCAAACAGAACACAGCATGTTGTTATCAATGGAGAGACGTCTATAGACGTTAAAGTAACCTCTGGCGTGCCACAGGGGAGTGTTATGGGACCATTGCTTTTCACAATATATATAAATGACCTGGTAGATAGTGTCGGAAGTTCCATGCGGCTTTTCGCGGATGATGCTGCAGTATACAGAGAAGTTGCAGCATTAGAAAATTGTAGCGAAATGCAGGAAGATCTGCAGCGGATAGGCACTTGGTGCAGGGAGTGGCAACTGACCCTTAACTTAGACAAATGTAATGTATTGCGAATACATAGAAAGAAGGATCCTTTATTGTATGATTATATGATAGCGGAACAAACACTGGTAGCAGTTACTTCTGTAAAATATCTGGGAGTATGCGTGCGGAACGATTTGAAGAGGAATGATCATATAAAATTAATTGTTGGTAAGGCGGGTACCAGGTTGAGATTCATTGGGAGAGTGCTTAGAAAATGTAGTCCATCAACAAAGGAGGTGGCTTACAAAACACTCGTTCGACCTATACTTGAGTATTGCTCATCAGTGTGGGATCCGTACCAGATCGGTTTGACGGAGGAGATAGAGAAGATCCAAAGAAGAGCGGCGCGTTTCGTCACAGGGTTATTTGGTAACCGTGATAGCGTTACGGAGATGTTTAATAAACACAAGTGGCAGACTCTGCAAGAGAGGCGCTCTGCATCGCGGTGGAGCTTGGTCGCCAGGTTTCGAGAGGGTGCGTTTCTGGATGAGGTATCGAATATATTGCTTCCCCCTACTTATACCTCCCGAGGAGATCACGAATGTAAAATTAGAGAGATTAGAGCGCGCACGGAGGCTTTCAGACAGTCGTTCTTCCCGCGAACCATACGCGACTGGAACAGGAAAGGGAGGCAATGACAGTGGCACGTAAAGTGCCCTCCGCCACACACCGTTGGGTGGGTTGTGGAGTATAAATGTAGATGTAGATGTAGAACTCAACCAATTAGAAATTGGATACTGCGGTGTGCAGCCTGATTATGTAGCTTTCGACAGCCGAATAAAACTAATGAGCAAAACAGAGGGTTGTAATATAAACGAAGTCAAAACAGATGTGATTCGCGAAGGAGATGATAACGATGAAAGTAAACCTGCCGATCAGTTGAGTAAGGATAAATTAAGGTATATTTTGTGTCAGAAGGAATAAGGGAACAGGGGAAGGCAGAAGAAACCCCATGATAAGTTATATACACTCCTGGAAATGGAAAAAAGAACACATTGACACCGGTGTGTCAGACCCACCATACTTGCTCCGGACACTGCGAGAGGGCTGTACAAGCAATGATCACACGCACGGCACAGCGGACACACCGGGAACCGCGGTGTTGGCCGTCGAATGGCGCTAGCTGCGCAACATTTGTGCACCGCCGCCGTCAGTGTCAGCCAGTTTGCCGTGGCATACGGACCTCCATCGCAGTCTTTAACACTGGTAGCATGCCGCGACAGCGTGGACGTGAACCGTATGTGCAGTTGACGGACTTTGAGCGAGGGCGTATAGTGGGCATGCGGGAGGCCGGGTGGACGTACCGCCGAATTGCTCAACACGTGGGGCGTGAGGTCTCCACAGTACATCGATGTTGTCGCCAGTGGTCGGCGGAAGGTGCACGTGCCCGTCGACCTGGGACCGGACCGCAGCGACGCCGGATGCACGCCAAGACCGTAGGATCCTACGCAGTGCCGTAGGGGACCGCACCGCCACTTCCCAGCAAATTAGGGACACTGTTGGTCCTGGGGTATCGGCGAGGACCATTCGCAACCGTCTCCATGAAGCTGGGCTACGGTCCCGCACACCGTTAGGCCGTCTTCCGCTCACGCCCCAACATCGTGCAGCCCGCCTCCAGTGGTGTCGCGACAGGAGTGAATGGAGGGACGAATGGAGACGTGTCGTCTTCAGCGATGAGAGTCGCTTCTGCCTTGGTGCCAATGATGGTCGTATGCGTGTTTGGCGCCGTGCAGGTGAGCGCCACAATCAGGACTGCATACGACCGAGGCACACAGGGCCAACACCCGGCATCGTGGTGTGGGGAGCGATCTCCTACACTGGCCGTACACCACTGGTGATCGTCGAGGGGACACTGAATAGTGCACGGTACATCCAAACCGTCATCGAACCCATCGTTCTACCATTCCTAGACCGGCAAGGGAACTTGCTGTTCCAACAGGACAATGCACGTCCGCATGTATCCCGTGCCACCCAACGTGCTCTAGAAGGTGTAAGTCAACTACCCTGGCCAGCAAGATCTCCGGATCTGTCCCCCATTGAGCATGTTTGGGACTGGATGAAGCGTCGTCTCACGCGGTCTGCACGTCCAGCACGAACGCTGGTCCAACTGAGGCGCCAGGTGGAAATGGCATGGCAAGCCGTTCCACAGGACTACATCCAGCATCTCTACGATCGTCTCCATGGGAGAATAGCAGCCTGCATTGCTGCGAAAGATGGATATACACTGTACTAGTGCCGACATTGTGCTTGCTCTGTTGCCTGTGTCTATGTGCCTGTGGTTCTGCCAGTGTGATCATGTGATGTATCTGACCCCAGGAATGTGTCAATAAAGTTTCCCCTTCCTGGGACAATGAATTCACGGTGTTCTTATTTCAATTTCCAGGAGTGTAGATGCAATGACGCCTTGTGGAGTGATATGGAAGTGGAACAAGACCTGTTATGGGAAGGGAAGTGTAATGAATCGAAACGATGTGATCAAATTATGATACAAGTTAGTTCATATGGAACGGAAACATAGGCATTAATTGATAGTGGAAATCAGATTAGTGTTGTGTCACAGTCACTTAACGAGCAAATTAAAACCGCAACGGATATAGTCGAAATACCTGTTGCGGAAGGAAAGTAGTAGGTGCCACTGGTGCCTGTAGTAAACCGATAAAGCCTCAAATTTCGATGCAGCTTATATCGCAGATGTTGCCGTTGGACACGAGTTTCTTGTGATGTTTCAGTGGAGCACAGAAATAATTATAGGCATTGATTGGATCATAAAGAATAATACAATCATTGATTGGGACAGAAGAATGATGGTATGTGCTGTAGGTGACCATGTTTGGTTTGTAGGGCGCTCAACTGCGTGCTCATCAGCGCCTGTACAAAGTTCCAATTTTTACACAGTCAAATTTATTTCACAGTCCAATCTAGCTACTGTCACGAATGATGATGATGAAGATGATGATGACGATGCAATGATGAGTACAACACAAACACCCAGTCCCCAGGCAGAGAAAATCCCCAAACCGGCCAGGAATCAAACCCGGAACCCTGTGATCCAGAGGCAGCAACGCTAGCCACTAGACCACGAGCTGCAGACAGTATGTGCTGTAGGAGAAAACAAGTTAGAGTTGGGTTTTGATGACGTCGATCAGGGAGTCAGTGATCACGACACCTGACTGAATATAGCTATGTTACCCGTGAACGAAGGGTTGAGTGAAGGATCCGAGTATTACCATGTTAGGAATGTAAATATATCACCTTCTGATGATGAGTTTGCAGTAATAGAGGAGAATATGTCAGGAATTACTTCCGACCAAAAGGAGGAGGTGTATGATATCTGATTAATAACAAGAACATATTTTCAGGTAAACCTGGTCGTCTACGTTCAAAATGGTTCAAATGGCTCTGAGCACTGTGCGACGTAACTTCTGAGGTCATCAGTCGCCTAGAACTTAGAACTAATTAAACCTAACTAATCTAAGGACATCACACTCACCCATGCCTGAGGCAGGATTCGAACCTGCGACCGTAGCGGTCGCTCGGTTCCAGACTGTAGCGCCTAGAACCGCACGGCCACTCCGGCCGGCATCGTCTACGTGATTTTCAGTATAAAATTGAGAAGATTCCCCATGAACCATTTTTTGGACCAGTGTATGAAGCACCAATAGCTAGGAGGGAAGGGGTACGAACAGAAATATGCCACATGGAGGTGTGACGCATCATAGAATGTTCTAAAAGCTAATATAACCACCTACTTGTTTTGGTGATTAAAAAAGATAACAGTGTTAGGATCGTGACAGATGTACGCAATCTTAACAAGGTTGTGAAGTGTGAGACGTATTGTCCTGCGTGTTCAGACGACGTTTTGCAGAAGTTTCACATCGTGCAATATGTGACTGGCCTCGATCTGACCGCTGGCTGTTGGCAAATAGCCCTCGAAGAAGAATCGCCTAAACTGACAGCATTCCTGTTTGCTGCGAAATGCTATCAGTATAAAGTTATCCCTTTCGTACTGAAAACGACAGTATCAGTGTTCATTGGAGCACTTGATAGTGTATTGGGAAAAGAACATGATCCCAGAATTAGGATCTATATTGACGATTTGTTAATAGCAATGTCATCATGGGAAGAGCAGTGAAACTATTAACAGAAGTTTTTCAAGCCCTGAAAGGTGGGGGAATGACACTGGAGTTAAAGAAATGTGAATTTCTCAAAAAACAAGGGGAATTTCTGGGCAATATCATAAAACACCAGAAATAACTAAAGACTCACGAAAATTAAAGGCGATAAGGAATTGTCCATCGCCAAGCACTAAAAACCAATTGCAGGCTTTTCTTGGCCTCTGTAATTTTTATCGTAAATATGCAGAAGGGTAAGCTTTTACTAACCCAGATTTGTGTGGTTTGTTAAAGAAAAACAGTGCCTTTTTCCGGGCAGGGAAATGTCAAATAGCTTTCGATAAACTAAAGGACGAACTTATAAAAGACGTAGCATTACATAACGCAGATTTGACATTGCCGTTTCACCTGGGAAACGACTCTTGCGATTATGGTATTGCATGTAAACATTTCAAGAAATACAACAAGGGTTCAAATGGCTCTGAGCACTATGGGACTCAACTGCTGTGGTCATCAGTCCCCTAGAACTTAGAACTACTTAAACCTAACTAACCTAAGGACATCACACGCATCCATGCCCGAGGCAGGATTCGAACCTGCGACCGTAGCAGTCGCACGGTTCCGGAATGCGCGCCTAGAACCGCGAGACCACCGTGGCCGGCAAATACAGCAAGGGAAATCAAAGAGTGTCGGTCCATTACTTTTGACAGCAGAACTCTGACAAAATACGAGAGAAATTATACAGTCTCGGAAAAAGAAGGTATAGCTATAGTATGGGGATTTAAACATTATGAAGGTGTCTTATGGGGGCACAAAGTCATGGTGCACACTGACCACAAGGCCTTGACTGTGTTGAGGAATTGTCGGTTATTGCGTGGTAGGTTGAAAAGATGAGCACTCTATGCACAATAATTTGATTTAGAGATCTGTCATGTGAAGGGTCCAGACTGCCTTATGATCCTGGTGGAGTAATTAACAAGAAGGGTGTACAGTGTATGTCTAAAACAACTTACTTCAAGGATGTCGACGGGAAAAGGAAAAATAGAAGATGTGTGTAGAAAAGTGCGTCGTTACCAGAACGAGGACGAATGTTTGAGGTTGGTTAAAACCGAGTTTGATGCAAAAAATGATAGTTGCAGGCGGACAGTTACAGAGAATCCTCCGACCTGTCGGCTCGGTGACAATCTCTGGATGACTGACTAATGAAGTAAACAGCATGCTGGGTGAGCGGCGACAGAAGCGTATGTGTGTGTGGGTGTGAAGGTTCAATGTGACAATTGTTTGCGCTATACAATTATTCCCAAATGAGTTGATCGATTGACTGTGTGGTGAAGTCTCTACCACCTCTGAGCATTCGACAGAGCCGGCGTGTCGGATACCATGGGATGGGCTTGGATCTCGCAGTGGGGCCGATGCGTGTGCATCCCTCTCCCAACCGGGGCCCGTGCGACAGTGTGATGTCCCAGCCATAGCAGCGGCACCCAGCAGTCGGCAGATGGTGCATTCTTCACAATCACGAGTGTGTGTTAGCAGAACTATTTTTTCAGCAGATACGTTTAGTGGAAACGTTGTGGTGGAGGAGGGTGCTTGTGTTGTCAAACATCAGTGCTTACAAGACTTCGTATATATATACAGGGTGTCCACAAATTCCCTTTACAACTTCAAAATTTTATTACAATGGCAGTTGTTGAAATATTTTAACAACATTTCTTGTATTGTAATCAGTGTCTATAAAAGTGTTTTTGACAGTGTTTAATAGACCTTTATATGGACGCCTTATGTTGCACGAAGCGCATCAAGACGTTACTCGATTTCTTGCCATGTTCTCTGTAGCATAGCGTTATCAATGGTGGCAATGGCATTATGAATCCTTTGCTGGAAGTCAGCAATGTCCCGTACCTGTGTTTGGTACATGATATCTTTTTACATACTTCCATAAAAAAAAGTTCAAGGGAGTGATGTCTGGCGAACGCGATGGCCAAGGAATTGGGCCATCCCTCCCAATCCATCTGCCTGGAAATGTTCGATTGAGGAACCGACGAACATGCAGTCCCCAATGTGGTGGTGCACCATCTTGCTGGAAAATGATAGTTGGTTATAAGTCAATCTGTTGTGGTGCTACTTATTCGGTCAGACGGTCGAGGTAAACATCTGCAGTGATTGTTGACTCGTTGAAGAAAAATGGGCCAATTATTCGGTTGCACATAATTTCACACCTCACATTGACTTTTGAAATATCCCGGTGAAGCTCCCTAGTCACATGGGGGTGTTCAGATCCCCAGAGTCTCACATTGTGTCAATTTAATGTCCCAGAAACATGAAAAGTTGCCTCGTCACTGAAACAAACTCGCTTGAGGAATGCTTCATCCTCCAAAAGGCGTTCCAGCATGTTGGGTGCAAACTCTATCCGTTTTGGCTTGTCATTTGGTTCAGGTGACTGAAACAGTTGCACTTTGTCAGCGTACAACTGTAAGTTCTTGTGGAGGACCTTATGGTTCAAATGGCTCTGAGCACTACGGGACTTAACATCCGTGGTCATCAGTCCCCTAGAACTTAGAACTACTTAAACCTAACTAACCTAAGGACATCACACACATCCATGCCCGAGGCAGGATTCGAACCTGCGACCATATCAGTCGAGGACCTTATGCACAGTTGAACGTGGTAGTTGAAACCGTCTGGCAGCAGTGCGGATGAACTTTGTAGGTGAACGAGTGAAGACGTTTAAAACGCGATCGAGGTTTTCCTCAGATGTTGTTGTTCGCCCGCTCCTCCCTTTATCCAACACTGTCCCCGTCCCCATAATTTTTTTGTGTCATCTACGGATTAAAGGGCGCAATGATGGATCTCTTCCACACTTGGTTCTGAAGTTTTGTTGAGTCTGAACATCCGATTTTGTCTCAGTAAACCAGGACACACAATGTGCCTTCTCTTGAGGAGTTGCCATTTTATAGAGGTTAGTTCCTTCCCTCAACAGAGTATCTGGAACATAAAATTTTAGTATATTTAAAAATTTTCATAAACAGTGACTACAATAAAAGACATTTTTTTAATATTTCAACAACTGCGGTTGTAATAACATTTTGAAGTTGTAATATATAGCATTACGACTTATTCATGGCCGAAATACAATTACCTGATTTGCAAAATGTTTGCATGTGATCCTCAGACGTACAAAGAAGAATCATCGTAAGATGATGGTTAGTGTTTTAGCGATCTACTAGGGTACTAGAAATGGACTATTTACTGTCATTTTTGATATCGCTGTTGCGCGAGCACTCCTTTTGTCCCCTGCATTATCCAATAGGAACATTGTATTCTGAGGACAGACAACAACCTCCGTCTGCGTTTTGGAGAGGTTGGTTCACAAAGAATCAGGAAGTGGCCACTTGAGAGAAAGCGGAGGTGGTTTCCCACATATCAAATATCGAAGGGTTGCTGCCACCTGATGCTTTGTTCGGGGTCGCAAAATCAAGGGAGGCCAAAATCCAGTCCGTGGTCGATGGGATTTCGTAACGTGATCTGTAATTAGGACATTGGGTGGTTTTTGACTTCCGTAGTGGGGCCCAGACTACAGAAATACGCACGTGTGTCCCAAAATGGCAGCTGCTGTACCGCACTTCATTCAGTTCCTCAATGCTTACAATTATGTCATCTGAAGTGAGTGAAAGGGGGAGGGGATGTGGGTGGGTGCAGACGTGAGGTGTACCCAAGTCACCCGAAAACTGATCAAATAAGGAATATGCATCAACATATTATTCATTTTGATTTGAATTTCGTGTCGAGATCCTTCCCCTCCAGCATGGACTGTGCATTTTGCCCAGCAGTTTTTTTTCTGGAGAGGCGGGGCGGGAGCGGGTGAAGGGTAAGTAGTGGGACGCCCTCTAGTGGTGGCACTGTGCACTAGCTCAGTCGACCCCTGTGCATCAAGATGAGAAAACACAAGAACATTTTCAAACGAGGCAACACATCCCATCTGCAGCAATGTAGTTATGTAATTACGACATGTATTTGCTGGATGTGACGTTTTCCCGCCAAATAAAGATGTCTGACCACTGCAAACTGAATTTTATAAATAAGCAGTGTCTACCCTGCTATGTAACTGACACTGACTTTAATTTTGCTCCGTGAGATCCATTTTCTCCAGCAGAGACTGAGTCTTACCCTGACTAATTTCTTGATGATGGGGGGGTGGTGAATGGGGGGAGGGATGTGGGATTTTCCAGTGAGGGAGGGGTTAACTAATTGTCTTAATTAATTAGTCAATTAATTTGTTGCTGGCCAGAGTGGCCGATCAGTTCTAGGCGCTACAGTCTGGAGCCACGCGACTGCTACGGTTGCAGATTCGAATTCTGCATCGGGCATGGATGTGTGTGACGTCCTTAGGTCAGTTAGGTTTAAGTTGTTCCAAGTTCTAGGGGACTGATGACCTCAGATGTTAAGTCCCATAGTGCTCAGAGCCAATTAATTTGTTATCAGAAGTATGCTTATATCACTGAGGGGAAGGGGAGAGGCGTTGGGGATTTCCCAGTGTGGTGAGGGATGAGGAGGGGGAGAGGATGGGATGAGGGTTTCTCAGAAAAATGCATTATCCCCATAGTATCGTAAATCACTTAGCAAACAACTACTATTATTAATATTATTGTTTTATTAAAATATTTTATATTTTATTATCCCCATTATTAAATCCCAGGCAACTGTGGTATGTTAGAAGTGGGAGTGACAGCAAATTATATTTGAGAAGGTCTAGGAGGGAAAGTAACAAACTGAGTGGTATTTGTGTACAAGTCAGAAATTGGCAAAAGACATAATAAGATGAACAACAGCGTTATACCAACGGGAAGACCGACGACTCAAGGGAAAAGTATTCCACTGTCTCATGGTGCTAAAAAGAGCACTCTGTATTTCTTTTGTTTCTTTCCTTTTTCTTCACCATATCTTTTCTAATGCACACACAAACACAGATAGACACACACACATCCTGATAGATACATGTTGGGTGGTGGTGAAAAGAAGATGCGATTAAGGGAGGATGTTCTACGTTAGTCGCTGTGAAGAGAAAGGTTGTAAGAGATTAGCTCTGCATAATACTGAATGTGCATTTTGTTACTGAAACGTCCCCATTGAACAATTCTACATGACTGTTCTTAAACTGACACACAATATTTTGTTAGCGCAACGCAATCTGACTTTCAAAATTCCCTACAAAAGAATGGCCCTGACTAACATTAAACTATACCTTTCACAAATCACTTACCTCACAAAAATCTTCGCTGCTCAAGCTACTGCAATACAGCGAGCGCCACTACTGCCAGCTAAATAAAAGATTCAAACTATGGAAGGCACTAACTACTGATAGGGATAGTTAGCAAATGAAAGATATTAATAGAGAACAAACAATGTATTTACCTTGATATCATCATATATAAATATAGCAGTTCATGACAAATTTCAAAACTCCGCCATCTCTCTCCCCACATCCACCACTGTTGGCGGCTCACCTCCAACTGCGCAACGCTACGCGTTGTTCACAGCCAGCTGCCTAACACTACAATGGCGAGTATTACAACAATGCAAAGCAGCCACAGACTGCACACAGCACAGCCAGTGATTTTCATACAGAGGTGGCGTTACCAATAAAAAAACCGAAACAGCCTACTTACATAGCCCCTTGCTCCCCACAAAAAAATTTTACAAATTTTTTTGGGCATTGGCCAATACATTTTTGTTAAAATTTTTTTCACAATTACAATAACAAAGATATCAAATGCACACACTTATTGATACAATGTTGGTCAAAAGCTAAAATTTTCTCACAGTCTATAAAGATAGTCCTGATTCATCACAGTAAAATAGCAGTGTTTTTCTCAAAGTCTGAGCAGTAAAAGAAAATGCACACGGAAGTAGTGGATTTCCATGCAGTCTTGAAGAAGTAGTGTTGTCCTTCCAACGGAAAGACAGTGCTGACTCTTGACATGCTGACAGATAATGGGCCACAACAGAGCAAACCCACTGCAGAGTCAGTCGAAATTTTGAAGAGTATTGGTAGGTAGGTCATCACAGAGCAGACCCACCGTAGTCCTGGTAGAGATTACGAATTGGTGGGCCACCAGAGGTGCAGACCCACTGCAGTCCTTGTAGAAATAATGGTATTGATGGATCATCAAAGATGTAGACCCACTGTAGTCCTTGTAGAGATAATGGTATTGGTGGGCCACCAGAGATGCAGATCCACTGTAGTCCTTGTAGAGATAGCCAGCAGCCATCTGTTGTGACTGTGCAGGTGCACAATCACCATTGAAGAGTCTTGCAGATAATATAGCAAGTCCATAAACCACCACTTGTGCACTCACAAAGTTTTTGAAATTGTCCTTAGAACCAGCAATGCTGTTATCCAGTCCCTTGCTGAGTTATTAACACACGTGCAAACACTAACAGTCCCTACTTCTCACATATGGTCCATATACTATGACCAACAGAAACGTGTGCAGTGAAATGTAACTTACAAGTTAATAATAAGATGAACTGGTGTCAATTACAATTTTATAAATTTACAACATGAAAATACAATTACAAAGGTACAAAATACATAATTAAAGAACATAATAATACAGATAACATTTGTAGTACAGGCTTTACAAAAGAATAGAAATAGATATATACATCAGTGTTACAGGAATTATGACATAAGTAAATACATAAAGATCACAAGAACCTTTGAAACATCACCTTCACATGTGAGCAACAAACCAGAATAAATAATGTCTAAGCATATTTACAAGGTAAATAACATATTGTTAATGCAAATTATATTTGAGGATAACAGTATTCCTCATCATAGTGAATGTAGCTTAATATTAAAAGAAGAAAAAATTCTATGAAACTACACAGAGACAGGAAGAATACAAATACACAAGGGTACACAAACATATAGTGAGATAACACCAATAGGAAAGGACAGGGTTCGTATTCAGTGTAACATGTGGTACTGCAGTCTAACCCAAAACTTCATATATCTTTCCTCTTATTTCATCCTTTGTTTCCACCAAAAAAATTCTATCTAAGCATGCTTTCTGTATTTATATGTTCACACATTTCTTACCTCAACATTTATTTCCAAGAAAATCCTACCTAAACCTGTTTTCTGTACTTTTTTTCGTATAACTTCTGAATGCATTTCTTCCAATTCATCGCAACTCTTAAGCTAACTTAAATCTACTGAGCTCAGATGCTAAACTAAGGGACGAGGCAATGCAGCGGCACATAAAACAATTAATATAAACAGCAATAAAAAAAATGGAAAATCGCAAAGCAAGCTACAGTAAATCTAAATTACCAAGCAATTCAACATTACAACTAATATGAGGCAATGCGCAGCAAACAAAAATATAAATCTGGCTTAGCAGAGTAACACAAATTAAAGTTCAGTAGCACTATGCCTGGCAAACAGCAGCTTATATCTAAACATGACATAGCTCAAGCAGAAAAAATATTACAGTTAAGATAACAATGCAGATAAGGGAAATGTATAATCACATCTTAATGTCTAAGTAATTAAAGTGGTGCACCACAACAACTGATTGTAAAAAGAAATATTACCATGTACTTGAAAAGAAAATTATGTGTTACTGTTACTGTTACTAGTCCCTTCTTATTGTTCTTTCCTTTCCAAGTGCTCCTTTTTTTTTAAAGAATGTGGATCACATAATTATTATTTAATGGATCTGTTGACAGAAAGTGTTCACATTAGCAAATGCATTTAATTTTATTTTATGAAACCAATGCTGCAATACAGCTGGAAAACAGATGTCAAATGAAATAAGCAATTACGCAAACCAAAGCATAAAAATATCATTCAATAGTCATGTGGCATTTCGTAAGTCAGTAGCTCTCAACTCTCGTAGAAAGACACTTGTCATAATCAGGTTTGCAGATGTAAGAATATTTCCCATCAGTTTATAAGCATTTCAGTAAGTAGGCGCTCCACAATATAATCATATGTTTCCAAGTAATGAGCGTGTCTTATTTGCGATGCTTTCCACAAAGGAATGTCAATAGCGAGGTTAATGGTCTCTCCTTTTTTTTTCTCCACCTGCGCCTCTGAAAGGCTAATGGCTTTTTTTTTTTTTTTCGGGCGGCTGTCGCCCAGGTGGGTGCCCGCAACGCATTACGCATTACGTGCAGGTGGTCACTTAACTTTCTTAAGGAAATATTTACGACAGCAGTTTCCGCTACAGTGACAGTCTCACATAAAAATATTTCACAGGTCAAGAATTAGCGTTGCAAATCTGTAGAAAGAAAATCCTATAAATATAAGTGTCCAAATAAAATATTCGTCAGCATTGTGATACAGTCACGAATTTACGCACATTTCATAACTCTTAAAGTACGATTCTTGGTTTCCAACATCCTGTTTCACAAGTCAAGAGTCCCTACCCACTATTCATTACTCCTTACCTTATTACACATATACGTATCCATCGACACTCGTCAATATTTCGTCATTATAAATATGAAGCATAATCAAATAACTCATATAGCCTCAGCCTATTAATCATAAACATACCTCAGCAGCATAATACACATCGTCGTCGTAAAAATAACATCATAACACCTCAGTCAAATCTCAAAATCGTCGTAGCTTCCTCCAATAATTAAAAAAATTCTCTGCTCATGTCAAAAGTGTCATCTGCCTCAAACGTACTTTAAAATCATGCTCCCTTACCAAATACATCATTCAAAGCTCTCATAGTATCACAATGATTCCGAAAAAATATGAACAGTTTACAAAGTACAGACAAAATACAGTTTCATAAGTGTGAAGTTACCCAACTGTGTATTGCGTAAACATGTGTCACTGATGTAGTAAAAAAATGTTTATCTCTCAGTTAAATGATCAGATAGCTGTGTAATTTGTGTGTTAGAGAAATATGGTACCAATGTGTGAAGTTGTATAAGCAAATACCATATTAGCTAGGGTTCCTTGTGGTTGCCACACACATGGTACACAAAGTAAGCGTGTACCCCCCTGAGGATTAATGTAATTATACCCTCAGGTGTTACAGATTACAGCAATGAAATGAAATGTATCACTGAAAACCTTTGTATCATTGTACTTCAAATATCTTTAAAAATAAATGATTTAAGTGCAAAATTAATCACTAAAATACGTGTCCTGTAGTGCTAATGTGCGTCTTGCTGTAAGATAATCTCTGTGGAAGTGTCGTAGTTATTGTCCTCTGAAAGCTAAAGTTCTGCAGAAGCCAATGTACTTACCACATGATAAACAAAAGTGAAATGCTTTATGTATAGATATCGTAGTTATTGCGCTTATTGCCATGATGAAGAAAGTACTGTGCTGTAACGTATTGTTGTGCTACGGAAAAGGCAGTCTCATTGTAGCTATACCACAAAAGTTACTACTAAAACATGTTTTACTTTCCAGAATAAAACAGAAAAACTGTGCAGATATAAAACAGAAACACCGCAAAAGCAACATTGTATATTGTCACTCATTAGTAGTGTCGTGATAAAATCGTGTAGCTGTCACATAAACTAACCACTGCGTCATCTGGCATCTCACAGAAAGTACTTTAAATCCAGAATATATTTTCAAGTAAACCAAAATGTTGCATTAAAATCTCATTAGCAGTACTGGTAAATGTTCTAAGTATGTGAGCCTTATAGTCGTTACGTAATCGTGCAACTAACAAGCAAGAATGTACAAATACAACACTGTGTCGTCTGTTCACTATAACAATGCATTCGTAATTTCTGTTTAAAAATGTTCCCTAGGTTCTAGACTGGATATTTAACTTCAAACATTGTTGCATGTTAACAGTTTCTTAAGTCTGACAAAGCACACTAGAAATGTGAAGTGAAAAGTTTTATGGCAAAGACAAAGTTAAAAAGCAGATTATCTTTCAATAAATGGTTTTACATGTGAAATGTGGTGTAAACCTTTACTCTTCCTAGTACGCAGAGTTTCAACTTCAACGCAATTATCGTGTGGTATACGTCGGATTCTGTATGGTCCATTGTAAACTAGAAAGAATTTGTGACTCAAGTGTTTCTTCTTATGTGACAATGAATGAGCTTTAATGAGAACTTTCTGACCAATATACCATTTCTTTGCATTTGCTTTACCGTGTAGTTTTCTCCTTTTGTCTGCTGCAGATTTTATATTTTTAAGAGCCAAATCAATTATGTCTTTGTGTCGAAGTTTACGTGTATTCGGGAAAGGTACAAGCTCTCTGATTCTGTTCGGTGGTTCTTCATTCTTCAGTACAAGAGTAGGTGGTAAAGCAGTGGAATCATGAGGCATTTCATTCAGCACGTTTTGAAATAAGTGTAAATATCTGTCCCAATGCTGATGCTTTCTGTGACAATAAAGCCTGCAAAGCTTATTGATTTCTTTCATAATCCGTTCGGAGGGGTTACAATGTGGTGAGTACAATGAAATAAAAACAGGTTTGATTTTATGGTTGCGAAGCATGCGTGACCAGACAGCAGATCTAAATTGCGGTCCGTTATCTGAAATGACTTTAGCAACGTGGCCAACTTCACGTAAGAAATTTTTAACAAAGGCGTTGGATACAGACCGTCCAGTGGCTTTACGTAACGGAGTGAAAGAAACAAATTTTGAAGTAAGTTCAACAGCGACTAGAACGTACGAAAATCCATTAGATGTTCTGACAAGCGGTCCCAAGAGATCAACAGCAGCAAATTCTTTTAATTTAGAAGGAATGATAGGAAACAACGGAGCACGATGTGAGACAGTAGATGGTTTCGCCTTTTGACAAAGTTTACAAACAGACAAGACTCTTCGAATTCTCTTTTCCATATTGTTAAAATAACAAGTCGTTCGAAGAATATGATAACATTTTCGTGGACCAAAATGTGCGTAGCTGAAATGAATGTACCAAATGAGCTTATTAACAAAATCGTCAGGAATGCAAAGTACCCATAGCTTGTGATCAACAGTGCAGCGTTTGAACAGTATGTTGTTTCTAACCAGATAATAATGCCGAATCTGTGTGTGTGTCTTTTCATGCCATTTGCTCTTGATGTCTTTCCAAATCGGATCTTTATCTTGTTCATGAGCAATGTCCTTTAAAGATGTGGTGATGAAGTTTTCAAAGGCGACTTTCTGAATGTAAAGAATACTGAAATTTTTCTCGAGGTTGCCTTCTGTGGTACTTTTCTCAAGCCCAGCCGGTGCGCGTGACAGTGCGTCCGCAACAATGTTCTCCTTGCCGGGAATGTAGACTATTGTGAAGCGGAATTCTTGCAGAAACAATGCCCAACGTTTTAACCTGTCTTGATTTAATTTTGAAGACATAAGAAATTGTAATGCACGATGATCACTGTATACTTTTACGTGCTTACCAGAAAGAAAGAAACGGAATTTGTTAAATGCCCAAACGATAGCTAAAGCTTCTAATTCAGTAACGGAATAATTTTTTTCAGATTTTGTTAGCACTCGGCTAGCAAAAGCAATGGTTTTCTGAATGGTAGTGCCATTTTCTATGGCTTCTTGAAATAAATGGGCACCAAGACCGACTTTAGAAGAATCCGTGCTAAGGCAGAAATCTTGTGACAGATCTGGATGAGCTAAGATTGGCGCGTGAAGTAACGCTTCTTTCAAAGAATTGAATTCCAGCTGTGCTTGTTCGTCCCAGTTCCAAATATTATTTTTTCCAGTGAGAGAACAAAGTTTTGGTGTAACAAGAATTTGCATATTCAGAAAACGACGGTAAAAATTTACGAGACCTAGAAAACTGCGGACTTGTCTTTTTGTGGATGGAACTGGAATGGCTCTGATTGCTTCTAACTTTTCAGGATCCGGCTGAATCCCTTCAGAAGAAATAATATGTCCCAAAAACTTCACCTTTGTCCTACCGAATTCAGACTTTTCCAAGTTAACTGTAATTCCAGATTCTGCAAAAATACGTAACAAACTGTTGAGGATGCGATTATGTTGTTCCCATGAAGCTTCTGCTATCAGAATATCGTCCACATATAAGGTGATGTGACGTTTTAAGAACTCAGGTAATATGGAATTTAACCCACGAATGAATGCTGCCGAAGAAATGTTCAAACCAAAAGGAAGTTTCCGAAACTGATAACAAACGCCGAAACAAAGAAAAGCTGTGTATTTTCTACATTCTGGATGAAGTTCGATGTGATAAAACCTGGATCTGAGATCAATGGAAGACAACACTTTTACACCATTAAAATTTTGAAGAAGTTCTTCTAACGTTTGCGGCCTGTCTGTTTCAGGAATAATGATCGTATTGATTTGTCTCGAATCTAAGACAAGCCTGATCGATCCATTTTTCTTCTCAACAACATGTAATGGATTGTTGTATGAGCTTACTGCAGGCTCAATAATGCCCTCATTAAGCACAGATTGTATTTCTGTTCTAACACGGTCCCTATAATGCGCCGGAATTACGTATGGTCTAACACAAAATTTAGTATGCTCACGAACACGAAATTGGTATTGAAATCCCTTGATTGTTCCTGTTTTATAAGTAAAAACTGTGGAATGTGCTTGTAAAATCTCAAAAAGGTCCTGCCTATCAGTGTCATTACAATTCTCAATTGTTTGAATTTTATTCTGAATTAACTTATTAGTGTCAAATGCGCCGTCGATATCATCCCTGTCAGTACTTACAGAGTGATTGTTAGTGTCTAGTTCCGTAGAAAAGTCCGAACTGTTGTCTAACAGAAGGTAAAGCCGATTAATTTCCTCGTCATGGTTTGAGAGCCAATCTTCAAATTTCAAAGCTATTGACTTACCTTCTTTCTCTAAACTTATTTCAGCATCGTGAAAGTTTAAGATTGCTTTGTATTCATTCAAAAAGTCTACTCCCAATATAATTTCCGTCGACAATAATGGAACAATGAGAAAGTTCATAGAGAAGCTGTGGCTTTGACAAAAGAATTCTAAATTGGTTTGTTGGCGTACATCTACGCCCGCTCCATTTCCCTATGCGCAATTACCAAATTACTACTTTGAACATTAGTTAATTCATTACTCTGCGGCGCTAACACACTGCTTTCATCTTCACTGCCATTTCTCAGTTTACTTTGGAACCTAGTATTACGTTTTTCACACGCCATTATTGTCACAGTATTTCACACGATAACACAGAAAAGCGCAATTTGAAGAGCAAAATAAAATAACATAGCAATGGAAATAATGTCCACTTAATTGCCAGCGCAGCTGCGAAATACTTGGTGCAAATCTTCATGCATGCCACAACTGTTTTACTGTACAACAATGAAAAACTACAACTACAAAGGAAATTCTCTCTATAATTATGCGCTAGCAATAAACAATAGCTACACTAATTACACAAACTACAAGAAAAAAATCAGAAGATTCCAGTGAGGTATCCTGGCAGGGTTACCATATGAAACGTCCCCATTGAACAATTCTACATGACTGTGCTTAAACTGACACACAATATTTTGTTAGCGCAACGCAATCTGACTTTCAAAATTCCCTACAAAAGAATGGCCCTGACTAACATTAAACTATACCTTTCACAAATCACTTACCTCACAAAAATCTTCGCTGCTCAAGCTACTGCAATACAGCGAGCGCCACTACTGCCAGCTAAATAAAAGATTCAAACTATGGAAGGCACTAACTACTGATAGGGATAGTTAGCAAATGAAAGATATTAATAGAGAACAAACAATGTATTTACCTTGATATCATCATATATAAATATAGCAGTTCATGACAAATTTCAAAACTCCGCCATCTCTCTCCCCACATCCACCACTGCTGGCGGCTCACCTCCAACTGCGCAACGCTACGCGTTGTTCACAGCCAGCTGCCTAACACTACAATGGCGAGTATTACAACAATGCAAAGCAGCCACAGACTGCACACAGCACAGCCAGTGATTTTCATACAGAGGTGGCGTTACCAATAAAAAAACCGAAACAGCCTACTTACATATCTGCATAATACTGAATGTGCATTTTGTTACCTCAAAAGAAGTTGTTTTACTTTCAATGTTACCGTAAGTGACCATGTCAGTGTTTGGTAACGAACTCCGAAAGAATATGTAGTAAAATCAAGTACCGAAAATAACTTGGTAAATGATAATGAGACAGGCTGTAATTTTACTCAGTTATAAGTGGATAGCCAAACTCGCACTGGGTTATGAATATGCGGTAAAGTGACTTTCAAATGAATGTAAATACAGACCACGTAGTTGTGCAGCTATCATATCTCGTTCCCACCGACAGCTTGCCTTGCGCGAATAGCGAACGAGCAACTTCGCTATCATTCGCCGGCGCTCGGAATCTAATGGCAGACGCCACATATCACAACAAAATACTAAAATGCGTGTGATAAAAACCCTGCACACACATACAAAAGCACAACCTTCCAAAACACACGTTAGAATACATGCAACAATAGTTACAGTAATACAAAAGAGAAAAAGAAAGGTGGCAAATAGTACAGACTAGTGTTAATCGTGTCTCACAACAAGAAAGGAAACTGAAATTCTGTTTAAATTCTTTTAGTCTTTACTCAGTGAATGAAAGATAGAGAGTTTCATTTTGCAGCCTATCTTTTCGTAATCGGTGTGTAGTGACATCGATGGCCGATCGTTGATGCTGGTATCCTAATTATTGTGTCTCCGTCAGTTCTGTAATAGCAGCAAATGTCTCCTCTTGCTCAGTATATGGTTCTCCAGGAGATAATATTATTCTCTGTGGCATTCGTTTTGTCACAGACTGGTCGAAAATAGTAGAAACTGCACAGATCCAAGCTCTTGCTTATGGACCGTCTGACAGCAACTGAATAAAACACAATTTTAAACACACTCAACAAACACACACAATGACAACACCACACAGAAAAGAACCAGATGGTACACCATGACCTACACACATAAACTAACACACAGAGTGTTGCAAACATCCTAAAGAGACAGGGCTTCAAAATAGCATATAAGCCTGGGCAAACCCTTCAATCACACCTAAGCCAGCCAGCTACCAAGAGGGACAAATTCCAACAATCAGGAATATATAAACTTGAATGTCAAAGTTGTGATGCAGATACATAGGCATGACATGCAGGAATTTTGAAACAAGATACAAAGAACTATCAGATGTTGGAAGTATGAAACAAACCATTCCACATTTGCAGAGCATTTAAAACACTACAACCATCATCCTACAAACATGGAACAAGAAATGAAAATAATGAGAATAAGCAACCATGACAAACATCTTATACAAACACAAGAAAACTTCCACATCCAGAAACCCATAGCAGAAAACAAACATGTGACAAATGAACAAACACACATCAGCACAGGCTCCCTACTACACTTAATAAAGGAAATGATAACATAAAACAAGAAAACTCTTCCCCACACCATCTGGACACACACACACACACACACACACACACACACACACACACAAACACACACACACAAACAAACACACACACACACAGCACATATATATATATATATATATATATATATATATATATAATAAAATAAAATTAATATCACACCAAAACACACACACACACAAACGCACACACAAATGCATACACGAACAGACCATAGATACTTCAATAATTACACTCATAAGTTTCGATCTTTGGCAAAAACATTTGACAGTCGGCAACAGAAACCAAAACATTGGATTAAACAAGCGTTCAGTGCATAGTGTTGTGGTATGTGGAAAAAACCGCAAAATGGCGTTCATACGAAGAAGAACAACACCAAAAATGCAACAGGAGCGTAATATGTAAGAAATTGTCCACGCAACCTGTAAGTACAGTTCAAAACATTACTACTTAATAGGAAATAGCAACCACCAGAACTGTTTATAACCTATAGGCACAGTGACAAAAATGTAAATAAAATAGCTAACATATGTACATATTCCAGGCCACTGATGATGCCTTGCAGAAAATAAAGGCGAAACGCGTATGGCACTAAAACTGTGTTTTATTCAGTTGCTGTCAGACGGTCCATAAGTAAAAATTATCAATATACCGTAACATTACACGCAACTGAGGAAGACAGGACTACAAAAGTTGAAGATGTCAGATCCAAGTTCGTTTGTGTGTATTTACGATTTTCTTTACATATACAATTCTGTTATCGACGTCCCGTGTATAGTTTTAAGACAATGTCATTTTCACTTTAACACACTGACCGTGAAACTACAGTCTATTTGCTGTTAGCATGAGTATTGCGATCGCGAATTAACAGTTCCGACGAAGACAGCGCAACTCGTAACAAATAATTTATATCTTTCCATGGCAATGGCTAAAGTTTTAACGCGCCCAACATTTCATTAAGTCGCGAATTTTAAAGTACATTAGTTTACGCAACTCACTTAAATGCAAACAGTTCGATTCTCAACACGAAAATCACTGTCCATTCGCGTGTACATTGTCAGTGCTGTGTGTGGTACTCCACGAGCTCGTCAATTCAGTCTACCATTTCCTTTCATAACGTTCACGTCGAAATTTTGTTCAAGCCGTGACCGAAACATAAAAACGCGGCCATAGGTTTTCTTGTATTCCTTTCTGGCATGATTACACAACACACACTTGTACATGCCACCGCTGGTTTTTCGCTGACTGTCACTGTTCGATTGCAGCCATCGATGCTCTTCTCACACTTCATACAAGATCAAACGTAGGTTGAAATATTGCATACTAAATTAAGAAGAGATTTGCTTGAAAATATAAATAAAAGAAAACGCTGTAGAATAAACGGTATATATTCTAGCCATCAAATATAGCAGCCATCAAATATATGTGTACACAGTAAAAGGAAACAAAACGAAAGAAAGGAAGAAAAATTATCTGTCGCAATTAGCGGTATCTTCACAATGATACACATTGTCTGGCTAGCGCACGATAGCTGCATATGATGAATGGAATAAGACACACTGCTTACACACACACACACACACACACACACACACACGCACTGCGACGTTTGGTGTGATTGTTAGTGTGTTGTGTTGTACAAGTTCAGCAAGATTACAATAAAATTACTTATTATTAATGTAACATGAGGTTTTATTTAATCACTGCTTTTCCCGGCTATTGAACGTTATTTTGTTAAAGAAATCTGCATCCGGGAACGTGTAGGAATGCTGTCTGTCAAGCAGTGTGAATGTCACTAAGTTCATTGACAAAAGAAATCATTTATAACCAACAAAAAAGCTAGATGAATGATAAGTAATCTGAACTAAACCAGATTAATGATTTTTGGTAACTCGAGAGCTGTTATTTAAAAGACTCTTTGCTAGTTGCAGATCGTTTATCAAAATTAACGCTACTGTTATCTCGAGGCGACTACACTTTTCTTTAAGCAAAACGAACAGTTTCGTCACGCAATATCACACGTACACAAGACTAATGTATTTTCCTGTCAAAATATTTCATAAAAGTTGTTACCAAATTACAAGGCTTCATA
Source organism: Schistocerca americana (assembly GCF_021461395.2). Classification (NCBI taxonomy): domain Eukaryota; kingdom Metazoa; phylum Arthropoda; class Insecta; order Orthoptera; family Acrididae; genus Schistocerca; species Schistocerca americana. The sequence continues at coordinate 809,212,327 of NC_060122.1, read as the reverse complement.
CAGCAGCAGATAAGAATTTATATCACCTAAGATGCTGTTTGCATTCATAAAGGTTCGATTTATTCACAGTCTCACTGGTATTTATTACCTCAGAGTGGGTCCTCGGCCACTAGTACACAATTATTATTACAATTGTAACCAACAACATTTAAGTCTGTATAGAAAATGAATTTAAAACTACCACTTGCAACATTTCACTAAGATGACGCCTAACATAAGACAATCACTTATCGAGTCTGCTTCAGGCTGTGTTTTACTGGTACATTAAATCTTTTCTCACCTGCACTACATGCATTAACATTGAAAAATATTTCTCAAACCTACAAGACACATTAGTATTCACGATTTACCAATAAACTGCGCTACAAACCAATAGCGCTAATGGTTCCGCTCTTTGGTAGCTGAGCAGTAAACTTAACATACATATAGGACGAGAATTACACTACTGGCCATTAAAATTGCAACACCAAGAAGAAATTCAGATGATAAACAGGTATTCATTGGACAAATATATTATACTATATTGACATATGATTACATTTTCACGCAATTTGGGTGCATAGATCGTGAGAAATCAGTACCCAGAACAACCACCTCATGCCGTAATAACGGCCTTGATACGCCTGCGCATTGAGTCAAACAGAGCTTGGATGGCGTGTACAGGTACAGCTGCCCATGCAGCTTCAACACGATACCACAGTTCATCAAGAGTAGTGACTGGCGTATTGTGACGAGCCAGTTGCTCGGCCACCATTGACCAGACGTTTTCAATTGGTGAGAGATGTGGAGAATGTGCTGGCCAGGGCAGCAGTCGAACATTTTCTGTATCCAGAAAGGCCCGTACAGGACCTGCAACATGCGGTCGTGCATTATCCTGCTGAAATGTAGGGTTTCGCAGGGATCGAATGAAGGGTAGAGCCACGGCTCGTAACACATCTGAAATGTAATGTTCACTGTTCAGAGTGCCGTCAATGCGAACAAGTGGTGAACGAGACGTGTAACCAATGGCACCCCAAACCAACACGCCGAGTGATACGCCAGTATGGCGATGACGAATAAACGCTTCCAATGTGCGTTCACCGCGATGTCGCAAAACACGGATGGGACCATCATGATGCTGTAAACAGAACCTGGATTCATACGAAAAAATGACGTTTTGCCATTCGTGCACCCAGGTTCGTCGTTGAGTACACCATCGCAGGCACTCCTGTCTGTGATACAGCGTCAAGGGTAACTGCAGCAATGGTCTCCGAGTTGATAGTCCATGCTGTTGCAAACGTCGTCGAACTGTTCGTGCAGATGGTTGTTGTCTTGCAACCGTCCCCATCTGTTGACACAGGGATCGAGACGCGGCTGAACGATCCATTACAGCCATGCGGATAAGAGGCCTGTCATCTCAACTGCTAGCGATGCGAGGCCGTTGGGATCCAGCACGGCGTTCCGTATTACCCTCCTGAACCCACCGATTCCATATACTGCTAACAGTCATTGGATCTCGAGCAACGCGAGCAGCAATGTCGCGATACGATAAACCGCAATCGCAATTCGCTACAATCCGACCTTTATCAAAGTCGGAAACGTGATGGTACGCATTTCTCCTCCTTACACGAGGCATCACAACAACGTTTCAGCAGGCAACGCCGGTCAACTGCTGTTTGAGAAATCGTTTGGAAACTTTCCCGATGTCAGCACGTTGTAGGTGTCGGCACTGGCGCCAACCTTGTGTGAATGCTCTGAAAAGCTAATCATTCGCATATCACAGCATCTTCTTCCTGTTGGTTAAATTTCGCGTCTGTAGCACGTAATCTTCGCGCTGTAGCAATTTTAATGGCCAGTAGTGTACAATGAAATAATATTCCAGACAAAGAACATTCGTTTCAATAACACATAAACTCTATTTTCAAATATCGGTTAGGAACATAATATTTTAGCACAGTTTTTTTTACAGACCTTTATGTTACGAGACATCAATCACATCCTATGAGCTCGAACAAGAAAAAGGAGCATTTTTCTGCAAAATCATAAGTAGCAAAAGATTAAGATTTTCATTATACAGAGTGATTCAAAAAGAATACCACAACTTTAAAAATGTGTATTTAATTAAAGAAACATAATATAACCTTCTGTTACACATCATTACAAAGAGTATTTAAAAAGATTTTTTTTTCACTCAAAAACAAGTTCAGAGATGTTCAATATGGCCCCCTCCAGACACTCGAGCAATATCAACCCGATACTCCAACTCGTTCCACACTCTCTGTAGCATATCAGGCGTAACAGTTTGGATAGCTGCTGTTATTTCTCGTTTCAAATCATCAATGGTGGCTGGGAGAGGTGGCCGAAACACCACATCCTTGACATACCCCCATAAGAAAAAATCGCAGGGGGTAAGATCAGGGCTTCTTGGAGGCCAGTGATGAAGTGCTCTGTCACGGGCTGCCTGGCGGCCGATCCATCGCCTCGGGTAGTTGACGTTCAGGTAGATGGACAGATAAGTGCCAATGTGGTGGCGCTCCATCCTGCTGAAATATGAATTGTTGTGCTTCTTGTTCGAGCTGAGGGAACAGCCAATTCTCTAACATCTCCAGATACTGTAGTCCAGTTACAGTAGCGCCTTCGAAGAAAAAGGGACCAAAAACTTTATTGGCTGAAATGGCACAGAAAACGTTCACCTTAGGCGAGTCACGTTCATACTAAATGAAACTTCATAGCTTCCTTAATTCGCCGACACATAGTGCTTAGTTCTGCCTTTTGTCGTTGCAGAGTTTTAAATTCCTAAAGTTGTGGTATTCTTTTTGAATCACCCTGTATTTCTGCATGGGTATTGTCTGAGATACAATTTTTTACAAATATTAAAATATGTCGTTGACAATAAGTATTTATTATTTTATTAACTATGAAGTCCTTTTTATTAGTATTACGATAATAGGGTCAAAGTTCAGTCACATTCTTGGCACTTTTATGCCAAAAATAAAATGATTGCGGGCTCATTTACAGACTTCATGTCTTCAATTGATCAGTCACATTCCACATAAAGTGCTATCGCGAATACTATTTTGAATAAAATGTAGTCGTAGATATTACTAAACACACACACACAAGTGAGTGAGCTGCACAGAGGTCTGGACTGCAGTTTTATTGCTGAGGAAGTAACTGCTCGATGCACTCTGCGCAGGTTGGGACTCTCGAACACTTTGCGCAATCGGGAGTGTGCTGTCTGTCTCTCTGACACGCCAGGCTCTCCAACTGTTGCCTGTGCTGGTAACTGGCAGCACTACGGTAAGCCACAATGGGACGTTGTTTCTACTTCTGACTCTTCCTACAACGATTTCCAAGCTCGAGAATCCATTGCTGCCGCTCCTTAGTACAATGCTCGTGTTTGCTCCAGCACACACCGGCTTTCTGACGCGCTTGCCGCTACAGCAGAGTGAGTGGTGGCGTCGGGTGTGCGGACATTTGCCACGCCGAACATTTCCCACGCCGGACATTTGCCGAGGGGTTGGGTCCCTTCTCTCCCCCTCCTCCTCCTCCTCCTGTATTATGTTTGCTGCTGCTCTCATTTCTAATTCTTGAATATTTACTTCGTCTTCTTTGGTGAAGGAATTTCAGAAAACTGCATTTAGTAACTCCACTTTAGTGGCACTGTCATCAGTAACATTACCGTCGCTGTCGCGCAGTAAAGGTACTTACTGAGCCTTTCCGCTGGTTTACTTAACATAGGACCAGAATCTCTTTGAATTTTCCGCCACATTTCTAGAGAGAGTTTCGTTGTGGAAACTATTAAATGCGTCTCGCATTGAAATCCGCACCAAATTTCGAGCCTTAGTAAAACTTCGCCAATCTTGGAGATTTTGCGTTCGTCTAAATTATACGTGCCTTTTTCGGCGCTCCAGCAGCAGGTTTCTGTCGTGTTTTGTGTACCATGTGGGATCAGATCCGTCTCTTATTAATTTATTTGGTATGAATCTCTCGAGTGCTGTTGATAATATTTCTTTGAACTTAAGCCACATATAGTCTTCACTTACATAGTTTGGAAGGATTGGAGACTGTCTCTTAGAAAAGACTGTAACCTCCCCCTCACTTATCGACCTTAATGACAGTGAAATCCCGGAAACTACCGGTTTTACTTCCGTAGCTGGTTCCTCTATATATGTTCCCCCTTATTCGTCATCAAGGGGTACAGATTTCATTTTCGCTTCCGATTCCGAAACATTTTCTAAAGTTTGGAATTCCATTTCTGCTCTTTGTTGCGTTTCAGCGGTCGCGTCTTTCATTCTAGCCGCCTGCCCCTGAACAATGGGTTCCGCGGTGCATGTTTCCCACTGTTCGACCGATTGTTCCGTATCCAAGTCTACCAAATTTTCGTAATTGTTGCCTTCACTCATTTTAATAATTTTCAATATAAATGCCAAATCTCAAATCTAATTAGGATTCCTCCCACTACTTATTCTCGCTGACGTAGCGACCTGTTCGTAACCAATACTTTGCTACGAGATTTGCACCATACAAAATTCGTGTCCAGAACAACCTCAAATCTGAAGATTGTCCTGTCACCAGGTCGCCACGTGTAACCTCCCCCTCACTTATCGACCTTAATGACAGTGAAAAATTAAACCGCGTGTACCTAATGGAAATTTGGGAAAAGCAATCGTCACCGAAGTTAATCTGTCGGTAAAGAGGGAAGAAAGGGTTACACATATAATTAGCACTAGAAGCGTGGCAACTGAAGGTTGACACGTGTAGTGTGAAAACTGAAAGTTTGTCAGAAGTAATAAATTTCGCTACACTCTGACTTAATTTAGCAAAAGAATTAATGAAACCGGAAAATTGAAAGTTAATTTAGTGACTGAAATTAATAGTGAACTTTGTTTTTGAAGCACTACGAAATTCAATAAAATAAAGTTACTCTTTGGCTACCGCAACAATCATTTCAAAAGGTACTTGAATTTACGCAATAACTTTGAACTTGAATTTAATGATTATGAACAATTAACAATAGTAAAATTTAGTACATACCAAGCTGAGCTGTAGTCACAGGTGAGCTACAATATGGTAACAAAACTGGCACTCATAATTTGTGCTTGTGTAATCTAAATATTGCAGCCAGCTATGAATACTTTAACTGAACTTTGAAATTAAAGCAGTGTAATGGAATAATATTACTTTAATGCTAGCGTTTGAATTTCAACGACACTCGGGTTCATTCTGGAAAAGGAAGGGACCCTGCTTGGTAATGCAATTGGGACAATGAGCAACAAATGTTCATGCTAAGTTGCTGTAATTATAGTTACGAAAATGGAACTGTTTGAAAAGCTGAGGTCTGCCATACAGTTCTAAAACTTTACGTGCTTCCAGTCTTCCTTGTTGGTTGATTGAAGGTTTGAAGCCGTCGATCGAGGAGGTGGCGAGTCACTCATTGTCGGCCGTCGCTGTTGCAGAAGCTGGATGTTGGCGCGCCTTCTTCTCGACACGGTCACCAGGCGAAACGGGCTCTTGATGTGGTTCCCGTCAGCGACACCGTGTCAGAAACTATCGTAGCAAGTCGAGCGCAATTACATGCTGCCCAACCCCGAAAGCGCGGCAACTCGCGGGAGCGTCACACAACACACCTGCTCCACTGCACTACTCCAGCCAGACTCTGCTCTGCCCGTGCTCCACGCGTCCGAGTTCACACTACCAAAGATCCTAAACACTTTGGTTCGCCACACGACATTTCGATGTAATCGTTCGATAGCGTAGTTTTCCCTAGGCCAGACCCAGCATAAAAATACAAATAATATTCACAAAGCAAACCAATTATGCATCGACATAAATGCATATATATATATATATATATATATATATATATATATATATATATATATATATACAAATAGTAACACAATTACAATATATAAAGACACAGATATTGTCATATCTTTGGGTAACAAAATAAGGAACAATCTATAGTACAATAGATGGAAATAGGAGGATATGCATTTCCGGCGTTACACGTGCCCCACATTGTCTGAGGATGTTCGTGTAACCTAAACAGACTCAGAAAATGTCCAAAAAAAAAGAAACAGCGGAAATGCATATGCTCAAAACATCAACAAAATTTAGCATTCGTCTAATTAAACATAAATCAATTTTTAGACCATAATTATTGAGTGGAGACACTCCTAATCTTATTCCACTCTGTCATCTTGCACAAAATAAAACAGGTTGACAACATATTAAAATTCATAGAAAACATAGAAAATGGTTTAGCTACTCCAAAATCATTAAAATTCGTAACACTATCAAGAAATGGAATACTATTTACAAAATTAATCAGAGTACATGGTCATAAAAAACAGGTATATCAAAATAGGCAAATTAATAATTAATTACATAGAATACACATTTTATATAACCTTTTCATAATTAATACTCTCGCAATGAGAGTCCACTTAACGCTAAACAAGAAAATAATATACAGCACATCGAGAAAAACATAAATATTGACAGTAGAATTCTTTCACATCAGCTGTCCAGGAAGAAAAACAACTCCGCCTTCCGTATCTGCAAGTACAAAGAATGCCGACAGCAGCACAAGAGCCGACAGTGGCACAAGAGCAGACAGCGACTCCGCCTCGCCAGTATTGTTGCGCCCGCCTGTGCGGCACGCTTGATCTCACTCGCCCTTGTAACGGCACTTCCAGAACGTCCGTTTCACTGAATTCTTTCGGAAAAACTCACTCCCGAGTAATCCCAAGGAGTCCATTAACACTATCACAGTGGATAACTCAACACTGTCCATCATCATACGCATGTACTAGCCTGAAACTCAAAACAGCGTCTAAGTACATCGGCAGTGACTAGTAAATCACATATTTATGAAGTCTTACAGCTAGTTCAAAATCATATTTACACTCCTTAATCTACTGTGACTCAGCTGAAAACTTAAACTAGCAGCTTGGATTTTTCAATTGATTATTAATCAATTCCTCTTAAATCATTTCGTCAAAATTAATTACTTACTAATTACAACGTCTTTAATGTCCTCTTGGTCAGGCCAAAGCATGGCAATCTAGCTAATCGTTAAATATTACACTCTATATTTACATACTGTACAAATTACCCATTCTGTGGTATTAATCAATCCTTGGTTGGTACAATTTCAAGTCTACAATGTTCCGTATACCTAATAGTTTTCCAGAGCTTGGATACTCTAAGCAATAAGCATTTGTGTGAGGTATACCAATGACTTTATATGGTCCACTATAAACAAACTTAAATTTCGAGATTTCATTGTCTATCTCGCTCGATTTCTCATGAGCTTTTACAAGTACTAAGTCTCCGATTGCAAACTTAGCAAAACGCGCTTTAGCGTCATGACGACGTATGCGAGCATCGGCTTTTAGCTTCATTACTTCTCGCAAACGATCTTCTATCACACCAATACTAATGTCAATCCGTGGAGGGAGTTTGATCATCTCTTCCACTAAACTTTTACTTCTGTCATCCAACAGGATTTCCTCTGGAGAAAATCCCGTAGATTCATGTCTCAAGGTGTTCATAATTCTCTCAAATACTGCTACATATTTGCCCCATGCCCTATGGTTGTGATGGCAATAGGTACGGCAAAGTCGGCCTAGCTCGCGCATATACCTCTCAGCGGGATTCCCAGCCGGACAATAAGCTGAAATATGGATCACCTCGACCCCATTACTTTCCATGCCTTCATTCCGCAACTTAGAAGTAAATTGGGTCCCATTGTCTGATAGAATCGCCTTGGGCTTACCAATATGAACAAAATAATCGTTCACAAGCTTGCTAAAGACCGATTTGGCTGTAGCTTTCCTAATCGGATATAGTTTGATGAACTTGGAAAAAGCTTCTAGCACTACTAAAATGTAGGCAAAGTTTCCTGATGACTTGGGCAAAGGTCCGTGCAAGTCCACGCACAGTAATTCAAAGGTGTCGTTAGGCCTTATACTTTGCTTAGGACCACGACTCGTGCTGTTGGTAACCTTCACCTTCTGACATAAATCGTAAGTTTTCACTCTGTCAGTAGCGCGTTCTAACATGTTGTTTAAATGTACTACTTCACTCAGCTTTTCCGTACATATCTTTGGTCCACAGTGACCATACGCCAAATGGTAGTAGTCTATTACTTCCGTGACGTATTTCGTGGGCCAGCATACCCGCCAAATATTACTATCTTCACCCTTACTATGTACAAGATATGATCGTATATCTTGTAATACTTCCTTAATTTCTCTCCTTCTGGACTCCTTTCGTCATATCGGGTTTTCACCATATTTAAACAACCATCCTCGTTCTGATGAGGACGTAGATTCTTACAGATGTTCACTATTAATTTATGTCCCTCAACTTCTTTAAAATAGTATAATTTCACCACTTCATCTGCCTCATCTTTCAATACATCTTGATTGGACTCGGTCAACCGCGATAGCGCATCCGCTACGCAATTGTCGGTCCCTTTTACGTAACAGATGTCATAGTTAAATTGCTGTAAATACAGCGACCACCTAATCAGTCTTTCGTGAAGTAGTTTACAATCCTTCAGATAAGTGAGCGCCTTATGGTCCGTATGAATAATCACCTTACAGTCCCATAGGTAACCCTTGAACTTCTTGAATCCCCACAAGATAGCGAGACACTCTTTCTCAGAAATCGTGTAGTTTCGCTCACTATTTGATAAAGTTCGACTCGCGAACGCTATCGTCCGGTGTTCCTTATCCTCTCCTTTACCAACTTCTTGGAACAGCTCTACCCCCACCCCGTAATTCGACGAATCCGTTCCCAGATGGAGGGGTAGCGATAAATCAGGATGAAATAGTATGTTAGATCTTAACAACTCGTCTTTTAATCTCTCGAAAGCGTCAGTCCACACAAACGGAACATTTTTGCGTAAGAGGTTATTCAAATTTTCATCATTAAACACTTGTCCTTTTACAAATTTACGGTAAAATCCTGTGAGCCCTAGAAAACTTTTTAACTGTTTCGTAGACTGGGGTGGAGGACAATTCCTTATTGCCTCTAGTTTCTCTGGGTCTTTCGTAATACCAGTAGTGGTAATTACATGCCCTAAAAATTTCAATTCCTGCTTCACAAATTCGCATTTCTTTAGCTTTAGAGTCATTCCGCCACGGCGCAATGCTCTAAAAACTTCATCTAACAGGTCACAATGGTCATGCCAATTGGCATTGGCCAACAATAGGTCGTCAACATATACAGTTAATCTTGAACTCAAAGCCGGCCCTAGCACTTTATCTGGGGCCCTGATGAATACGGACACAGATATATTAAGTCCAAACGGCAGTACTCTGTCCTGATAACACCTACCCGCAAACAAGAAGGCGGTGTATGGCCTAGATTCTTCTTCGAGTTCTATTTGCCAGTAACTAGCCGTCAGATCGAGGCTAGTCATGAACTTAATGTCATGAAAACGTTGCAAAATGTCCTCCATACTCTCTGGTCTGTCTGTTTCGCGTTGAACGACCCTATTCAACGTGCGTGCGTCAATCACAATACGCACACTACCATCCCGTTTTGCTACAATGACCAAACCGTTATTATATGGACTCGTACTTCTTTCAATCACTCCCCATTCGATCATCTTATCTCTCTCCCGTTGCACTGCTTCCTTTTTGGACAGCGGTATAGCATACGGTCTCACGGAGAATGGTTCGTGCGGAATTACATGCAACTTGCATTTATATCCTTCCACAAGTCCAGGTTTGTCTGAAAACACACTCTTATTCCTCATTATTACGTCATACAGGCCTCGTCTTTGTTCGTGTGTTACGTTTGACACACCGTCTACAATACTTTCCAATTCACTTTCTACACTATTGTCAGTGCCGAGATTCCTCACATTACAGTAGTTCAAATTCATACCTACGTCAATACTATCCGACCAGTTAACAATGTGTATAGGCTGGTATTGCCTACGCACACCGTCTCCTACCTTGTCAAAACTAACTACTATTGTGTTATCCTGTGACGTACATGTCAAAGTTTTGCTTTCGCAATTAATCACTGCACGGTACTTTAATAGCCAATCTAACCCGATAATTACTTCCGTAGTTAAGTCCGGCACGACGACAAACTCTTGTTCAAATCGTGCCCCACATATCTCGAAGTTGACAAAAATCTGTTTTGTGACCGGTTTACTGGCCTTCCCAGTAGCACCGATAATTTTCACTCCTGTTACTGGCATAACTACGATGCCTGTCTTTCAGTAACTCAAATATTTTCCCAGATACAGCACTCAATCCTGCACCGGTGTCAATCAAAACGTTTAGTTGTAGGTCGTGCATATTAACAGATACTACTATCTGTGTACACTTGTCCTCGACTGTTTCTTTATTTTCCCACAGTAAATCCTCGTCTATATCCAGGTCATTACATCTACATCTACATCTATACTCCGCGAGCCACCTTACGGTGTGTGGCGGAGGGTACTTATTGTACCACTATCTGATCCCCCCTTCCCTGTTCCATTCACGAATTGTGCGTGGAAAGAACGACTGCTTGTAAGTCTCCGTATTTGCTCTAATTTCTCGGATCTTTTCGTTGTGATCATTACGCGAGATATATGTGGGCGGTAGTAATATGTTGCCCATCTCTTCCCGGAATGTGCTCTCTCGTAATTTCGATAATAAACCTCTCCGTATTGCGTAACGCCTTTCTTGAAGTGTCCGCCACTGGAGCTTGTTCAGCATCTCCGTAACGCTCTCGCGCTGACTAAATGTCCCTATGACGAATCGCGCTGCTTTTCGCTGGATCATGTCTATCTCTTCTATTAATCCAACCTGGTAAGGGTCCCATACTGATGAGCAATACTCAAGAATCGGACGAACAAGCGTTTTGTAAGCTACTTCTTTCGTCGATGAGTCACATTTTCTTAGAATTCTTCCTATGAATCTCAACCTGGCGCCTGCTTTTCCCACTATTTGTTTTATGTGATCATTCCACTTCAGATCGCTCCGGATAGTAACTCCTAAGTATTTTACGGTCGTTACCGCTTCCAATGATTTACCACCTATGGCATAATCGTACTGGAATGGATTTCTGCCCCTATGTATGCGCATTATATTACATTTATCTACGTTTAGGGAAAGCTGCCAGCTGTCGCACCATGCATTAATCCTCTGCAGGTCCTCCTGGAGTACGTACGAGTCTTCTGATGTTGCTACTTTCTTGTAGACAACCGTGTCATCTGCAAATAGCCTCACGGAGCTACCGATGTTGTCAACTAAGTCATTTATGTATATTGTAAACAATAAAGGTCCTATCACGCTTCTCTGCGGTACTCCCGAAATTACCTCTACATCTGCAGATTTTGAACCGTTAAGAATGACATGTTGTGTTCTTTCTTCTAGGAAATCCTGAATCCAGTCACAAACCTGGTCCGATATTCCGTAGGCTCGTATTTTTTTCACTAAACGTAAGTGCGGAACCGTATCAAATGCCTTCCTGAAGTCCAGGAATACGGCATCAATCTGCTCGCCAGTGTCTACGGCACTGTGAATTTCTTGGGCAAATAGGGCGAGCTGAGTTTCACATGATCTCTGTTTGCGGAATCCATGTTGGTTATGATGAAGGAGATTTGTATTATCTAAGAACGTCATAATACGAGAACACAAAACATGTTCCATTATTCTACAACAGATTGACGTAAGCGAAATAGGCCTATAATTATTCGCATCTGATTTATGACCCTTCTTGAAAATGGGAACGACCTGCGCTTTCTTCCAGTCGCTAGGTACTTTACGTTCTTCCAGCGATCTACGATAAATTGCTGATAGAAAGGGGGCAAGTTCTTTAGCATAATCACTGTAGAATCTTAAGGGTATCTCGTCTGGTCCGGATGCTTTTCCGCTACTAAGTGATAGCAGTTGTTTTTCAATTCCGATATCGTTTATTTCAATATTTTCCATTTTGGCGTCCGTGCGACGGCTGAAGTCAGGGACCGTGTTACGATTTTCCGCAGTGAAACAGTTTCGGAACACTGAATTCAGTATTTCTGCCTTTCTTCGGTCGTCCTCTGTTTCGGTGCCATCGTGGTCAACGAGTGACTGAATAGGGGATTACAGAAAAAACCATCCGGCTTTGATCCAAAATCTACATCTACATCTACATTTATACTCCGCAAGCCACCCAACGGTGTGTGGCGGAGGGCACTTTACGTGCCACTGTCATTACCTCCCTTTCCTGTTCCAGTCGTGTATGGTTCGCGGGAAGAACGACTGTCTGAAAGCCTCCGTGCGCGCTCGAATCTCTCTAATTTTACATTCGTGATCTCCTCGGGAGGTATAAGTAGGGGGAAGCAATATATTCGATACCTCATCCAGAAACGCACCCTCTCGAAACCTGGCGATCAATCTACACCGCGATGCAGAGCGCCTCTCTTGCAGAGTCTGCCACTTGAGTTTATTAAACATCTCCGTAACGCTATCACGGTTACCAAATAACCCTGTGACGAAACGCGCCGCTCTTCTTTGGATCTTCTCTATCTCCTCCGTCAAACCGATCTGGTACGGACCCCACACTGATGAGCAATACTCAAGTATAGGTCGAACGAGTGTTTTGTAAGCCACCTCCTTTGTTGATGGACCACATTTTCCAAGCACTCTCCCAATGAACCTCAACCTGGTACCCGCCTTACCAACAATTAATTTTATGTGACTATTCTACTTCAAATCGCTCCGCACGCATACTCCCAGATATTTTACAGAAGTAACTGCTACCAGTGTTTGTTCCGCTATCATATAATCATACAATAAAGGATCCTTCTTTCTATGTATTCGCAATACATTACATTTGTCTATGTTAAGGGACAGTTGCCACTCCCTGCACCAAGTGCCTATCCGCTGCAGATCTTCCTGCTTATCTGGCGGCCTTTTCAGCCTCTGTTCACATACAGTTTTAATTTCAACACGTTTGTCCTGAGGCTTAGCCTGTAGCTTCGCCCCCAATACCGAAACCTTTTCCTGTAACTCGTCAACTAGTGAGTGTTGCTTTGCTATCAGTTCACTAATTGTCACCTTCGTTGATTCCTCTTTGGTCAGATTGATCTCATCTGCCAATCTACCTGGAGGAATGTGCCCAGTAGTATCTGTAATTACTTCCTCTGGATTTGCGCAACCCACACTGCTACCGTCTGATCGTATAACGTCAGCTCTAACCTCATGCACGCTGTAATCTACGTGCTTTTCTACCAATCGTGTCCGGCTATCACTAAAATTCTCGTAATCTTTCTCCTCAATACTTTCGCAATGTTTAAAATGGAGTTTTGCGTCGGATGGGTCGGCCACTTCTATCACTATAACTTTCGGTAAAGTCTGCCGGTCAGGGCCAGAACTTTCCGTTACTACTTCAACATCCAACTCCTGCGGGACGAAACACGACGAATCTTGCTCGTGCTCCCCATTAACATCAACTATTTCTGGTAAAGTCTGCCGGTTAGGGCCAGAACTTTCTATCACTTCACAAACACTATCTCCCTGCGGGACGAGACGCGGCAAATCCTGCCCGCGCTCCCCATAAACACTTCTCCCGTACAGGCCCCTATAATCTCTTAGTTCGTCGTACAAGCGACCGAACTGCCTTAACCAGACCTCATCCCTCTCTGCACCCCCCCGCTCAATGACGGACGTGTTATCCGACATCTGATCTTCTCTCAACAATCGCGAATCATTCTTAAACTCAATCTCCAGTTCCGCTGTGGGTGTTACAGCTGCCACTTTATAATCGATTTCTGGAACACTACTTATATTGTTCTCACTGACAGTGAACGTATTTTCAGTGCCGTGTCTACAGCTGATCTACTACTCGTGGGCGCACTCATTTCTCCTAACACTGGCACACTCTCCCGTCGTTGATTATTCCACACGGAATTTTCATAACGACGACACCTGGGTTTTCTCCTGTTATTGGGCCGCCAAAATTTCTCCACGCCCGGTCGGCCCCTCACCGGCGCGGCTAATGGTTTCCCTGTCTCGTCCCAGCAGATACGCTCCCCGGATACTGCTGAGGCGGCTGGTCACACCCTCTGGCGTTGTTACTATTCTGTGAAGCCCGTATCACGCTAGTATGATACTGGCTTCCGTCATTCCTGTTTTTATTTGCATTGTACCGATTGTTATTACAGTCCGAACCATTATTTTTATTGCTGCCAAGATTGCGGTATGCATTATTCCCATGGTTATCGTTGTTGTGGTTCCCGTTGTTGTTACCACGGCCTCTACCACTGTCGCGATTATTGCGCCAATTGTCCTCGTCCTCAACTCTTTCCAGGAAATCATTGATTGTCTTGTAATTGCTTCCTACGTATCGTTTTGTATCATCTGGAAGCTTCTTGTAGAGTTCCCAGGTTATTTCGGATTCCGTGCGGCGATCACGCAAATATTCCAACTTGCGGATCCAGCCCTCACAAAACTCCTTCATCGAGCCGCGCGAATTCGCATCGAAAGTCCTCGATACGACAAATTCGCGCCAGACACTTTGTTGTTTTTGCTCTGACCAGTATTCAGCCAGAAACAAATTTTTAAACTCGTCAAAAGTCAGGTTCGTAATGTTGAGGTTTAAGCACCAACGCTTGGTATCACCAGCCAACACGTCAATAATCGCATTAATTTTTCTCTCATTAGTCCATGACCTGGGTAAAACTCTTTCACAATTTTTAATGAAATCCGTCGCGTGTATACCGCCTTTTTTCAAGGGGTCGAACCGTTCCTCTTTCGTCAACAATTCCGAACTATGTGCACATATTGGCACATAGCTCTGTTTTTCGTCAAGTTTCTTTTCTAATTCCGACACTCTCGTAATTACTTGGCAAGTGGTTGTCGCAAGCGTTTCCACTTACCTCTTTTTCTCTTCGCAGGTATTAGCCTGCTTCCTCACTTTGGTATCTACTTCGGATAGTAAAGCCTTTAAAGTTTCCACTTTCTGTTGATCCTCTTTTTTCACTAATTGAATTTGTTCCGCCACCTTATTCTCGATGATCGGAGCAACCGCTTTTCCTACACTTTTCTCGATTCTGCTAATTTCGGAATCAAAACGAGTATTTATGCTCGCAATTTCCGCCTGAACTATCATTTCCTGTTTAAGATTACCGATTTCGGTGTTAATCGTAACAATATCTTCTTTGATTTTATCAACTTTTGTGTTAACAACTCCAACATTGTTGTTAACAACATTAATAGCTTTGTTCTGATTGTCTAGCTTCCGTTCAATTTTTTCATACTGAGCTTCTTGCTTGGCAGACTGAGCTTCTTCCTTGGCAGACTGAGCTACTTGCTTGGCAGTCTGAGCTTTAATTTCTGCCGATTGACTCTTGATTTCGTTAATCAAAACATTCAATAAATCAGTTAAATTACCGGAAACTACCGGTTTTACTTCCATAGCTGGTTCCTCAATATATGTTCCCCCTTATTCGTCATCAAGGGGTACAGATTTCATTTTAGCTTCCGATTCCAAAACATTTTCTAAAGTTTGGAATTCCATTTCTGCTCTTTGTTGCGTTTCAGCGGTCGCGTCTTTCATTCTAGCCGCCTGCCCCTGAACAATGGGTTCCGCGGTGCATGTTTCCCACTGTTCGACCGATTGTTCCGTATCCAAGTCTACCAAATTTTCGTAATTGTTGCCTTCACTCATTTTAATAATTTTCAATATAAATGCCAAATCTCAAATCTAATTAGGATTCCTTCCACTACTTAATCTCGCTGACGTAACGACCTGTTCGTAACCAATACTTTGTTATGAGATTTGCACCATACAAAATTCGTGTCCAGAACAACCTCAAATCTGAAGATTGTCCTGTCACCAGGTCGCCACGTGTAACCTCCGCCTCACTTATCGACCTTAATGACAGTGAAAAATTAAACCGTGTGTACCTAATGGAAATTTGGGAAAAGCAATCGTCACCGAAGTTAATCTGTCGGTAAAGAGGGAGGAAAGGGTTACATCTAAATGAAAGTAAAAATGCAAATGAAACTGGTGGAAATTAATTTTCAAAAGGGGTAAAGTTAATAAGGAAAGTAAATGTGCAGCTGTTACGTTAACAATTAACTAGTGGTAATTAGATATTTGAGATTTGGGGGAAATTGCGGTCGCCAGTCCTATGGAAAATTACTATAGTAACTGAAAAAGAAAGGTTATTACACATATAATTAGCATTAGAAGCGTGGCAACTGAAGGTTGACATGTGTAGTGTGAAAACTGAAAGTTTGTCACGTGTAGTGGGAAACTGAAAGTTTGTCAGAAGTAATAAATTTCGCTACACTCTGACTTAATTTAGCAAAAGAATTAATAAAACCGGAAAATTGAAAGTTAATTTAGTGACTGAAATTAATAGTGAACTTCGTTTTTGAAGCACTACGAAATTCACAAAATAAGGTTACTCTTGGGCTACCTCAACAATCATTTCAAAAGGTACTTGAATTTACGCAATAACTTTGAACTTGAATTTAATGATTATGAACAATTAACAATAGTAAAATTTAGTACGTACCAAGCTGAGCTGTAGTCACAGGTAAGCTACAATATGATAACAAAACTGGCACTCATAATTTGTGCTTGTGTAATCTAAATATTGCAGCCAGCTATGAATACTTTAACTGAACTTTGAAATTAAAGCAGTGAAATGGAATAATACTACTTTAATGCTGGCATTTGAATTTCAACGACACTCGGGTTCATTCTGGAAAAGGAAGGGACCCTGCTTGGTAATGCAATTGGGACAATGAGCAACAAATGTTCATGCTAAGTTGCTGTAATTATAGTTATGAAAATGGAACTGTTTGAAAAGCTGAGGCCTGCCATACAGTTCTAAAACTTTACGTGCTTCCAGTCTTCCTTGTTGGTTGATTGAAGGTTTGAAGCCGTCGATCGAGGAGGTGGCGAGTCACTCATTGTCGGCCGTCGCTGTTGCAGAAGCTGGATGTTGGCGCGCCTTCTTCTCGACACGGTCACCAGGCGAAACGGGCTCTTGATGTGGTTCCCGTCAGCGACACCGTGTCAGAAACTATCGTAGCAAGTCGAGCGCAATTACATGCTGCCCAACCCCGAAAGCGCGGCAACTCGGGGGAGCGTCACACAACACACCTGCTCCACTGCACTACTCCAGCCAGACTCTGCTCTGCCCGTGCTCCACGCGACCGAGTTCACACTACCAAAGATCCTAAACACTTTGGTTCGCCACACGACCTATCGATGTAATCGTTCGATAGCATAGGTATCCCTAGGCCAGACCCAGCATAAAAATACAAATAATATTCACAAAACAAACCAATTATGCATCGACATAAATGCATATATATATATATATATATATATATATATATATATATATATATATATACAAATAGTAAAACAATTACAATATATAAAGACACAGAAATGTCATATCTTCGGGTAACAAAATAAGGTTCTAATGGTTCAAATGGCTCTGAGCACTATTGGACTCAACTTCTGAGGTCATTAGTCCTCTAGAACTTAGAACTAGTTAAACCTAACTAACCTAAGGACATCACAAACATCATGCCCGAGGCAGGATTCGAACCTGCGACCGTAGCGGTCTTGCGGTTCCAGACTGCAGCGCCTTTAACCACACAGCCACTTCGGCTGGCCAACAAAATAAGGAACAATCTATAGTACAATAGATGGAAATAGGAGGATATGCATTTCCGGCGTTACAAGACGTCAAGAATTTTTAGCTGCTTTCATAAACAGATATATTTCGCTTTTAGTTTTGGTGAATTTCTTTGTTACGGAATTGAGCCTCGCTCCACTGTGTGTTCACTGATCCCTCAATCCACCGTGATGCTTAGGATTGTTTGTGGCTAAGAGGTCAAATGTGTTTTTGTAACAATTTACAATTTGAATGGCCTCATGAACTAATTGTTCAAAATAATTTAAAAAAGAAGCATTTAGAACAATTACGGAAGTTGTTTCCGATGTAGAATAAATTCTGAAAATGTAATTTTGTCAACATACGGAAGGTAGACTGAAGTCACTGCCAACTATAATTGTATGAGTAGGGTACCTTTTTAAGATGAGACTCAAGTTTTCTTTGAACTGCTCAGCAATTGTTTTATCTGAGACAGGGGGACGGTAAAAGGAGCCAATCATTAATTTATTCCGGTTGTCGAATATTACCTCTGCCCATAGTTAATAACAGGAACTATCTGCTTCAATATCGCTTGTGAGCTGGATCACACATTACATTATTTTTCCTTAAGTTGTGCTTCTTGTTTCTGTTGTACTTCAGATCATTACAATCACGGTTTTTCCCTGCAAAACCTAGGATGCTTTCTACGTGACTCTGTAAATACCAGAGTTAAACATTGTAGAACAACAACGTACGCTACAAGCGTAGGATTATGTATTCCTTCATTTCCTTATTTCTAACATTTTAAAATTCTACGTCGACTTAAGATGACATGTCAGTCGTAGATGTTCTTATCTCTATTTAGTGAAAGTATTTTCAGTCATGTTTTAAACATTGTCCCGCTGCACTTCATTAACTAATGTTTCGCCGCAAGGGATATCGTATTTTAGAGAGTAAATTAATATGGAGTATGTCGTTCTTCTTTTCAAACATTGACATACCCATTTCTTCGTTCCTTATTGTCTTTTGGGCATGCAATTGTAGTAATTAGGCACAAATGCAGTGATCAAAAAGAAATGATTAGCGTACATTCGCATTCTCTTTACATCGTTCTTTTCTTGTTGCTCCCATGGCGATGGACTGTTTCTATCGCTATCAGTAAGTGTGAAAGGAAGCTACTGTACAGACAGAGGGATTTATATTTATACTTGGCAGACCTAATTACATACTGACATAAACGTCGGTATTGCTTTCGCTTCCCAAAAGTTATAAATATTTCGATTTCGGAAAAGAAGTTCTGTATTTTGTCAGGATGTCGAAGAAGGTGTAAGTAGGCTGTTTAGGTTTTCTTATTGGTAACGCCACGTAGCGCTCTGTGTGAAAATTACAGGCTGTGGTGTGTGCAGTCTGTCGCTAGCTTGCATTGTTGTCTGACTTTTGAAGCTTTTGCTGTGATTGTCTCTGATTTTGTTCCATTTCTTGCATTAGCTGTAATAACAATGCATTAGTGTCTGGAATCTGTTCCTCTATGCTTTTCGGCAGTGCATTTGCACCGGCAACATTTACATTTTGACAAGCAGAAAATGTGTCTTGACTTATTTGAGAAAACGGTGAGGACAAAAAATCTGAATCTACAGTATTTGCAAATTTGTGTCCTGTGATTTCGGATTCCTGAGGCGAACTGTTGCCGATCGATCGATCGATAATGCTTCCCTGTTCACTAATTGTTTCACTGCCTACGCCATTGTTTGCCGCCCGCTCCATTTCCCTATGCACAATTACCAAATTACTATGTTGAACATTAGTTAATTCATTACACGGTGGCGCTAACACACTGCTTTCGTCTTCACTGTCATTTCTCAGTTTACTTTGGAGCCTAGTATTACGTTTTTCACACGCTATTATTGTCACAATATTTCACACGACAACACAGAAAAACACAATTTGAAGAGCAAAAATAAGAGAACACATTAACATAGCACTGAAAATAATATCTAGTTAATTGCAAGCCCAGCTGCGAAATACTTGCTGCAAATCTACATGCATGCCACAACTGTTTTACTGAACAACAATGAAAAACTACAACTACAAAGGAAATTCTCTCTATAATTACGCGCTAGCAATAAACAAAAGCTACACTAATTACACAAACTACAAGAAAAAATCAGTAGATTCCAGTGAGGTATCCTCGGCTAAGGGTCGAGATATGAAACGTCCCCTTTTGAAAAATTATACACGAGACTGTGCTTAAACTGACACACAATATTTTTAGAGCAACGCAATCTGACTTTCAATAATCCCTACAAAAGAATGGCCCTGACTAACATTAACCTATACCTTTCACAAATCACTTACCTCACCAAAAATCTTCGTTACTCGAACTACTGCAATACAGCGAGCGCCACTACTGCCAGCTAAATAAAAGATTCAAACCACTGAAGGCACTAACTACTGATAGGCATAGTTAGCAAATGAAAGATTTTGATAGAGAACAAATGATGTATTTACCTTAATAGTCATAATATATATAGCAGTTCATGACATCCAGTCTTATAAATTTCAAAACTCCGCCATCTCTCTCCCCACATCCACCACTGCTGGCGGCTCACCTCCAACTGCGCAACGCTACGCGCTGTTCACATCCAGCTGCCCAACACTACAATGGCAGACAACAATGCAAACTAGCCACAGACTGCACACAGCACAGCCAGTGATTTTCATACAGAGCGCTACGTCGCGTTACCAATAAGAAAACCCAAACAGCCTACTTACAAAGATACTGGTTGTATCGAGTAAGATGTGGAGACGGCGGTTTGAAAGCGGACAGTAGAAGTTCGAGGAAGGGCGTCCCTTACCTCAGGGATCGCTACTCAAGTTACCTGGCGAAGCGGCAAGTGCGGCAAATGTCCGGGGTGGCAAATCTGCGGCGTGGCAAATGTCCGGCATTGGTAGCGTCGTTCGCCCTCTGGCAACAAAAGCCGATCGCCAGGTAGACTAGAGTGTGAGCGCCGCGTGGAAGCGGAGCGCTCCTCGTTTGGCGCAGCCGTGGCGAGCCGGCTCGTCCTTCACCTTTGCCCTGGGGGCCACAAACACCGGGCGGCGGCGGCGGCTGTCCTGGCCGGGGTGATTACACGCCGCGCCGCGATTAATTAGCGACGCCGCTCTCTTCCCCGTCTCCTCTCCTCTCATCTCGTGTCCCGCTGGCCTTGCCTGCCTGTTCCATGACACAGCGCTGCCTCTGCCGCGACCGCACAGTGTCTAAACTCCACTGCCGCTGTCCACGAGCCTTCACCTGCTGCTCCCCGCACGATGCGCCACCAACGTGCCCAGTCGCTTGACTGGTGAAGATACAAGCCCAATAGTAGCTGTGTTCTAGTTACTCAATAGAGGAGCATACATACAACTCGACACCGATTTGAACTTGAAGAAAATAAATAACGAGACCAATTTTTTTCTTTCCCTCCGAATAGGCCATCTGATGACTACTGCAAAATTGCTCAAGTCACACCTATACCCAAAAAGGGAAGTAGGAGTAATCCGCTGAATTATAGGCCTATATCTCTAACGTCGATTTGCAGTAAGGTTTTAGAATATATACTGTCTTCGAACATTATGAAGCACCTCGAAGAGAACGATTTATTGACATGTAGTCAGCACGGATTCAGACAAAATCGTTCTTGTGAAACATAACTAGCTCTTTATACTCATGAAGTAATAAGTGCTATCGACAGGGGATGTCAGATTGATTCCATATTTTTAGATTTCCAGAAGGCTTTCGACACCGTTCCTCGCAAGCGTCTTCTAATCAAACTGCGTGCCTACGGAGTATCGCCTCAGTTGTGCGACTGTATTCGTGATTTCCTGTCAGAAAGGTCACAGTTCGTAGTAACAGACGGAAAGTCATCTAGTGAAACAGAAGTCATATCCGGCGTTCCCCAAGGAAGTGTTATAGGCCCTCTATTGTTCCTGATCTATATTAACGACATAGGAGACAATCTGAGTAGCCGTGTTTGCAGACGATGCTCTCATTTACCGTCTTGTAAAGTCATTAGATGATCAAAACCACCTGCAGAATGATTTAGATAAGATATCTGTATGATGTGAAGAGTGGCAATTGACCCTGAATAAGGAAAAGTGCGAAGTTATTCACATGAGTACTAAAAGAAATCAGCTAAGTTTCGATTACGCCATAAGTCACTCAAATCTGAGGGCTGTAAATTCAACTAAATACTTAGGGATTACAATTACAAATAACCTAAATTTGAACGATCACATAGATAATATTCTGGTTAGAGCAAACCAAAAAATGCGATTCATTGGCATAACGCTTAGAAGGTTCAACAGGTCCACCAAAGAGACTGCTTACACTACGCGTGTCCACCCTATTCTGGAGTATTGCTGTGCGGTGTGGGATCTGCATCAGGTGGGACTGACGGATGACGTCGAAAAAGAACAGAGAGGGGCATCTCTTTTTGTATTATCGTGAAATAGGGGAGATAGTGTCACAGACATGATACGTGAATTGGAGTGGCAATCATTAAAACAAAGGCGTTTTTCGTTGCGACGGGCTCTTCTCATGAAATTTCAATCACCAGTTTTCTCCTCCGATTGCGAAAACATTCTGTTGGCACCCACCTACATAGGGAGAAATTATCAACACGATAAAATATGGTTGTGCAAAAGGACTATTTTTTATACCTCTGTTGCACGAGCTCTCTCTTTGCCCCTGAATTAGCCAACGGGAACACAGAATTCTTTGCACAGTGGAAACCTCTGTGTGCATTTTTGAAGATATTGATTCACACACAAACAGGAAGTGGCCACTTGAAAGAGAGTGAATGTGGTTTGCCAGGTATCAAATGTCAAAGGACATCGATTTCTGCTCTGCGCTCTCTGGACTGTTCCTGTCTCTCTGTATCTCCTCCATGTCCGAACAACATCTCTTTTGTTCACTCCGAGACGCCTGGACACTTCCCTTGTTGAGAGCCCTTCCTGGCAGAAAGTAACAATGCTGTCACATGATGTTTTGTTTGGGGATTAGTGCGTCTTCAAAAATTGTTCAAATGGCTCTATGCAGTATGAGACTTAATATCTGAGGTCATCAGTTCCCTAGACTTAACAACTACTTAAACCTAACTTACATAAGAACATCACACACATCCATGTCCGAGGCAGGATTCGAACCTGCGACCGTATCAGCAGCGCGGTCCGGAACTGAAGCGCCTAGAACCCTCGCCCACAACGGCCGGCAAACATCACAGTCGATAGTGCGACAAAGGACATGTGAGGCTTAGGGGTGCCGATGAGGGGACGTCCTGCGTATCCATGATGTTACAGCCATATTGCCTGCCCTGCTTGTACGCTACGTCAGATCCAGACCCTTGCATTGCTATGTCGTGCAGCTGTTTAAGAAACGAATCTATTACCCTTTAGATCCGGATATACTGGTCAATGCGTTGAAATCACAATTCCCCACTTCAAATCTGTACCCTACCCCCTCACAAACGTCAGTTTACAGCAACAGTAGACTGATCACTTCCCACAAACTTCTGGCAATATTTCGAACATTAATATTAATTTTCAACAGCATAACATTCCTGACTAGTAGCGTGATTATCACTTATTTGTGTATAGTCTCCAAACATTTGTGGTACTTTGACACCACACCAGCTGGGTAACATTTCCCACGGCCTACCATGGCTTCCCAGTAGCAAAACCCTCCCGCCACATCGTCGTTATCACATAATCGTCGAGGGATAAAGGGCGTAATTACAACTAAAGAGCCTTCCCATCTTTAATTTATGTGACGTACGTTCTTGCACAATAATCGTTGTTTGCCAGACCAGGAGGAACTGACACCTCCAGTCAAGTCACAGACCCCTGCTAATTCTTTCGAAATCCCGTCACATTTCTATAGCACTGTTCCAGGGTCATCCACGCGCCACTGACTACGTAGAGAACTATCCCATGGAGAAAAATAGCATACTAACCTACAGGGGGAAATACGCATACGTGGATTTCAGAAAGAAATTCAGAAGCGTAGCACCTACAACTCATCGATACCGAATAACAGTCTAAAAATATCCCGTTCTACATGTCCTAATATCTTTTATCGTATTAGTGTGATTCCCGCGCTAGAAATATGACAGTGTAATAGTGTCAGAGTCTTTGTTGACAGCACAGTATATCTCTATCTCTCTCTCTCTCTCTCTCTCTCTCTCTCTCTCTCTCTCTCTCTCTCTCTCTCTCTGTGTGTGTGTGTGTGTGTGTGTGTCTTTCTCTCCTTATTTTTGTAACATCCAACGTAATAAAACTGTGAACTATAAAAACTTCGCTAGCTCTAACTGTTAGAGAACCCAATAAGATTTTACCGCGTCTCTCTCATCAGGTGTATCAGAAACAAATATCGTCTGCATGTTGACATCGACCATATGTAGTGACCCCATTAAATATGCTCAAAGTTAGCCCATGGGTCTGACTATATCTAATATGATTCAGAATGAAGCAAAATTTAGTTTACTAACAACGTTTACTTTCCCAAAACAAAGACAGAAGTAAATTATGCTAAACAAGTTATGATTGAATACCGTAAAGAACAGGTGGTTTAAGACCACAATGGACAAGGATCCTAGGTGGCAGAACTGAGTCAAGTACTTTGACTCTAAAAATGTGGATAACTCAATCTGAATTGATGAGACGCTGAGATTATATAGGTGCAGCTGAGGGCAAGCGGCGATTGAAATCTGTACGCCCTGACAAGGGCCAGAGTGGCAGTATGTTACCCTGTTTGCTTCGTGCGGCGGTGTAACTTGCAGCTGTAATGCAAAAATCTCACAGTCTAGCGATCAGGCAGACAGATCGCAATTTTCTCTCTACCAGAGCCCTGAAATCATTGTAGAATTCAAGTGTGTGACACACCTTTCCACTGGTCGTACCCAGGACAAATTTGGCTCATTTATATGCAGATCGCACAAGGATATCAAACGTCAAGACTGGTAAACAAAAAACGAATAAGTGTGTCCTCGGTAAACGAGTAGTCCGCGATGTTCGAAGCCACACTGTCGGTACAGTAAAATCTTCACCACAGGCTCCCCAGTCTAAACTACTCGCAAGTGTAGTCAGTGTCAGGACAGGTCCCAAGCATCAACCGCAGACACCAGAGCATCAACCAGAAGACTTCTTACCAGACCGAAGTCTAGCACCCGAGTACCTCGCACCTCTTCAGAAAAAAAAATCCGTTTTCCTGCAAGTGCACGAACGACACCGCCTTCATGCCGTCTTGAGCCAATCATAGGGCTCTAGAGGCGCTAAATCTCCCCCCCCCCCCCCCCCGCACGGCAGCACAAACTCATGTCGAACCAGGGCAAGAGTTACGAAACCTGCATCTCTGAAAAAAAAAAAAAAAAAAAAGGAAACCGCCAATTACTGGCTTTTTTAAGTTTTCGCGGAGGGGGAACATGTTTTTCCTCAAAGTTGCATCGCTTTCCACAGCAAGAAGAGAACAGATACAATCTTATAGATCTTTATCTAAATCGCCTGTGTCTTGGGGCTTGTTAGTCCTAGCTATGAGGTGTAATAAAGAGTCTTCTGTCTCTAAACGTTTCTCAGCCGCCGGAGTTTCTTATACAACCAAGGCGGCCGATGGAAGTGGATCACAGGCCTATTTGCAGTATCGGCGAATGCGAAAACTTGTGAATTTCTATTATGTGTGGCTCTGCACACAATGCCCAGTTTACAACTCCACTGTGTAGAAGCGTCCCTTCAGTCCGTCACCCACAGCCCAGCCTTCAGCTGACGCCAATGCAGGTATTGCGGCATTGTTCTGCTGGAGACTTGATAACGGGCTGCTTTGTCTGCCCTGTACAGCTGTGGACCAGTCGCAAGATTTACTGAGGGACGGGCTCGCCGCCAATTGCTTTCAACTCCAAGCATGCTGTTTCTACGAGCTAAGAACCATAAAAATACCTCATACTTTTAGTGCTTTACGAGGCTCCATCAATGTCTGCTCAAGCTGTTAACTTTCTAGAGTCTCGCTCAAGGTGTGTCAGGTCGTAATAAGATCTCTAATGATTTTCTGTGTACTGGTCAACTGGAGCACACCACCAGTTACTGAAGTCGCCTCCACAGTCCTGTGTACAGTTTTTTACAGCTGTTCTAGAGGAAAACTATATCCCACAGACTATCAATAACAATAAAGGATTCTTGTGTTGATATATCATAAGTAGTTTGATACATTATTTTCTGCTGTAACACATCGAAGCAGTATATTGCTACAGTTGTGTACAAATCCATAAATTTAGTTTTTCTACCATGGTTTTGAGGTCTGTTTCGGGTGCTAAATGGACATTATCATATTTTGATCCACTGGCTCTCATGGTAAATTGGACAGCACATGGTATAAGTTAAGCTGCTTCCACAACATAAAGGATGGTTGAAATAAAAGATGGAGGGGGTGTTTCTTACTGACAGAAGTGTGGAAGACATTGTAACACATGAAAACTTGAAGAGTTTGTCACATAATGGAACATTTCCAAACAGATGTCTGAAGGTGCTGACCTCTACTTTTAATCTCATCTTCGACAGTGTTCCATTTTCGTAGACACCAAGAGCATAGATCCCTCATATTGGTGTGCATAATACATCCAGGTTTATTATCGCTATTTCGGTGTTCTAGGTGGTGGTCAGGCTGACCGCCAAATCTTTGGACGCTGCGTCTTTCATTTTTATGACTTACAATGCGTAACTGCATGTGGAACAAGGGGATATTCAACAGGGCTTAGATCCATAGAGCACGTATAGTATGCACCATCAGTTGTCAGTTCCACTGGTGGAGAAATGGAATGATTTTCATACACCTAGGCGAGCTTGTAAGTACACTCATGTATCCACATTACTGTCATATTTTCATAAATTTTACGTATTTTCCATCAATTTTTGTGATTTTACCAGGTTTCTCATAACTGAAACACATTTTACCCAAGTACTTGAGGTCGAAACCGCCACTCTGGGCAAGTTGCCTCGTCAACAAAACGTCTCATCTCGTCGATCTCGTGATGATATCAGCCGTGCTTCTCAGTTTCTGTATCACTGCTATACCACGTCCTCCACTGCTTTGCGAGAGTCATATGCATGTGGATATATCGCAAACCCGGTTACACTGCCTACATCACATGACACGAATACTGTTTCTTAGTGTAGGAAATAGCTGCCAGCAGAGAAGAGGTGCAATAACTACGTTCCTTAGCCAAAACACCTTATAAACTCGATAAGATTTCTTTGCGATTTGCCGTCTCCCCCTTTTCTGGATGGCAGTCACAAAGTATTCTCGTATTCGTAAGGTAAAGTCGGAAATTGAAATAACTCACCAACACCTTTGATGATTATCACATCCATAGCAGCACTCTGTCCTCTATTTGGAAAGGAGCTACCGCTTCGGACCCAGATTTCGTCTTGAGTGCTGCGCCATACACAATCTCTCTAGATGCATGTGTGCTAAAGGTGTTCGCACTCGTTGTTGGTGTATAGTAGATACAGGGTGTTTCAAAAATGACCGGAATATTTGAAACGGCAATAAAAACTTAACGAGCAGCGATAGAAATACACCGTTTCTTGCAATATGCTTGGGACAACAGTACATTTTCAGGCAGACAAACTTTCGAAATTACGGTAGTTACAATTTTCAACAACAGATGGCGCTGCGGTCTGGGAAACTCTATAGTACGATATTTTCCACATATCCACCATGCGTAGCAATAATATGGCGTAGTCTCTGAATGAAATTACCCGAAATCTTTGACAACGTGTCTGGCGGAATGGCTTCACATGCAGATGAGATGTACTGCTTCAGCTGTTCAATTGTTTCTGGATTCTGGCGGTACACCTGGTCTTTCAAGTGTCCCCACAGAAAGAAGTCACAGGGGTTCATGTCTGGCGAATAGGTTGGCCAATCCACGCCGCCTCCTGTACGTTTCGGATAGCCCAAAGCAATCACACGATCATCGAAATATTCATTCGGGAAATTAAAGACGTCGGCCGTGCGATGTGGCCGGGCACCATCTTGCATAAACCACGAGGTGTTCGCAGTGTCGTCTAAGGCAGTTTGTACCGCCACAAATTCACGAAGAATGTCCAGATAGCGTGATGCAGTAATCGTTTCGGATCTGAAAAATGGGCCAATGGTTCCTTTGGAAGAAATGGCGGCCCAGACCAGAACTTTTTGAGGATGCAGGGACTATGGGACTGCAACATGGGGCTTTTCGGTTCCCCATATGCGCCAGTTTTGTTTATTGACGAAGTCGTCCAGGTAAAAATAAGCTTCGTCAGTAAACCAAATGCTGCCCACATGCATATCGCCGTCATCAAACCTGTGCACTATACCGTTAGCGAATGTCTCTCATGCAGCAATGGTAGTGGCGCTGAGGGGTTGCCACGTTTGAATTTTGTATGGATAGAGGTGTAAACTCTGGCGCATGAGACGATACATGGACAGTGGCGTCATTTGGACCGCAGCTGCAACACGGCGAACGGAAACCCGAGGCCGCTGTTGGATCACCTGCTGCACTAGCTGCGCGTTGCCCTCTGTGGTTGCCATACGCGGTCACCCTACCTTTCCAGCATGTTCATCCGTCACGTTCCCAGTCCGTTGACATTTTTCAAACAGATCCTTTATTGTATCGCTTTTCGGTCCTTTGGTTGAAAACTTCGTCTTGTTGCAACAACACTGTGTTCTAGGCGGTGGAATTCCAACACCAGAAAAATCCTCTGTTCTAAGGAATAAACCATGTTTTCTACAGCACACTTGCACGTTGTGAACAGCACACGCTTACAGCAGAAAGACGACGTACAGAATGGCGCACCCACAGACTGCGTTGTCTTCTATATCTTTCACATCACTTGCAGCGCCATCTGTTGTCGAAAATTGTAACTACTGTAATTTCGAAAGTTTGTCCGCCTGAAAATGTGCTGTTGTCCCAAGCATATTGCAACAAACGTGTATTTCTATCGCTGCTCGTTTAGTTTTTATTGCCGTTTCAAATATACCGGTCATTTCTGAAACACCCTGTACGAGCCTCATACATTTGAGAATTTTGTGGTGATAGAAAAGATGATTAAGAAGCAGAACAAACGTATGGTTTACGCATAATATAGCTCCAGGCGGAAGGAGGTTGAAACATTTTACATAAATCACTTGTGCTATCAATTCTACAGCACTGTTGTAGAGTTCAACTCCCAGCTGTGGCAAAAACTTTAATTGATTTCTTCAGTTTTCATCACTCTCGTAGATACAGATGAGACTCAAATGCCTCGAAGAAAATTTAATTATAAGGTCTATTGTTGTTGTGTTTGGATTCCATGCCAAGAAGGTACTGTTAAGAGAGAAATTATCGTAGAACATAAACACACACTCTTACGGCTACACAGTTCTGCTCTTAAGCATGCTGTAATGTTAAAGCAGTGTTGTTTGCAATATAGTAAAGTGGAATGAAATGCTCTTAATACTCCAATACAGGAAACATATTTTCAACACAAGGTATACATTCACCCTGTAAGTTTGCTATGATGAGAAACTTTAAGATGGTAAAACTACTGACTTCTACACCAGACGAAAAAAGTCGTAGATTCTTTGTGATACAAGTATTATACAGCTTTCCAGAAGTGTATAACGCCCATTTTCACATCTGATTTCGATTCGGAAATTATGTTACGACCTCATCAGTCCCATAAAATGGTCGTCACCAACGGAAAATGCATGTAACAAAGACATCTTATGAGGAAATAGACAAACGCATAGCAGTGATGTTTGACATGTGAAATTAATTACACATCATGCAACACTAACTCAGTGAACAAAACATAGTCTTTTCCACACACAACACCTGTCATGCAAATGTATACACAGTGTTTGCAGGTCATCAGAAACCCATGTCACTAGCTCAGAATCATAGCAGTTATGAAACTGAAAACTCCATTTATGTCCAAGATGAAGTCCTTTGTGTACCTCTTTGTTGGTCTAGAGTAGGGTGCCAAAATAGATTTTTCATCGTTTTGGTGGATATGATTCATCACACATACATCGTAAATCCTCTGCTCACTGTGTTACAATGTTAATGATTGCAGGTCGCTAGTGCTCCAAATCTCACACAGAACACACAATGGTATACGAGTCGAACACAGGTTATGACACACAACTAATGCACCTTGAAAGAACAATGGAAAAAGAATGGTTAAATCCCTCTCTCTAGAAAGCATCATCAGTCTAATATTAAATCATACCTCATTACAACCTCTCTCAACCGATTACTCCATCTGCTTTCTATCACCATTTAATGCAGATCCATGTCAATTTAGAGGCAGATGGTTCCCTTTTCTAGGAAAAACCTGTATTCATCCCTATTACCTGAATAGACATACAGCATAATTTTATTAAAAACCATGCAGCAACTGTTCTAGAAGCTATTTGTTTGCTGACACCGCAGGCTGTGATTGCTGGGGAGTACAGAGAACGACATTGTAAATACTGTTTTTTGGAGGTGAAAACATGTAAACAGTCTTGCACAGGGCCAAACACATGACCACTTCTTTAGCTGTATATAGCAGCCCCCCAAAGCTGGTAATACAATGCTCATTATCTCAAGTCACTTTATAAAAATCTATAAGATGGTTGCTGATAACTTTAGGTCAGCTTCTTCTCATATTCCTTTTGCTGTTACACACTCGTTTCCACGTACAAGAATTTCAGACATGTAAGTACTCTCTCATACCCCCTCAATTTCCCCACATTTTGGCGTATTTTCCACAACTTACATATATTTTCCGTCAATTTTAGTAATTTTACCGATTTTATGTCTCTTCTGCTCATGTGATCATGACATCGCTTCTGGCCATGTTTTCTAAAATTGCCAACACGTAGAGCAACTGCACTATTTTCTGTATGTGTGTGTGCACGTAGCAGTTTTACACTTGCGGCCCCCCAGACCATATTGCAAACCACCTGCCAGTGAATCCAGCGTCAGACAAAGCCCCAGACATATCACGAGTGGATTCATCTTCAAACCCTGTCGTGGCCATAACACATTTTGAATCCACTCTTGATCGCTATCCCAGGTGTAGCGTGTGGTGGATCTACCTCCAAGACCTGTCCTGGCAATTACACATGGTGGATCCACCTTCAAACCCTGTCCGACTGTAACACGTGGTAGCTCCTCCTTCCAATCCTGTCCCTGACGTAAGGCTTGGTGGATCCATCTATGAGCTCTGTCCCAATTCTATCTCGAACCTACCCTGAGCCATGTGGGCCCGTCACATGAAACCGACACACACACACACACACACACACACACACACACACACACAAATAGCTTAGTGGCGCTGGGTGTTGAAAACTGTTGTACATTTACAAGAAATTTTAGAATATGTAGCCAGAAATATCATGATCACCTGAGCAGAAATGACATGAAATCGGTAAAATTACAAAAATTGACGAAAAATACTTATGAATTATACTTAATTATGTGATCAGTATAACGTTTGTGTGTGGCTCTCAGACACTGAAAACGTGTTATTCCAAAGAAGGACCATCATAAGGTGGTGGTGAGTGTTTTAAGTGGTCTATTTGACTCCCATAAACTGTTAAGCAATTAATGTAATAAGGTAGTGCAAATGAATTATTTCCGGCCATTTTTATATCTCAGTTGCGTGAGCCAAATGGGAAGTGGCTACTTGAGAGAGAGTCTATGTGGTTTCTCAGGTATCAAATGTCAAAGGACGCCAACTCCTGCTCCGTGCTGTCTGGACTGTCCAGGTGTCAATGTTCGACGCGTTCTTGGGGTGGGTGAACAGTGAACACCTGCTCAGTATGCAGTCGGCTGCCTTTGTTATCGCTTGGGTTGTGGTAACGCATGGGGGAGGGTGTTTATGTTCTCAGACATCTCCGCATACAAGCCCCCCGATATGTGGCAAGTGTTTTTGAAACTTTATTACTTGATTTGCTTTCATCTGTCTGTACACGTGGGGATGGACCACATCACTGTTTGTGATGTGATCACCAGTCAGTAGTAGCCACCGATGTTACTTGGGGTACTGTGATAATTTTGCTAGCTGCCCGGAGGCCTAGGTAAAAGGCTTCCGGACGCTGTGGGAGGCATGGATGTCTTCACAATGGTCCCAGCAAAGTGCAGTAAGGGAGTTATTTTTTTAGCACTGTGCATCTGCTCAGAGCTGTTAGCAAGTCCATGTTTTATGGCGTCTGTTTGTGATATATATGTCAGATGAGGTTTTTCCACGATCTTTGTGGAATGTTTAGATTTGTAGTGGTGATGTTTCTGCGTGATGTGTTATTCCCACTGTCAATCTGTAGCACTCTGATCAGAGTAGGACATCATGTCTGATGTTTGTGGTAATGGAAAGCTAGTGCTTAAGAGTGTAGTCACCTGAAACTTTGTTTGGCGATTAATGTGACTTCTGGGCGGAGATTCCAGCTACCCCTGGTAGCTCAGTAGTTTTTTGTGTATGTTTTGTGTGTGACTGGAATTTGCCTACGTTTTTGCTATATGTTATTGAAAGCGATTATAATTATTTAAATATACGAAAATTCCTCCAGAAAAATCAATACTTAGCGGCATGAAAGAAATAAATAAACTAAGTGAAATCCATCCCTGCAAATGGCGTAGGCAATATTCCACTGCCTTAAATTATTTAATGCAAAGTGATTGATGATTCTCCCAGTCTGGTCAGCGATTTTTTCCACCATTTTTATCTGGTGGGAGGAGGAGAGAGAAGGGGAAGGGTGGGGTGTGGACCTCCCAGAGGAGTGGTGGGGGAAGGAGAGACATACTGGCTGGAGAAAACCCATTACTTAATCAGTGAAGGGGATAATTAACTGACCAATCAATTAATTTGCATAATTAATGTCATATCAATTTGATATCAAAAGTATGCCAGAAATGACTTTATCCCACTACTGTAGCATAAAAGTAATACATTAAAATGTTATGCATAATGTGGCAGTTTTTCACACATCTCAGTATCTGACATATTTCCTGAGTTATGTGTTGGCACAATGCTATACTTTTTCTAGTACATTCAGCAGTATATGTTAACACTGTCTGCACAGTTTGTCACAAATGCAGTCAGTAGTAAAGAAGTAATAAATTAAAGTGTCTATTTATTGCATAAATAGTGAAAATCTAGTAATCTAGTAAGAGATAGACATTTTTTCTTTTCATCATTTGGGGGAGGAGATCGTCAATGAGATAAAGGTTTGAAATTATGTGTAACATTTGTTGCAGGTCTTTAAGTGCTCTCATGCTCAGTTACTGATGACTACACTATTGGAAACTGCAGTATTGGAAACTGACTGCTTTTTCACTCACACCCGTTGGACTGGTATGAGTAGATGGTTCTTACCCTCACAGCGATTATCTGCAGACAATAAGGTATATGTATACCGAGTTTGGTCGAAATCGGTCCAGTGGTTTAGGAAGAGATGTGGTACATACATACAATTTTATACCATGTGTGGATTGCACCTGGGTGAGCGTGAATGGTTGTTTCATAGACGACATCGTGCTAGTGCCATCAGGATGTCAGCTTCCATGACAGACCAGGGTCAGCTAAGGCGCGCAAAACTGCACACGTGCACATTGTGCTCCACGTGTCCAGTCTGCGGCCTGGCCTGCCTTGGCGCTTCTCGGGACGTTTCGGCTTTGCTCCGTTCTTCTCGGAACTGCTCAGCACAGCGCCAACGCGTCATTAGCAGTCTGACGAGACGTTACTTCTGCCTGCATCTGGTATGCCATTTTTAGGTGGGCACGACAGTTTAGCAGAATCGTGATATCAGTGTTGTTTATCCGTCGCCATTTGTTCGTGATGTAAAGTAAGCTCACAGATCAGTGGCTGTTTGCATAAAACGAGCAGTCTATCGATCAGTTGTCAGAAGCTTTTAAAAGTTAATGGGCATCACAGGAGAGATGGACCAGAAACCAGAAAATGTATTATGCATTCGCATAATCGATGATTACCATAAATTTGGTATGTAATGGCATTAAAACACCATGCAGAAATAAATTAAAGATGCTGTTGATGATGAAAGGGCCGAAATTTACAATGATCGGCGGACGACTTGAACGGGATGTATTGTTTTGTACATCAAGAAGCACTTAGTGCTAAATCGGCAGACATAGAGCACGTGATGAAAATTAATGGTACAGATAGTAAATTTTCTGAAGTCACGTGCATTATTATACTGTCACTTGCAACAGTTTCTCAGGAAATTGAATGTAAAGTACGGAAGGTTATAAACTGCCATGTCATGTTAATGCGGCCACCTGTTAACTCCTGAATAACCAACTTTTGCAGCACGGATCGCAGCGAAACGTGGAGGAAGAGAGTGGATGAGGTTCTGGAAAGTATTGACACAGGTATGGGCTCACTGCTGAGTTCAGTCTCGTGGTCAGCTGCACTAGGTTTCTCGGTTCAGTATCCATGACGCGAACAGCCCAGTCGAGGTGGTCTCAACAGATTGTCGGGGAGTTTGGTGGCCAGGGGGTACAGTTCTCTGAACCACGCGCGGACACTGCAAACTATGTAGATACACTATTTCATGAAACGTATCCGGACACCCCCTAAAATATACGTTTCTCATATTAGCTGCATTGTGCTGCCACCTGCTGCCAGGTACTCCAAATCAGCGACCTCAGTAGTCATTAGACATCATGAGAGAGCAGAACGGGGCGCTCCGCGGAACTCACGGACATCGAACGTGGTCAGGTGATTGGGTGTCACTTGTGTCACACGTCTGTACGCGAGGTTTCCACATTTCTAAAAATCCCTAGGTCCACTGTTTCCGATGTGATAGTGAAGTGGAAACGTGAAGGGACACGTACAGCACAAAAGCGTACAGGCCGACCTCGTCTGTTTACTGACAGAGACCGCCGACAATTGAACGGGGTCGTAACGTGTAATAGGCAGACGTCTATCCAGACCATCACACAGGAATTCCAAACTGCATGAGGATCCACTGCAAGTACTACGACAATTAGGCAGGAGGTGAGAAAACTTGCATTTCATGGTCGAGCGGCTAATGATCAGCCGGTAAATGCCAAACGACGCCTCGCTTGGTGTAAGGAGCGTAAAAATGTTGTGTGGAGTGTCGAATGACGGTATACAATGTAGCGATCCGATGTCAGGGTTTGGGTATGGCGAATGCTCGGTGAACGTCATCTGCCAGCGTGTGTAGTGCCAAGAGTTAAATTCGGAGGCGGTGGTGCTATGGTGTGGTCGTGTTTTTCATGGAGGGCGTTTGCACCCCTTGTTGCTTTGCGTGGAACTATCACAGCACAGGCCTACATTGACCTTTTAAGCACCTTCTTTTTTCCCACTGTTGAAGAGCAATTCGGGGATGGCGATTGCATCTTTCAACACGATCGAGCACTTGTTCATAATGCACGACCTGTGGCTGAGTGGTTACACGACAATAACATCCCTGTAATGGACTGGTCTATACAGAGTCCTGGCCTGAATCCTATACAACACCTTGGGATGTTTTGGATCGCCGACTTCGTGCCAGGCCTCGCCGACCGACATCGATACCTCTCCTAAGTGCAGCACTCCGTGAAGAATGGACTGCCATTCCCCAAGAAGTCTTCGAGCACCTGATTGAACGTATGCCTGCGAGAGTGGAAGCTGTCATCAAGGTTAAGGGTGGACAAAAACCATATTGAATTCCACACGAACTTGTAAGTCATTTTCAGCCACGTGTCCGGATACTTTTGATCACATAGTTGCCGTAGTTCCGACGAAAAACAAGCTGTAGGTAGGAGTGGGCATGGTCCCAAAGCACAGATGCGTACTTGTTTTGATCCATTGTGCCATCCAGAATGACAAATGACGAGATCACCCTGTAAATCCCTCTCGCCTAGACCGTTCCGAGCATAGTTACTGGTTGTTCACTTCAGACGTTTCACACCATACACGGCCTACGGCCATCTGTGCGATGGAACATAAAACATGATTCACCTGAGAAGGCCACCTGCCGAAACTCAGTGGGCTTTCAGTTGCGATACTGGCGTGCAAATTCCAGCCTTCGTCGTCGAAAAACATCATTCTGAATGGCTGCATGAACAAGCCACCTGCTGGAGAGGCCCATACGCAGCAGCGTTCACTGAACGGTCATTACGGTCATTGGTTCATCTGAGTGGTCAGTTTCTCAACAGCTGCACGCTCATTCACCCATACACATCTATGGCCAACGGTGCGCCACAGTTGCCCTGGCACTGGTTCTAGCTAGTGCCACGTGAACAGTATACTTTACTCGGCGGCACGTGAACAGTTTACAGACTTTGCCGTTTCGGAAACGTTTCTACCATTGACCCAAAGGCCAATGATTATGCTCTTTTGGATGTCACATAAAGCACTGCTTTTCTGCATTATGACAACGGCTGCTGTGTTTTTCGTGTCTTCCCAACACGCTTTAAGATGCCCTACACTGTTACTGGTGATACCTGCCGTCTGCGAGTGTTTATTTCACGATGGCGTCGAACACAAGCAGTGATCGCATTAGCGTGACTGGACCGTGTATATTACTGCGAAGTAGGTTGGTTAAGTCAAGGGCCTAAGCGCGACAGGATTTTCCGAATTAAGATCCGTTATTGCTGAAATTCTGAACGAAAAGAAATGTGGGAATAGAATTAAAACTTGTGAAAAGGATTACAGACCTTCCATTTAAAGTGTACTTTACTTAACACTACCCATAGTAACACTTTGCAACTGAGAAGCAACTTGTTACTTTACGAAGAAATTCGAGTTGTGAAACTGACTACTTGTTATAAAAAATTAAAAAAAGTTCGACCACTTACCTAAGGGCACTGCTGTTAAAGAAAATGCGAACTTCGGAGACTAATGGTGGCGCTGGAAGATTTATATGAATTTTTTTTCTAAAAGATTCAACGACGCTGCCAGTCTTACACCTGCTTTTGAGTTGTTTTCCAGACCATTTTCCGTTTCTGCTAAGAACGCCCCTGCGCAAGTGCAAATCAAACTAATCTACCCAGCCGGCCGGGGTGGCGGACCGGTTCTACGCGCAACAGTCTGGAGCCGCGGGACGGCTACGGTCGCAGGTTCGAATCCTGCCTCTGGCACGGATGTGTGTGATGTCCTTAGGTTAGTTAGGTTTAAGTAGTTCTAGGCGACTGATGACCTCAGAAGTTAAGTCCCATAGCGCTCAGAGCCACTTGAACCATTTTTTAACTACTCTTTCTGCATTGTAATTCC
Source organism: Schistocerca americana (assembly GCF_021461395.2). NCBI lineage: Eukaryota > Metazoa > Arthropoda > Insecta > Orthoptera > Acrididae > Schistocerca > Schistocerca americana. Next base: position 809,175,453 of record NC_060122.1, on the reverse strand, counting down.
CGTTTCAAAAACAAACTCGTTTGCTTAAAACGTCCAAGACAACTAAGTTAACGTCCTCAGAAAGAGTTTCCACTTTTTCGATCAGGAAACTAAGTGTTAATATTATGTGACAACATGAGTGACGACAACCTGGCTAACCGTCTGTGTCTGTTCCTTATGCTAAAAGTTTGTACCAGATATAAGTTTTTATTATGTCTTCAGCACGGCAAAAATAATTAAATAATGATGAATGTACGCTTAGTTTGTGATATGCGTTGTTGAGGAATATTAAATATGAAACCAAGCCGCAATCAAGCCCGTCAAGTTCCTTCACACAATAGAAAGTCCAGGGTGGAATAACGACAATATTATGAAAGGAGTAAGTATCTACTAACCATGTAGAGGAAACATTGATTGGCAAACAGGCACAATGCAAAAACTACTATAGATTTAAGCTTTCAGCCAAAAGGCATTCTTATGAATGAGAGAACACACACAGATTCAGACGAGCACAACTCACACACACATGACCACTGTCCCTGAATGAAGGGGTAGGCTACACGCTTCACACTAATACATAGGTATAGGTACTAGTGTTAGTGCTGTTGAGAAACAGTTATTTTTGCTAAAATTTAACAATGTTCTAGGGTCTACTGGAATCAGAATTATACAGTATGAGTATGTACAACTTGTAATTGAGCTATTTCATAGTAAATCATGATGTACTATCTTCTTTCTGTCTACAATTTTTATTATTTGCTTCTAGTTCAAAAGTATCGGAGAGCTATTCTTCTTTCTGTATCTAATTTTTATTATTAACATCTAGTTCAGAAGTATCAGAGAGTTTGTACCCGCTAACATTATTTATACCACGTTAAATACCTGAATCTGTGTTGGTTGCTAGTGGGATGTGAAGTCATGCACTTTAGAATGTTAATCTGCCTGACTCCAGCCCTTGTCCATTAACTTATTCCTAGGGACTCTGATAACCGTTTCAATGTCTGGTTGTTTAGGTTGGTGCTGTTACAATGTGTTATGGTAGTTTACTCATTTCATCATTGTCTAAAAGCTTCGCATTGTTGTATAGTATATCTGGAGCCACGGTTTGGATTGCCCCTGAAATGGTGCGTGATGGCTCTTCATGTTTGTTGTTGTTGATGTTATTGACGTTGAAGAGTACCTCTCACACTTAACGGTGGGAATATACAAAGTTTCTGCTTAGTGAGTGGCTTTTCAGTACCCTTGCATCGTAGCCGGCCGCTGTGACCGAGCCTTCTAGGCGCTTCAGTCCGGAACCGCGGTGCTGCTACGGTCACAGGTTCGAATCCTGCCTCAGGCATGGATGTGTGTGATGTCCTTAGGTTAGTTAGGTTTAAGTAGTTCTAAGTCTATGTGACTGATGACCTCAGATGTTAAGTCCCATAGTGCTTAGAGCCATTTGAACCATTTGAACCTTCCATCGTATCAAGATGAAACATTGTATAGCCCTGATACAGAGGCCATCAACGGCTGAAGCTGGTGTCACACACAAGCTGCTGAAGTCTTCATTGATCTCGATTATGTTATACATATATTGTCGAATGACGAAGATGTATACAGGCAGTCAACGCAGTTTTCTTTTTATAGCTGTTGGGTGTACCCATGAATTGAGTAGTTATGCATTCATTATCTCTACAATTGTGGACAACATATTAAATGATGGAGTAGTTATTGATATGTCGACCAATGACAATTATAATAACTTTCAATCACACACTGTGAGTATATATTTCTTTTTTGTAAGTGCTGTGTATCCATTTGATGTCTGCGATGTTAATGCTTAATTGCCTGTGAATTTGCAGATGACGTGATCTTGATTTTAAAGGAAACATAATACTTGGGAGGCTAAGTGTATCAAACAGGCTAATTCTGACAGCCTAAATGCAAACTCACTTGCATCATTCGCAACACACTAGTTCAGTTAATGAGGGTGAATTTGAAGTCATAACAGACAATGTCTTACACAATATCCTCATATATTCAAAGGATTGTTCTAAAACAGTTCATTTTTACCATGGCCGATCAATATTCACTGAATAGACATTATTTTCAAGATATACATAGTTGGTAAATCAGTTAAGTTTAAAACGGGATTTGGTATGGGAACGTGAAAATAGTACGTGCAAATTGCATATGGGCTTTATTACGCAATAATAAAATGGACAACGCCAACTGCAAAGCACAGATACTAGCGTAAGTTAAATTTATTCCCACGTGGAATAATCAATTGTTCATTAACTCCTGTTGCTTACATTTCTTAATCGCACATACTTATTGAGAGTATCACGTTGTATCAGGGACTTCATGATGAGCACTTAGTAAAGTTTAACAGTGGCACACAGGAAGGAAAAAAATCATATGTGTGTTCTACAAACAAGACTAAAATGAGTTCCTCTTCAACATATCTGGAGAATGGTACACAATTCTTGGGAGAGAAGCTGGAATGCGTTTGCAGACAGGTGCGAAGATAAATTCGAAAATCATGACTGGAATAGAAATGACCATAGATAAGGTATCTGATATATTCAGAAACTGAGGTTCTATTCATTTACTGCTGCTATTGGACCCTTGATGCACTCTAACAGACCCATGGATTGACATGGCCAAACTGAGAAAATCAATTTTAATTTTGTATGTCAGAACTAATTAAAAACAGACAATAGTTTCAGGTATTATATAGACTCAGAGAGTTGAGATCTATTCATTTATCAAAACTACTGGAGCATACACACACACTTCGGTGGACATATCTGAGGACATAAGCGAAGTGAAGAACACAACATTAATTTTATATCTCAGCACTTAATTAAAACTTACCAGGGGTACAGGTATTAGGCTCATTTAACAACATTGGGGTCTAAATGCTCTTTGGTGGAGATGTGGGAGAACATCTGTGAACTGTGCAATGGAGACACTACTTACGTCACAACAAAATTGCATTAAAAATGGACATGCACACACTCAACAGACAGACGCGAAAAATATGACAACTTGTCGCTGATTTCAGAAAGCCTAATATGAACTCTAACACTGTTTAAGTGAACATGAGATGGAAACATAAGTATACCAGGAGGCAAAAATATTATAAATTTCAATCCCCTATTTAACGCTTTAGCTTTCCTTAAGATTTTTCAGTATAATGGTAGGAAGTTGCCTTCACAATCAGCCTGTACTTCAGAGGAACAAGGTTGAAACATGGCCTACACACAAAGCATCTGCCTCTGATATTCCGATGATTCGGATACAAGTCCAAGTATACTCAGATTGACTAGTGTTGTCGTTACAGCCATCCTGACTGTGACAAAGAAGTAGTTAAGCAGAATATTAATTCACTTAGCTACCATTCCTTTACCTTCACCACACTACTGCAAACTCAGCTGAATTACCTTGCACCAGAGGCAGCGCAGTGGTTACCACACTGGACTGGCATTCAAGAGGACGACAACTCAAACCCTCGGTCGGCCATCCACATGTAGGTTTTCCGTGGTTTCCCTAAATCGCTCCAGACAAATGCCGGGATGTTTTCTTTGAAAGGGCATGGCCGATTTCCTTCCCAGTCCTTGATACAATCTAAGCTTGTGCTCTGTCTCTGATTACCTCGACGTTGACGGGACGTTAAACACAATCTTCCTTCCTACCTCCCACCAGGAACAACAGCGCAGTCCAACGGTCCACCACTAACCGCATACCAGAAGAAGTGGTGGTGGTGGGGGGGAACAATCAGAAAGTATCTCTGCACCTTCGCCAAATTCAGGGGAAAGCTTCCATAAATCAACATCCTGCCTATTCGCTTCATCCCAAACGTTGGTGAACATTGTCTAGCAAACAACTAACACCCGTCTGCCGCGAGATATGCCGTCCACTCAAATCCTTTCACTTTCACTTAGCATATAGGAATAATGATAGTTGTATAACAAGACTCCTTCCTTGAGGCTAGCTGTCATCTCAAACAGGCAGCGACAGGCAGTGAAACATACGATAGTGAGACAGGTTATATGAAAGATATCTAACAGTTCGTCTAATTATTTTGGAGTGGTACATATTCTAATGATCATGACGAGGAAGATGACTGGTTTTGCTGGCAGACGATTTCAGACTTGAACAAACAGAACATGTCAGCATGACATGGAACGCTAGCCATAGGAATGTCATTGTTAAGCTCACAGCTGCTACACCTTGAATCAGATGATGATAATGATGTACTGTTATAAATGCAAATAATATTAAATATTTATATGGTACTTGTAATTATTTTCCATATTCACTCACAATATTGATCTTATATTTACATCGTTTAGTATCCCAACGAGTGGAAATACATAAGGACCCAGATGAGTTGGTATCGATGTTGTGGCAGAGTAGTGTGGAAAGCTATCACAGAACGCATGTATGGAACATCATATGGTTCGACCCGCTCAGCGGGATGTTTAATCGCCAATGGTAATAGGCCAGGACAGTCCGTTCCTACATTGAGATCGACTAACATGGACCCAGCTTTCACATCACACCATGCTCTTGGTTTCGTATGATAATTCTTTTGGACATGCATGCTGGTCTCATTTGTGGTTTCTCCTTACCAGTCTCTACATGGTGTTCAGCGTTTGACCTGTAATCGAGTTTACCTTTTTCCAAGACGCATCTGTCTGGTTTTCTGGTCGAGTGCACACCATCAGCTAGAGTAGTGACATTTACAGCTACAAGACATTTTCACGGCATTTCACGCCTGTGCAGAACATAAATTTTTTTCAGCTGTCTTTTAAGTTGTCATTGATTGTTATTACGCCATATGTGAGAGTTGTTAGTGGGCTGGCTGTGAGCACTATGGGACTTAACTTCTGAGGTCATGAGTCGCCTAGAACTTAGAACTACTTAAACATAACTAACCTAAGGACATCACACACATCCATGCCCAAGGCAGGATTCAAACCGTCGACCGTAGCAGTCGCGCGGTTCCGGACTGAAGCGCCTAGAACCGCACGGTCACCGCGTCCGGCAGTTGTTAGTGGGATTTTCATTGTACGTGTAATTTAATTGGTAGTCTTTGATATATCAAAGCTCATAGCATCATGTGAACCTTTGCTAATGTATATAAATGTCACATTTCTCGACGACCTTTATTGTTGACTTTTGTGATACATCGCTGCTAATTTTAACATATGAACAATTAGACTTGTTAGGTATGTTAAGGTGAATTTTATCTTAGAAGCTGCTGTGTAGTCTTGTTTCGACATTATACCATCCTTCTTCTCAATGAGCGTAAAAAAATCTAGATGTTTGAGTGATGGTCCTACAACACTTAATTTAAACACATTGCTGTTTGCTTGTTCATTGTAGATTTTCAGTGTTATAGGGAGTCTATCATTCTTTATACTTCACTGGAGAGTTCACAAAAAAATACATAGCTAACATGATACTATACTGATTTGTACTCAGAGTAATTTCAGTTCTGACCTGTTAGTTTATAATGATAGGTTTTGGACTAGAGGGTAGCGTATTGTCACCAATGAAATACAAGGGGCTATATCTGCTGGAAGTTATGACTATATCGATATTCAACAAAAATATTCTTGACTCAGTTGACTCATACTCACTCTAGGAATGAGCTTGCTCGAAAATTACTGTATGCATTGGTGAACAATGTCACCTGGATTGCATTAAATCGATGCAGTGTCTATATTTTGAGTTATGATGTGTGTTTAGCAATTGAATTCTTCATAATGCCTGTGAGCTGTGAGTGAGTGGATGGGTTGTGAAAGCTGTCATGCTGTAGCTACGAGTTGCCATACACCTGCATGATCAGAATGCGAGTGACAAATAATTTATAGAGGCTGTCTACAGCTCTCATACAAGTTGACATCCTGCTGGCACTCGACATTCTGAAGTCTGTATACCAGCCATCCCTAGCCTACTACAAATGCACCTGGGTGTAACTGTTTACATTAGAAACATAGTAGATCAGTTGTTAAAAACAATGGCTATGCCATTTTTTTAAACATAGTGCGAGTGGTCGTCTTTGATTTCTGAACACCCTGCTGTACCTGTGGGATGTCACAGAATTCACCATCTGTCAGCTGGGTACATGAAGCAGGTGTGGGATCAGTGAAGTCACGATGGTGTGACACACAGTATGCTGTCACTCGTCAATATAGTGCCTCGGTGCTAGGGTGTCCGGATATATACTGCCTTGGGCTGATGATCCTCTAAAGCTTGGCGTGGGAACTGTTGGCTGATCGGCTAGTGGTGGAGTGAGTCATGGCTATTGGCACAGCTTGGCACTCAGCAGCAGCGAACTGAGCAATGTGCGGTCAGCGCACAGCTGGGCGCACAGACTCCTCATGTCACAGTTCTTTAAATAAATTATATCCTGACACGTTTGTTGAAGTTATTAAATGGTTATATGTTATATTGTCCTACATGTGCTGTAAATGTTTAATGTGACACTATCTCTTAACTGGGAATCACCACCAATTTAAATTTTGCACATTTTGGCTCTAAACATAGCAAAAGTGACATGACCTCGTATCAGCGAGGTCAGACCTGTTCAGACATGCCTCACTGTGAGTGGAGGCACTGGGACTACGCAGCGATGGTGCAAGCCTGTGATTACTGGCTCAGTGCACCAGTACAGTTCGAAACATATGTGCAGGTTGTTCCAAATTTAGGGCAAGCAGCCTAGCTCCAGTGTGATGTCATATGTATAGACTGTCCCAGTACTGTAATTTTTGAATTTTACTCCACTTTAAACAGGGCAACCGGGCTTAAGGAAGCCCAGTGAGGTTTCTGAATTTCCCGCCATTTTAAATTTAGCACTAGTGAGCTCTTGGGTTCTAATCTTTGGACTTGGTGTCCGTGGTCTGCAAGAGAGGACTGGAAAACCCCAGTAGGACACGTGATCTAGTTCCAGTATCCTGGATTCTATGCTTCCTTCAAAAATGGTTCAAATGGCTCTGAGCACTATGGGACTTAACTACTGAAGTCAACAGTCCCCTAGAACTTAGAACTACTTAAACCTAACTAACCTAAGGACATCACACACATCCATGCCCGAGGCAGGATTCGAACCTGCGACCGTAGCGGTCACGCGGTTCCAAACTAATGCGCTTAGAACCGCACGGCCACACCGGCCGGCTATGCTTCCTTCATCTTGGATTTTAGCCATGACCAAGTGGACTAGGTCCGCCATCTTGGATCCTGCATTTAGGACAAGTGCCCACTGTGTTTTGCGAAGTGAAAAAGTGTAACGTGCGAGTCGAGTTCCACAAATACATGTACTGTGTTGTGTGTACATTTTCACCACAGATGAGTGTGTAAATTAAAACGATATTCCGGAAGTAACTGTAAGTACTCACAGAATTCAGTCACGAAAATATTTTCGCGCAGAACAATTACTTTTTAGAGAAAATGATGTGTCAGCTAGTCAACCAATTCACAGTAACATCACTTAGTTGTAGATGACATGTTACCATTAATAGTAATGTAATGAGTTCTACAGAACTCCACCAATGCAGAAAAAGTTGAGATAACAACAGTTACAAAGGAAAACCATTTCAGGCCTAATTTCCTTAGAAAAATTATTAATTAAAATATGTTTACATTATACAGAAATGAATTAAAGTATCCAGTCAGGATGCGACAAAGTTTCCGAAACATGTTTGGGTTTTTACACACACAAAAAAAACAGTTGTCTGCAAAGTGGGAGGACCTAAAATTCAATGATTTTTGTCTGTAAACACAGCTGCTACAGCTACGAAATCAAATGATTAACATTTTGGTTGGCCTGCACCATATAGCGAGCCTGACATTCTTGAAACTTCGGTTAAGGTAAGCGTCTTTTTTTTTTTTTTTTTTTTTTTTTTTTTTTTTTTTTTTTTTTTTTTTTTTTTTTTTGGCGACGGGAGCATTGTCGAGTAGCACCGTCATTGTGCCAGAATTGTTCGCCACACCGTAAAGATGGGGGGATCAGTTGCAGTAAAAGTTAAAAGACGGTACTGAGAGGAATAATTGTGTCCAGAAGTCTAATGGTTATTCATGAATAATTACATATAACGCAATTAAACAGAAGGAGCGAGTTGTAGACCTCTAGTGTGACTCGTACCGACTAGAATGGACCTGACTGAACGACCTGTAGAATACTGCAGTAAGAGTAGAAACTGGTGTCGATGAAATAATTAACATCAATTAAATAATGGCTTCCGCAGAGTGACAATTTGTCAATGTGGATTGCAGAGCGATGGGTATGGGAAGCACAGTTAGGAAAAATATCGTAAAGGACTGAAATTAGTTGTGAAGTTTGGCGCCGTCGGTTACCTAGCTCAAGAGAAACAGTTCTCTTACTGAAATTTGAACGTAACATAATATGTCTTAATGATAACATTATGAGAGCATTTTAAATTCGGTAACTAATTAAGCAAAAATCAAATTTCTCTTGTTCCTGGAAGCCGTTAGAAAAAAATGGTTCAAATGGCTATGAACACTATGGGATTTAAGATCTGAGGTCATCAGTCCCCTAGAACTTAGAACTAATTAAACCTAACTAACCTAAGGACATCACACACATCCATACCAGAGGCAGGATTCGAACCTGCGACCGTAGCGGTCGCGCGGTTCCAGTCTGAAGTCCCTAGAACCGCTCGGTCACACCGGCCGGCTGAAGCCGTTAGAAAGGTAACCTTCAACCATCTAGCGGTTTAATAATTTGGAGTGAAGTGTAGGATCTTTCATTAGATTGATACTTTTTAAATTGTTATTTCCAGTTCCTAATATATTTTTTGTATGGTCGGATCTGAGCAGGATTCCACTCCACACGGCCAGAAGCCACCAAGAAGACAACGTAAAGTGAGGACAACGTTGCAGCTGTAGCGGCCAGTATTGAGGCAGAGCCGAATGTGTGTTTTAAAACGGTGTAAACAGTTGCGGCTATCTGAGACATCAACTTGGCGAATCTTGCGCAAATGATTTGGGCCAGCATCCATACAAAATTGATTGACTCAAGATCTGAAATCACTAACGTTGAGGGAGTGATTAACTATTGGAGCCGTCGTGCACGTGAGTGCGTCCAAAGCCGTGGTCGAGATTTGAACGATATTTTGTTCAGAACATAACTGCAAAGCCTAAGTTTCAAAATTAAGCACAATTTACTTTGATGCGTTAAGTGTCTTTTTTTTATTTTAAAACGTTTCACTCTTAACCCCGAAAGTACACGCAGATGTCTGTGAGACCACGAAGAACATTTTCACATTAGTGCAATGTCAAACAATTACTTCCAAGAAGCTGTGTTCTCTGTACCATAATAGGAGTCATTTGGTATGGTGTACCTGGTGTTTCAACAACAACTAGTTCTAAGGTATCACGCACCAGCCTTGTGCACTGGTGTCAGTTTATTGTTGGCTCCACTGGGGTTATTCCCGCGCGCGCATGTATGCAGTATTAGATTTGTTTATTGTTACAACACGTGTTTTCTTGCTTGATACTTTATTTTAGTATCCTGTAAGTACTGTAATACGTCATGGTATATTCTTACGAGACAGAAGAGGAGAAAATGAGATGTCACTATAATCTCAACATAAATAAGAAAAAAGAACTGAGGAAAAGAGAATTCTTGAGGCAGCCTTCTTTTGAGCTTCAGTATAGGGCAGCGTCCAAAACTTGGTCAAAAAAGCTAACTGAGAGAATTGAAGAGTATTGGGCTGCGAAAAGATCTGAAGTGAAATCAACTGCGAGCTCACACGAACAGTGTGTGGACTACAAAAGCAAAGAGAGATAGGTTTATAAAAACTGCAATACATATATTTGTCCTGAACATTCTGTTACTGTGTGACAAGGATTGTATCGACAAAATATCCCACAAAATATGTGTATTACTTTGATAGCAGCTCATTTCTACGTAAATGCTTTTGACCAAAATACAAAATTCGTCTTTTAAATAGCTAAATTAAAGTGAATGATAATGATACTGCTTCATTACCTACCACGTCCTCCTATAATATATATAATGATGCAAATTAGAAACGATGAAAACTGAAAGGGTCTGTGAGACCAGATGCGTGTACTGACGTCGAGAATCCAGGCACGTGCACCGCCGGCTAAATGAAAGACCATTTATAACACGATAGTCACCAATGACTACCTCAGTTACCTCACACTGCAGTGTATCTGTCTCGGTGAAATATTAGTTATATTACCGTGCACCTATTCTTTAGCGACAGGATTTTTAAGGGAGACTACTTACTATTATCACGACCGACAAAGAAAATAAGCTGTGGACAAAGTTGTTCTTGACTTGTCTGTAATTAATGGTCACCGACTTGATAGTTACGCATGATCAAGATTTGTTACAGAAGACATATACAAACTAAATTTTTTGGTTCCCAACAATGTAGAGTGAAATCCCGCTCAGATCTGACCACATAAAAAATATATCAGAAACTGGAAATAAACAATTTAAAAAGTATCAATCTTAATGAAAGATCCTATACTTCACTCCAATAGTTGCAGGCTACCTTTCCAACGGCTTCATGGAATAAGAAAAATTTGATTTTCGCTTAATTATTTACCGAATTTAAAAAGGTGTCATAATAATAATGAGCGTATGGCATTGGTGGCCGGGAGAACCCTAGCGGGGCAGTTCCGCCACCGCTCCACAAGTTCTTTAACGCCACTACGGCGACTTGTGAGTGAATGAGGACGAAAAGATGATGAATGACACATAACACGCCGTCATCTCAAGGCAGCGAAAGTCCCTGATCCCGCCGGGAATCGAATCCGGGACACCGTGCGCGGGAAGCGAGAACGCTACCGCAAGACCACGGGCGTCATCATCTGATCATTAAGACGTATAATGTTACGTTCCAAGTTTAATAAGAGAGCTGTTTCTGTTGAGATAGGTAACCCACGGCCCGCAAATACACGGGCTGTGTCCATCCAGTACTTGAGATTGAGAGCACTCTGCGACTTACAATAAACTTTGCACTAATTTCAATCCTTTCGAAACTTTCACTCCCTGTTACTTTCCACAAATTATGAAAGTGAAGAAGCTTAGCAGTGAATACATTTTCGCACTACTCTACATGCAGTCTAACTGTTGCATCCGGCATGAGTTTTACCTTTCTACTTCTTTATTAATAACCCTATTCTCAATAAACTTAGCAGACAATATCTGCATACATCACTGAACGTACCTACAAAATTATATCATTGTACGATACATAATTCAGGAGATATGACGTAAACATGGAGACGCGTGGAAAACGTTTGCTTGAAACAGAGCGCAAATTATCGAGTCTATGTTTTCCGGACTTTCATAGTAAGAGCACTTTGCGACTTCCAATGAATGTTCCTAAACTTTTTCCTCGTTCACGTGCTTAAATTCAATTGTTTAACACATTACTTCAGATGTAATCAGACGTTTGAAGTTATTTTATAGACGGCAGTTCGATTCTTTAGAGAATCGCGGCTTTACTGGTTTCATACGGTTTCCTTTCTTGGTGATGAGTGTACGGAATTGTTGCAGTTAACACCCTTAGAAAACGTGTCAATAATTGATTTCACGTTTAATTACGAACAACATTTCACCTAACGCTACTTCCCTGCGTGCCTCCCGCTTTTGCGGCAGCGTGAACTACAGATTAACGTACCTACGCTGCCAGAGGCGGGCGTGGTCCGTTTGTCTCTCCTCACACCCCACCCCATCTCACCCCAAACCTCCCCACACGCGCACACCCCGTGGGGCCAACTTCCTCCGCTCACCACAACCCCTCTAGAAATAAGCCATCTGCCACTTAACATACCGTACGCCATGCTTGGGTTTAAAACTATCTCTTTGGACATGGTAACATGGTTTTTCCTAAATTAGTCTACGGAATTCATAAACTGCTACTTGCGTACTAGCCGTTCACATATTACTTACGTATGTCCCACTACTTAGTAAGTTCTAAATTGTTATTGTTAACTATTACCTTTCACATGAAGCTCTCGAAGTCCTTCGTACAGCAGTCTCACATCGGCCCTAGTAGTTATAATACAAAAAAATAAACGCTCAACGCCTATTAAATGATAATTCTTAATTCCTAGTTTCTAACTGGGAACTGGTTGCTGCTACACACACCTAAAAACTGACTTGTAACAATTTTATTAAATCATTTGAAAAACGACAGTGCTAGTCATCGCCTTGTTAGAAATACTGCGAATTAGAGAGCACTTGGTCGTCAGCCTCCGTGGCGCAATCGGCTAGCGCGTTCGGCTGTTAACCGAAAGGTTGGTGGTTCGAGCCCACCCGGGGGCGGAAATTTTATTTCCCGGAAAACAGTCCCTGGGCTCGTTCCACACTCCGATAGCAACTATCCGTACGCCAAATGCATAGCTGAATGTCAAATCAGTACGTTACGCAGCTTACAAGTAGCTAGCACAGCGCCTGCCGCTTCGCTCGCGTAGATTGTATGGTCTGCACACGTTTTTTCTGTTTTTCTTTAAAATTTTCATATTCTTGGCAAATTGCACGCTAATTAAGGTCATACAAGAATGGTATTTTCCGAAAGTAGTTTTGATCACAAAGTAATTCTGGTTGTTAGAGTCTTTATTGATCCTCTCTTTTGAGTTCTTGTGGTGATATTTCCACAGAAACTTTCATCCCCTAACCCATATTTCATTATAAGTCAAATATAAACGTTCACAGGTTTAGCTCTGAAAAGTTCTATAAAACGCAATATTATCATAAAGATTTTAGTCCCTTATTTCACCCCTTTAGGCTTTCAATTTCCAAAAAGCGCGTAATTTTTTTATTTCTTACTGAGAAGCCACATACAAATTTTCGTATATTTAGCTTTAAAACGCTTTCGTAATGAAATATTTCACAGAAATTTTCATCCCCCATTTCACCCACTTAGCGGCTGAATTTTCAAAAACATTAAATTCTTTTATTTCTAACCAACATGTGAAATACCAATTTTCACAGATGTAGCTTTACTAATCATTTATTTTCGAAGAATCATTAATCCCCTACTTCACTCCCTTAGGGGCGGAATTTCGAATAGTCGCTTACTGTAGACGCCTGCAGTATAAGATCAACGCCCTCTCCAAATTTCAAGTTTCTATCCTTAAAGGTAGAATTTCCAAAAACACTGAAAGACTTAATTTTGTATTTCTAACTGAGAAGTCAAATTAAAATTTTCTTTGAGCAAACTTCAAAATTGCTTTCTGGAAGAAATATTTCCACGAAACCTTTCATCCCCTATTTCAGCCCCTTAGTGCTATAATTTTTCCAAAACAATGGAAGACGAATTTTTCCATTTCTAACCGAGAAGTCAAATACCAGTTTTCATTTATGTAGCTTTAAAAATGCCTTAGTGGTTCTTTAACAATGACTTGTTTTCAAAAAAACTTTCACCCACTGTTTCGCCCCCATATGGGTTAAATTAACAAAAATGCTGGAACACGTATTTCTTTATTTCTCTCTGAGAAACCAAGTACCAATTTTCTTAGCTTCAAAATTACATTAACAGCGACATATTTTCAAAAAACTTTAATCTACAATTTCACCCTCTTTCGGAGTTAAATTGCGAGAAATCCCTTCTTAAACGATGCCTACGGTACAAAGATGAACACTCTCTCCAAATTTAAAGTTCTTGTCCTTAGCGGTTTTGGGCTGGGTTACATAAGGTGCCCTGAAGAAAAAAGAGAGAGAGAGAGATTAGCAGGTGGTGTCCGTCATTTCACAGAGTGAACTGGAAACAGTACACGGTCTGTTAACTTACAGAGTTGCTTCTGATGAAGCGAGGTATCTATTTTTGCCTTCTCCTGCTGTCTACCACTGTTCTGTGTATTCCCATTTGTGCCTGCTGGAGGGTGCTCACAAAAAACTTTAAACGTTCGCCAGTACAGTATCCCGTAGATATTAAGATGAGCTTCCAGTTTCTACTTCCTTAATTTTAATTGGTTGATTTAATTTAAAGAGACGTTCAGGTAGTTTCTCTTATCTTCATTGCGTTTTCACATGAAAACTCTTCCACCACGCAGAAGACTCTTTTATTGTCTTCAGAAGATAACAAGTAATCGCTAAGTGGGAATCGGCATCTCAGAAGGAGATGACAATGCTGTAAGAGTATTTGCATTAAGCGATTTAAGAAACGGGTTTGCACTGGGGAGGGCGACGGCTCAGAAAGGCGTCTGGCCATCCTGATTTAGATTTTCCTTGATTTCCCTAAATCGCTCCAGCCAAATACTGGGATGCCTCCTTTGAAAGGACACGGCCGATATCCTTCCCCACCCTTAACAAAAAATTCGTGCTTGTGCTCTGTCTCTAATGACCTGACCTAATCTTTCATTCTTCCGTCCTTCCTTCCTTTCACTTACGAAAACCAAAATCAAGGTAGTCTACAGTGTGTTTCAACATTGATCCTCACGAAGGTGGATGTCTTCCGAACCGTATGAAGGTTACGCAAAAAGTTGCTAACTATCATAAAAGAGGTGGTGAGTTTCAAAATCTGCCACGTGACAGTTTCTGCCATACTGACTTGCGAATGCCAACCGGTTATCAGTATCCAACTCTGCCACGTGCTGAAAAGTAATGTTGTTAAGTCAACCACTTGCTGTAAAATATGGCTTTATATATTGGGGTCAGTGTCAAATCCTGCGAGGTGAATAAAATCATTCCATTTTTAGGGTTCCGTATCTTAATCGGTAAAAACGGAACCTTTAGGACCACCTTGTTGTTTGTCTGTTCTCCTGTCCTACTGTTAAAAACCCTTTCTCCCAAGAACGGGTAGATTTATCAAGGTGAAATTAACGTCACACGCTGTGGTCTAAGGTTTCTTGGTGGGGTAAATATTAAAGCTTCTATGTCAATGCTATCAAAAGATACGTTCTTTCATGTCACATATTTTAATACTCGCAAACTCACCCCTCGAACCTACCAGGTGTAGAATTATGAAACTGGAATTTCCCTATAGACGGTGCTAGCCGTCAGAGTAGAGCCCGTGAGACCGCGTCTGCAGCGCCATCTGCTTCCTGTAATGGCTGACGACAAATGTCAACACACAGTAACCCAAGTTCCATACATCGGCATCCATTTCAAACCGTAAACATGTCGAGTTTTGTGCCTACGAACTACGATTTGCGGACAACATTGGTTTTCTGTTGTCATTTGAAGAAAACTGCTGTAGAATCGTATCGAATGCTTGTCGAAGCTTTCAGCGAACATGTTCTTTGGAAAAAACAGTGTTTCGAGTGGATCAAAAATTTCAAAAATGGTGATTTTGACGCGAGAAACGACGAGGGCGGGAGACCACCGAAAAAGTTCGAAGGCAACGAATTGCAGGCCTTATTGGCTGAAGGTGATACTCAAACTCAACAGAACTCGCGGAACAATTGAATGTGACGCAGAAAGCCGTTTCTCTTCGGTTAAAAGCTACGGGGAAGGTGCAGAATGTGGGAAAATGGGTTCCGCATGGACTAAATGAAAGACAGAAAGCAACTCGAAAGACCACTTGTGGAATGCTGCTGGCCAATAGAAAAGAAACTCGTTTCTCCATCGAATGGTGACAGGTGATGGGAAATGGATCCTAAGTGTCGTAAATCATGGGTGAGTCCAGGCAATCCACCGACGCCCAGATTGCTGTACACACCAGTACCTCTAATACCAGTGGCACATGCTCTTGCATTGATGCATTCGTCATGGCATACTGTCAACAAGTCCATCAAGACACTGTTGGTCCAGATTGTCCCACTCCTCAACGGCCTTTCAGCGTAGATCCCTCAGAGTGGTTGGTGGGACACGTCGTCCATAAACAGCCCTTTTCAATCTATCCCAGGCATGTTCGATAGGGTTCATGTCTAGACAACATGCTGGCCACTCTAGTCGAGTGATGTCGTTGTCCTGAAGGAAGTCATTCACAAGATGTGCACGATGAGGGCTCGACCTGTTGTCCATGAAGACGAATGCATCGCTAATATTCTGCCGATATAGTTGCACTATCGATCGGAGGACGGCATTCACGTATTGTACAGCCGTTACGGCGCCTTCCATCACCACCAGCGGAGTACGTCTGCCCCACATAATGCAAATCCAAAACAGCAGTGAACCTCCACCCTGCTGCACTCGCTGGACGGTGTGTCTAAGGCGTTCAGCCTGACCTGGTTGCCTCCAAACACGTCTCTGACGATTGTCTGGTTGAAGGCATATGCGACACTCATCGGCGAAGAGAACGGCATGCCAATCCTGAGCGGTCCATTCAGCATGTTGTTGGGCCCATATGTACCGCACTGCATGGTGTCGTGGTTGCAAAGACGGACCTAGTAGTAGAAGTCGGGAGTGAAGTTACGCATCATGCAGCCTATTACGCACAATCTGAGTCGTAGCACAACGTCCTGTGGCTGCACGAAACGCATTATTCAACATGGTGGCGTTGCTGTCAGGGTCCTCCGAGCCATAATCCGCAGGTGGTGGTCGTCCACCGCGGTAGTAGCCCTTGGGCGGCCTGGGCGAGGCATATCACCGACAGTTCCTGTCTCTCTGTATCTCCCCCATGTCCGAACAACATCGCTTTGGTTCACTCCAAGTCGCCTGGACACTTCCCTTGTTGAGAGCCCTTCCTGCACAAAGTAACAATGTGGACGCGATCGAACCGCGGTATTGACCGTCTAGGCCTGGTTGAACTACAGACAACACGACCCGTGTGCCTCCTTCCTGGTGGAATGACTGGAACTGATCGGCTATCGGACCCCCTTCGTCTAATAGACTCTGCTCATGTGTGGTTGTTCACTTCTTTGGGCGGGTTTAGTGACATCTCTGAACAGTCAAAGGGACTGTGCCTGTGATACAATATCCACAGTCAACGTCTATCTTTAGGAGGTCTGGGAACTGGGGTGATGCAAAACTTTTTTTGATGTGTGTGGTATCAGTGAGTGTGCTGTCCGGGCGTAGAAAAGGGAAGGCGTGCGATCTACTTGAGTGTGACCGAGGGCAGATGGTGATGATCCGGATTTCGTAAACTGCAAAACTTTTCGGGTGTTCGAGGAGTGCTGTGGTGAGTGTCTTCAACACGTGGCGAAACCAAGGTGAAAGCACGTCCAGACGTCGTGGGGATGAGCGGCCATCCCTCATTACAGATGTCGGACATCGTAGGCTGCACAGATTGGCAAAACAGAACAGACGGCTAACTGTGACCGAACTAATATCAGACGTTAATGCTGAGCAGAGTACAAGTATGTATGAACACAGTGCTCCGAATATTCCCAACGATGGGCCTCTACAGCCGACGACCCATGCATGCGCCAATGTTAACACCACAACATCGACAACTAGAAATGAAATGGGCACGTCACCATCGGCGCTGGACGTTGTCACAGTGGCAGTGCGTAGCATGATCTGATGAATCACGATACCTTCATCATCATGCCGATGGGAGACGCAAATCCGTCGTCTTCCAGCGGAAGAGACAAGCTGGCGGCGGCTCCATTATGCTCTGGGTAACATTCCAGTGGGCATCCATGGGTCCACTGGAGCTCGTGCAAGGCACCAAGAAGACCAAGGAGTATCGTACACTGGTTGTAGACTACGTACACCCCTTCATGGCAATCATGTTACCCGACACCAGTGGCATTTTCCAGCAAGATAATCCGCCATGTCACAATGCCATGAGTGTGGAGTGATTCGAGGAACACAGTGGCGAGTTCCAACTGATGTGCTTGCCCCCCCCCCCCCCCCCTCTCCAATTCGTCAGATTTGGACCCGATCGAACACATTTGGGATGTGACTGAAAGTTGTGTCAGAGCTCTTCGCCCCCTGGCCGCAATTTACGGGAATTAGGTGACTTGTGTGTGCGCAGATGTGGTGCTGACAGCCTCCAACGACCAAGGCGTCACTGCTTCCGTGCCACGACGCATTGCCACTGATATCCGTGCCAAAGATGAACATACCGGCCATTACGTAGATGGTCATTCTGTTCTGTGTATAATTTTAAACGGAAATTATTTGCACAACAACGTGGTGTTTCGTTTTCTTCCTCCCCGTCGATTTTACAGAAAACAGGAAAGCTATGTTTACAGCTTATCGGCCTGTGATCAGAATATTGCTATGGAATCTGAATCGTCCAAAACACTGTAATCCTACCCTTTCGCAGATTGAAACTACACGAGTACTGTTATTGAAGCCACTATCCTCACAGATCTATCAGCTGGATAGCTCCCTGTCATACACCTTATAACAATGATCCGAACCGATTTACCCATTTATTTTAAGGCTTCGTTTGCAATAACAATAAACAAAGCTTAACGTCAGAGAGGGGGAGAAGAGGAAATGGACAGAGAGGGGTAAGGAAATGAACACAGGAAAGGAGAAGCAGGAGATGGACAGAAAGAAGGCGGAGGAAGAGATGGACAAAGAGAGTGAGAGATGGACATAGACAGGGGGGAGGAGTTGATGTAAAAATGGAAAGGGGAGGAGGAGGAGGAGCAAGAGATGAACAAAAAGAGGAGGAGGAGATGGATAAAGAGAGGGGGATGAAGTTAGGATGTAATCTAATTTCCATACATATTTAGCAGCTGCGAAGCGTTATCGGCTTCACTAGTAATGGTTATAGACGTAAGGCCATACCTCAATCTGCGTCACCCCTCCTGCCAAGCGCTAACCACCACTCTTGAACCTCCCATATTCCATTCACCACATCTTTGCTGAAAATCCAACACATCTTCTCTAATTTACACATTCTCTCTCTCTCTCTCTCTCTCTCACACACACACACACACACGCTCACACACACACACACACACACACACACACACACACACACACACACACACACACACACACACACACAAGCACGCGCGCTGTTCGGGAGTGGAATGGTAGAGAGATAGTATGATTGTGGTTCGATGAACCCTTTGCCAAGCACTTAAATGTGAATTGCAGAGTAATCATGTAGATGTAGCTGTAGAGTGCGCGCTCGCGCGCAGACACGCACACACACGGCAACAAAGTAAAGGGATAAAAAGTACATTCCCACCTTGGCGATACTCACAAATACACATAAAACGGTTGTAGAAACATATACATTGTGACGAGTTTGCAGAACTCGTGAAATTACAGTACTGTTTGTCTTGCTAACTTTACAAAAGTAAAGTGAAAATACCGAAGGAGTACAAGAAAAACCAGTTTCAGACACTATAAAAAGAGAACGTACAAATAAGTGTTCTCCAGTTTCAACCTGTGCTAACAACGAAGGAAAAGGCAGTGGCCATCAGAATATGTATACCTGTACAGCAGGTAAAAACATCGTAAATGAAATGTAACCATAAAGAAATACTTTTTTATCTATGGATACCAAAATATGGAAACATATTATGTATATCTTGTTTTCAGAATAGCCGCAGGAGATTCTTGATAAATAAAAGAGAAACATGTCTGATGAAAAATACTTTTCAACTTCAGAAAGTAATGGAAAAACCGATATTAACTGAAATTACACTGACCTGCAAAATACTCAGCGGACTGAGAAAATTTTGGACGAGCAGAAAGCTGCACTGGTACAGCCACTGCATTAAAAGAGAGACGGAACTGTTGTTAATAATTATAGATGTTCTCTTCTTCGTCTCCCATTCGAAATTCTGTGTCATTGTCTTCTGGACCGAACAAACAGCAAACAGAATGCAAAATTGGCAATATATTGCTGGTTTCAGACAAAATAAATCTTGTCCAGAAAAAATTTTTAGTTCTGAAACTAATTCTTAGACATAGAAAAATTATAGTAAGAAAGTAGTTAGTACTTTCGTCGACTTTAAATAGGCATATGACTCAGTGGGCCGCAAGTCTCGCTCCCAGATTCTGAAGTGACAAGCTCTGGACCTCAAAGCCACTGTAATTATTGGTAAAAAGATAAATGGTACAAAGTATAAGCTAAAACTGAAGAGAGAAATTTCGGAATATTCCGCAATTAAAACAGAAGTAAGATAAGACAATAAACTATCTCTATTATTTTTCAATCGTGCTTAAAAAAAGTAATCGAAAAGTGCCGAAAACAGGAACTAGGCATTAAAATTGACGAACTATTCAAATGAGGAAGAACCGATATTAAGATAGGCAGCATACATTTTGAAGACCATGTGGCGATTGTCTGTCAAGATATTCAACAGCATAACACGAAAAGAATTCATAAGAAAACAGCAGACAGAGTAGGTCTCCAATATCATTTCAAGAAATGAATTACATATCAAGCAACACTTAATTCTGAAAAGTAATACCTCCGATTTTTTTTATGCGAAAACTCTTAAACCTTTTTAAACGAAACAAACGTTATTAACATTCTGCTTCTTTATTCTTCATTTCTACGTATTTATTTCCTAACATAGTCACCTTGGCTATGAACACATTTCCCCCAACGAGTGATCAGTTTGTTGATACCATCACTAGAATGTTTGACTTCCATGATGGAGCCTCAACCTCACCTCTGCTTGCACCACTTTATTACTATCAAACTGAAGTCCTCGAAGGTGTCCTTTAAGTTTTGGAAACAGCGTGAAATCGGATGAGGCCAAGTCGGGACTGTATGGAAGATGATCTGTGACAATGTAACCAAGGGGTCGGATTGTCGCAAATGTCGCAGCCCTCGTTTGTGATCTAGAATCATTGCCTTGAAGAAGAGGGTACTCCATGTGTGGACGAACTCTTCGATTTCGAAACCCGATCACAGCTCACTGTTTCTCACGCACCGACATAGTTACATCAGACACTGCAAAGTTACACGCTGCAATCCGGAGCCCTCTAGTGACAGAGGGCTGCAAATATGTAGAGATGAAGAATACTGATGTAGAATATTAATAATGTTTGTTTTATTTGAAAAGGTTTAAAAGTTTTCCCGTGAAAAATTCGTAGGTATAACCTTTCACAGCGCCCTCTCAAATACAGGGAAATCGAAAGAGTTTGTCGTTTCAAACATTTAGGGGAAACCATTCAAGAGATTGGCCCGGAAAAGATCAGTTACGAAACTCGTTGCCACGAAATGTAAACAGACTTCAGACTTACAAAAGATATCCCTAACAAAAAATGCATCTCTAAATACTCGACACTGAGACAGTCCTATACAGTTATCAAATCAGAGTGTGTTTACGGGACTGAAAAACTGAATCTGAACAGAAAGACACACAATGAAGAAAACCAGAAAATAGAACGAAGAATAATCAGAAAACTTTTGGATCATTCTTTTACTGAAGAAGGAATGTACAGATTAAGAGCGAATGAGGAAATTGAAAAGTATGTTTGTTCGGATGGGAAAAAACACCGGCTAAAATTTTATGGGTGAATTTAAAAACTGGAACCAACCAGATCAAGTAGGCAAGTTGGGGATTTTTGCGAAAATCGCAGTAAAGCTAAAATTGCAACAATAAAATGATTCGGTGCACTCGAAGAAAACGTGAGGAAGCTGGAATAACATCGTTTGAGGTATCAAACAGGAAGACTGCAAGAAATATCCACGAAGAACAGAAAACCTTGCCCTGACGAGCGAAAATGGATTTAATATGAGCACAAAGAAGAACTAAAAACTCTGAAAATCCCATTTTTGTACATCAATCGATACAATAGGGCCCAAACGTGAATAATATATTATTATTGTTGTTATTAGTCAGCTTATGTATATAAGTATTGAAGCTAAACGCAAAAATTCGACTTCTTGGCCACTTAGCAACAACGTGTCTAATAACAGTATCAGGCATAGTTTCAGAATTTTAATCGATGAATATTTTAAAGAATGGGCTAGTCACCCGAAAGAAGGAAACTTGGACACTGTACCGCATTAGAACTGGTGACCTCTGTAGTGCACTGTGTGTTCAAAAGTATCCAGACACATCTACGTAATACGGTATTGATCACTAGTATAAAAGAAGTGGAGTTTTGTGTTGTTAGCAGAGAAGTAGTAATAGTAGAATGGGACGGTAAGGAGGGCTCATTAATTTCGAACGTGGACTAGTCGTCGGGTTTCAATTGAGTAAACAATCCCTCAGGGACGGATCAAACCTTTTAAAGCCACACGAGTCGAATGTTGGTGATGTGAGGGTGAGGTGGAAACTCAGAGGTACATCCCCAGTTGAACCAAGAGCACGCAGACGTTACCAGACAGAAAGTAACCGTCGAACACCGCAGAGGATAACTTTAACAATCGCATAAAATCAGTGGAAGGAGTCACTAGTGAGTTCCAAAGTGCTATCAGCACCACGGTTAGTACAAAGACTATTTGTAAACAGTAAAAAAGAACAGGGTACAATGTTGGAGCAGCTCCCTACAACCACACACTTCTGTAGTCAATGACAAACGATGGTGAGGTGGCGTAAACAGTGGCGCCACTGGTCACTGCCTGACTGGAAACGAATTATTTGACCCAAAAGTCTGCCAGACGCTGCTTGTAGCAGTCTGTCTAATTCGAGGTCGCCGTATACCATACTACGCTACTGTCCATTAAAACTGCTACACCAAGAAGAAATGCAGATGATAAACGGCTATGGATTGGACAAATATATTATACTAGAACTGACATGTGATCACATTTTCACGCAATTTGGGTGCATAGATCGTGAGAAATCAGTACCCAGAAAAACCACCTCTGGCCGTAATAACGGCCTTGATACGCCTGGGCATTCAGTCAAACAGAGCTTGGATGGCGTGTAAGGTACAGCTGCCCATGCAACTTCAACACGATACCACAGTTCATCAAGAGTAGTGACTGGCGTATTGTGACGACCCAGTTGCTCGGCCACCATTGACCAGACGTTTTCAGTTGGTGAGAGATCTGGAGAATGTGTTGGCTAGGGCAGCAGTCGAACATTTTCTGTATCCAGAAAGGCCTGTAAAGGACTGGCAACATGCGGTCGTGCATTATCCTGCTAAAATGTAGGGTTTCGTAGGGATCGAATGAAGGGTAGAGTCACGGGTCGTAACACATCTGAAATGTAACGTCCACTGTTCAAAGTGCCGTCAATGCGAACAAGAGCTGACCGAAATGTGTAACCAATGGCACCCCATACCATCACGCTGGGTGATACACTAGTATGGCGATGACAAATACACGCTTCCAATGTGCGTTCACCACGATGTTGCCAAACACGGATGCGACCATCATGATGCTGTAAACAGAACCTGGATTCATCCGAAAAAATGACGTTTTGCCATTCGTGCACCCAGGTTCGTCGTTGAGTACACCATCGCAGGCGCTCCTGTCTGTGATTCAGCGTCAAGGGTAACCGCTGCCATGGTCTCCGAGCTGATAGTCCATGCTGCTGCAAACGTCGTCGAACTGTTCGTGCAGGTGGTTGTTGTCTTGCAAATGTTCCCATCTTTGACTCAGGGATCTAGACGTAGCTGCACGATCTGTTACAACCACGCGGATAAGATGCCTGTTATCTCGACTGCTAGTGATACGAGGCCGTTGGGATCCAGCACGGCGTTCCGTATTACCCTCCTGAACCCACCGGTTCCATATTCTGCTAACAGTCATTGGATCTCGACCAACGCGAGCAGCAATGTAGCGATACGATAAACCGATAGGTTACAATCCGACCTTCATCAAAGACGGAAACGTGATGGTATGCATTACTACTCCGTACACGAGGCATCAGAACAATGTTTCACCAGGCAACGACGGTCAACTGCTGTTTGTGTATGAGAAATCGGTTGGAAACTTCCCTCATATCAGCACGTTGTAGGTGTCGCCACTGGCGCCAACCTTGTGTGAATGCTCTGAATAGCTAATCATTTGCATATCATAGCATCTTCTTCCTGTTGGTTAAATTTCGCGTCTGTAGCACGTCATCTTCGTGGTGTAGCAATATTAATGGCCAGTAGTGTAGTAGAGACGGTGTCCAAAATCCAACATCCAGCACAGCCAAATTCGAAGACTTGCACCCATCCCAGGTGGTGATCAGTGAACCCTCCACGAACCAGTGAACAGTGGCAGACAGACTGGGCTGGTCCCAGCCCAGGTTCAAACAAGCATCACACAACAGAAGTAGCTGAAAGCAGGAGGTATTCACCCAGAGGGGGATGCAGTGATGCTAACGTGCCTGGTGATATGCATATGGCCCCTAGCTTGTAACCTCCCCGCAGAAATATACGACAATGATAATGAGGCAAGTGTAGCCTCTCCACACAAAAATTAGTTAAATGTGAAATAATTAAACCTGAAAAATTTTATAAGGGCAGCAGCGCTGACCTTCGGCCCTGTATTCTGAATAACAAAAGCAAAAATTCTTACCTCAATAAAAACTGCATCTATATCTGCTCTTATCTACCGACACAGCTTCGTGCAATGCTGGCGTATATTTAATTTTGATTCTTGGAAGGAATGCATAGGAAATATTCTTTAAATTGAAATAAATGCTTTTTCTTCAAAAGAGTGGAAAAATTCTTTAAATTGAAATGAATACTTTTCTTTAAAAGAGTTACTTGATAAAAAAATTATTATTGGGGCATTTTTTGAACAAATTAATTACAATTAACATTAATTACTAGATGTGCGCAATGATGCTTCATTACCTTCTACAACAATACACATCGTCCACCACAATCCTGACCAGAGTCGCAAGACGAACACGCCGTCGACGCATGCCGACACCTGCTCAGTACAACCGTCCACTCGCTACCACTGACCACTGGCTACTACTTCAGCCTACTCTCTACACACTACTGTTCCTGCCGACTCGCTACATGCTACTGTTCCTGCCGACTCGCTACATGCTACTACCGTCTCGCGCGATCAAGCGCAGACTAGCAACGATAGATAACTCTCTGGTCAGAGAGTCTGTCATGCCTCGCCATCGCTGGTAATGAATACATACGTGTTTCAAGCTCAGTTGCCTGCTGCTACGGGAGACTAAGTCCCTGTAGATGACTAGATACTTCATCAGACACAGCAGTAAGACTCACATAAAAGTCAGCAGCTGACAAAGGCAGAGGTGGTTGGCACCATGTACACAACTCAGTAGGATCGTGCACAGTAAATGTCAGTGGGTATCTGAGAACACCTGAGCATACCTGAGCATATCTGAGAGTGAGGAACTAAATGGAGAGGGGGGCGGCATTTATGAGGGCCTGCAGGCCATCACTCCTCCAACAGAAGCAGCTCCCACTTCATGTGTTTAGCTTTTCTTGTTTAGTCAGCTCCTGAAAGAGCCCAGCCACTGTACAATCGCCCAGCTTCACTCTTCAGAATCAGTGGCTGGCTTCATGCACTATGTCAGCATCCTGAATAAGCGCTCTTGCGTTATGAATACGCCTTATTGTGAAACGGTGCCAGGGCTTCAGGCTAACACTCATTCCCCCCCCCCCCCCCCCCCCCGTATGACATCGTTTTGCTGAGCATCGCAAGAGAAGTTCATTGAACACTGACACAGTGACAGTGCAACAGTGCATTAACTTGGGACCACTACTGCCAGAAAAATGATGATAATTATAAATCTTATTGTGAACCACGTAAAAACATGACGATAACTGATTTTATCGTGTGTATGTCCAAAATGTAAACTGAAACTACTCTGAACACCTTAGCGTGGCCTCACTACCACTTGAAAAAGATGCAAATGCATTAAATACAATTTTATTGTATGTGTGAAAATTTAAAAATATTGTACAATTTAATCTCTGAATATCCTTTGTCACAGGTGGAGTGTATGTAATGCTTCATATACTGAATGGTTTACGTAAATTTACTTGATTTGGATTGGCTTAAAACATGCACAGCCTAGCAAGTGTACATCAATTTTTTTAATGTAATATTGTCTGTAATAAATTTTATATTTATAATATTTTTATTTAATTTTTTCATTCTCCTTCCGCAATAGAAAGAAAGAAGGAAAGAGATAACATTTGCTAACAAGCGAATGCAATAGTTGACACAAACAATATTGGAGTATAAAGCAGAGAGAGATGGTGCTGTGGAATCAGTATGAAAAAACATGAAATTTACAGATGACGAGACAGATGTGGAAATAACTTTTTTGCTGCTGTGTACACATATGTGAGGCGAAATTTAGTGGTGAGACCGTACTGTATTTGACACGTACCTTCTTTAGTGAAGGGTGAGAGCGTGGGGGTTGGGAAGAAGTATAGAGGTCGAATGTTGCGCAGTGTGCTTGTGTGTGTGTGTGTGTGTGTGTGTGTGTATAGGTGGAAATTCTGTTTTTTGATGTGACATGAGAAAAGTCAAATAATTCTGAACATGGCAGAACAATGTGATTGGCATGCCATGTTCCTTAGGACCAAACTGAGGAGCAGTTTCCATGGTCATGGGACTAGTCAATACATGAAATTATAAAAAAAGATAAAATGAAACGTATATGAATCCTATGCAAGTGGCAAGCCGTAGGTATAAATAAACGCAATGAGAGATTGCCTTAATTCCTTAATTTTTTTCCCGAGTTACTCGGCAGAGTACAAGGAGTGAGCCAGGAGGAAACTCTTCAGGTTCGAGTTGAAAGTGCGTGGATTACTGCCAAATTTTTTTTTAATTCTTGAGGCAGCTTGTAGAAAATGGACGTAGAAGAATATTGCACGCCTTTCTGCACAAGATTCAAGAAGGAGCGTTTCAAATGCGGACTGGATTTCTGCCTAGTATCGTCTGAATGAAAGCTGCGAACTCTTAGGAATACGCTGATGTTGTTAATAACAAACGAATTAAAGGAAATACATATTGAGGGGCCAGTGTCAGAATTCACAGACTACTGAACAGGGGTCGACAAGAGGTTCGCTAACTTACACTACATATTGCTCGATCTACCCATTTCTGAGCCAAAAATACCCTTTCTGACGCCGAAGAGTTACCCCAAAAAATAATACATGCGTCATAAGGGAATGAAAATAAGAAGACTACTCCTCGTGTCGAACTGTCACGTGTTCATATACTGTTCTAATGGTAAATAAAAGAAGCGTCTAATTTTTGAACAAGATCCTGAATATGGGCTTTCCACGACAGCTTATAACTATCTGAATGCCTAGGAATTTGAACTGTCCAGTCTCAGTAATTGCATGCCCGTTCTGTGTAATCAAAATATCAGTTTTTGTTGAACTGCGTCTTAGAAAATGTAAAAGCTGAGTGTTGCGGCGATTTAGCATCAATTTCGTTCCTGGAAGCCATGAACTGATGTCTCGAACTGCATTAGTTGACAGTGTGTCAGTATTGCACAGAACATCTTTCACTACCAAGTTGGTGTCACAGCAAACAGAAATATTTTAGGATCATCTGTAATATTAGAACGCATATTATTTATATAAATAAGAAATAGTAGCGGCCCCAGCACCGACCCCTGGGGCATTCCCCAAATAACGGTGTCCCGCTGGCACTGCACGTCGTAGCTGTTCCCAGTACTGCAGAGAATCACCTTCTTTCGTCTCTTCAATAAGTGAGATGTGAATCAGCTGTGAGATCCCCTTACTCCACAATGGTCCAACTTCTGCCGTAATATTTAGTGTTTCCTCATCAACCAAATGGAAGTTCTCTCTTAATTCCCTTTACAGTATGCATGCAGACTGGAGTGGTACGAGAAGCTGACGAAAGCACGTGACAGCCGTCCATTCTCGGTGCCCCTCCGGTGGTAACTCTTGCCTCCCTCTTCCCCTTACCCCCTCCCTTCCCCCACCACGCCAATCGCCGCCCACAGGTAGGCAGCAGACAACACAGGTGCTGGCGCCGCGCTCCAGCCTGCTAATGGAATTCTTTATGCTACCTCTCCTCGGCCCGTCTTACGTATTCATCGAGGTGAGCCACCGTACCAGTCGTCCCATCCACTATTCACCGCGAAGCAATCACCGGAAGGAACAGCGAAGTTCATTCACAGCGTCAGGTGTGAATTATTGCACGGGGAAGAATCACACCTGTCCTTAAATACTGCTGCAATTCAGTGAAGAAAGAACGTGTAAGAAAATTTATAACAGAAAAAGAATTCTCTCTTCTCCTTTACTTTGACGGCAACAAGTGAATGATAAGTATTTATTCTTACTATTAGCACAACTGTAGGATTTTCAAGCAAGTAAGCAGGTGCCAATCAAAAGTGGGGGAGTCATGAGCCAAAACACATACTTAGCTCTGCTATTAGCCAGATCAGAATTCTCAACTCCTCCTCAAACCACACCCCTTTGTTGGAAACAAGCTAATCAGAGAAATTGTAAGGTAACACACACATTTAGATCTCACAACAACAGCTCAGTATTTTAGTGTCATATCAGCACATCTAATCACAAAATTTTTCAAAAACACAGCCCTCAGTCGCGAACACAATTAATTTGTGACGTAGGTTTCGGTGTCACAAGGGACACCTTCTTCGGACATAATTAAAACTAAATGTTACAGCATAATGTACCAAAAAATACGACAGCTGCGGTCATACTTGACAGCGTCAGATAGTCAGAATTAAAATAAAATGTAACAGAGGTGCAAGCCACTAGGGGCTGCCATGTGTCCTCTGCTACAGTCAACACAAACATTCTAACATTCTGCGTGGTGTCTGTTTGTTCTATAGCATGTCTCCCTACCACTTTCGCGCAACGACGCTCTGAGCGTGTTTTTTAGGGAATTGACTAGTTTGAACCTGGGACCTGTTGCTGGTAAGGAGACGCCAGACCACACATGACATGTAGAATTCAGAAGAGTTCAGTGAGACTAGCGATGATATAACCAAATACTTAATGATTTCAGCGTCAGCTCCACTGCACTCCCTGTAAAAGAATCTTAATACTAACTAAATTTAGTGGAAGGGGTTCAAGGCTTTCCTATTTTTAGTTAGCTGGTAAAATAACGTCGAAAAGCAGTTAAGTTTACCATTGTAAATTTTATTCTACTCACAAAACATCGTTTATAAATTGCACTATTGATAAAAGGAAATGTTTTAATACAGGATGGTAAAAACCAACTGCGTTCAACAAAAATGTGAACGAATATTCCCTGAATGGGTTTCCAAGTTCTACAATGGATCAAAGGATGACCTATGCCATATCACATCTATAATCTAGGTTTAAAGTAAGTTTCACAAAAAAGCAAACTATCAAAATGGTCTACAGTGACCATCAATTATCTTTAATTACTTATCTAACTTGTCGTAAATTACAGTGGTTGATGTGGCTTCTCAATAACTATATAACAGAAAAATCATCGCGTTTCAGATTTTTACTTCAAGTGGCAAATGTGAACACCATGAGCTTTAATTGACGATCGACACTAGTATTACGTAAAGGGGATGTAACAGATGACACTTCTGCAGTTCTGAGTGAAGCCTGATGCGCTCAAAAATGCGGCATCACGTGCGTTCATTACCTTGTCGGTGTTCGTCAAGGGGCGGCGGGCAGCACAGCTCCTTCCAGCTCGTCCTCTCGGAAGCAACTCCCTGCCCTAACTTCTCCTTACTACAATTTACCGAAGTTGGTTTAAAAAAAACTATCTGGCTGTGTTTTCATCTGACCAATCAGGGTCTCAATGTTAACCTTAAGCTCCACCTACAAAAATTCTGTCTATCCAATGAGAAACGTTATACTTTTCGTGGTGGGGCAATGTTTTTAAAGTTTGCAACGTAACAGAGAAGCGAAAAAGTCTCACGCTAAAACTTGCAGGTGGTGTAGCCCTTTTTGTGTTATCGTAAGATTTGTACTGTTCTTCTGGAGGGCTCTAGCTTTTAACATGGGCTGGGGGGGTGGTCCTATCCTAACAGAGATGCGACAAAGTGTCACGCTAAAAAAATGCGGGTGGTGTGGTCGTAGCGGTTAGCTGGCGACGTGGGTGTCCGTCCCTTATCGTAGGGCCTTCTCGCTTAACACGGTTCTGCTCTCGGCTTCTGTTCTCGTTTCTCCCCTCGCAACTGCGTCTGTCTCACTGTGGGAAGGTATGACATGCATTTAGGTATTCTTGTGTTAGTCTGTGGTGTTCCATTTGCTCACTCATTACTCGTATTACTTTGGTTAATTTAATGTCACGATTTATTCGGAGCTATGTGACATACTACTGGATTTGCTTATCATGTCAGGGTTTTCCTGGAAGGTGTTGGATTTGCCTGACACCTTACAACATGCAGAGTTTGTTGTAGTGCGCCGTGGAATATTCTCTTTCAGCCTCTGCAGCTTCATTAAGTTCTTGCAGGTGCCGGCGCTATAAGAAGTCTTCAAGATGGCGTCTGTAACGGAGATGAGTTCCAAGCAGACAAAGTTACTTTTGGAGGAAAATGAGAGCATCGCAGTTACTCACGGGTGCATGCAGAATGTCTACGGAGAGCCGGCAGTGAACAAAAGCATGATGAGTCGTTGGGAGAGACACCTGTCGTCATCGCAACAAGGTCACGCAAAACCTGTCCGATCTCCCGTGTGCCTTCCGGCCGCACACAGGTGTGACTCCTGCATTGTTGGAGAGTGTGGGCACTCTAATTGGAGGTGGTCCACGGGTCATAAACACTTCGCTGCACAACAGGACGTCTCTGTTGGTAGTGCTCACACATTCGTCCGCCAGGTGGTGTACTCGAACGTGTGTGCTCGCTGGTTTTCTTGCCGCCTAACAGAAGACGATAATAAGCAACGAAGGACCATCTGT
Source organism: Schistocerca americana (assembly GCF_021461395.2). Classification (NCBI taxonomy): domain Eukaryota; kingdom Metazoa; phylum Arthropoda; class Insecta; order Orthoptera; family Acrididae; genus Schistocerca; species Schistocerca americana. The sequence continues at coordinate 809,144,896 of NC_060122.1, read as the reverse complement.
GCGGCATTGCTTGCGCGTTGCGAGGCATATCGTGGATCATGTGTTCAGCATTTAGAATCGGAAACAAAATACACTACTGGCCATTAAAATTCCTACACCAAGAAGGAATGCACATGATAAACGGGTATTCATTGGACAAATATATTATACTAGAACTGACATGTGATTACATTTTCACGCAATATGGGTGCGTATATCCTGAGAAACCAGTACCCAGAACAACCACCTCTGGCCGTAATAACGGCCTTGATACGCCTGGGCATTCAGTCAAACAGAGCTTGGATGGCGTGTACAGGTACAGCTGCCCATGCAGCTTCAACACGATACCGCAGTTCATCAAGAGTAGTGACTGGCGTATTGTGACGCGCCAGTTGCTTGGTCACCATTGACCAAACGTTTTCAGTTGGTGAGAGATCTGGGGAATGCGCTGGCCAGGGCAGCAGTAGAACATTTTCTGTATCCAGAAAGGCCCGTACAGGACCTGTAACATGCGGTCGTGCATTATCCTGCTGAAATGTAGGATTTCTCAGGGATCGAATGAAGGCTAGAGCCACGGATCGTAACACATCTGAAATGTAACGTCCACTGTTCAAAGTGCCGTCAATGCGAACAAGATGTGACCGAGACGTGTAACCAATGGCACCCCACACCATCACGCCAGGTGATACGCCAGTATGGCGATGACGAATACACGCTTCCAATGTGCGTTCACCGCGATGTCGCCAATCACGGATGCGACCATTATGATGCTGTAAACAGAACCTGGATTCATCCGAAAAAAATGAGGTTTTACCATTCGTGCACCCAGGTTCGTCACTGAGTACACCATTGCAGGCGCTCCTGTCTGTGATGCAGCGTTAAGGGTAACCGCAGCCATGGTCTCCGAGCTGATAGTACATGCTGCTGCAAACGTCGTCGAACTGTTCGTGCAGATGGTTGTTGCCTTGCAAACGTCCCCATCTGTTGACTCAGGGATAGAGACGTGGCTGCACGATCCGTTACAGCCATGCGGATAAGATGCCTGTCATCTCGACTGCTAGTGATACGAGGCCGTGGGGATCCAGCATGGCGTTCCGATTACCCTCCTGAACCCACCGATTCGATATTCTGCTAACAGTAATTGGATCTCGACCAACGCGAGCAGCAATGTCGCGATACGATAAACCGCATTCGCTATAGGCTACAATCCGACCCTTATCAAAGTCGGAAACGTGATGGTACGCATTTCTCTTCCTTACACAAGGTATCACAACAACGATTCACCAGGCAACGTCGGGCAACTGCTGTTTGTGTATGAGAAATCGGTTGGAAACTTTCTTCATGTCAGCACGTTGTAGGTGTCGCCACCGGCGCCAACCTTGTGTGAATGCTCTGAAAAGCTAATCATTTGCATATCACAGCATCTTCTTCCTGTCGGTTAAATTTCGCGTCTGTAGCACGTCATCTTCGTGCTGTAGCAATTTTAATGGCCAGTAGTGTAGCAATCGATGGAGTGGCGCCATACAACCTCTCCTCGGGAGAAAAAGTTAAAAGCCGCAGTCTCAGCCGGTAAAGAAATGTAACAACAAAAAATCGCACTCTTATAAATACAATTTAAAATTGAATGGTGCTCCAACTCCAGTATGTAGAAATGTTTTTTTGCAAGTGTTTGTGCATTTCAGACAACGGAATTAACAGAATTAATAAAGTTTCTGTCCTTAATAGAAGGCCAGTGGACAGGAGGGGGAAGTCAAGAAGTGGGTACTGTGTTATAGGTGAAATTTGTGTACGCATTCATAAACAAATTGAGAAGTCTGATGTGAAAATAACCCACTATGGAGGCAAACAAAAAAAAAAATACCTTGATGCACGATGTGTTCATTCTAGATAACCCTGACCTACAAGACAGAGTTAAGTATAGTTTCTGCTACAAATAAGTCAAAGAGAACTTCTCATATTCGTTTGGTCGGCCACGAGTTGACGTTTGTTCAACGTGTGAAAGTTTATCTGTTTAACTGAAAGACAAAGCTCTGCGTGAAAACGATAAGCCGAATGTAGCAGCTGAAATGGTTTTGCATAACAGAAGACCAAAAAAAAAAAAATATTCATCTACGGAAGAAACGTCTCAGAACAAATACGATGACACTGTGGCATTGGCATTTGACTTCATGCAAAACCTGCCTTTGTCTCATATACCCGTACAGGAGGTTTTTTATTTGAGTCAGCTCTGGTTAAATGATTTTTCAGTACATAACTTAACAACTAATGAAACTGTATGCGTACCATGAGGGAGAACGGCACAAAGGTCCAGATGAAGTCTGTTCTATGCTGCTTCATTACTCTGACACTGAAATTCCATCTAATGTCAAGCACCTCATATTGTTTTGCGATGGGCCAACGGGCCAAAATAAGAATCACACAGTTGTGCGATTCTTATTGAATCTCTGTGACAGAGGTAGGTTTGAGACAGAGGTCGGTTTGAGACGATTACGCATAACGTTCCAGTCCGTGGACACTCTTTTACGCCATGCGACAGGGATTATGGAAGTATTAAACGGCTCTTGAGGAAAGTGGACAGAATTTATATTCCCCATCAGTATTCTGAGCTCATGTTTAAGGCAAGTGCATCCGGACGTTTTTTCCGTTTATCATCTTACCTCGGACGATGATTAAGTTTTAAACGTTGGTGGCAAAAAAATGGTTCAAATGGCTCTGAGCACTATGGGACATCTGAGGTCATCAGTCCCCTAGACTTAGAACTACTTAAACCTAACTAACGTAAGGACATTACACACATCCATTCCTGAGGCAGGATTCGAACCTGCGAACGTAGCAGCAGCCCGGTTCCGGACTGAAGCGCCTAGAACCGCTCGACCACAGTGGCCGGCAACGGTGGTGGCCTACGTCGTACAAGAAAACTACAAACTCTGATCAAACATCAGGCAGGGATGTACCAAGAGAACGTAAGGAGTCATTCAAGGTATCTAGATAGAAAGAGTTCCTGTACTCTAAAGATACTCATGGAAAAGTTGTGGCACAGGTGTTTACTGGAGGATTTTCATCTACTGTCACTCTATTGAGAAGTGACAGCGCACCTGAACTGCCTTCTGAGAACGGTTATCCTTTGGTAAAAGTACGTTGATTACAGTAATGTTATTAGTCGGATATCAAATAAGTCAGCAAGTAAAAACAATTTTTTTAGCATTACAAACACTTACTGGGTTTTGCACAACCTAATTTTTGGTTTTAGGTTCCAATCAACGAAAAGAAACTTGATGACCTATGTACCTTTGTACCCTGGGTTTTGCACAACCAAATTTTTGCTTTTAGGCTCCAGTCACCAAAAAGAAACTTGATGACATGATGAAACTAGTGGACTGTACTGTTGCTTATGATGAACTTTATCACAGCACCATTCAATGGACAACAACCGAGAAAGAAACTGTCGAGGGCATGCCAGAGGCTGAATAAAGCCAGAAAGGCGTTTACTGTACGAATTTGTATTTTTTGGTTCACTAATGTACGCCTCTTACATTTTTATTAATAGAACTGTGATATTTACTTAATCTTCCATCTTAAAACATGTAAAGAGTAATCAATTTACCTGTCTGTTTCTGTATTATTGCTACAGAAATTAATAGGAAAAGTGGTTTATTTCAGAAACAACCTAATTGCAGTATTTTAAAAAAAATTTTATAGCACAGTAAATTCCTTTAAAATTATTTCGTGTTTCGTAGGCATTTCTAGCGCCTTAAAGTTTCGTTCAAAAGTATTAGAAAGAGATCAGACTTCAGCTTACAATGCGACACAGTTTTTTTCAGTTTCCCAACATCCTAGAAAAGCGTACGCAGGTGGTTTCTGCAATAAGCGATTCAATTGATGCGCAGTTTTATTTGACTCATCACCAGCGTGCAACGGTTTCTGTGGTGCGTGGATATCAAGGTGTACCAAGACTACAAGCCTGTACTAGCTTAAAAAAGGTTTCATTACGTTACTTTATTTTTTTGATGTGATAATTAACACTTTTTCACTACCTGTCGTATCTTAGCAGTTTCGCATGTCTACAGGGTGTCTCAAACCTTTTGGGTCAAATTGAAACGGGTGACAGTGGGTCCACAAAAGATTATATTGAGATGGCGAACGAATGGTGGGAAATTTATTGTGTTATAGACATACACAGCGTACACCGCGGAAAAATAACAAAGCTCATAGTAACTGTACGAAGCGACGGCCACCAGTCTCAATGCATGCACTTCTACGGCGGATGCAGTTCCACCACACTCTCGCGAAGATCCTGGGGTATCTTTTGTACGCTAGAATAGACAGTGGATGATAGAAAGAGCATAAACCTCACCACTAAAGAGCCATACTGTACACAACTTAGATCATAGCACGTGTGTCATGTGACGACCGCATGCTTCGCACCGGCGCATTAACGTGTGCCGAAGGAACACCACAGTCCCGGGTGTCAGTTTCCCTCAGCATCAGACAACTTGTGATGTGTCCATGGTGAGGTGTGTTACTGTGTACAGTGAGTGCACGACGCGTAATCAAAGATGGAACGTTACTCGTCAAGGGAGGCGGCAGACGTGCATTGAAATGTACGGTGCAGCAGGACGTCGAGCCCCGAAAGCAACACGAATGTACAGGGAAGGCTTCCGCAACAGATGTCATCTGAAACGGAAGAAGGTTACCTCCATGAATACCAACTTACGAGAGACGGGGTCGTTCATACCATGGAGAGCCGGTCAAGGATCCCACCAAAGACATTTCTGACAATCTAGCAATAAACATCCACAACTTACCCGTGAAATGCACACTTTGAAGGCTACAGTGCGGAGAGTACTTTTGGAGCTGCGCTGTTATCACAATGTGCAAGCACTGGGAACAACCGATTTTGATTCCTGTGTTCACTTCTGACACTGGATTACCCACTGCAATGCTGTAGTTCCGAACATCGTACAGTTTTATTGTTCACAGATGAGGCCTTGTTCGTCCGTGATGGTGTTTTCGGCACCCGCAACAGCCATATCGGGAGTGAGTACATTTCCCACGCCATCTACATCGGTGGCAACCAGCAACGATTCTCTGGGTGGGTATTGGCTAAGATCACCTAATGGGACCCTGTTTGCTGTCTCCCCGTTTGACTGATCCACATTACCTGGTGTTTTTGAAAAATACGCTGCCGCAGTTCCTGGAGAGTGTACCCATTGTTATCCGCCAAAGCATGTGGTTTCAACACGACGGTGCACCAGCCCACTTCAGTGTTAATGTCCTAATGTCCACGAGCACCGGAACAAGACGTACCCCCATCGCTCGTTTGGAAGGAGTGATTCTGTCCCATGGCCAGGGTTACGTCAAGACGATGGTGTATGAAACCCCCGTAGAAGCGGCTGGAGACCTGCTTCCTAGGGTCCAAACTGCCTGTCTCCTGACAGAACAGATATCAGGAATCTTCACGAGAGAATGGCAGAACTTAATGCGCCCTTGTCACTGAGACTGAAGGTCGTCACTTTCAATAATTATTATGAGTACGTTATTGTTGTGTGGTGTGCACCCTGTCTGTCCATAACACAACAAATACCCATTTGACCATTAGTTCCCTGTATATAGTCGGTTGCGGGCCCACATCACCTATTTCAGTTTCGCCCTAAAGGTTTGAGGCACCCTTTATAGTCATGCTTGATCCATTGCCTAGTCTAAGACGTCAACGAACGGTGCTATAAACAAGACACGTGTTTAATACGCCACTGCGCCTGTCGTTAATGTTGTCTTTAGAAAATGGCTCCTCTACTTTTCCTCCACACAGACCCACCGCTGTTTTCATGAGGCTGAATAGACACTCTTCCCATCTTTCATACTAAAAAAATTTCTTGGAAGTACACGACAGCGGAACCAGATTCAGTGAGTGTCAGATGTGTAAAGTATCAACAGTGGAGTCAGGCACATAAGAAGGGAGCGTCCTTAAAACAGTCTGAAAGGTTGTTCATAGTACTTGACGTTGTTTGACATAGTTCGCCAAAACTGGTAATCTGAGTAAAAGCGGTCGTGGTGTTTAAAAGTTTTTACTTCTGTTTTCAGTCAGAACGGTCTCTTTCTACAACGGAAGAGTATACAAATATTTTCTGAAAAAAAAAAATTAGAACGACTGCTGATCCGATAATGGAGCTTTTTTTGTTTATTCTCCCACGATCTTTCAGTTTAAAACTGTTTCGCTAAAACACGAAGGGAACGTTACTGGATACATCTACAACAATTCCCTCATCCTGTTTCTTACTGCATGAAGTTGCGAAATCACGTTCCTGTCGGAGGGACGGATGTTCGCTCTCCGTCTCCCGGGATAAAATTGTAATGAGATCTGATACAAACAAAAAAATTGCGGTTGTATTAAATACTTTTATTAACGAACAAGAGAACACGAAGGGCACGAATTAAATCATGCATTAATGGAGATACAGATGTAATTCTTTTTAAAAAAATTGAAGGCCCAGTCCTAACATCAAAATTAACTTTACCAATTAATCTTCTTAAAGAAGGCAAAATATTTAATGTCAATAAACAAATAATGCAGTTTAATAAAATCAAATCTAATTTTAAAACACCACGATTTTCTTTGTGTAAGCATGCCATTACTGGAAAAATTAATGACGTCCGAAGCTAAAGTTAACGCCTCAGGTGAATTTAATTCCTAAGAACTGATAGTAAAAGCTTTCCTTTGTGTAAATGATTCAAATTGTTATAAACAAAAAAAATTGTACCTCCGCAATAGCAAAGAAGTAGTTAAAAGAAAGGTTGTTTCGAATTATAAAATTTTAAGACATTCGCCTAAAAATTTGAAAAAATGGAATGTTGAGATATTTTCTGTAACAAAGAACGCTATGAACAAAAACTGTAACCTAAAACTTAATTTTACGACTTCCTTTCTGCAAAAATGTTAATAACAGCACCGTGTGAGATCTTAAACGCTAACAAATGTTCAGTGCTGATAATACTCCAAGTTGATGTGCTGTCCTATTTCTTAAGTACGTTTTTATTAGTTTCAGCTTACTAAAACTCCTTTCATTTGATGAAAATGAAACAGGCATTGTTACAAAAATCCTAAGTGCCGTTGTCACATTCAGATGTGGGTTGTGTTGTCCACTTTGGCAATTTGTGGTCAAAGTTTTTACAGGTGTTTTCATGGTTTGTATTAAATTAAAAGCATGATATTTGAAACTCTGCAGTTCTTTTCTTAATTCACCCCTACTAAGGTCATTTTTAGGCATACGAGTTAGCTGCATTGCCGAGTGTCATCCTCGTTTAACGCCTTCAGCTAAGCCCCGTGCAAAAACCCAAAAGAGTTGTTTATACTTCGTCACGCATGAAACCTGTTCCCACGTTCATTAACGATATGGTCTACTATTTCTAAGATCGTATTGTGAAACCTTTTTTCAGCTGTCTCATTCCATCTGTCATCTTCACAATCTTCGTAGACCAGCCTCCTCTTTTTCCTTTTCTGCGCCTCTTTGAGCTCAGGATCCAGTCTGAAATTTCCAGTTATGGCCTTAGTTTCCGTGATTAAGTCTGTTACAGTTGCAGTTTTCGTTAGAGTTTCCTGAAACTCGTCCATAAGTTGGTTGATATGGTTAATAAATCGGTCAGTGATGATATCTTCTTTTGGAAAATTTTGTTTGCATTGTCAGTTCATATTAGCTGCTTGAACCAAAACCAAGTAGCTGTAATAAATTCAAAAATACTGGCATTTTTCAAAAGCTCTGTAGTTTCTTTCTGTAGTCTCAGGGATGGATTTCGTTTTAAAGCGTTGATTATCTCTTCGAGATGTTTGTACAGAACTGTTACAGCTTCTGTCTTGTTGACCATCTGGTAGAGCTCTGTAGCTTCAGAGATAACGGCACATGCTTCAGCATAATCTACCATCTGTTAGTACAGAATCATCGAATAAACAGAGGCTGTTTACTATTCCAAAATAAGTTGCTGCCTTGCTCGACACACTTCCAGCGTTTACTCCAACTAAATTTAATGACTGTGCAGCGCACGTCGCGAAATAAGTTAACTTATATTCTTCTTGTAGATGAGTTTGAACCAACTTTGCATTTTCCATCCATGTTATCAGCATTGTCGTAAGACTGACCTCGGCAGTTTTCAAGCTCTAACTCATCACTTCCGATTTTCTGCAATATTACTTCAGAAAGCGCCTACCGTGCCCTGTCACTAATCGTTAAAAAGTCAGTGAAACTTTCCCAAGTCTGTGAACCACTTTCATTGAAATTTACATATCTGATAACTTGCGGCATGACTTTACATTAGGTGTGAAATCAAACATGGTACTAATGCATTTTCCATCTTTAATGCAACCCTTACTTTAATCCAATTATTTCCAAAAATTCATCTTCGATACGTTGAGAAGCAGCTGAATAGACTTTTGGTGTGTCAACTTGTGTCCTCTCAGTGCGAGGTGGTAGCAAGGCATTAAGCCAATCGTGTTTAAGGACTTCACCCCTGGAACGGCAAAGTCAAGCCTTTCGTCTGTACCTCTAAAAGAGCTGCTCTATTTTGCAAAATGCAGAATCATATCAACAATGACAACTATAAACTATTGGCAATGCTTCTTCTCCTCTGATATTCGTTGTTGCAACTCTTTGTCAATGTAACCTTTATTAAAGATGTCTCTAAAGTTTTCCTACAGCAAAGCCGTTTTTTGTGGCTCAGTGAGTTTTTGTGCTCTGAAAGCTTATCATTTAGCTTTTTCCAAAAAGAGTGAGACCATCCTTAGCCATGTGAGAAAGATTTTTCGCAGATAAGTTATCATGATGCACTTTTACATGGTATGCAAAACAAAGCATATAATTTGGGTGCACATTTCTAAGTAGTTAGCAGCAAGTACTGTATGTCTGTCAACTTCCACTCCTGAAAGGTTTGCCGTTTCGGCAGAGCGTGCTAAACAAGAGTTGCAATTGATTGAAAAAAGAAAAACATATTAATGGAGTGAATGGAAAAGAAAGAATCACTATTTCATTGGACACTGATAATTTTGGGACTTAAAATGCTAATAAGGGCAATATGTATAAGTACGGTAGTTTATGCACGCAGATGATTTTTAATATCTACACTGACCCTTGATGGTTGCTGTGACTGTGTCGTGAACAAGTGTTGTCTTTAAGTTAAATTTACGAGAAAACTATTGTGCCTCTAGCTTTATGGTAAACTGATTTTTGCAAAGATATTTTAACTATAACATATTTCGATAAGCACTTCCATAACATAATACAACTGCTGCATTTAAAATACATTCGCGAAACGAGTGACCGCTTCACGTCAACGAAAAGCGCTTAGAATATGAAGATTATCATCAGGGGTAAGCAAACAACGAGTCAAAACCATGATGATTTCAACTTATCTTCACCTACATCAGTTATCTAACTAGCAATTTACTCACCCTTCTATATTTCTTCTGAACCAAGTTTGACATTAACAAGGATATTTTCTCTGTGTCCTCTTCCTTTTCTATGGTAAATTTCTTGAATGCTGTTCCAGATAGTTTTTATTTTCACATCTTCCCACACTCCATACGCAAAAAAATGCGCTAATATTTCATATTGATTTATTATGGTTACTAAAACAAACAATCATAGTTGACCCAATTAGAACTATTTTAGTTTACAATACCAGCAATTCATCCATCAGCAGCAATAAAAGGAACAAAAACAAAACACTGCCACATCGCTTACGATAACAAGAATCGAGAGTACACGCAAAATAAATTCACAGTTCCTGCTCCTGCCACTGCGGCGTGGGTGTCGCAATACTACTGTACAAACACTTTTAATGTGCGTGGTCTGTGGATGACCGAACACTCAGTCAGTGAAACTTCCTGGCAGATTAAAACTGTGTGCCCAGCCGAGACTCGAACTCGGGACCTTTGCCTTTCGCGTGCAAGTGCTCTACCATCTGAGCTACCGAAGCACGACTCACGCCCGCTACTCACAGCTTTACTTCTGCCAGTATCTCGTCTCCTACCTTCCCAAGTTTACATGTCCGGCTTTCGCCGCCGTGCAGTGCGGACGTGTTGTTATTTCCGCCTGCGGAGCGCGCGCCCTCGCTGTTGTTTACATTTCAGCGGCCGTCACTTACGTGTCGCTTACGTGCACTAGAATCATGGCCAACCGTTTTCGAAAATCAACTTTACGTTTCAACTTCTGCAACGACTACGCACGACCAAAGGCCTTGGAAGTGGAACGCTTCCTACGCGACGTTGCTAAGATCCCAGCTTCTGACATCTTGGGCATCCATTTGTCCATATTAAGCAGTACTGTGTACGTCAAAGTCGTCAATGACGCGGTATGTGAAAGAATACTTCGTGACACCAACCATGGATTACGCTTTTGCCACGCCGACGGCAATGTCGGAGCGGTCACTGTCGACCATGCCGGCTTAGGAATGCGCACCATACGAGTTTTCGAACTCCCGTTCGAGCTCCCGGCGGAAGACGTTATCGCGGCTTTCCGCCCCTATGGCACTGTACATGGCCACACTGCCGAACGCTGGGCGCAATTCCAAACGTACCCTGTTCTTAACGGTGTACGGAAGATCACCATCGACCTCCATCGCCACGTGCCATCTTACCTGCAAATTAGCGGGTGCCGCGCGGTTGTCATATACGACGGCCAACCCAAGACCTGTTCCGGGTGCGGCAGGGCAAAGAAGGACACCTCAGATCTGAGTGTCTTCAGCGACGAATCACCCAATTGCCAGCCGCTACCGTGGCACCTCCGGCTCCGACTACGGTTTTACCGATCACCTACGCATCGGCGCTCTGTTCTCCTCCCACCGGCCGCCGCCCATCGGACCATGCACCGGTGACCCTTCCAGCTGCTACGGATACCGCTGGGGCCGACGCGTCGCGCTCAAAGCCTGACGCTACTCCGGCGCCACTACCAACAGCGACGACTTCCGACACCCACCCGCCTGAACATATGGACGCTCCTTCATTTGACGTTCCCGCGACGGCCTTCCTCTCAGAGCGACGCGACTCCCTCCCGTCTTCCGACACGGAGGGACGAACCCGCAAACAACGTTCACCTAAGAGGCGCAAGAGGAGGCGCCGTACGGTCTCGGAACGAGACGGATCACGGATGCTCCAGAGGCCGTCCGACCCGACGAGGGCTCGGAGAACCTACACGACGATACGAATGACGACAACATGACGCCGACTGTGGATACGTCGATGCCTACTCTACTGGCTCGCTCAGGTGCTCCTGAACCAATGGACTCCACAGATGCGACTGCCGCCGAGACGTCCTCTGCCCCTACGATAGAAGTGGAACGTACGACCATCACAACGACAACGCCTTCAATGGTGTGGAGTGAGGACGTCGATGAGGAGCCGGACCACACGCTGGGGACAGAGTTACCCCAGACGGAAGCATCGTTACGCCGCTGATAATGCCGTCAGGTGGCGTACGGCACGACTCACCGTTGCCTCGTCCCTCTTCATCCTCCGCCGGTGGAGTTCCCCACCACGGCGGGTTACAGCTCCAAACCTACCGAATAGCGACGATCAACACTAACACCATTAGCTCACCCGTGAAACTTCAACTGCTGCGAGGGATGATATGGGCGTCGGACGTCGATATCGCACTACTACAGGAAGTACACCTGGCCACACTACCAGACGTCGCGGGATATAACACTTATCCTTCTCCTGGTGACCACCTGGGACGCGGCGTAGCCATCTACGCCAGAGAAGGCATTCCAGTGGCCGATATCACATACCTTCCATCTGCCAGAGGCATGGCCGTCACTGTCATGGGGACGCGTATCATCAACATTTACGCTCCGTCAGGCTCCACCCGCAGACGCGACAGGGCCCTCTTCTATTCAGAAGAAATCGCTCCTTTGTTTCTTGGACGCTGCGACCATTACTTGCTTGGGGGTGATTTTAATTGTGGCTTGCACCCTAAAGATCAAGTGCCCCACTACAACACCTGTCAAGAACTGCGTCTTGTCGTCCGAGATCTGTTGCTCCGCGACACTTGGGAAGTTCGGCACGGCGACGCGCCTGGACATACTTACCAGACGAGTCACTCCGCGAGCCGCCTTGATAGGATTTACGTCTCTCGGGAACTCACACCTGCAGTCCAAGGTGCAGAACTTTGGCCCCTGGCCTTTTCGGACCACTGTGCCTACATCTGCAACATTCTCTTCCCCAAGCAAGTGGTCTGGCGTAGTCGTGCACCGTGGAAGCTAAACACCTCCCATCTTCATGATCCCGAATGTCTTCAACTTGTTACCGAGACATGGGCCACCTGTGAACGTCGCTTACCTAAATACTGCACGACCTTGACCTGGTGGCTAGAATGTGCCAAACCTGCCATTCGACGTACTTTGATTCAGTATGGAAAGGAAGTTGCTATGTGGCGCCGGCACACTACCGACTATTTCTACGCCGTTCTCCGCGACCTGGACGCCCAACTGCCCACCCCCGACACCCAGAGGGAACGCAGCAGGATTAAGGCGCAAATTGTAACTTTGACACGCCGTAGACTGCAGGGGGCTATGGTGCGAACCCGACGTCAAGATTCGGCGGAACAAGAACATCCGACCATGCATCATATCGCCTCCGATAGGAAACATCGACGACGACAACTCATCACTGAGATCACCACCTGTCGCGGCCAGCACGTCACTTGCCAGGCCGAAATCGTCAGTGCCTTTGTCGACCACTACCGCACAATGTACCAGGAGGAGACTACCAACAACCACGCTGAGGAGTCTGTGTTACCACACGTAACTCGCACCCTCACCAGCGACGAAGCGGACGAGCTGATTGAGCCCATTACGCGTGACGAAATCCACGATGCAATCAAAAAAGGTGCTCTGAATAAGTCACCTGGTGTCGACGGATTGCCGATAGAATTTTATCGCGCTTTCTTCACACTAATGGCATCACGGTGGACAACGATGTTTAATGAACTGCTGACGATAGGGAACGCCGTACCGCCGTCCTTCGTCACGGGAATTATTATACCCATCCACAAACCGACACCAGGTGTGACGACAGCACATTACCGTCCCCTGACTCTGCTTAACGCAGACTGTAAAATTTTTACACGCCTACTGGCAACGCGATGCCGCAAGATCCTGCCTAGCATTCTATCCCCGGAACAGACAACTCCGGGCGGCTCAGTTAATATACAAACGGCCACAGGAGAATGTCGCGATTTAATTGCACTGGCAGCGGCGTGCAGACTCCGCGCCGCAGTGGTTGCCATTGATTTTGACAGCGCATTCGACAAATTGCGGCATCTTTTTCTGTTCTCAGTGATGAACCGCATGGGTTTTCCACCAGCCTTTATCGACGTGATCCGGCGCCTGTACGGCACCGCCGAATCTCTGATTCAGGTTAACGGCCGTGTGGCGGGACCAGTGGCGATCCGGCGTTCCGTACGGCAAGGCTGCCCACTTTCGACCCTACTGTATGCCATAAGCCTGGAGCCACTCATCGGGAGTCTGACGAGCAACCTTTCTGGTCTCACCTTGCGACAGCACAGTTTTCGATGTCGTGCGTATGCGGACGACCTGCTCCTCTTGATTCGCTCACGGAGTGAAACACACACGGTACTTGATTTGATATCAACGTACGGCACTGCAGCGGGCAGTAACATGAATGTGGCTAAATCCGCGGCGATGACCATTGGACGCGGCCTCTCACACGAAGACTTAGCACCTCTCCCGTGTGTACAACAACTACGATATCTTGGTATCATTTTCACCTCCACCGTGCGCCGCTCCGCTGCCATCAATTTTCGGCGTGCACTCCAAACTATCCGCACGACGGTGCGACAAAATCTTCTCCGACGACTCGATTCTTTACAACGTGTCCAATACCTCAATCAACATGTGGCGGCCAGAATGGTCCACATCGCACAGGTCCTCCCGCTGCCATCAACTATTGGACGCAGCCTCCAGGCTGCCCTCGGATACTTCCTTACGGCCGGTACGATCTTTAAGGTCCGCTGCGACACGCTCACCCTTCCCCCGCGAGCAGGAGGCCTCGGCCTTGTCAATGTGCGACTCCGAGCGGCGTCCTTGTACATGTCCACCATGCACAAGCAGTGGCACGGGGGCACCTCCCTTACGCGCAGCTTGCTGGAAATTCTTGTGCCCGCGACCATAACACCACCAGTACCAGTCGGACACATCCAGCACCATTTGACGCACATTTCTGATTTCATCGTCGACTTCAGTTATGCTCACACACACTTACCGACCACGCGTTCTCCTCGACCTAAAGATTTTTACACCCCTCTCCTTCGTTCCATATCCAGCAACAATATCGAACTGAGACATCCGTCCACGCGGTGGCCAACGGTTTGGCGTCACATCCACCAGCCTTTTCTTCCCTCCAACGTCCGGGCAACATGGTACCAAGTCGCAAATGAAAAATTCGCCACAAACCATCGCCTTCACGCCATCGGACTACAGGACTCTCCACTTTGTTCCATTTGCCACCTCGTGGATGACGATGTCCATCAACTGACTTGTACTGCCACCAGTGACGTCTGGAAACTTGCCCGACAGTTCGTTGCCTGTTACCTCCGCGTTCCGCCGGACTCGATTGACCCATGGACTTTTATCCATCCTGAGAATACTTATTTCCCCGCCTCCAAAAATCATGCGATTGTCTGGGTCAAGGGATGGACGATCACCTACATGTATAATGGTGGCGACAAATCACGCCTTGATTTCTGGCAGTACTTACAAACCGCCCACAGTGAAGTCGAACAGCGACCGCGCTACCGCGCCTTCTTCGCCAATTACCTACACGCGATCTTTACTTCACCCCCGCTCAGTTGGATGGTGCCACACGCCGACAGCACTCCCGCCCCCCCTGCTGACATCTGAGACTCCCCGCGCTGCTTTCTACATTGTAACCCACAGTGGAATAGGCGCATGGACACGCGCCTCCTTTCTTTAATGCACTACCCCAGACAACACTGGTCTTTCCCTCACTCCACTGTATATTGCTTCACACCTCTTAGATTACATCAGACCTATTATTCTTTTTTTCCCTACACCATGTTCATAAAAAAAAAAAAAAATCCTCGCCTTGTACGAGTATATTGTCTTGTGTTATTTTCGCCGGAAGGATGGCATTTCTGTTGTATTTAAGTTTGTACCAATAAAGATCTTCTTTTCCATTTACCCTTTTCCTGGTGAAAAAAAATATAAATAAAAAAAAATCAAAAAGCTACTTTAAAAAAAAAAAAAAAAAAAAAAAAAAAAGATGGTAGAGCACTTGCCCACGAAAGGCAAAGGTCCCGAGTTCGAGTCTCGGTCGGGCACACAGTTTTAATCTGCCAGGAAGTTTCATATCAGCGCACACTCCGCTGCAGAGTGAAAATCTCATTCTGGACTCAGCCAGTGCTTGTAATTTATGTAGCACGGGCACATCTGAGGCATTATGTATTTAAAAGTTGTGAAATTGCCAGGAATACGAGAAAGAGTATTTATAATTGGTTATTACTAATATAATGTAATTTATGCTGCAGCTTACGCTAAGGTTTGTTTAATCAATTTGTTTACCTCCCCAAAACCCATTATAACTGTTGTAACGGTTCTGCCCATTTTGGCGCCCCCCTTCTTAACTCGGCGCCCGAGGCAGCTTCCCCTCCCCCCCCCCCCCCCCAAAGATCCCACACTGCCGTGTCGTTGTGTCTACGAGCCCCATATCTGAACGACTTCGCTCCGTGATGCAATTACAAAGCTACTGGTGACAAAACCTTGATAAACTCTCTGCCCTGCCGTGTTTGTAAACATGACTATGATAACGGTCGCCAGCCTTGTGCTGACCTGCGAGAAGAGGTTAAAGAGCCACAAAACTCTGACACTATTAATTAGCTGCCCACGCAAGAGCGGATTTTGACAGCGGGCTATGGACGTTCCCGGCGAACTCTGGAACATCTGCAATCACCGACTGCGCGTTAGTGGAGACACCACCTTCAGACCGTCAGCTGATGTTCCCGGAACAGGCGGTCTGGCCTTTATAGCTGGGCGCACTCGTGCGGATTTCGGTGATGAACCACGTTCAGAAAGTCCGTGGGCTTTCCTTATGTTTCCACGGGACTGCAAGTTCCAGTTGCTTCCAGTATGTCGATGGAGTGGACCACCGACCACATGGAAAAACTTATCCAACTGTTTCACAAAAGACTGTTTGTGCATAATGAGCCATGAAACATGACCACTACACGAACAATAATACTAAAAACGGGGCATACGAGATGGTTGAAACATTTCCAGACGATATTGCGACTCTAGACGAAATTATAATGAAAGCTAAGCTACAAAATTTGAGATAAACTTCAGAATAGAACTCAGAAGGGGGAAAAGGAAAGGGTGAACTGTTTAAACCAGTTCAAAGTTGCCTGTGTTATGTACATTATTATGGTACATATTACTTTGTTAAATCCACTAATTTCCAAGTTTACGACCTTTCTTTACAAAAGATCAAGAACGCTCTGTTCCTATCAAACTAAACCTTGACGATTCTGAAAGTAGTGGCGACGATTCAGAAACCAAATTTTGGTCCTGGAAAATGCCTTCACGCTTTACTGTGTCTTGTTTCTGTTGCACGATGCTGCCGGCCGGGACGGCCGAGTGGCTCTGGGCGCTACAGTCTGGAACCGCGCGACCGCTACGGTCGCAGGATCGAACCCTGCCTCGGGCATGGATGTGTGTGATGTCCTTAGGTTAGTTAGGTTTATGTAGTTCTAAGTTCTGGGGGACTGATGACCTCAGAAGTTAAGTCCCATAGTGCTCAGAGCCATTTTTTTTGTTGCACGATGCCAACCAGGCAGTGAGCACATATAACATCAAAACCTAAGAAGACGACTGGGTCTGTCGACCATGTTGCGCAGAAAATGGAACAACTCGGTAGAATACACTGAAACTCAGCACTAATCATTAAAACACAATTTGCTGCTGCAGACGCTTTACGCCAATTACACACATCAAAAAACGTTTTGCATCACCCCGGTTCCCAGAACTCCTGAAGACAGGCGTTGACTGTGGATATTGTATCACAGACACAGTCCGGTTAACTGTTCAGAGATGTCACTAAACCCGCCAAGAGACGTAAACGACCCTGCACGAGCAGCGCCTATTAGACGGAGGGGGTCCGACAGCCGATCATTTCCAGTCGTTCCACCACGAAGGAGCTACACGGCTCGTGTTGTCTGTAGTTCAACCATGCCTAGGCGGTTGGTACCTTGGTTCGATCGCTTTCACATTTTTACTATCTGCTAGGAAGGGCTCTCAACGAAGGAAGTGTCCAGATTTCTCGGAATGAACCAAAGCGATGTTGTTCGGACATGGAGGATACAGAGAGACAAGATCTATCGCTGACATGCCTCACTCAGGCCGCCCAAGGGCTACTACTGTAGTGGATGAGCGCTACTTACGGATTATGACTCGGAGGAACCCTGACAGCAACGCCACCATGTTGAATAACGCTTTTCGTGCAGCCACAGGACGTCGTGTTACGAGTCAAAATGTGCACAATAGGTTGTATGATGCAACTTCACTCCTGATGTCCATGGCGAGATCCATCTTTGCAACCGCGAGACCATGGAGAGTGGTACAGATGGACCCAACAACATGCCGAATGGACCGCTCAGCATTGGAATCACGTTCTCTTCACCGATGAATGTCACATATGCCTTCAACCAGAGAATAGTCGAAGACGTGTTTGGAGGCACCCGGTCAGGCTGATCGCCTTAGACAAACTGTCCAGCGAGTGCAACAAGCCGGCCGGTGTGGCCGAGCGGTTCTAGGAGCTTCAATGTGGAACCACGCGACCGCTACTGTCGCAGATTCGAATCCTGCCTCGGGAATGGATGTGTGTGATGTCCTTAGGTTAAATTCAAATCGTTCGGAGCACTATGGGACTTAACATCTGAGGTCATCAGTCCCCTAGAACTTGGAACTACTTAAACACAACTAACCTAAGGGCGTCACACACATCCATGCCCGAGGCAGGATTCGAACCTGCGACCATAGCGGTCACGCGGTTCCAGACTGTAGCGCCTACAACCGTTCGGCCACACCGGCCGGCTGTCCTTAGGTTAGTTAGGTTTAAGTAGTTCTACCTTCTAGGGGACTGATGACCTCATAAATTAAGTCCCATAGTGCTCAGAGCCATTTTTTAGTGCAGCAAGGTGGAGGATCCCTGCTGTTTTGGTGTGGCATTATGTGGGGCCGATGAACGCCGCTGGTGGTCATGGAAGGCGCCATAACGGCTGTAGGATACGGGAATGCAAGCCTCCGGCCGATAGTGAAACGCCGGCCGCAGTGGCCGAGCGGTTCTAGGCGCTTCAGTCTGGTTAGGTTTAAGCAGTTCTAAGTTATAGGGGACTGATGACCTTAGATGTTAAGTCCCATAGTGCTCAGAGCCGTTTGAACCATTTTTCGATAGTGAAACCAAATCGGTAGTATATTGGCGAGGCATTCGTCTTCATGGACGACAATTGTCGCTCCCATCGTGCACATATTGTGAATGACTTCATTCAGGACAACGACATCGCTCGACTAGAGTGGCCAGCATGTTCTCTAGACATGAATCCTATGGAACGTGCCTGGGATAGATTGAAAAGGGCTCTTTATGGACGACGTGGCCCACCAACCATTCTGAGGGAACTACTTGGAATAGCTGCTAAGGAGTGGGATCATCTGGACGAACAGTGCCTTGATGAACTTGTGGATAGTATGCCACGACGAATACAGGCATGCATCAATGCAAGAGGACGTGCTACTGGGTATTAGAGGTACCGGAGTGTACAGCAATCTGGACCACCATCTCTGAAGGTCTCGCTGTATGGTGGTACAACATGCAATGTGTGGTTTTCATGAGGAATAAGAAGGCTGGAATGATGTTTATCTCTATCCCAATTTCCTGTCCAGGTTGAAACACGTATGTAACGTAGCAGCGATGGTGAAGCATGATAAAATCTTTGACCAGAGAGCCTTTTATCGTAGTTAGTCTGCGCTTGACCGCGCGAGTGTTGCGAGGAGTACGCTAGTAGTCGTCATGCAGAGCAGTCGGTCAGTAGTAGCAGCCCAGTGCAGTTGTGTGATGTAGTCTGTCGGCAGTAGTGGTCTAGTCCTGTCACGGTCACGAGCGGGGCGCAGCCGGCGAGCGTCGACATGGCATTCTGGTCAAGATGCTGAATGAGGTATATTGTTAATGTAGGTAACCATCAGATAACGTAAAGTTTATTTATTGTAATTAATGTTGAACAAGTGCCCCAATAATAATTTTGATTTCAAAGCAATTCTTAACAAAAAAATCATTTAATTGAACCAACGATTTCCTTCCATTTCCCTTAAAGAAAAGTTTCAGTTAAATTTCAAAAAAAAAAAAAATATTATTTGCAATGCAGTTCATCCAAGCCGTGGGCAACAATAAGAGCAGAAATTTGACATGCAGTTATACTGAGATAAGAATTTAGTTATGATTTTTGCACAGGGCCAAAGACCGGTATTTCGGTTTAATTGAATTATCATTATCACTGAGATTTTCTTATCACTGAATTGACTTTCATTTTTTTGTGAGGAGCTTATACTTGGGTCAGATTGCGATTCTCATTTTTGTTGTCATTAAATTTAATTGCTAGGGAGGTTACGCTTGGCTCCATTTCTATTAAATATTGTCTTTTAAATTTTTGTGGGGAGGTTACAAGGTACAGGAACCCTCGGAACCGAGGTGATGCAAAACCTTTTGTGATGTGTGTATAAAGTGCTAACAAAAATGAAACGCACTCGCTTAAAAGTGAGACGAAATTATACTGACTCATTATTTTAGTCTTCAGGTTCAGTAACTCCTTTACTGAATCATGTCCGTGTGATTGTAATGTGGCCTTTGGCAACCCATTGTTTTTTCACCCGTTTCGTGCGATTATTCTTTTCAGAAATTCAGTGCCCCGACACATTCATGTGAGCACCGACCACGTTCGACGTCAGCGCGATATTATCACTCACAGACGGCTGGTGGCAGCACTAGCAGTGGAGGGTCAATAAAGCGTCTCGGGGCAGGCGTAAAACACTGCAACTGTCGTAATGCCGAAACGGAACGGTTTATCTGAGGTCGAAAGGAAGATGATCAATTGCTTTTGGGCCAAGGGTGGAAGCTATGGCTGTAAACGTTTCGCGTGCCGCCGCGGTTAAAGGATACCGTGCATGGCAAAATGGGCTATCCGAAACCGGCGCCAAGGTTACTGTGGCGCACGACGGACTACAGAAGACAGGAGTAAAAGGCGGCTGCAGGGATGTGTACGGACGAACAGACTTACAGCTGTTGAGCAAATGACCGCCCAGATGAAGCCAGGGACTAGCAACAGAGTCTCCTCAACAACAGTTCAGCGAATGTTGCTGCGTAAAGGCCGCGTAGCAGGCGCGTGGCTCATGCACCCATGCTGAATGCGGTTCATCGGCGCCGGCGGCTGGAATTTGCACGCCACTACTCTTCCTGAACTTTCGTTGAGTGGCGCCAGGTGACATTTTCAGAAGAATCACGCTTGGTTCTCCATCGGACAGATGGCCGTTGGCCTGTATGAACTTACCACAATCGTATTAATGATCCAGGCCGGAGGAGGGAGCGTTATGGTCTGGGGAGTGTTTTCGTGGCAACCTTTGGATGATCTCGTCATTCTGGAAAGCACAGTGGATCGACGCAAGTGTGCCTCTATCGTTAGGGATCATTTCCCCCCGTACATGCAGTCTGTTTTTCGTATGCACGATGGCGCCTACCACCAAGACAGTGCAACCTGCCACATAGCTCGCAGTGTACGTGCATATTTCAAAGAGGACAAGGATGACTTTACTGACTCCCCAGGCCACCAAACGTCCCGCATTTAAGACCAATCGAGAATCATAAATCCAAATTAGAATCTGTGGGACTTCCTCGATTAAGCTGTGCGCACCATATCTCCTGAACCGAGAAACCTAGTCGAAATGACTCCACATACCAATTGGTATCTTCCAGAACCCCATTAACTTTTTTTGTTGTGCAGCAGTCCCCGCTGCAAGAGGTGGTTATTGAGGCTTTTGACAGGTCGCCACATTAACGTGACTCAACAGCATAGATGAGAACATAGCGCAGACACCACAGGAGATCACCACAGTTTTATTCCAACTATTGTCTGTAACAAGTTTTTGTCGACGAGATAAACGAGTTTCAAAATTCGAAAATGTTCTAAAACCAAATAATGTCTTAGAAACACCGCAGTACGCAACTCATTATCGGCAAGACACACCTGCAACTCTTGAAATCCCTCGCCCTTGGTCTCTGGGCTATCGAGCACGTACCGCAGTTCTGGATCCGTCGATGAATCAAGAAAATCCGCCGATGTGCCCCACGCACGAAGCTACCCGACCTGAAGACAGAGCTAAAGGACTAGATTCGACGGGTGGGGTCCACGCGTTATTGGATAACACCGGGATTGAGATCAGCGAGCTGGATGCCTAAAAAATATCCACGAACTAGCCCGCGATTCTGGCCAGTCACAGATATCCGCTCGCGTGTGTTCAGCTATTGCAGCCTGGCAGTAACCCGTTTGCGCGTGGAGAAATCACAGCATTCGTCACTGGACCAGAAAAAAATGGTTCAAATGGCTCTGAGCACTATGGGACTTAACATCTGAGGTCATCAGTCCCCTAGAACTACTTAAACCTAACTAACATAAGGACATCACACACATCCATGCCCGAGGCAGGATTCGAACCTGCGACCGTAGCGGTCGCGCGGTTCCAGACTGAAGCCCCTAGAACTGGTCGGCCCCTATGGCCGGCTGGACCAGAAACATAGAATGCTACATGTATACACTTAACATCCAGCTTGTCCCTTGTAATGTCCTCGTCAATCCCAGCAAAGATAAAAAAGTGTCGCGGTACCAGTTACAATGTATTGAAGGTCAAAAAGTCGTATAAAATAAAACACTTCCGATTCCACGAACACAACACAAATAAATAAACTTAGAAGATGTCATTTCATTTGTCCAGGATTTCTCCTTGCTACATGAATGCACCAGGTAAAATATTAGCCAGCCCCGTAAAAGGACACAGCGATCGCTTTGGACCCTGTAAGCGGTTTAGAACAGGTACCAAGAGAAAGTGACCCTCTTCCGCTCATGTAAGCCATAGCACTGAAGTGGGGTGTTCGTGGCAGTCCATTGTACGGAATCAGTGCATGAAGACAAACCGACGTGGAGACGAGAAAAAGTGGCAGACGAGAGCCATCTTATGAAGAAGGACTCGTTATCACAAAGTGAATGAAGATTCCCTGTATGTCAGAGTATTAATGAGGAGTGTCCAACGCGTGTCCAGTTAGGAACCATATAACACGATGTAGGAACAATAGCCATAAAAGTGGCCTGGAGATCCATTTCAACCACCTATCAAGTCAATACTGCGAAGAAATGTGCATAAAGTGGATATCTTGAGTTGGGTATTCCACTAAAGGTTATTATTCACAGCGGCATGTATTCCATTTGCCAAACACAGAAACTGGACACAAGTTGGGTGGAGATGTGTACTGTGGTCCTACGTGTCGTGATTTTATCTGTTTTTCCTTTGATGTAAAGGTCGACTCCATGGACGTCCCAAGGATGCCTTTAACCTGCAATTTGTACTTCAGTCCGGAGTTTTTTGTGTGATGTTTCGGTGCTGTTTTTCATACCATGAGTGGGAACCGATCAGTCACGTCACTGCGAACATGAACCATGATGGGTACCATAACATACTAGCTGACCAGGTCTTTCCCTTTCTTCTACTTCTCCATGATGAATATCTCGTGGACACTGCCAAGATGATAAGGCCGCAACAACTCGTTCATCAGTTTGTACACCAACGTTCCTGCTTTGACTATCACTCAGGCACCCGATTTCCATCACGACTGTCCCACTAAATCAGCCGATGTTAATCCGATAGAAAATGTCTAGGACCGCTTGGAGCAGTAGCAGTGAACGTCCCCTCAATTCGGTAGTTCTACGAGATCTAATGACCAATGAGTGGCTTCATACGCATGCAGTGTACCTGAAGAAACTGTGGGCTGTCTTCCTAGCTGAACCGAGGTCATTACCAAAGCTACAAGCGGTGTTACAGATTGTCAACGCGATGTCTCCCGAGATGAACGCTCTTTACTATTACCTCCGCAAACCAACTCATCCTGCCGCCGAATAACGCCCACTGGATCTAAGCGAGGACACACTCGACTTTCAGAGTCCCCAATTTCTTTAGCGTTTATAACACTGCAACAGCATTTACGTAGCTTGTGTAATCAAATACCAAATTTTGTTTATTACGTACTATGTCCCAACAGAACAACTAGTCCTGTCACGGAAAAGCCACGTATAACTCTCCCGTCTGCTACTGCTGTACCATAACCTTAAAGCTGGAAGCAGGTTGTGTAATAAAACTATTTTATTAAAGCAATTATGGTACAACGCAACAGAGCCGTGTTACCCTCTGAGAGGAATTTCGTTATGTCGACCGTGTTGCACCTAATGGAGGTGGCTTATCGGAAAATGAAAGTCAGAATTACGTAAAAATTTGAACAGTACAAACAATATTTAACCTATCCACACTGTTTAAAGGAAAAGAAAAGCGGTCGCCAGCCCTATTAGGCAAGAGAATGATTAACATTCTTGTTGAAGAAAATAGTTATTGGTAACTTTAACGGATAAACACAGCCTATACTTTGTCACACGCGAATGCAATGAACTCTGACACATACATATGTTTACGGTAAGATTGAAGCTAACAGCTAGAGCAGCACAAACTATTTGCAAAAAATATACCAGATACCGAAACACACTATTACTTTCAGGGCTTGTTCGAACTGAATGGTCTTTATAACATTACTATTAACATTAACTGCAGGATCATTAATTGGACATAGGTTCAGTATTATTGTTCAAGTATTTTCCTAGCTGACATAAAATTATGAATGTAGTTCACTGCATTTTTCTGAACTGGTCACAGGTTAAATATCTCTCAACTGAATACTATTCTATTTAGGATGAAAGTTAATTGGAATCCACTAACAGGCTGCTTCTCACTATCTTTTGAATAAAGAAATAATGGTTTTCATAATTAGTGGTCTTTCCGTTACTTGTTACTGAGCTTTAACACAACAGACAATCTGTGGATCCTATTATACTATTAATATGAACTTCTAATACACAAGAGAGACAAACACTTAGCAAACATGAGTATATAACGTTTCACAACTGTAGTTTTCCACTTTTACTACAATGAGACACTAAATTAATATATATGTAAGATACTGACACCTTCTGCGATTTACAACAGGCAGTAATGTGATCACATTTACTAAGCAAAACTTCATATGCCTCAGTCTTAAGAACTTTTAACTTGAAGTTGGCAACAACACATAAATAAGCAGTTTTACTAGGAAAATTATTTTCAGCAAGCATCATTAACTTTAACTCACTCTCTTGCCACATTAACTTTAACTTTCTTTTCACTATGTTCAAGAGGCATCAATTAGCAAAACACTGGGCTTGAACGTTCTTTCAGTAAGGACACTCGGAAATCACTTTAGTTCAAAAGGAGAGGAACCTGAGACGTGTTATGATAAGGAGAAAAATCAAGGTAGGTACATAAATTCAGTTATAAATTACCTTATATTTGTGCACACTAAAACATCCAGTAAGCTGATCCTTCACTGTACATCATTATAGTATTCCGTTACAGTGATTGCGCAACGTGGTGGCAACTGCTTGTTGGTAGGCGGATTTGCAGACAGAATTGCTGGACTCTGGCCCTTCTTGGTGACGAGGACGAATACCAATTCCAGAATCGTTCCAGCTATTTATCCATCGATCCGAGGCATTGGAAAGTGGCAGAAAAAGCCTCTCTCGGAACCAACACAACATGCATCTTTTACATGGCAGTGCACAGTTTGGTAGCTCGTTCCCGACTGGTAGCTCGTGTCCGACTGACTCTTGTTCCACCTTTTCTACCTAGGCCAACCACAATTTGAGCGCGCTACACAGTTCCGTTCCCGAGGGGAACCACAACAACTTTTACATACAGAATAACTAAGAACCCTAAGCGAGGATCGGCAGTTTACATAACAGTAACCAAATACATTAAATAAAACAGAACATTTGCACATATTGACACTTCTACAAAAAATAATTCACACAGAAATTGCAATTATATACAGTAAGTGTTGTTCCCTCCAAATGGGACAAAGGATTTAAATGACAGATACACTACATTGCATAGAATAAAATCATGACATCAAAGTTCTTACAAAGAAAGGAGTATACAATTTTATGTTATCGATTCATAAGTAAAATAAATCAGTAGAGTGTTAGGACTATGGTGTAACACGTTCTATGCAGAAAGCTGCAGACCACCTTCGCGTTATGACAGGACAACGCTCGTCGTCTAAGCCCGTTACTGCCAGTAACACCACACGTAGTTGCCCACGATGTTCCCGCGTCTTAGAAATTACTGCACTACCAATTCACTCTACAATAACCTTGAAGACTATTACGGAGGTCGAAAAGTTGAATGGTTTGCTAGAGGGCTAAGGTAATCAAATGGTTCAAATTACTCTCAGCACTATGAGACTTAACATCTGAGGTCATCAGTCCCCTAGACTTAGAACTACTTAAACCTAACTAACCTAAGGACATTACACACATCCATGCCCGATGCAGAATTAGAGCCTGCGACCGTAGCAGCAACGCGGTTCCGGACTGCAGCACCTAGAACAGCTCGGCCACAGCAGCCGGTGCTAAGGTAATCATGCAAATCGCCTGGGGCTCTCTTCAGACTGAGTATGTGGAATTGTGTTCTGGGATCTAACGATAGCATCTCTCTTGGGATTATCAGATATGTCAAATACAATGTTCCGAACAGTTGATTACCCTACTGTCATCTTCACTGTTATGTCAACTGACTCCAGAACGAAGTTAGAAGAGAGAGCGAGTGAGACACTAGTACAGATGCAGCAAATATATGAGGACAACAAATTAAAAGTACGGGTGGTATCTGAAAACTACAAAAATTTGAGTTTTGTACTCAAATGGTTACGAGTACATTGAAACAAGGCTAGATGGCTTCCCCATACATCTTCCTTGAATCAGTATGGTAAGTGGCTTTGAGCTAAGTGACTTAGTTACTTGTCACTGAACTAATTTCCGCGAGTTTGTGATGGGGGGCCTGAAATAACATTTAATTATTTATTTATCCTATCCCATTGTAGCCTGTTTTCTATTATTTAAATACAGGCTGCACTGATTCTTACACTCCCTCCTATTACTATAACTATTTCTACTATAATAACAATAATAATAATAATAAAGAACAGAGTGTGTGTGTGAAGTTTTTCTTTCAGTTTAGAAAAATCGCTGCAGAAACTCGCTACACTTCGCACCAAACCTTTGCAGACAAAGCTGTAGCACAGTCTAAGTGGTGTGGGCGCTTCAAAACCGGGCGAACACCGACTGACGATTACGACAGTCCTGGTCGGTGTCGGTTATCAACTGACATCCCACCAGAAAATGTTCAGAACGTGAGGGATCTGATTCTGCAAGTTCATAGACAGACCACCCTAGACCTGTGCAGCACATGGGAGTAAGCTATAGCAAGTGTTACATTTTCTGTCAGAAGACCTGATGAGAAGAACTGCGGCGAAGTTTATGACACGGCGGTCGCAACGCGATTGCAACCAAACGAAACATTATGGAGTCTGCGAGAAACTTTTGCAACTGCTTCAAGACGATCCACAATTTCTTTTTCAGTGTCTCATTAGTGACGATAGGTGGGTATATTGACTCTGAGACTTAGCAGCAACCGTTGCAATGGACAAGTCGTTCCTTATCTCGACTTAAGACGGGATTGTTGATAAAGAGTTCGTCCCTCCTGATTAGACAGTCAGTAAAGAGAGCTATTTTAAACTTCTAAGCTATTTGAGGAAGGAGATGAGGAGAAAACTTCCATAGAAGAGGCGTACGAGTGACACGGTATTGTAACAAAATATTGCGCGAACGCAGCCAACATTATTCAGATGGTTGTGACTGAAAACAAGATGGCAGGTCTGTCTAGCCGTCGTACTTACCACACTTAGTGAAACTTCTTAACTATATTTTTACTTAAACTGCTGAGTGAAACTGAATTCAAGTGAACCTGCTTAAACTGCTGAGTAACACTGAACGTCCCGTCACTTTGCTTGTCTTTATCATTTCAAATCTGACCCACAGAATTTGCCCAGAAAACAACTCTCAAACTTCTCCCATTCATTAATTACCCACAATATACAACGATAACGCGATCTGACTGCTTTAAAATTGACTCAAAAGAACGGCCCTGAATAAGAAGAAATCCTAACAATAACCTATACGTTTCATAAGTCATTTACCTCACAG
Organism: Schistocerca americana; assembly: GCF_021461395.2. Taxonomy (NCBI): domain Eukaryota; kingdom Metazoa; phylum Arthropoda; class Insecta; order Orthoptera; family Acrididae; genus Schistocerca; species Schistocerca americana. The sequence goes on along the minus strand of NC_060122.1, from coordinate 809,117,462 downwards.
AAAATATTCGTTACAGCAACTACAGCAATGCAGCAAACACCAATAAAGCCAGCTAAATGAAAGATTCTAACTACTGAAGGCTCTAATTACTAACAGGCATATGGTTAGCAAAGAAAAAATTTTGATAAAGAGCAAACAATGTATTTACCAGATTTTTCCTCAATCATGTAACAACCAGTTCAAAAAAATCGTATAATCATCAGCAATAAACCTCCATGACGGATACACATTCACACCGTACGCTATCGCTAATACTGCAAACCTCCAACGCTGCTAATTATTAACCTCTAACCTCTATCACTGCTGATTACTCACATCCAACTTACATCAGTGCTGGCTGTTCACCTTCAACTGCGAGTCCGACCAGCCACAGAGTCTCCTACAAAGTGCGCACGGCGTTACACTACTGGCCATTAAAATTGCTACAACAAGAAGAAATGCAGATGATAAACGGGTATTCATTGGACAAATATATTATAGTAGACCTGACATGTGATTACATTTTCACGCAATTTGGGTGCATAGATCCTGAGAAATCAGTACCCAGAACAACCACCTCTGGCCGTAATAACGGCCTTGATACGCCTGGGCATTGAGTCAAACAGAGCTTGGATGGCGTGTACAGGTAGAGCTGCCCATGCAGCTTCAACACGAGACCACAGTTCATCAAGAGTAGTGACGAGCCAGTTGCTCGGCCACCATTGACCAGACGTTTTCAATTGGTGAGAGATCTGGAGAATGTGGTGGCCAGGGCAGCAGTCGAACATTTTCTGTATCCAGAAAGGCCCGTACAGGACCTGCAACATGCGGTCGTGCATTATCCTGCTGAAATGTAGGATTTCGCAGCGATCGAATGAAGGCTAGAGCCACGGGTCGTAACACATCTGAAATGTAACGTCCACTGTTCAAAGTGCCGTCAATGCGAACAAGAGGTGACCGAGATGTGTAACCGATGGCACCCCACACCATCACGCCGGGTGATACGCCAGTATGGCGATGACGAATACACGCTTCCAATGTGCGTTCACCGCGATGTCGCCAAACACGGATGCGACCATCATGATACTGTAAACAGAACCTGGATTCATGCGAAAAAAAGACGTTTTGCCATTCGTGCACCCAGGTTCGTCGTTGAGCACACGATCGCAGGCGTTCCTGTCTGTGATGCAGCATCAAGGGTAGCCGCAGCCACGGTCTCCGAGCTGTACTCCATGCTGCTGCAAACGTCGTCGAACTGTTCGTGTAGATGGTTGTTGTCTGGCAAACGTCCCCATCTGTTGACTCAGGGATCGAGACGAGGCTGCATGATCCGTTACAGCCATGCGGATTAGATGCCTGTCATCTCGACTGCTAGTGATACGAGGCCGTTGGGATCCAGCACGGCGTTTCATATTACCCTCCTGAACCCACCGATTCCATATTCTGCTAACTGTCATTGGATCTCGGCCAACGGGAGCAGCAATGTCGCGATACGATAAACCGCAATCGCGATAGGCTACGCATTTCTTCTCCTTAGACGAGGCATCACAACAACGTTTCACCAGACAACGCCGGTCAACTGCTGTTTGTGTATGAGAAATCGGTTGAAAACGTTCCTCATGTCAGCACGTTGTAGGTATCGCCACCGGCGGCAACCACGTGTGAATGCTCTGAAAAGCTCGTCATATGCACACCTGAGCATCTTCTTCCTGTTGGTTAAATTTCGCGTCTGTAACACGTCATCTTCGTGGTATAGCAATTTTAATGGCCAGTAGTGTACTAAGGCAGAGCGCTACATAGCGCTGCCAACAAACAAACACATAAACAGCCTACTTACATTAGCACGAGATGACTTACTGCTCTTCCCCAGGATGAAAATCAGGTTGAACGGATGAATATCTGATACAGTGGAGAAGTTTCAAGCGAAATCGCTGAGGGTACTAATCACCGTGACAAAGAACTGCGGTGCATTTCGAAAATGGGGGAGCGGTGGAACTGATTTATTTACTCCCAAGGTGACTCGTCTGAAAGTAACGATGCAAAATAACGTATGCTCAAGATGTAATAATGTTAACTTATACATTTCAGGAACTTTTCGGATACCTCCTTGTAGCTGCTCTATGAACCACGCACCTGCTGCTTGAGTCTGATGCGGTGGAATTAGCCCCACCATAGGCTGCGGAGTGGTAGTGACTGGGGATTGGGAGAGCGCATAGTTTTCTTATCAAAATACACAATTTATTGATAAAAACAAATACCACAAGTCATACTAAACAGGCTAATGTATAAAATAGACGTAGTAAATATAGAAACTTACAAACAACTTACTAAATAATTTCACCATAAACAGAGCAACTGTTTGGAGACAAAATTACGTGTATAACTGAAAGAACGACAAAAGCTTCCCTAATAGACAAGGTAGTGGTGGAGGACGCTGGAATTGAGAGCGAAGTCTACATTCTAACTCATCCCGAAGGTGTTCCAGTTGGTTCATGTCGGAATTCTGGGCAGGCCAGTCCACTTCAGTATTGTTAATGCCCACAAACCATTTCCTGCAGGTTTTGCGTAATAACAGGGTACTCTGTCATGCTAGTACAACAGTCATCGCCTGTGGACTGATCCTCTGCTACAAGCAGTATACAATGCCGTAAAGTGTGTTTCTAAAACGCTATATGGGGACCGGACCTTAACCACGAAAGCACCACCAAACCGCTACACTACCTACTCTGTACTTCAGTGTTAACTTTACGCTTGATGTCAGGCAACGTTTCGCAGGCCTTCGCCAAATCCAAACCGTCCATTGGATTCCTGTAGTGTATGGCTTGATTCATCATTCTAAATCATTCTTTTTCCACGCATCCAGTGTCTCTCTTTACACCACCTCAAGAGTCGCTTAGCATTGACGCAGCAAATGTGTGGCTTACAAGGAGCCCATTCTCTTTAACTGCCTACTCACAGTCATTGTGACACCTGGATTGCTGGTGACACTTTGGAACTCACAGGTGATTCCTTCTGCTGATTTAATGCGATTTTTTACAACCACCTCCTGCAATACTCAACGGTCCCAGCGTGTCAGCATATTGTGCGCAGAATACCGCGGTCAGTGGATGCGCAGGTGGCAGGGCACGCATGGGGAATGTGGTAGTGGTGGGGGTTATGGGCAGGAGCTGTAGGGGAAAAGCTGAGTGCTAGAGGGGAAGTGACGTTCTAAACTGAAGTCTAAGCTCATATTGTCTGTAAATATTAAGTGGAACACCACAACGCCCACACTTGCGCAGTGGCTGTTCCAAAACATCTACTGTCACCTCTGCTTTGATTACCATCTAAAAAAAATTTCGCCGAAAATGCAGCGAATTATTTTCACCTGGCTTGTTAACCATTTGTAACTTTCAGAGAAGCGTCGTGAGTTGCGCATTTACAGTAAAACCTACACATTTTCCCGGTTGTCACGTTAAAATTTGCTTACTTTGCCGAAACACAGTGGAGTTTACACAGTCTCATCTCCCTAAGATGTGCAGACGCAGTTGCAAAAGAATTCTTAGAAGTGGTTATTAAGCGTTCCGGCGTAAAGCCAAGCGCCGGCACGCCAGTCGGGAACGATATAGCAGAGAGAGAGCTGTGAAGAAGACGTCAGTCGCTGGCACGCTGACCGACCCCTCTCTAGGACGACAAGGCGACGGCAGCGCCCTCTACGCGAAGAGAACACAAGTACTGCACCCGACTGGCCACCGCCGAGTTCCACTAGTTCTATGGAAGTATCAAGATCAGCGACCCGGATAGAAGCGACATCTGTATTACTGCACTTGTATTAGGAGTTGTATATACTGAAGAGAGTGTTCATTTTGCATGTTGCCCTTTGCTTGCGACACAACTGTCTTTGACAAACTGCCTATTTGCTTCTGTCTCGGGTTCTTCGGCCGACGTTCGTCTGATGATTTTACCGACGTTTCGCCAGCACTAGTGGCTGGCATTGAAGCTTCACCCTTCATTGCCGATGGTGAAGCTTTGACAACGCCAGCCAATCGTCCTGGCGAAACGTCAGTAAAATCGTCAGACGAACGTCGGCCGAAGAACCCGAGACAGAAGCCAACAGGCAGTTTGTCAACAAGCGGCCACGAAAGCCGTAACAACTGTCTTTCTCAAGGTTTAGTATTGTCATTTATTTTCTGTAATAAAATTCATTAATACGATTTGCTTGAATTGTTATCTAGCGATGCGAGAAAGCAGGTTTCCTAGGCACCCCATATATGACGAGTAGGCAGGATACAACATTAAGTTTATTAAGTGAGGAACTGAGGAAAAGTAAGGTCAGAATCTTATGAAAAAGCACATCCTCGGTATAAAATAAACGTGTAATGTCTTCACTTATATTGTTAAAGACCCTTAGCATTTCCCATTTCACCAGCTATCGATGACCCTTAAAAATTGCATTCTTTCATCAGAAAAGGCTGTAGTTAGTGCAATAACACGGTAGATAATGCAGGTTTGCGTAATAACCATACGACAAAATACTTTCCTATTTGCGTGCTGTCATTTGCCAAAATCTCATTTCGATATCTGAAACCGTTTATGACATATGAGGAATGTTATGGATATTTCACTCTGACTTTATAGCTGGCGCGTCGCGATCGAAAATGAGTGTGGTACGTCAGATCAGTTTTCTCGAGACTGATGTCAGATAGAGATCTCCACCCAAGTCTAAAGAAAAAAATCAGTATGTCAGCTAAATTTCATACGCTGAAACGTACTACCTAATATGCACCGAACACTAAATCAAAGCGACCTCTATTTTTCATTGCAAACTTTTTCGAATTTCGAGCAGTGTCTTTCTTCCACGTAGATATCACAATAACTATGACCTTTGGTTCAAATCGTTCAAATGGCTCTGAGCACTATGCGACTTAACTTCTGAGGTCATCAGTCGCCTAGAACTTAGAACTAATTAAACCTAACTAACCTAAGGACATCACACACATCCATGCCCGAGGCAGGATTCGAACCTGCGACCGTAGCGGTCACGCGGTTCCAGACTGAAGCGCCTTTAACCGCACGGCCGCACCGGCCGGCACTATGACCTTTAACCAAGTGATGGGTACGTCATCATGAACCTGACATATAAAGCTATAAGTAAAGCAAAAAGAATTATTTTTTTACCAAATTCTTTCTATAACATCGTTTGAGGTTGACTGCAGGGCGTGAGCCTCGATTCTGTCAACGCCGATGGGCCGGAAGGTGGCGAAGACCGTCGGCCCTCCCTTCCAATCAAACGAACGAACTCACACAGCGCTTTGGATGAAAACTGGTCAGTGCCCATCGGCCAATGTATCCTGCACGGGCCATACATGAGGTCTGCTTTCTGTTTAGCTGTGATAATTACTTCGCGTTTCGTCTTCGCAATCACCGCACCAGCTGTCGACTTGGGCAGCCTTAGACGGGTTGAAATGTCGCTGGTGGTTTTGTTACGTGGGTGAAATTCAATTACTAAACCACGTACGAAGTCACTGGGTTTTCCTTATCGGCCGTTTTTGCTGTTACTGCTTCTCTACAGGAAATAAAATACTCTCCGCTTCCTTTTACACTGGGGGATCCGACTCTCGTGACATCTAGCGGTCAGTTCCGTATTATGTAGGAGAATCCGGATACATTAAAAAAAAAAAAAAAAAGTTTCGCAAGACACGTTAAACTTCCTTTTTCTAAAGTGCTATCACCCTAAACTCAAATTATAACTTTTTTCTAATCTTACTCTGTTAGGCAAATACAACATGATTCACGAGAATAATAACCAAAGTAGCAATGCATGTTGCCACAAGCTGTTGGTAGCCTAACAGAACACAAAAGCCGAACTGTCAATATTTTAACACATCGCTCCTTCCGGCTCCTGGATTTCTCCCTTACTGTCTGTGCACGTCCTGTCCGCCTCACCCCCACCCTCACCTACCTTGGCCTCACCATTGACCGTCACCTCACCTGGATCCCTCATCTCCGCTCCACCCAATCCAAAGCCCACAACCGCCTCTCTGGCCGGACGTGGGGGTTGCACCCCTCTACCATCCTCCACACCTACAAATCCTTCATCCGTCCCATCCTCTGTTATGCCAGTCCTGCCTGGATATCTGCCCCCCCCCCCAAATTCTATATGTCCCTCCAGATCCTTGAGCGTCATGCACTCCGCCTCGCCTTCCGTATCCGCCTCCCGTCCCCCACGCGGATCCTCTATGATCTCATTCCTTTCCCCCATCTGCTCCTATTCCTCGAACATATCCGCATCCTCTACACCTCCCGCCGTCTCGAACCCCCTCACCCCCTGGTTGCTCCTCTCCTCTCCCATCCCCGCCCCCTGCCACGTCTTCACTGTTGTGTCCCCCCTACCCTCCATCTCTACACCCTCCGTCTCCTTTCCCAAGGTGGCTTCCGTCAACTCCCCCTCCCGGATGATGCCCTCTCTCCCTCCATTTATCCTTCCTATCAACTCTGATCCTCAATCCCCCTCCTTTCCTCTGTCCTTTCCCTGGGCTCCCTCTTCCCCCCTCCCTTCCGTCCTGTTTTCTCCCCACTCAACCTCTCCCTACCTCCCTTCTCCCCCCCCCAGTCCTTTTGTATTCCCCTCCTCTGCCTACCCCACTCCCTGTCGCGTCTGCCCCCCACCCCTCTTATGGGTCCTCATCCTCCTTCAGCTCCTTTCCCGGCTCCCCCCTTCGCTTTTCCTCTCCTTTCCCCCCTTTTTTGTTTTCCCCACTTCTGTCCAGTTTCCCCCCACCTGCTCTCGACAGTGGTGTCACATTTGCCCACTTTTTAGTGCAGTGTTCCAGTGACTATTCAGTGTTGTTTGTCTTTCTCGTGTTGCGAACAGAAACCATGCTGTCGCTAGGTGTGAATTTTATGTCCTTTGCGAACAGAATCCAGACTGTCGCCCTGTTTTTTAATTGTCTATTGTTTTCCCTGTCTGCTTCGTATGTATTTTTCTTAGCATCATCATCCCTCTGATGTTGTTTTAAGTTCCACGATTTCTTTTCGCCTTGTTACTCTCTAAGTCTCCGATTTTATCGCCTGTTTTTTATTATTTGTTCTCTTGATCTTTGTCACAAAATCTGTCGGCTGAAGAGCGGCATACTAAGCTGCTGCCAGCCCGCCCCCTTCGGGGGGAGTTGAAATTCAATAAATGAAAAAAAAAAAAAAATATTTTAACACACGATCTCCGGCGGTAATCCGGAAGGATACCGCCCTTCGATTGGCCTTTCGGTTCTAATCGAAGAGTTAGGTGTATTGCAGGTGCCAGCCACCCTGAAGCGGTGCAGCCAGCAGCCAGCAGCCAGCAGCCAGAGGCGGTTCCAGCCAGCAGCCTGCAGCCTGCGTCCTAGCAGCCAGCAGCAGTTCCTGCCAGCAGCCTGTGGCCAACGTCCAGCGGCCAGCAGCGGTTCCTGCCTAACACCCGGCATCCAGCAGCGGTCTACGCCAGCAGCCAGTAGCGGTCTACGCCAGCAGCCAGCAGCGTTCCCGCCAGCAGCACGCAGCGGTCCTCGCCTGCGCCGGCCCCAGCCACCGGCTACCATCCAGCTTCCCACAGCGGTCGCAGCCACCAGCGGTCGCGGCCAGCAGCCAGCAGTGGTCCTCGCTGCCCTCTCCATCCGCCAGCAGCAGCAGCAGCAGAGGCGTCCCCACCAGCCAGTCAGCCGGGTCGCCCCCCCCCCCCCCAGCGGCAGCAGAGTGGGGCTTAGGCCCCAGTCTACTTCGTCTTTCTCCGTCCCGTTCACCTCTGTGTCTCTCGTCGCCCTGCCCGTCTCTCGTTTGCTCCTTTGTCTAGTACTGTGTTTTTTCCCCCTTATCATGTCAACCCCCACCACCTCTTCTACAGCCACCACCACTGCCATTATATACACCTCCCCCTCCGCTGCTGCCACCACTATCACGTGGTGTGCCGCTTCACTCCCCTCTCCGTCCATCCCCACACTCCTCACTCCCTCCTCGCCCTCCCTCTTTGTCGCCCCATCCCCGGCTCCTCCCTCCAGCGCCTCCTCTGATCCCTTCCCTCCACTCTCTCCCTCTGCTCCTTCCGTTTCTGCGGCCCCCGCCAGGGTGGTCGCCCGGCTGGCTACGGCCCACGCTCCACTCTCCCCTTCACCTTCATCGTCCTCGTCATCGTCTTCACCTTCACCATCGCCTTCGCCATCGCCCTCACCATCTCCGTCGCCGACTCCAGCCCCGGGACCTGCCACTCCCCGCCACATTCCAGTTGTTCCCATCCCCCACACCTCCTCCACCGCCGTCAAGCGCCCCAGTGGCACCCCTGCCTCTTGTGCTCCCAAAAAGGTTCCACCTCGTCCCCCTTCCCCCACCCCTGACGCCATGGATGTCTCCCCGCCCAACCCTGCCCCCTCCTCCTCCTCCTCTACCCCCTCCTCCCACCACTACCTCCTCTCTTGTCCTGATCCCTCCCTCCTTGAAGCCCGGAACTTCACCCTCTTCCTTCGCCAGAATTGTCCTGGTGCCCCCATCTCCCTCATCAATCCTCGCCATGATTCGGTACTCATCTCCTCCCCCAGCCCTACCCTCCACACAGACCTCCTTTCCCGCATCCCTGTCACCCACTTTGACCCTCATGCCTCCCTCACCCCTGCTCCTTCCCCACCTCCCTCCCGCCAACACAAACCCCCGCGTCGCCCGCCGACCCTCACTGCCGTGATCACTCGGCTCAGTCAGGTGATCACGGAGGAGGAGGTGTTGGCAGAGCTTCAGGCCCATCCCCATCTGGAGGTGCGTGCGGTTCGCCGCATCCACAACACTGCCCGCCCCACCCGCCTTATGCGGGTTTTTTCTGAGCACGCCCCCTCCATAGACCGTCTCCTGAAGGAGAGTGCCCTCCTTTTTAACCAGCGTTATAAAGTTGACCCCTCCCATTCCCCTCCTCAATCCCTCCGCTGCCAAAAGTGCTTGCAGTATAATGCGCACCCAACATCTGAGTGCCGCAAGGCCCCCACCTGCCCGCACTGTAGGCAAGTCCACTTTTTACAGCAGTGCCCCAATCTCCAGTCCTCCCCCCCCCCTCCTGTAATACCTGCAACCTTCCTCATCCTACCTATTCCCAGAAGTGTAAGGCCCGACCCCCTCCTACCACTCCTGAACACTACGTTCCCGTCCGCCCACTGGATGCCCCCACCCCTTCCGGCAACTCCCTTCGCCCATCCCCTACCGCTGAGGACATCATCAGATTCCTCACCATTGTCCTTCAGAATGTTCATCCTTTTCAGTGCCCACACACCCTCCAACAGATCTCCCTCGCCGCCCGTTCCGTTTTCCAACTCAAAATGTACGCCACCCACTCCAACAACCAGGCCCATTTCACCTTCTCCCGTCTTGACACCCTCGTTTAAATCCCTGTCATGGCGCAGCAGCGCTGTATTCTTTTCAACAACATCCACTCCCTTCCCGCCAACAAGAACCTCTTCCTGCACACCCTTGCCACCCACCGCGTGGATGCCTTCCACCTCAATGAAACCTTCCTGCAACCCCACCACACCATCCACACTATGCCCTACCTCCTCCACCGCTCCGATAATCCCCTCCCGATTGCGCGTGGCGGAGTTGCCATTGGGCACCACCGCCAGATCCCCGTTCGGCTCCAACCTCTCCTTCCTGACCCCACCGAACACCTGCTCCTTAGTCTACTCTTCCCCGGCCTTACCATTACCTGTGCCACCATCTATGTCCGCCCCAACGCCCCTATTCCCTTCGACTTCCTCTCCCACATTGACCGTACCTTCTCCTCCTACGTGATCGCCGCCGACCTCAACATCCATAGTCATTCCGCTGCCCAGTTACGGCGGTGGAATCAGTTCCTCTCCTCCCTTCAAGGCGACCTCATTCCCATCCCCCAGCACACCCGTCCCAAATCCAACTCCACTCCCGATGTTATCCTCTCCTCCCCCAACCTCCTTGGCCGCATAACAGTGGATGTCCTGGAGCCTGTTGGTAGCGACCATCTCCCTGTCCTCCTCACCATTTCAGATGGTCGTCGCCCCCGCCCCAACCCTCGTCATGACCCTCCCCTAAGTACGTCCATGACTATTCCCGTGCCAACTGGAATGCCTACTGGGATACCCTCTCCACCCAGGTCGATAGCCACCCCCTCACCTACCACCACCCCAATGATGTCACCCATGCTGCCTCCTTTCTCCAGCAGACCTTGTCTGAGGCTGTGGAGGGCCACGTCCCTACTGTCGCCATCCACTACCACCGTCCTATCTTACCCCCACAGGCCGTCCTCCTCCTCCGTGAATCCCGCCGTCTCTACCGTGCCTTCCTCCGCACGCGTGACCCGGACACACTACGCCACCACCGGCAAATCCAGCAACACATTCGTAATTTGCTCGCGGCGAAGAAACGCCGGGACTGGCGACAGACATGCACCCGTTTAACTGCTACCCTACCTATAAACTCGTCCAAGTTCTGGTCAGCCTTCTGTCGCCTTACCGGAACTAAACCCTCCCCCTACTATCCTCTTCTCCATGATGATCACCCTTTCCCTGACACCCTTAGTAAGGCCAATCACTTTGCCTCCTACCTCTCCAATGTATTTTCCATCCCCAATGATCCCCTGTTCGATTACTCCCTCTTCCCGGATATCCGCGATCAAACTGACACCTCTATCCCTCCCCTCGCTCCTGGTTTCCAGTACTTGGACAACATTGCACACACGGGACTCAATGACCCTATCACTACACAGGATCTCATTGCTACACTCCGCACAAAACGCAACACCGCTCCTGGTCACGATTGTGTCACCTACCGTCACCTTCGTGAAGCTCCTGTCTCTTTCCTCTCCACCCTGGCCAGGCTCTACAATGTATTCCTGTCCACCGGTTACTACCCCGCCCTGTGGAAAACCTCCCGCATCCTCATGTTCCTTAAACCTGGCAAACTGCCGTCCGACGTCTCCTCCTACCGTCCCATCAGCCTTACCTCGGTCTTCAGCAAGGTCCTGGAATCTATCCTCACCCAACGCATCCACCAGCATCTCCGCCAGCACCGCCTCCTTCCCGTTACCCAGTGTGGCTTTCGGCCGTCCTTCTCTTCCGACGACCTTCTCCTTCACCTGACTCATCTCCTTTCTGAACAGCTTAATTCCCGTCGCTCCGCCATCTTCCTCTCCCTGGACCTCGAACGTGCTTATGACCACGTCTGGCATTCCGGTCTCCTCTTCAAGCTCCAAACCTTCGCCCTTCCCACTAACTACATCCGTCTGATCGGCTCCTTTCTCTCCCGCCGTCCTCCCTATGTCACGATCCATAACACAGATTCCTACACCTTTTTGCCCTCCGCCGGTGTGCCCCAAGGCTCCGTCCTCTGCCCCCTTCTGTACCTTTTGTACACGGCGGACATGCCGCCGCCGTCACCCCCCATCCACCTTCTCCAGTTTGCCGATGACACCGCATTCCTTGCCCTTGCCCCCACCCTGCAGCGCTCCCAACACCTTCTCCAATCCCATCTTGACCAGTTCACCGCTTGGTGCAACCAGTGGTTGCTCAAGGTCAATCCCTCCAAAACCCAGGCGATCATTGTAGGCAAAATCTCCCCTTCCTTCCGCCTCCTTGATTTCTATCTCACCATCTATGGCCGTCCTATCGCCCTCACTCCCACCCTTAAGTACCTTGGCATCACCCTCGACCGTCGCCTCTCCTGGACTCCCCACCTCTGGACAATCCAAGCCAAGGCGCGCTCCCGGCTCAGTCTCCTCAAGCTCCTCTCCAGCTGTATGTGGGGTGTGGACCCCTCCACCATCCTTCACACCTATAAATCCCTCATCCGCCCTATCCTTTGTTATGCCCATCCGGCTTGGATCTCTGCCCCCCCTACCTTTTATAAATCCCTCCAAATCCTTGAACATCATGCTCTCCGCCTCGCCTATCGCATCCGTCTCCCCTCCCCCACGCGGATCCTGTACGATCTCATCCCCTTCCCCCACCTCCTCCTTTTCCTTGAAAGGATACGGATCCTGTACACCTTCCGTAAACTCGATCCTCCTCACCCGCTCGTCTCCCCGATCCTCTCCCACCCCCTCCCACTGCCGAGCCTGTATTCCCACGTCCCACCTGGTCTCCATCTCTCAACCCTCCTTACCCTCTCCCAAGGTGGCTTCCACCAGCTCCCCCTCCCTTATGATGTCCTCCTCCCCTCCATCTACCCCTCCTATCAACTTTGAACCTGCGCCCCCCCCCCACTTCTGGTGTCCTTTCCTTTCGGCACCCTCCCTCCCTTCTCTTCCCTTCCCTTCTCTTTCCTTTTCCCCCGTCCCCTCCTTCCACCCCTCTTCCACCGGGCTTCCCCTCCCCCTTCCTCCCTCCCCCTATCTCCCCTGCCCGTGGCGTCTCTGCTCCCCCCTCTCGCTCTCCCACTCCCCTTCCTCCTCCTCCTCTCTTGGCAGTAGAGATGGGCAAAACTGTTCTTTTCAGAGATCGGATCAGAACTGTTAACTCCCTGAAATGAACTAGGTCTTTTTCATGACTCACCACTCATTCACAATAGAAAATAAATGGAAGGCACATTGCCCTTTAAACTTGGTTTATTCCAGTACTATACCTGTATTTTGATCTTATTTGATCCTATTTTGAAGTAACACAGATAATGAGTAAGAATTTTGTATTGTTTATTGAAATTTCCACGATATGACAAAGTTTTTGATTATCGATTTATTTTGCACTATCGTGGTTTTTTGGGTGATCGGAAAGTGTTGTAACTTGAGATTTACATTAACAATGTATTTGACTATAATGTATTAAAATTTCATTAACCTCGTACAAATACATCCCAAGCCATATATTTCTCTCTCTCTCTCTCTGCTGTGTGAAACGTTTGGAGCTACCGTTCTTTTTTTCTGAATCACTGATTGTTCACTCCTTTGAAAGATTCAACTCTATAAATCAGTTCAGGAGTGGATCCCCCATCTCTACTTGGCAGGTCCCCGGACTCACACACGCACAGTGAACATTCGCGCGCTGGAGGTCATTGCCATTAGTGTCTCGTGTGTGTGCCTTCGTTCGTGTTTAGTATTTGTTCGCCGAAACGCCGCCACTGTTCACGTGTACCATCGCCATCATCCCTGTTTTGTGCGCCGTGTCGTCTAGTGTCAGTGATGTTTTCTCGTCAGGCGTGAACGGCTCCGTGTTTTTTGTTTTTTGGTATCTACATTGTTTTGCCCGCCATTTTGATTGTATTCTCTGTGTCCCCTCTATTTATTACTTATTGTAAATCTCAAGGCTGAAGAGCGGCGTACTCAGCTGCTGACAGCCCGCCTTGTGTAAGGTGATAAAAATCACAATAAAGGAAAAAAAAATATTTTACTGCACCGATGACACTGCCTTCCTTGCCCTCGACCCCGCCCTGCAACGCTCCCAGCACCTTCTTCAATCGAATGTTGACTGGTTCACCACTTGGTGTAACCAGTGGCTGCTCAAGGTCAATCCTTCCAAAACCCAGGAAATCATTGTAGGCAAAAACACCCTTCCGCCTGCTTGATTTTTATATCACCATCTATGGCCATCCCATTCACCTCACCCCAACCCTCAAGTACCTTGGTGTCACCCTTGACCGTCACCTTTCCTGGAACCCCCATGTCCGGACGATCCAAGCCAAGGCACGTTCCCGACTCTGCCTCTTCAAACTCCTTTCTGGCCGCACATGGGGTCTGGACCCCTCCACCATCCTCCACACTTATGAATCCCTCATCTGCCCCATCCTCTGCTATGCCCATCCCACCTGGATCTCTGCTCCTCCCACCTACTGTAAGTCCCTCCGAATCCTTGAACGCCACAAGCTCCACCTTGCCTATCGCATCTGTCTCCCATCCCCCATGCAGATCCTATGCGACTTGATTCCCTTCCCGCACCTTCTCCTTTTCCTCGAACGGGTACAGATCCTTTACACCTCCGCAATCTCGATCCCCCGCACCCGCTTGTCTCTCCCATCCTCACCCATCCCCGCCTGCTGCTGCGCCTATATTCTTGAATCCCGCCTGCTCTCCCCATCTTCACACCCTCCATACCCTTTCCCAAGGTGGCTTCCGTCAACTCCCCCTCCCTGATGGTGCCCTTGTCCTATCCATCAACCCCTCCTATCAGTTCTGACTCTTCCCTCCCATTCCCCTCTTTTTTCCCCCAGGGCTCCCTCTCTCCCTCCTCACCTTCCTTTCCCCCCCCCCCTCCTCTCTCCCACATCTCCCACTTCCACCCCTCTCCCCAGGCTTCCAACCCCCCCCTCTCTCTCCCCCCCCCGCTGTCCCTTCCTTCTCTCAATGGCTCTCCCACCCTCATACCTCTCCCTTTGACCTGGAGGCAGCCCCCCCTCCTTCGTCAGTGTGAGTGCTTCGCCGATGATCGTCGCCAGTGTTTTCTGTGCATCAGTGTCTTTCCTCTCTCCGTTTGTGTACAGTGTCTTCATCAGTGTTTGCTCCTACGTTTGTGTCTCCACCTGGACATCTTCATCTGTTTTCAGCTGGTGCCACCCTTTATTACAGTGTCTTCTGTCGAACGACTTCTGAGCTCTTGTGCAGTGTACAACTTGTGTTTACCATGTTTTTTTTATGTTTTCTATGCCTTCCGTGTATTTATGTTATGTGTTTTGGCCAAAGAGCGGTGTATGTAGGCCGCTGTCGGCCTGCCTCAGCTGAGGCATGAAATTACAATAAAGGGAAAAAAAATTTTTTTTTGACAACATTGCTGAGGTGCAAATCAACGAAACATGTCTCATAGTAAGAAAAGAAAAATAACCGATATGCGGTTTCCCTTAACCCCGTCATTGTCACAGGAAGCTTGTGCAACTTAAGAGGCAACATTATTAACTTCATTGGTTAGACTAAACAATAGCACTTTCGCTGCACATGTAATAATGATCAGTTGTGGTGACAAGTTACAAAGAAGACGTACTTACGGCAAGGTCATCGTATTCTGAACAAGGCCAGTTCTTTCTAACTACGAGTAAATATAAAGATACGAAGAATTTCAGCGTAAACGCGGGGTTATACGGGTATAGAACTGCTTTGCTACCGCGTTTTCGTAGTTACAAAGTTTCCAGATGTTCTGAGAATGCAGTCAGAGTGATAACACGTCTAATCTATCTCTAACACGACTGATGAACGACTAAACAGCGAGTAACAGTTAATGCATAGATTCAAATGACTTCAGACTAAAAGTTCACTGGATTCCAAAGTTTTTTTTTTTCTGGAATTAACAAGCGCTCGCAAATTCGCCGCTGAGCTGTACCAAGAAACATCCGTGACAGACGGTTTGACACTTCCTTCATTATCAGCGTGTCCACACGTGACGTGCGACTGACTGCAGAGATTTAACCGTGACACGCACGCGAAGTCCCATGCACACGCAGCGGAACGTCACATCAAATTTTGAGAAGCAGTTTCAAATATTGGACGACGTACTGCTTCACTGGACTTCCGAGCCAAATCTCATAAAACCGCTGTAACACAAAAAGATAATGACGAACAACCGTGGTACATTTCATACACAGCGTTTATTATCGAACTGTTAATTCTGGTTCAACTGATACTTGCTAAAAATAAAACACAAACAGTTCTCTCCTGCTTCCGGGCTCACTGCAATTTGAAGGGCGTATTTAGTGCCACACTAAAGGAGATGAAGATTTTAATGAAACTGTGTGGCCAGAGTTCAAGGACACAAAGCTAAGAAGGAAAAGAAGGTATAAAATTGCTATCCATGGGCGTCCGCGGGAATTTATCCAAGAGGGAGCAAAATTCTAAAATTGTCATTTTTTATTTATATGGTTTGATGAGTCTGAAAACGTGTCCAGCTCCAATCACTAAGTTTGACAGAAAATATTCAGAAGTAATTTATCTCAGACGAGCATTTTACCCGCTTAATATTTTTAAGGTAGATTCTTTTAATACATGATTGATCTCGGGGTGTTATAAGACCTGGAAGCATTAACGATTCGTTGTTTTACTTCTAGCTGGACACTTTTCCTCCGGTTGAAATATGATCCCAAAGTTCGAAACTATATTCATCCTTATCTCTTCCATTTGTTAATCGCGGAGGAAGTTGTGGTTCATCCCACTTAATTCCATCACTTCTGTCTTCTCTGCGTTGTTTTCCAAACTCACCTTCGCTACACTACTGCTCAGATCCTTCACTGTTTTTATCATTATTTCTCTTGACTCTCATAGCAATTGCATATGTTAGCATTTGCAGATTTCCATTCAGTCTGATGTCCGTTCCTACTTTCGTCTCAACGAAAGTTTAAAATGAAGGCATATAATAGACTCTTTGCTGTTAAATGGCGTAGACACATCGTGTATCTCCAATGGCGATACGAAAAACTGATAGTATTAGAGATAAAGACCAGGAGCAAGATTTTTGAGCCAGCGAAGGAAGAAAAAGTATGGGGGAGACTGTAAGATGATGAAATATACAGTATTATGAATCTGCCCAATACTGTGGTAAAAGCAAGGATTAAGCGTCTACAATGGGCTGGAGCTGTTGCGAGGACGACAGAGGATGTATGCTATTACAAAACTGGTATTTGTAAGAAGGCTAGAGTGAAAGCGCACCAGGGAAGACCAAGCACAAGCTTGAAAGCGCGGACTAAGGAAAGATCTGTAACAACTAGGATGCACAGAGCGTTTGAATGGAAACAGCCCAGGTCAGGATCTGGAAAAGGTAGTTTGTAAGGTTGGCGCAATATCTGCATGGCCCCTGATCGCTGGTTCAAACATGAAATTTCAGTACGTAAACGGTATGCATATTTCAATAATGTATGTAATCTTTTGATATCTGAAAATACATCATCATACGATTACATCCGTGGTAATCAATGAGTAATGAGATACAGATAGCAAATATTAAGAAAAAAACTGTTACATTCCAAAAATGTTCTAAAAACCTAAAATTCAAAATTTCAGAACGGCTGAAAACATCCTGTTGGGTATTACCGAAAGTAACCAACAAAAAATGCCACTGTAGTATTCCAGGAAGTGGAGAAACAGGGATTCAGTTTCGGTTTAACCCTGGATCAGCCGTCGATTAATGTGGGAAATTTCCCAAAATTACTCTCAGATTTGCCTGTGGAGCAACAAACTAGGACTTAACCAAGGCAGGCCTCATGCTGTATGACTGCATTTGGCGCTGTAATCCACACCACTGAGTTTGAGAAAATCTTAGAGAGAACCTATTTTTTCGAGTGTTGTGTTAAGCTCCAAAGATTACGTGTAAATGTACGCAGCTACAGTACAGCATCGGCATGTTGTTCAGAAAGCACTACAGTGGCTCTGCCGTGTCAAACTGAATGTATATTCAGATATTCAGCAAGCAATCACGGGCCTTCTCCGTCCACAGAAGGCGGTAAGCTACTATTGCGACTGCGTTATGCAGCTAAGGGAGAGGGCGTCCTTATGGGAATTGGGACGCGGGTGGCGGGCACTTATTACTCCAAAGTTTGTGTTGTTGTGCGAATTGGCGTCGGAATCCGCGCTCCAGGTAGCCTGCAGTTCGTTAAGGGCTGCACGAGGGAGTGAAAAGAAAAAGATTGAGGACATTGTTTCGGCACGGTTCTGTAAAGTTACGCGTCCATCTTGACTACAGAACAGGACCGAAATCGTCGCCATATTTCTGAATCGGACAATGACAGCGCGATTATAAAACAAAACCAAGACACCGCTATTTTGTCGAAAACCGACATGTTGAGAACCGTGGCTCTAATACTAAGTCGCCCAGTGTGGCCGAGCGGTTCTAGGCGCTTCATTCTGGAGCCGCGCGGCCGCTACGGTCGCAGGTTCGAATCCCGCCTCGGGCATGAATGTGTGTGATGTCCTTAGGTTAGGTTAGGTTTAAGTAGCTCTAAGTTCTAGGGGACTGATGACCTCAGATGTTAAGTCCCATAGTGCTCAGAGCCATTTGAACCATTCTAATACTAAAAGGTTGATACCCAGCCACAGTTACGGTTTAACTAGTTCTATTTGGATCAAATCCTGACCCGTTTCGGATTTTTTACAAACCCATCTTCAGATATAATGATTATAAGGAATCCGCCTCGATTGCAAATAGAAAGCGGATGTTGACCTAGGTTTCGGCGCGGAGAACCATGCCTTCTTCGGAACACACTAAAACTACGAACTGCCTAAAGAGGCATGGTCGGCCATTAACACAGAACGCCCAAAAGGGCAAAAGACTCGCATAAAATGTAAAATAAACGGTACGTGTGTACCATGTGAATAGCTGTACTTAGCTCAAACGTCAGAAGCGTGCTTTCTCACCCCAGCCAACGTTCGGTGGGCCGCGGGCTCTCAGATCGTTGTTTAGCGTTTCGCTTTTTTTTCTTATTGTGGCCTAGGTTTGTATCCGTTATTGGTTTGCTGCACTAGAATAAACAGAAATCATTTTGTTCACTGTCCGGTAAAGTTTACGGTAGAGTTATTTCTTATGACATCTATTAAAGCGTTTATGAAAAGGGTTTAAAGTTATCACAAATGTTTGACAGAGGTCATAAGGAATATATCTATCGTAAATTTTACCAAATAGTGAACAAAATTCGTTCCATCTGTCCTAGTGCAGCAAACGAATAAAGGATACAAAACGAGGCCCCAGCAAGAAAACGAAACTTGTAACAACAATCTAAAGATAGATTTGCAAAAAATCGGGAAACGGTCTTGGGTTTATCCAAATTATCCTTGTTAAACCATAACTGCGGCTGGTTGCTGTTTCAGTTACAAATCTTAAGTGCAAGATACATACCGGGTGGTTATAATCAAATTTTCCCTGCTTAACACATTGTAACACAGATACTAATTATCGTGCGACTGCTAGACTTGGTAGCATTGATGTCCAGAGTATGGGGTGCATGGTTTCCATGCGTCAGAACGCCACTGTCCATTCCCACCTGCGGACACCAGCTGCCGTTATCACCCATCGTGATTCATGGTCTCAACACCTCACCAGTCGCAGTGTACTTGTTGACGTGTCAACATAAGCTTGGACAAAAGAAGCAGGGCAGTATTGGTGAAACTCTATTAGCAAAACAACAGTAATGCTGCAGCTGCACTTCGAGAATATCACCCGCTGAAAGGATTACGAAAGGATCCTCTTTCTCCACTTGCTGTGTGGAGCATGATGAAGAAGTTCGAATCAACTGGAGAACTGGAAGAGGCCGACGACCCATTGCACCATGGGTGGTTGATTAAATCGCTGTTGCTATGGCGGACAAAGCTGCGCGCAATTCCCGATTGTCAGGCAGTGCGCGTGCTGTGTCACGGCAGTTGAACATCCCGGAAGATGCTTCAAACTATTCTCAAATGGTATCAGTACAAGACCCATATCGTACATCAGCTTGCACCACAGGACGCACAACGATGTGTTAACTTCGCTCCCTACTTTCTTGCAAGGACTGAAGTTGACGAGGGCTGGTCCTTGACTATCCTATGGACAGCCGAAGCAGATTTTTATCGGAAGGTTGAGGTGAAGACACAGAGCTGCCGAGTTGGTGGATCATCACCTCCAGTCACTGTGCATTAAGTTCCTATGTATGGTGAACGTGTCACCGCATGGTGTGGCTTGACGGCTATGTTCATCATTGGGCCATTCTTTTTTCATCAGGCTGGAGCTCAAGGACCAAAGATGTGCGGTGTGACTGACCAGCGTTACTGCGATATACTTCGCCAGCATGTTCATACCTGCCCTACAGGGGAGAGACGCTGAACATCTGAGCAAAACTGAACGTAGTCAGACGTTTCTCTCTTTACTTTTCTGATCATCACTAAACTGACACCCAATATTTTTAGCGCAACGCAATCTGACTTCCAAAAATCCCTTCAAAACAATGGCCCTGACTAACAATAACCTATACCTTTCATGAATCACTTACAAAAATCTTTGTTACTCGAACTACTGCAACACAGCGAGCGCCAATACACTATGCGCTGTTCCCATCCAACTGCCCACTACAATAGAGAATATTCCAACAATGCCAACCAGCCACAGACTGCACACAGCACAGTCAGTGATTTTCATACAGAGCGCTACGTGGCGTTACCATTATAAAAACCTAAACAGCCTACTTACAACGCATTGAACTCGGTTTTCATGCAAGATGGGGGCCCACCGAACATCGCTCGTGAAGTTCACCTGCCTCTCCGAAACACATTTGGAAACGATCGAATTATCAGCCAATCATTTCCAAATTCTTGGCCGGCACGATCACCTGATCTTACTCCCTGTGATTCCTGATTGTGAGGATACCTAAAGGGCGGGGTTTACCAGAGGAACATTCACGCACGTGTGCTGATATAAAGCGCAGCATGCAAAGAGAGGTAGCCTGCATACCTACGGACATGCTTCGTTCTGCTGTGCAGAGTGCAATCCTGCGCTTTCAAACTCTTCTGGACACTGTAGCAGTAACGGTACCGGTACCTAGTGGTATGATGTATCGTAGCAGGATGTTAAAAGTGTTTCAGTTGAATTGATTCTGCATTATTTCTCTTCCCCATCTCCTTGACATTAATGCTACTAAGTTTGGTCCTCGTTAGCTTCCGCCTTATAACGTGTTAAATAGGTAAAGTTTAATCATACCCACCCGGTATAATGCTTGCTAAAGCCATAATCTTTCCCGATGGACTCAGTAGTGTTAAATTTACAGTTCAGTAGAGTCGCTGATAATCATTACTAGAAATGCGTGAGAGTTCTGTAGGGAGTAAAAAGCCTGTAAGAGATTCCAGGAGGATGTAACGCGTTGCGGACACCTATGTTCCTATCTGGCCGACTGCCAACGACTCACAGGAAAATTAAGAGCTGGTGCGGTTCCCGGTAGCGATTGCGATGTGAGTGGGTGATGAATTCGCTTACAGTAAACGGATTCCACTTTTGATAGCGGCAGAGGCGAAAGCTGGCGAGCGGGGAGCAGGAAGTGGCGGCTTACTCGCTACCGCCTACCACGAAATGCGCTGACGCCGCCAGCGCCGCTTCTGCGAATGAATGGTGCTTTGCTGCTGGCTGGCAGCACAGTGTGTGGTAAGCAGTGGCAGGTCCAGGCTTCCGTGAAGCTTCCACAAGCCCAACGGCTGCGCTTTGGGCGTGGCACTGCCTAGCTGTCTCATCTGGTAGCGATATCCCGGCCACCACGAGCGAAGGCTGTGGTGTCACCGCCAGACACCACACTTGCTAGGTGGTAGCCTTTAAATCGGCCGCGGTCCGCTAGTATACGTCGGACCCGCGTGCCGCCACTATCAGTGATTGCAGACCGAGCGCCGCCACACGGCAGGTCTAGAGAGACGTCCTAGCACTCGCCCAGTTGTACAGCCGACTTTGCTAGCGATGGTTCACTGACAAATTACGCTCTCATTTGCCGAGACGATTGTTACCATAGCCTTCAGCTACGTCATTTGCTACGACCTAGCAAGGCGCCATTATCATTTGCTATTTATCTTGTGATGCATGTACCGTCAGACCGATGTTCACCAATTATGGATTAAAGTTAAGTATTCCCGCAGCTACGTACTTTATTTGCTAGTCTCAATTACTTTACCTGTTCCAGACCTCACGCCAGCCTGCGTGAGCTTAAACGCGTGCCTTTCGGCTACCCGTCATTGTGGATTGGCTGTCTTGCCAGTCCACAACAAAGGCTATCTTCAAATACATCGCGCGTGGCATACGGAAACAAGAAATAGTCTAGAAGTCAAGGCGAAACACAGATGCATTCAAGGGAAAACTTCAGTAATTAATTACAGTAAACGTTACCGGAGCTCTATTGCTATACTGTTAACGTCTATTACAAAGTTTGGACCATTTCCCATTAACTGATATCAAGACATGGCAATGAAGAGGGAATCTGAATTTACCTCGCCTCCCTAATGCTGGTTATGCAAGTAATCTGAGGACACGTTTGTAATACCATCATCGATATGGAGTAGTTGTTCAGTGTGATTGTCTAGCGGTTCTAGGCGCTCAGTCCGGCACCGCGGGACTGCTACGGTCGCAGGTTCGAATCCTGCCTCGGGCATGAATGTGTGTTATGTCCTTAGGTTAGGTTGGTTTAAGTAGTTCTAAGTTCTGGGGGACTGATGACCTCAGATGTTAAGTCCCATAGTGCTCAGAGCCATTTGAACCATTTTTCAGTGTGATTAAGGAAAGGCAAACCTACGTTTCTAGCATTTGTAGACTTACAGAAAGCTTTTGACAATGTTGACTGGAATTCTCTCTTTCAAATTCTGGAGGTGGCAGGGATAAAATACAGGGAGCGAAAGGCTATTTACAATTTGTATAGAAACCAGATGGCAGTTATAAGAGTCGAGGGACATGAAAGGGAAGCAGTGGTTGGGAAGGGAGTGAGACAGGGTTGTAGCCTCTCCCCGATGTTATTCTATCTGTATAATGAGCAAGCAGTAAAGTAAACAAAAGAAAAATTCGGAGTAGGTCTTAAAATCCATGGAGAAGAAATAAAAACTTTGAGGTTCGCCGATGACATTGTAATTCTTTCAGAGACAGCACAGGATTTGGAAGAGTAGTTGAACGGAATGGACAGTGTCTTGAAAGGAGGATATAAGATGAACATCAACAAAAGCAAAACGAGGATAATGGAATGTAGTCGATTTAAGTCGGCTGATGCTGAGGGAATTAGATTAGTAAATGAGACACTTAAAGTAGTAAAGGAGTTTTGCTATTTGGGGAGCAAAATAACTCATCACGGACGAAATAGAGAGGATGTAAAATGTAGACTGGCAATGGCAAGGAAATCGTTTCTGAAGAAGAGAAATTTGTTAACATCGAGTATAGATTTAAGTGTCAGGAAGTTGTTTCTGAAAGTATTTGTATGGAGTGTAGCCATGTATGGAAGTGAAACATGGACGATTAATAGTTTGGACAAGAAGAGAATAGAAGCTTTCGAAATGTGGTGCTACAGAAGAATGCTGAAGATTAGATGGGTAGAACACGTAACTAACGAGGAGGTATTTAATAGAACTGGGGAGAAGAGGAGTTCGTGGCACAACTTGACAAGAAGAACGGACCGGTTGATAGGACATGTTCTGAGGCACCAAGGGATCACAAATTTAGCATTGGGGGGCAGCGTGGAGGGTAAAAACCGTAGAGGGAGAGCAAGAGATGAATACACGAAGCAGATTCGGAAGGATATAGGTTGCAGTAAGTACTGGGAAATGAAGAAGCTTGCACAGGATAGAGTAGCATGGAGAGCTGCATCAAACCAGTCTCAGGACTGAAGACCACGACAACAACAGTTAATGATGTGAATTGTAAAGTGTTTTCTCTTTAATGCTCAATGACATTGATTACTGTAAGGAAATAGGGTTTTGCGAAATATGTTTTGTAGAATTGTAACTATGGACTTAAATAATGAGACTTTCTAAACTAGGTTTGTTTATGTAAAGGAAATAATAATGTAAAAAACTGGCTCATACTAAGGAACTTCCATCGTATAACGAAAAAGACATAGTACTTCCCCTCCGTAATGGAAGTGAGATGGCGCGCGCCAAAAGGTGGAATTGGCGCTCAGTCTGAGGGCAAGCGAGAGAGCACAATGAGGAGTCAGCAGCCAGCAGCCGATGACTGAACATCGCAGGTCCCGAGAGAGGCATCCGCTACCAAATGTGATATGGAATGGCCTCGGGTGTAGCTGCGGTTGTAAAATGGTGCTCTCGCATTGGAAATGCCACTAAAAATGGTATTCACGTCCCCAAGAAGAATTTAATAGAGTGTATTACTGCCAAAGGAGAGACCAGGTAGTCTCCACGTGCTCGCCATCACTATTGCGCCACCACTTCATGAGATCCAAGTGTTTAGAACTGCATAACAGTACGAACCAGAGTATTTGTGTGAATTAATTTGCAGTAATAATGCAAATAATACCGAACTTTGCGTTAGAACCATGAACTGTTTCCTTTAATGGTACCTATCAGGGTCCTCTCCTTATAATGACCAATATCCGAGTATCCTGTGTGTGAAAAAACTGATAATCGTCTGTGTTATTTAACAATACATAATTCTCAATGCAAAAATATATAGGAGTGAGTAGTTAGATTATTAATTTCAGTTATATAAAGGGAGGCATTAATTACTGAATCTATGAAAATCTCTAATGTGTTCTGGTTTCTTTATATTTTACAAGTGTCAGTGCTTTAAAATTCAGCTACATAAAAAGTTGTCAGTGAAAACCACTTGCTTCACAAGTGGTATTGTAAAGCACTATGTTCTGATGCTATTCAAAGTGTAATTTTTATTTGAAATCATACTTGAAGTCTGCAGAGAATATTACCAGTGCGAATTGTTTCAATGCTTTTCAAGGTAAATGATCTTAAGTGGGGAAGTAACTAAGCTGGTATGATAATGAAAAATGTGTATAGTTTACTTTTATAAAGAGGGGATAGTTCGTGGGCCTCCATTCCAATCGTCTATATTACAAAGAAAATGAAATGAATGGTTATTTTCTAGTTAAAGGAACCTGAAGTGGTTATCTAAAAGAGTATATATAAAAGGTATGTGAATAGTGCTATCTTGTTGCTTTTGTGATGTGTTTTTATGTGTTCATCAAACTTGAACTTTTGTCAGGTGTTAGTCTTGCATTGTCTTTGAGGACAATTTATGTATTAGATTATTGAAAGCTAGGAGTGGAGATTGTGGTTAACAGGGATAAAGTTTCTGTTCATTTCTGTGATTGCTTATACACGCTACTCATAAATACAGCTATTCACTGTGTAATTCGTCAGATTGCTGTAGAGGTTCACTGCACTTCATTGAGAAGGAAGTAATGAAAGTTTCTTTTGCACAGGTAAAGATAGATTCATTTAAAATAATGTTTCCACATTACTATGCCTAATTAGGCTGGTGACCGTTTTATTATTTTATTTACAAGAATTCTGTTACTGTAACTTTTAACAAAATTTTTTTTTCTGTTTTCTACCAATTGCTAACAAGACGATATTCATGTCCGATACCCTCATTCTGTTAGGTAACGCACGGTCAAATTAAATATTCCTCCCAGAGGGTAACACTATACTATTGGTGTTATACGCGGCTCCTTTATAACAGGTTGGAAGGTACTCTTACAAAATCTTAGCACGCTGCGTCTTTTCATCTACACCACCTAATAAAGGGCATAGAGTATTGATCTTAAAATGGTGAAGATCGTTGTGTCATTGTGCCTATCAAAACATGTTGAATGGGCTAGGCTCGTTCCTTCGGGGTTTCTTAGGGTCAGTCGTTTGTGGCATTTCATGATATCTAGGTTCCATTGTTTGCCAGCTTCTCTGTTTTTTTTTTTTCAAGATGGACGTATCCTTTCACTCTGTGATGCACCAAAATGAAATGCGTTTTAGCGGTTCAATTCGAGATAATGCACAGTGCATTTTGGAGGCAGTTACGAAGTAATCGACCAACTCATTTTCTTCCTCCTGACTAAATACATGTTTGACTAGTCAGTTTTTGTAAGGAGCATAATTATGTTTTTTTTTTCTAAATATCGCTGTAGGGGGGGCTCTTGACAGAACGAAATCTTTCGTCGCTGCTCTTACTGATAGTCGAGCCTTAACAACTACTAAAACGCCTGGCAGAGCTCTGGAAGAATCTAATGGTCTTATTTTACATCTCTTGCTCCTTGATTGCCCTTCATTGTACTTTTCCAATGTCATCCGTCAGTCCCATCTGATGCGGATCCCACACCGCACAGCGATATTCCAGAATAGGGCGGACAAGTGTTGTGTAAGCAGTCTCTTTAGTAGACCTGTTGCACCTTCTAAGCGTCCTACCGATGAACAGCAGTCTTTGGTTTGCTCTACCCACAACATTATCTATAAGAATGATCCAATTTAGATTATTTGTAATTGTAATCCCTAAGTATTTAGTTCAATTTACAGCCTTCAGATCAGTGTGACTTATCGCGTAACCGAAATTTAGCGGATTTCTTTTAGTACTCATGTGCATAACTTCACACTTTTCTTTACTCAGGGTCAATTGCCACTTTGCGCACCACACAAATCTCTTATATACATCATTTTGCAATTCGTTTTGGTCATCTGATTACATTACAAGACAGTAAATGACAGCATCATCTGCAAATATTCTAAGACGGCTACTCAGATTGTCTCCTATGTCGTTAATACAGATCAGGAACAATAGAGAGCCTACAACACTTCCTTGGGGAACACCGGATATTATTTCTGTTTTACTCGATGACTTTCCGCCTATTACTACGAACTGTGACCTTTCTGACAGGAAATCACGAATCCAGTGGCACAACTGAGGCGGTATTTCATAGCCACACAGTTTGGTTAGAAGATGCCTGTGAGGAACGGTGTTGAAAGCCTTCTGAAAATCTAAAAACATGGAGTCAATTTGACATCCCCTACCGATTGTACTCATTACTTCATGAGTATAAAGAGCTAGTTGTGTTCAGTAAGAACGATATTTTCTGAATCCGTGCTATGTGTCAGTAAATCGTTTTCTTCGAGGTACTTCATAAAGTTAGAATACAGTATATGTTCCAAAACCCTACTGCAAATCGACGTCAGTGACATGGACCTCTAATTCAACGGATTACTGCTATTCCCTTTTTGGGTATTGGTGTGAGTTGAGCAATTTTCCAGTCTTTAGGTCCGGAACTTTCTGTGAGCGAGCGGTTGTATTTAATTCCTAAAAATCGAGCTATTGAATCTGCATACTCTGAGAGGAACCTGACTGATATACCATCTGGACCGGAAGCCTTGCCTTTTTTAAGTGATTTGAACTACACCTAGGATACCTACTTCCATATTTCTCATCTTCGTGGTTGCTCTTGACAGGAATTCGGGAATATTTACTTCGTCTTCTTTGGTGAAGGCAAAGAGCAGTAGCCAATAGAGCCAAGGGAATCATACAAATCCAGACAATGTTTTTGCAGTTATGTCGACTGCGACGTTTGAAAGTGTTATCATGAACTTGTTTTCTAAACTTAAACGTGCAGTATGGATGCTGAACAATCACTACACCCCTTTGTAGCTAACTCGAAAAACTAGTAATGCGAAGGCTGTATATGTCAAGTATGCATATCTGGAACAAAATGACTTCCATGGAAATCACCAGGGCTTCGGAAAATATCGGTAATGCCAATCTCAACTTCCTGAGGGCAATGGACAGATGAAACTAGTACTCAGTGTTTCAAGACTTTCGAAAAGCTTTTCATTCAATATACCATCGATTCGTTTTAAAGAAAATAAGTTCCTATGGTAGATCCATGACTTAGTGCGTGGCATGAGCTGCAGTGTGTGGCTTTTCACCGATATACTTATCTACAAGGAAATTGCAGCTGATAAAAAAAATGCAGTAATGTTTAGTGCAAAGTTTAGCAACTATCTCTTACACAGAGAAATGCACGTCACGATGTTTATGAGTGTGATACTCTTGGCTACAAGAGTAATGAGTCACGACTACAGTCAGAATCTAGTACAAAGGTTAGCAACTAGCTCTTACACAGAAAAATACGCGTCACGATGTGTTTGAGTGTGATACTCTTGGCTACAGGAGTAGTCACGACTACAGTCAGTCACGTTATGCAACAGTATGGAGTAACAACATATTAAGGTACAAAGTAGAACAATTATATTAGTCCAGTTGTCGGTAAAGCAACTGATACACTATGTGATAAAAAGTATCCGGACACCCCCAAAAACATACGTTTCTCATATTAGGTGCATTGTGCTGCCACCTACTGCCAGGTACTCCATATCAGCGACCTCAGTAGTCATTAGACATCGTGAGAGAGAAGAAGGGGGCGCTCCGCGGAACTCATGGACCTCGAACGTGGTCAGGTGATTGGGTGTCACTTGTGTCATACATCTGCACGCGAGACTTCCACACTGCTAAACATCCATAGCTCCACTGTTTCTGATGTAATAGTGAAGAGGAAACGTGAAGAGACACGTACAGCATAAAAGCATACAGGCCGACTGACAGAAACCGCCGACGGTTGAAGAGGGTTGTAATGAGTAATAGACAGACATCTATCCAGATCATCACACAGGAATTCCAAATTGCATCACGATCCACTGCAAGTACTATGACAGTTGGGCGGGAGGTGAGAAAACATGAATTTCATGCTCGAGCGGCTGCTCATAAGCCACACATCACGCCGGTAAATGCTGAATGACGCCTCGCTTGGTGTAAGGAGCGTAAACACTGGACGATTGAGCAGTGTAAAAATGTTGTATGGAGTGACGAATGACGGTATACAATGCGGCGATCCGATGGCAGGGTTTGGGTATGGCAAATGCTCGGTGAACGTCATCTGCCAGCGAGTGTAGTGCCAAAAGTCAAATTCGGAGGCGGTGGTGTAATGGTGTGGTCGTGTTTTTCATTGAGGGGCCTTGTACCCCTTGTTTTGCGTGGTACTATCACAGCACAGAGCTACATTGATGTTTTAAGTACCTTTTCGCTTCCCACTGTTGAAGAGCAATTCGGGGATGGTGACTGCATCTTTCAACACGATCGAGCACCTGTTCATAACGCACGGCCTGTGGCGGAGTGGTTACACGACAATAACATCCCTGTAATGGACTGGCATGCACAGAGTCCAGAACTGAAGACTATACAACACCTTTGGGATGTTTTGGTTCGCCGACTACGTACCAGGCCTCACCGACAGACATCGATACCTCTCCTCAGTGCAGCACTCCGTGAAGAATGGGCTGCCATTCCCCAAGAAACCTTCCAGCACCTGATTGAACGTATGCCTGCCAGAGTGGAAGCTGTCATCAAGGCTAAGGGTGGGCCAACAGCATATTTAATTCCAGCATTACCGATGGAGGGCGCCACGAACTTGTAAGTCATTTACAGCAAAGTGTCCGGATACTTTTGTTCACGTAGTGTAGTCTACGATTCATTGTTAGGATACAGGGAATACTGCACAGTCTTGTCGCACAACGGTCTTAGCGTGGGACGGCGTGTGTAGCTAACTTTCTGAAGTCCCTGTGTACGATACTTCCTCCCAAATTAGAAACATGATACTTCACACACGTTCATAACTAACATTATCTCGTTCTTTAATACACAGACTGAGAAATATTTTAGAGGCGAAAAGAATATCCAAGAAATGCACGATCAGCTGTAGGAGTTGTATGTCACGAAGTTTCTCCACAGGGTGCTTTTAAAATGTTAGTGGTATGAGAAGCTTAGGAACTCTTAAATCACATATCTAGGGAGATTTTAACTAACGATCCCGCAAATAACTTGGTAGAAACATTTATCGTACTGTCGTACATATTTTGGAGGACTACTTGATGAAACTAAGAAGTTAAATTCTTTTTTTTTTTTAATTCAGTCTTGATCGCACAAGACTAAATCTAGCATAGGTGTATACTTGCAGTAGAGTCACAACTCACATATCGATATGATGCCGCAATGCCAAAGACCTTCACAACGTCGTTGACTTTGAAACCATTGTGGTAGCACCACCTTAGCCCATAGAGGGCACACTGAGTATACATCGTCTGTACAGTTATTTTAAAGCTTTTAATTGATATTTTATACAATATTGAAGTAGTTCCATGATTGTAAAGAGAGATTTTATACATAACTACTGTTATGTTATTATTGTACTTTGTCTTTTTACGTTTTGACGATTATGTGAACCCGTTTTACACTGATTGGTTGACGTGAGGTAGAGGGAGAAGACGTAGGCGGAGCATCTTCGTATTTAAGCGTATGCCCGTCACTTGCTGGCACCAGTCGACATCACAGCAGCTGAGAAGAGTACTCCACCTACCATCTACGAAGGATGCCATGGGTATAACAAGTCTTATTGTATTTTATCCTTATCAGCATTTTGTCATATTTTATTGTCAATCTACTAAGGCTTCTATTACCTTCTAAATTAAATTACAGGTCTGATGATGGTCATGTGATATGACCGAAACCGGTCACCTATGTTCTCGTAGCATACGTGTTGCGATCAAGACTGAATTTTAAAAAGACAAATTTTTTAAAAATTTTTTGATCGCTGTTCCAAACATGTTTATTAAAATTGTTCAAACTAAGAAGTATCCACCAATCAGACAATTAGACGTTTCCTGTAAAAAAAAAATCTTATGTAAATATAGTTGGGTGAACGTGCCTACTGCCGTTGTTTGCAAATTGTACGATAAAAGAAACGAAATGAAACTCCGCGGACTGAGAGGACATATGATGTTATTTCAGTGATTTAGAAACAATTTGGCAGTACTGGCTCACGTATGAGTTTGACATTCCACCCTCTCTGGCCTGAATGAATCAACTGATGCGGTTGGTAAGGATGCCCTAAGGCAGTTGTATCCTGTCCTGAGGCGAGTTGTCCTACAACTGTTGCGACTGGCCCTTGATATCCTGGATTCTGACACTGGAAACGAGATGATGCCCGAGCTGTGCTCCCACATTCGTTCTATCCGGGGAAGATCTGGGTGTCTCGCTGGCCACGGAAGAATATCAAAATCATGCAGATAATTCATAGAGACACGTGGTATTTGTGAATGAGCAGTGTCCTGTTCAAAAATCGCACCACGATAGTATCGCATGGGAGGTAACACACGTCCGTGACCTACCATTGTGCCTCAGTCACGACCAGCCGTGACCTGAAGTCATACACAATGGCTCCCCTCATCACGACACCAGGAGCAACACCGGTATGCGTCTCCAAAGCACTGGAAGAATGGAACCTCTCCCCATATCGCCGCAGTACTTGGCGGCGACGATTGTCATCCAGCATAGTGCAGAGCTGTATATCATCGCTGGACAAAATGCGACGCTATTCATCAGCAGTCCAGGCTTCTCAGTCCCGACACAACTCCAAAAGCAGTCGTTTGTGCTGTGGCGTTAAGGCCGACTGCACATGGGATAATAATCCCCTAATCCAACTGGTCGTGGTCTCTGACCAACGGCGCGTAATGAGTAATGACGCGGAATCTTGCCACGGAGTTCATCGCTTATTCTCGGATAGCTGGCACACGTGTGCTTGTAACACAGTACCTCGGTCCTCCTTTGCGGTGGTGAGACGTGATCGACCAGAACCTTGACAATGAATAAGCTTATGCCCAAGTTCCCATGCAGACCAACACCAGACCACTGTCACGTCCGAATGCCGCTCAAATATGAATATTGCGTGATTCAACCAGCCGGCCAAATATAGACCCACCATGAGTCCCCTTTCAGACTTTGCCATCTACTGATAACGCGATCTCATACGGGTACGCGCTATGTCCGTGTCCTTCTCAGAGATCATTCAACATCTGACATTATACATGCTCCTTTTTCTACACTACCAGATCTGATGAAACATGAACAACAACAATGCACTTTGGAGCCCCGTTCTACCTCTCACAGGCAGCTACAGCTCCATCTATTTACACTCCTGCCTACGGTTTCTACACGTACGAAGTTACATTGACAGTAAAATGCGTTTTCCGGTTGCTTCACTTTATTTGTCAGGCAGTGGAGTGCCAGAAGTATTCTAAATACATTACATGAATACATGATGAACACCGACAACTACCAGAACTTGTTAAGGGACTAGAAGGTATCTTCCACTCTGCAGATGAGTGTATAGGCGTCCAAGCCATTTGAAATGGTTGGAATGGACATCTCAGGTCCATTCAGCTAAACACAGGTGGGCAAGCACTAGATGTTGACTACTATAGCCTGAGTGGCAGAAACTAAGTACAACTCCAGAGATCGAACCTTGTGCTTCAGCTTCAGCGACAGAACAGGAACTGTAGCCACGCCAGACAGTACAACAAAAATCTTTTGCACTGACAGTAGGCCTCGCTTACTCTTCAATGTGGACAGGCCCTCCCTTGCGTGTGAAGCTATACCAGCTCCATGTGATGGAACCGGGCTACCGCACTGGACTCGCATTCAGGAGGACGACGGTTCTATCCCGCGTCAAGCCATCCTGATTCAGGTTTCCTGAGATATCCCTAAATCGCTCCAGGCAAATGCCGGGATGGTTCCCTTGAAAGGGCAGGGCGACTTCCTCCCCTAATCCACGAGACCAATGATCTCGCTGACTCGTCTCCTCCCACAAACAATCTAACCCAATCCTGTGATGGAGAAAGTCCTACCCACAGACTGTGGGATGTTTCCAAAATGAAATATCTATTCTTTTTCGAGTGAAATTTCCATTACTATTATTATTATTATTCTGAGGGCAAAGTAGTAGAATCTGCTTTATTAAAGACCACATTTTGATGACTTTTGACTGTGACTGTACAGACAACGAGGGAAACATTAAAAATTACTGATATTTAATTTGCGGTACTTCATATTTGAAAAGCAGAAGCGACATATGCTCGCTAGAGTTAGGAAACAATGTCATCGTGCCCTCTCCACCGATTTGCGTAAGTTGCCTCAGTAGACCACTAATATGTTCCCACCCACAATATGAAAGAGTTACTTCTTGTACGCCGGAATCGGTCTCTTAACAGATTCCTTGCTACACTAACGCTTGTGAAAACACTAACACCATGAAAGATACATATGCGTAAAACGAACTTCATACCAGCGTTGGAAGTGTGACGAATATTGTCATATACAGGGTGTCCAGCGAAGGAGTTCCGGAGTTCAAAATTGAATACCTCTAAAACTAAGATCTACAAAGTAGTGCCGCAAAAGGAATATTAATTGCGAAAGTTGTAAAAATTTTTTACAGAAGTTACACAGAAGTATTGAAATATTTCGAAGAGCTGCAAATAGACGGTGCTGTACGCTGTACAGCTCGTGCAATAATCAGCGTGAGTAAATAAACCCGCCGTCTGCAAGCAGTCTTTTCAAGCACATCACAATCTTTTCAAAATATCGACCATTAGCATTACGGAAGTGGCGCAAACGAACAGTGAAATTTGTCATCACATCCTGTAGTGTCTCAACGGAAATGATTTCAGATGCCACACAGATCGCCTATTCAAATTCATTTGGCATGGTGGGATGGTTCCAATAGATAGTGTCTTCAATGGTGGCCACAAAAAAATAATCAGGAGTCAGACCGAGTGAATATGGAGACCAATCCATCCCTACAGAAATAAAATTCGGATAATACAACGCAGTGATTCTGTTCCCGAAATATTCGTCAAGAAAGTGGAACACTTGTTCGGTGCGATGTGTTTTGACGCCATCTTGCGTGAATCACTCAGTGCCTAGTCGATACTCCAACGCTAGCTGTGTGGTGACAAACGGTTCCAAAACTGCAGCGTAACATTTACTAGTAATCGTTTCTCGCATGAAAAACGGGATAATAACTTATCTGCTGTATATTGCGGCCCAAAACTAAATTTGGGAGGATACAGTGATTTCGCTTCATACAAATTTGGATTTTCGAAACCCCAAGATTGCCAGTTTTGTTTATTCACGACTACATCCAGGTGGAAGCATGCTTCATCTGTAAACCAGATGCAGCCAACATAAAATCCGTCATTATTAATCACTGTGAGAGCCTGGTTCGCAAAATCAGCCCTCTGCCACACAGTTTGTACAGGCATAACCTGATGCCTTTCTGTTCTTTGTGGAAACATGTGTAGCCTCTTTCCCAGTATTTTCTGCGTACTGGAACGCTTTAAACCAATCTATGCTGCAATTCTTAGGACGGATTTTCTTGCGTCTCTCTAAATAATTCCAAAAAACGAGGCGACATTTTTAGGGGTAGCTGCAGTTGGCCTAGGGCCGATATTCCCCGCTAGATTATCAGCCATGCTACCTGTCCGTTAGAATACGGTGATGAGCTTGCGAATTGTCTTCGCATCGGGTCCTTTAGGAACATCACATTTTATTTGTAAACTGTGCTTATTGCCGTAGGATTGTGTGTTCCGTCCTGCGGTATTCCAGTACCAGGAAAACACGTTCTCTAATGGAATACATTATTTCACTATCTTCTTTCGGTGTGCTAACCTCCTTTCACGTTTCAGCAGTGGCACTGACCGTTGTCGACGTGACTTCTTCGAGGAACGAACTCGGTGTCTTGTAGGTTTAGCAGCTCGACTGCTTATCTTATTTCCTCCTCGGTTTGCTTGCTGTTGCATCTCTTTACGGTTTTTCGTCTCTGTTCATCTATTGACTGATCGGTCTGAGCTGCGACACATCATTTATAAACACTACGTATTCCGCTTACATCGCCATCTGTTATCAGCTTTTCGAATGATTTCTAAACGACTGTATAACTTCACTATTAAATTCCTACAGCTCTCACAATAAACATACCATTTATTGCACACGTCTCTCGATTTTATTTTTCGACATATTTCATTTTGAAATCAGGATTGCTTCGCTGGACAACCTGTACACACGTGGCTTGGGTGAGAAAAGCCTAACTACATCTACTTACATATATATTTCCCCCTGTAGGCAACGGTCGACTCACAACGATAGGAAGTTTACTTCAAATATGACAATTACAAAAACTTGTGTTATGACCGGAGTGTGAGCACTCGAAAAAACATATAATTGCGTAGTCTGATGCATGTAAATTAGTTACATTAAACTGCAACCAGTCGCTTTTTTGAATAATTACGTTTTATACTGTGAACTGGTTTTCGAACCTTTTCAGGTTCATCTTCAGATGGTTTCTGGAAGTTACATCATTATTTCTAGCATAACGCTGGATGCTGGCTCTATGACAAAAAGATGGAACACGCTTTAATGTATCGCCATGAGTACTATTTATATGTCGACATGGATGTAAATATAGTTTTTTACTTACTGTGACAGGATGGGCGGCTTTTTTCGTTAGTGTCCATCTGTCTGCCTTCATTTTGATGTCCAGTTGTTATATCACTACACACACGTTCACACAAACTATATTAATTTGCACTCTGACAGCGAGACTTTGCCAGCATCCAGCATACGCTTTACAACTGTTGCTTGTAACAAAGATCTTGACAAAACGATATGGCATAGACCCAATTTACACAGAGACGTAATTTGTTCTTTTTTTTTACATGTTTTAAAGTCGATATAAGGGCTAATATTTTAATGAAACTGGCGATAACATGAGAGCACAAAAAAAATTAAAAAATAGTTACAAGCACAAACTTCAGGCTATCTGATGTCTTATTTGTATTTGTATATTAACGAATAATACAGGCAGTTTGTAGTAAATATTCTAATCATGATTGGCAGTAGCATGAATGCCCAGGAATCAATAATACAAAGTTATTGTATTTGCAATGAGATACAGCTTTTTGTATGACTAGGACCTTCATATTTAAATTTAAATTTTTAAATTAATAACAAACCTTCAAATGAACTGTTGATTTATTTTTGTTTGCGTTAATATGATCCAGAATATTAGTAAGGGTCGACTCTGTTTATTTTAGCTGAAGGTATATGTATAAAAGTTATAGTGTTTGTATTGGACTAAAGCTGTTTGTATGACCGTACACTTTATATTTAAAAACCAAGAACAAAAGTTAAAGTGAACTGTTGACTTATTTTTGCTCTTACATTAACGTGATCTGGAATATTGGTAAAGAAGTAATATGTATAAAAGTACCGATTTATTTTAAAAGTAGAGGGCTTTACCATTTAGATATTTAATACAGGTTTTATTCTGTGGTAGGATATTACATTGACACCAGTGTAGTTAGGATGTAAGGAGAGGGATTGGGGGGGGGGGGTCGTTAGGGATGGGGGGGGGGGGGTGGATGCGGAGGCAGTGTACGGTTGGTTCAGTGGTCTCTTGTTTTGAACCAGAAGATCTTCAAAGTTCTGAAGTAAGAATTTGTTACTCAGTTCAATTTGGTCATTGAGTAGGTAGTCAGGCGCTGAATTTGTGTAGATAAATATTTGAATTTCTTCAAGAAGGTCAAGTATTGTGCCCTTGTCGGCAAAATGGAGTATTTGGAGATTTTGTTCTATGTTGTCTGCAGAATTATTGTGTTGGCCAAGATATCAGGGAAAGCTGTATTTATTCACATTGTTGAAATAGAGTTTACCAGTTCGTCCAATGTAGAAGCTTGGACATGAGTTGCGAATCGGCTTGAATACACCTGCCTTTTGATTCTGATGTGTAGTGGTTTTGGTGCTGTGTGTGAGTTAATTTTGTATTTTGTTGTTGGTGAAGAAGCTTATTTTTATGTTGTATGTCTTGAAGGGGTTGGCAATTTGGTTAGAAACCTTCCCTAGGAAAGGCAGGGTTATAAATGTGGTCTTCTAGTTTGTGGGTGGTTATTCAGCAAATGGTTGATTTAATTTGGCTGTATGGATTTCAAGATAAAATTATAAACTTGCTTAAAAACTTCAGCTTCTTGTTGGCACCAACAGAAGCAAAGCACTTTATACTGATGAACCAATCAGCACCAAAATTGAGATCACAGCCTAAAATCCACAACCAGAATGTCCAAAACGTCCCACTGTGCACTCCATCAATAGTCCGAGCTATTAAATCACCAAGAAACTTAATGATATTATCCACAAGGAATATGTTTTTGAAAATAACTTCTCCATCAAAACAATTATGAGCTCATCAATGTTCTTGTTGTGGTCTTCAGTCCTGAGACTGATTTGATGCAGCTCTCCATGCTACTCTATCCTGTGCAAGATGCTTCATCTCCCAGTACGTACTGCAGCCTACATCCTTCTGAATCTGCTTAGTGTATTCATCTCTTGGTCTCCCTCTGCGATTTTTACCCTCCACGCTCCCCTCCAATACTAAATTGGTGATCCCTTGATGCCTCAGAACATGTCCTACCAACCGATCCCTACTTCTAGTCAAGTTGTGCCACAAATTTCTCTTCTCCCCAGTTCTATTCAATACCTCCTCATTAGTTAAGTGATCTACCCATCTAATCTTTAGCATTCTTCTGTAGCACCACATTTCGAAAGCTTCTGTTCTCTTCTTGTCTAAATTATTTATCGTCCATGTTTCACTTCCATACATGGCTACACGCCATACAAATGCTTTCAGAAATGACTTCCTGACGCTTAAATCTCTGCTCGATGTTAACAAATTTCTCTTCTTCAGAAAGGCTTTCCTTGCCGTTGCCATTCTACATTTTATATCCTCTCTACTTCACCATCATCAGTTTTTTGCTCCCCAAATAGCAAAACTCCTTTACTACTTTGTCTCATTTCCTAATCTAATTCCCTCAGCATCATCCGACTTAATTCGACTACATTCCATTATCCTCGTTTTGCTTTTGTTGATGTTCATCTTATACCCTCCTTTCAAGTCACTGTGCATTCCGTTCAACTGCTCTTCCAAGTCCTTCGCTGTCTCTGACAGAATTACAATGTCATCGGCGAACCTTAAAGTTTCTGTTTCTTCTCCATGGATTTTAATACCTACTCCGAATTTTTCTTTTGTTTCCTTTACTGCTCCCTCAATATACAGATTGAATAACATTGGGGAGAGGCTACAACCCTGTCTCACTCCCAACCACTGCTTTTCTTTCATGTCCCTCGGCTCTTATAACTGTCATCTGGATTCTGTACAAATTGTAAGTAGCCTTTCGCTCCCTGTATTTTACCCCTGCCACCTTCAGAATTTGAAACAGAGTATTCCAGTCAACATTGACAAAACCTTTCTCTAAGTCAACAAATGCTAGAAACGTAGGTTTGCCTTTCCTTAATCTAGCTTCTAAGATAAGCCATGGGGTCAGTATTGCCTCACGTGTTCCAACATTTCTGCGGAATCCAAACTGATCTTCCCCGAGGTCGGCTTCTGCCAGTTTTTCAATTCGTCTGTAAAGAATTCGTGTTAGTATTTTGCAGCTGTGGCTTATTAAACTGATAGTTCGGTAATTTTCACATCTGTCAACACCTGCTTTCTTTGGGATTGGAATTATTGTATTCTTCTTGAAGTCTGAGGGTATTTCGCCTGTCTCATACATTTTGCTCAGCAGATGATAGAGCTTTGTCAGGACTGGCTCTCCCAAGGGTGTCAGTAGTTCCCCCCATGAACCATAGACCTTGCCGTTGGTGGGGAGGGAGGCTTGCGTGTCTCAGCGATACAGATAGCCGTACCGTAGGTGCAACCACAACGGAGAGGTATCTGTTGAGAGGCCAGAGAAACGTGTGGTTCCTGAAGAGGGACAGCAGCCTTTTCAGTAGTTGCAGGGGCAACAGTCTGGATGATTGACTGATCTGGCCTTGTAACACTAACCAAAACTGCCTTGCTGTGCTGGTACTTCAAACGGCTGAAAGCAAGGGGAAATTGTGGCCGTATTTTTTCTCGAGGGCATGCAGCTTTACGGTATGGTTAAATGATGATTATGGAAATGGATGAGGATGTAGATGAAGATGAAGTGGGAGATATGATATTGCGTGAAGAATTTGACAGAGCTCATCAACAGCATAAAAGATATCCCCATCCCAGCCACAGCTACATTTTCATCTCTTGACATAGTCAATCTATATACAAAGATACCTGTCAGGGAAACAATAAGTTTAAAAAGAAATAACTTACTCAAACATGGAACAATTGGTAGTGCTGAAGTCTATGAACTCATAGAGACCCTGGAGGTTATATTATCACACAACTACTTCCCATTCAACAACAAGATTTACATTCAGGAAGATGGACTGGCAATGGGTAATAGTATTGCAGGGTCGCTAGCAGACATACATACATAATAATAATCTTGAAAACTAATTTTTTAGATCCCAAACCCAACTAAAAGATAAGTTGCTTTGTTATAAAAGCTATGTTGATGACACTCTCATTCTGTTTAATGGAACAACAGAAGAAATAAATAATCTAGCCAAAGAACTTAATAAAATACACAAGAAAATTCAATTCACAGTAGAACATGAAATACCAGAAGGCATTAACTATCTTGATTTAACAATCTCAGATAAAAATCAAAAGCATAAATTTCGAACTTTCAGAACGCCAACAGCCACCAATGTTACCATACACAAATCCTCTTGCCGTCTAGATCCACATAAAAGAGCATTCTTCAGAACAATGGTTAATAGCATGCTTAAAATCAGAATGGACACAAGTGAAAGACAAAAAGAAACAGAAATTATTAAATCATTTGCCTCCAGCAATGGGTACAAGCCTGCAATAATAGATAAACTAATCCATACAGCAAAGTTAAATCAACCAACTGCTAAACAACCACCCACAAACTAGAAGACCACATCTATAAGCCTGGCTTTCCTAGGGAAGATTTCTCACCAAATTGCCAACCTCTTCAAGACATACAACATAAAAATAAGCTTCTTCACCAACAAAACAATATACAAAATAAAATCATATGCAGCACCAAAACCACTATACAACAGTATCAAAAGTCAGGTGTATACAAGCTCATTCGCAACTCATGTCCAAGCTTCTACATTGGACAAACTGGTAGAAGCTTCACAACGATATTTAAAGAACATATAGATGCACTCCATCTTAACAACCTGAATAAATCCAGCTTTGCCTCACATCTTACCCAAGATAATCGTTCTACAAACAACATGAAACAAAATCTCCTAATACTCCTTTTTGCCAACAAAGGCACGATAATTGTCCTTGATGAAACTGAAATATCTGTCTACACAAATACAGCTCCTGACTACCTACTCAATGACCAAATTGAACTGAGACACAAATTTTTCCTTCAGAACTTTGAAGATCTACTAGTTCAAAACAAGTAACAACTCAACCAACCCTACACCGCCTGGGCATCCCCACCCCCATTCCTAACGACCCCCCTCCCCATCCTTCTCCTTACATCTACATCTACATGATTACTCTGCAATTCACATTTAAGTGCTTGGCAGAGGGTTCATCGAACCACAATCATACTATCTCCCTACCATTCCACTCCCGAACAGCGCGCGGGAAAAACGAACACCTAAACCTTTCTGTTCGAGCTCTGATTTCTCTTATTTTATTTTGATGATCATTCCTACCTATGTAGGTTGGGCTCAACAAAATATTTTCGCATTCGGAAGAGAAAGTTGGTGACTGAAATTTCGTAAATAGATCTCGCCGCGACGAAAAACGTCTTTGCTTTAATGACTTCCATCCCAACTCGCGTATCATATCTGTCACACTCTCTCCTCTATTACGTGATAATACAAAACGAGCTGTCCTTTTTTGACCCTTTCGATGTCCTCCATCAATCCCACCTGATAAGGATCCCACACCGCGCAGCACTATTCTAACAGAGGACAAACGAGTGTAGTGTAAGCTGTCTCTTTAGTGTACTTGTTGCATCTTCTAAGTGTCCTGCCAATGAAACGCAACCTTTGGCTCGCCTTCCCCACAGTATTATCTACGTGGTCTTTCCAGCTGAAGTTGTTCGTAATTTTTACACCCAGGTATTTAGTTGAATTGACAGCCTTGAGAATTGTACTATTTATCGAGTAATCGAATTCCAACGGATTTCTTTTGGAACTCATGTGGATCACCTCACACTTTTCGTTATTTAGCGTCAACTGCCACCTGCCACACCATACAGCAATCTTTTCTAAATCGCTTTGCAACTGATACTGGTCTTCGTATGACCTTACTAGACGGTAAATTACAGCATCATCTGCGAACAACCTAAGAGAACTGCTCAGATTGTCACCCAGGTGATTTATATAGATCAGAAACAGCAGAGGTCCCAGGACGCTTCCCTGGAGAACACCTGATATCACTTCAGTTTTACTCGATGATTTGCCGTCTATTACTACGAACTGCGAACTTCCTGACAGGAAATCACGAATCCAGTCGCACAACTGAGACGATACCCCATAGGCCCGCAGTTTGATTAGAAGTCGCTTGTGAGGAACGGTGTCAAAAGCTTTCCGGAAATTTAGAAATACGGAATCAACTTGAGATCCCCTGACGATAGCGGCCATTACTTCGTGCGTTGCACAAGAACGATGTTTTCTGAAACCATGCTGATTACGTATCACTAGATCGTTCCCTTCGAGGTGATTCATAATGTTTGAATACAGTATATGCTCCAAAACCCTACTGCAAACCGACGTCAATGATATAGGTCTGTAGTTCGATGGATTACTCCTACTACCCTTCTTAAACACTGGTGCGACCTGCGCAATTTTCCAATCTGTAGGTACAAATCTATCGGTGAGCGAGCGATTGTATATGATTGCTAAGTAGGGAGCTATTGCATCAGCGTAATCTGAAAGGAACCTAATCGGTATACAATCTGGACCCGAAGACTTGCCCCTTACATCCCAACTACACTGGTGTCAATGTAATATCCTACCACAGAATAAAACCTGTACTATATTTCTAAATGTTGACATAAATCAGTACTTTTATACATATTACGTCTAGCTGGGACAAACAGAAGCTGCCTTAACCAATATTCCAGATCACTTTAATGTAAGACCGAAAATAAGTCAACAGTTCACTTGAACTTTTGTTCTTGGTTTCTAAATAAAAAGTATACAGTCAGTCCATTACAAATACTATAACTTTTATGCATATACTTTCAGCTAAAATAAACAGAGTCTACACTTACTAATATCCCAGATCATGTTAACGTAAACAGAAATTGAAGGTTTGATATTAATTTAAAAATTTAAATTTAAATATGAAGGTCCTAGTCATACAAAAAGCTGTATCTCATTGCAAATACAATAACTCTGTATTATTGATTCCTGGGCATTCATGTTAATGCCAATCATGATTAAAATATTTGCTATAAACTGCCTGTATTATACGTTAATATCCAACAGAAATAAGACATCCGATCACCTGAAGTTTGTACTTGTAGTAACTTATTTATTTATTTTATTTTGTCCTCTCATGTTATCGCCATTTTTTCATAGTTCTTCTTTAATCTGGTGAAACACATTCCGCTGGCCACGTTGATGAAGCCTTGAAAAGTTGGTACTGGTATTGTCTCCACAAAATGTGATTAATTCATCTAACGGAATTTGCACTTGTCTTAAAGTATCTAGACAAAGTTTTGCAGTTGTCTCCGATGTTTCGTCATTCAGCGAATCAAACTTCAGCAGCTTCTGCTGGATTCCGTCAGTTACAGCAAAGTACTGAATAATTAAAGGAAACATCCTTTCAGCCTT
The DNA here is from genome assembly GCF_021461395.2 of Schistocerca americana. Taxonomy (NCBI): domain Eukaryota; kingdom Metazoa; phylum Arthropoda; class Insecta; order Orthoptera; family Acrididae; genus Schistocerca; species Schistocerca americana. The sequence continues at coordinate 809,075,499 of NC_060122.1, read as the reverse complement.
GTGGTTCGAAGCGTCGGTGTCTGTGCAGTAAAATGAAACTTTTTGCAATTGTTTTACGCATTCGGACACGGAGTGTGGTGCGAGAATATTTTTAACAATTGCTATAGCTCTGGTCCTGGTTAGAGACTAGTTTGTGGCGACTTTGGAGTCAGACACATTGCGGCATTCAGTTTTACGCTAATGTCAAGAGAACGGAAGGATTTATGATGCTTGAAGACTTCATAACCTGCTGTTAGTTTTGCAGCAGCAACGAGCACTTCTTCCTGAGTATCTTCTTTCATCGTGAATGTAGAAAAATGCTTTGATTTCGATACTACTGTGAATCTGTTTTCTATGACTCTGAGTAGGAATGTGATGCATCACATCTGCCTTATCTCCGCGAGTTACTGAGATGAAACAGCTACAAATCTCACACAATGCTTCTTGATCTGTACGTCCTTTATTAACAAACGACAGCTCTATCGTGTAATCATCCGAAAAGTGACACTTTCTCTTCCCCTCCTTAAGCATTTTCGTAAGCTATGATACGTTTATTAGACGGTAAACAGTCGATAATGATTCTTAAGTCATCGAAGTACACATCATTATACACTTCACGCCCTATATATGCGCAATATACACTTCAAACATTGCTAACTTCCGTTCGTTGTTCGCATTACGTTTAGAAACAGTTGTCTTATCAGATCGCTATTTCATATGGGAACTGCCCGATTCTTCCGCGTGGCGCTGCTTAAATAGTTCCAGCCCCGTGCTACTGGATTAGTCTGGTTTTTTCTCGAATGATGACGCTGTATCCAGATGGTGCTTGCATCGTCGGCACAGGGTGTGCAACATGCAACGCCATCTGTGAGACGACCTAGTCGACATAAACTTGTTGACATAAATAAAACTAACTGAGGCTGCATTCACATGTTGTCCTAACAAATGGCGTTACTTCAGCACTTTAGCCAAGCTCGTCACGGTACAGGGTGATTCAAAAAGAATACCACAACTTTAAAAATGTGTATTTAATGAAAGAAACATAATATAACCTTCTGTTATACATCATTACAAAGAGTATTTAAAAAGGTTTTTTTTCACTCAAAAACAAGTTCAGAGATGTTCAATATGGCCCCCTCCAGACACTCGAGCAATATCAACCCGATACTCCAACTCGTTCCACACTCTCTGTAGCATATCAGGCGTAACAGTTTGGATAGCTGCTGTTATTTCTCGTTTCAAATCATCAATGGTGGCTGGGAGAGGTGGCCGAAACACCATATCCTTAACATACCCCCATAAGAAAAAATCGCAGGGGGTAAGATCAGGGCTTCTTGGAGGCCAGTGATGAAGTGCTCTGTCACGGGCTGCCTGGCGGCCGACCCATCGCCTCGGGATAAGGTTTCATAACTAACCTTTTTCGTAGGACTCCCCATACAGTTGACTGTGGAATTTGCAGCTCTCTGCTAGCTCTGCGAGTCGATTTTCCTGGGCTGCAAACAAATGCTTGCAGGATGCGTGCTACATTTTCATCACTCGTTCTCGGCCGTCCAGAACTTTTCCCTTTGCACAAACACCCATTCTCTGTAAACTGTTTATACCAACGTTTAATACAACACCTATCAGGAGGTTTAACACCATACTTCGTTCGAAATGCACGCTGAACAACTGTCGTCGATTCACTTCTGCCGTACTCAGTAACACAAAAAGCTTTCTGTTGAGCGGTCGCCATCTTAGCATCAACTGACGCTGACGCCTAGTCAACAGCGCCTCAAGCGAACAAATGTACAACTAAATGAAACTTTATAGCTCCCTTAATTCGCCGACAGATAGTGCTTATCTCTGCCTTTTGTCGTTGCAGAGTTTTAAATTCCTAAAGTTGTGGTATTCTTTTTGAATCACCCTGTATTTTGCAAAATCGGGACAAAATTGGGTCTTGTCCGGATGTCGGGACAGCAAGGCCCCATTATATCGGGTCGGATGTCAGTCCTACTATTACCATATCACTACGACGTTTTAATCGTTGATACTAGTCAATTACAAGAACATAGCGCAAATCTCACATTTTTTATTGTTGCTTTGTTTGTTCGTGGAACACCTCACAACAAAGATGGCGAACCTTTGGCAGCAATGGGTACACTTACAACAGCTAGCGTGTTCTTATTGGCAATATCACGAGAAAATGGAGCCAGCCCATCAATGGAGCCAGCCGATCGATAGCAACCTTCCCCTACAACGATTCACTGACTTTCGGTTCCCATCTGAGCGAGACATTTTAGGATATAAACCGGTAGTCGCCTCAACAAACCAGTAACTTTAACAACACAGTTGACAAAAAATTGACAACATACCAGTAGATACCTTTGTGACTAAAACATTGATTGAAAATGTCTGAAGAAACAGTCAGCAATCTGGAATTTAATAAGGTCCCTTACGAAGTAATAATCGTTTCATTTTGTCAGGCCTTTCCTATCAGAATCAGAAGTTAGCTTGCGTTGAGGATATCAAAAGCCACTGAAGCTTTCAGTTTACATATTATTCCAAATATGTGGGGGAATGCTTCGACCAATAAATCCAAGTTTCCCAAAACTATTACTGGAAGGCAATTCTAACAACAAAGGTTGTCAATATGAAGTGTTTCTACTTCGTCTATGAAATTTTTTCGCTTTTACGCCTCTCAGAATTCGAAACGCAATATCTGAAACAGACGTTCAGACATTTACAGCAGTCGGCATTAATTACTAATTGCAACTCATAAATAATTTTCCTTTTTTTTTTTTTTTTTTTTTTTTTTTTTTTTTTTTGTGATATGTTACATTACAGCATCACCGGTCTATTGCGGTCTAACTGTGTTGGTGAGGCAGTATATTTCCACAGGGCAGTGACTGCATCACTGCAATTCACTTTGGAGGTGTGGCGGTGGGACTTGTAGTCCCGTACCACCCTCTGACGGTGACAGTACTACATGAGTCAGGCAGAAAAATTTAGCCTAACATGGGCAGGTATGATTGGAAAGTATTGGACGTAGAATGGGGGCTAGTCCCGCCAAAGGATGCATCCGTGGTGGGCGTGCCAGACCTATCGTTAGCCATCGTCGGAATCCGTTTCCCCTAGGATGGTTAGGGGAACCGGATGTCGATGCCAGCGGCGTGGAAGTGTGGTCCCACCGTGGCGTAACCCATGGACAGTGTCCCGCAAGGCATCCACTTTCTCATAGAGCCGCTGCGCGTTGTTGCGTATGGTCGTCTTTAGGGGGACGATATCCGCTTCCTCGTGGAGAGTGACAATTCTCGTGAGTGGCGGGGCGTGCAGGCTCCACCTGAGCACCTTGTTCTGCAGGCGCTGCAACGTCCGCATCCTGGTGACACTTATCGTGGCCCATGCAGCAGATCCATACGTGAGGGCAGGCAGGATAACTGTTCGGTAAATGCGGAGCTTGGTATGCAGGTTAAGTTCCCTACTGCGAAAGAGCGGGTACAAAGCCCTGGTTAGCTTTTGCCCCTTGTTGGTGACGTACTCCGCATGACAGTGGAAGAGCAACTTGTGGTCCATCTGGACCCCGAGATAGGTGGTTGTCGGGGACCAGGGCACCTGCACACCTGCAATCGAGATATTGCGGCGGAGGACTGGGCGCCGTTTCGTGAAGTAAACTGCCGTAGTTTTGGCGGCATTGAGAGCTATTTTGTTTGTCCGGCACCAGGTGATGGTGGCGTCCACCTGTCGCTGGAGGCGGGCGACGACGACGTTAGTAATGCGGCCAGTGGTGTATAAAAAATGGTTCAAATGGCTCTGAGCACTATGGGACTTAACATCTGAGGTCATCAGTCCCCTAGAACTTAGAAATACTTAAACCAAACTACCCTAAGGACATCACACACATCCATGCCCGAGGCAGGATTCGAACCTGCGACCGTAGCAGTCGCACGGTTCCGGACTGCGCGCCTAGAACCGCTAGACCACCGCGGCCGGCAGTGGTGTATAGCGCTGTGTCGTCAGCGTATTGTGCAAGGTGGCACTCGGGGGATGACCGGCATATCATTGACATAGATATTAAATAGCATGGGAGATAGCACCGATCCTTGCGGAGTGCCTGCCGACAACTGGCGAATGCCAGAACGCATTCCCCGTTGAGCCACTAGGAAAGTCCTACCAGGGAGGAAGTCATCCACGATCTTGACATAAATATCCGGTATAGGGGTCTGTGTCAGCATCTTGTGTACGAGGTTGTCTTGCCATATCTTATCGTAGGCGTTTTGCAAGTCCTGAAAAACGGCAGCTGTCGACTTGGCAGTGTTGAAGCCTTTGCTGACGTGTTCAGTGATCCGTAGGACCTGAAGTTCAGCAGAGAGGTGCGAAGTGAAACCAAACTGTTCAGGACGGATCGTCCCAGCTGCTGCAAGAGGTTGGGAAAGTCGGTGCAGGATCACAGATTCAAGGACCTTCGCCATAGTGTTTAGGAGGCTGATGGGCCTGTTGTTGGTGGGGACTGTAGGGTCTTTGAACCTCTTGGGGATCGCAATCAGCTTGGCTTGTTTCCACTGAGGGGGGAAAAGGCCAGATGTGAGACAACAGTTTAAAATCTTGGTGAACAAGATGAGTGGTGTGCGGGAAAGGTGGCAAAGATATTCATTTAAAATTCCGTCCAATCCAGGGGCCGACCGGCCACGTTTCCGTCGAAGGATGCGCTGAATGTCTGCCATGGACGTAAGAAGGGGAGCAGACTGGGGTGGGCGGTTGCGGAAAGCAGCAACAGCTGTCAGGACTTCATGTTCTTCCTGTAGTTCGTTCGGAGAAAGGTCCTGTACCAGAGGGCGGTTTTGGGCCTCGAACGCATCTGCCAGCGTTTCGACAATTTGCAGGGTATCATATGACAAGCCCGCTGCTGTGCGAATAGGATGGGCAGTCGCTGGCTTATAACGCCGCAGGGTGCGAATGACAGCCCAGTCAGATTTTTGGTGGAGTAGGAAAGTGGACATCCTGTCCTCCCACTGTTCAGACCTCCATTCGTCGAGCCGGTGGCTGAATTCGCGTTGGAGGCGTCTCATTTGGCGTTTGTCCTGGGGGTCACGAAACTGCTTCCACCTCCGGCGGTAGGGTTCTTTTGCACCTTCAGCTCTCATAACAGAGGGGGCAAGTCGTCCAGGGGTGTTAAATTTCGAGGTGCAGTGGAGGTGGAGAGTTTCACTGCTTTCTGTATTTTGGCGGTGAGGTAATCCACAGCACGGACTATATTGGCCGGTGTTGTCAAATCGAGGTCATGTCGAGTGGTGTTATTAAGAACCCTGGTAAACTTGTCCCAGTTGGTGAGGGTCGCAGTGGAACGAGCATCAAATGAAAGGGCAGCATTGGTGAGGTGCAAGAGTACTGGCTCATGGTCAGAGGCCAGTTCGTGGATAACTTCCAGCGAAAACTGAGCAGTGATGTTTTTGAAGATGGCCACATCCAGAACGTCTGGCTGGCAGTTAGTACGGACTGGGATATGGGTAGGTTCGTGGGGGCCATAGACTGATAGTGCTAAAGTATCCTCCAGGTCAAGGAGGAGCCGGCCTTTGGGGTTAGAGACGCGAGAATGCCAAGCTGGGTGCTTGGCATTGAGATCTGCCCCAATGATAAGCCTGTCAAAGGATGACAATGTGCGGAGGTCTGCTTCCAGCAGTGGCTTGTTTGGGCTCAAATACGCTGCTGCAAAGGTAATGGCACCAAGGCGTGTGGAGATGGTAACTGCTGTGGCCTCTATGTGTTCCATTGGCTGGAGAATCTCTTGGGTATGGACAAGAGCTTTGTTGAGGAATACAGCTGTGCCTCCACCACGGCGGTCGAGGCGGTCAGAGCGGTAACACACCATATTGCGAAGGCGGAAATCGTCTGCCGGTTTGAGGTGTGTTTCTGTGACCAGTAAAACATCCACACGATAGTCATGGAGGAAGGTGTTCAATTCCGTCTTCATACGTTTTATGCCATTGGCATTAAAAATGCAAGTGACAAGATCCCGAGGGGGCTGGTGGTGGTGTGGAGGTCCATTCGCCATTACAACAATATTTGACTAAGCCCCTCCACTAGGGCGATGACCTTGGAGAGCCCGTCCTCCGACTGACGGATTTTTTGTGCAGTGTCACGAATAACAGCCCGGATGTGGGGTTTCGTGAAAAAGAAGATGACCTGGAGGATTTCACGCATGTCCGCCCGAAAGGACGCATCAGTCCCCACCACTGGGGCAGGGTGCCTGGCGGGTGGTCTGCTTGCCCCTACGGTGCGCAGGAGCAGGTGTAGTAGTAGGCAGAGTGGGGGTAGCGGTAGAGGGCTGAGACAGAGCCACAGATGGACTGAAGGGAGCTGCAGCTGGCTCCTGTAGTTGGTGAGCAGTGGGAGCCGTCACGGAAGACAGACAATGAGGAGGAGACCGGGCTGCAGCAGCAAGCGATGTCGTGGGAGTCTGGGCAGGAAGGGGCACAGGAGCCACCGAACCATCTGGTGCCTGAGTGGCTGGTACCATAGTGGCTGCTGAGGACAGTGCACCAGGCTGGCCCCGCATAACAGGGTAGTTGGTCTTGTCCCGTAGCGGTGGGGATGGTCGATTTGTTCTTGGTTTCTTTTTGGGTGGACGAGAAGACTTCAGTGCCTTCTGGTAAACAGGGCACCCCCTCCAGGATGCCATGTGGTGGGGATCGTGCGTCGTTCCCAAGCATCTGGCACAGGTAGGTTTCTCCAAAGCAGGGAGTGTGCAGTTCTCCACTAAATGTGGGCCAGCACACTTAACACACCGCAACGGCAGGGGGCAGTAATTCCCAGTATGTCGTAAACGCTGGCATTTGCGACAGATGGCTGGTGCGGCAGTGCAGGGGTCGGAGGGTCGCGAGTTTCTCCATAGAGGACGCGGGTCCGCCTGACGGCCGGGGGCCCGGCACGGGGGGGCTGCGCACACCAAAGGCTTCCCAGCTATCCTGGTGTAATAGCTGCTAAGGCACCAGCGCCGAAATAGTGGATATACAAGCGCTGTTAGGCGGAGCAAAGCTATACCGATACGACACGGTAACGCACTTGTATAAATGATAACACCTTCAGAGATCCAACCTGAAGCACACGTCATAAATTAACTGTAAGTTTTACATTAAGTAGAATTTCCTACCATAATCATCTGCGAGAGAATCGAGTTCGGCAAGAGAAGAATGCTCAGTTGTGAAACGGTCGCACCACCTCTCTCTGAGTGTAAAGAGAGAAATGTTGGTGGCTCTCTGCCACGTACTGGCGATGCCAGAGCAACGGAAAACCTGCTCTGAATTTCAACAGACGCCGGTTACTCGCTCTTCAGAACATCAAAGCCCTTTCAGCTGCTTCCAGGAAACCCGTGTGGCAGCAGTCAAGACATGATAATTTGCAACTGTCGTAGCGAACTGTGACATGACATTCTCCGTGCTATACTGGTTATGGTTTCCAGGAAACAAATTGTAGGGAAATTGCATTCAGCAAACTTTTTCAGTTAAAATTATCTGCCACTGTACGGATACATATTTAATAATCCTTAAGCTTTTATTATTAAAGGGAAATTCAAAATAAACTATAGTGAATCCTTGTTTGCTACTGCAGTTTTTCTTGAGAGCAACATGAACATATAATCAGCCCACTGTAGTGGGACAACATAATGCAGAAGACAAGGAAAAAATCAGTGTAAAGCACGACGGTGGAACTACAGAATAAACAAAAAAAATTCTGTAAAGCCATTACTTGCCTGTGAAGTGATGGAAAATTTACAGTACTGCATAACTGAAGTCAGTTGGCAGTTTCTATTAAATATTATAGTACTAAGTACCAGTTCTCTTGTGTTCAAAGAGAATCATTTCACATGCTGGAAATTTTTCTATAAAAAGTGTTGGCATTTTGGAGCTAAGAACCATTGACAGTCTCATAGTTCACTATAACTGGTCTTTTCCTAGGCTTAATGTAATGGACATTACTCACTGAAACACATTTACTGTATGTGAGGTAAGGTGGAAGATAAGTATATATGCATTTCTTGCCGTAAAAAGCACACCAATTTCAGCGGCAATAGAGCAAATACATTTGTGCTACTGAGCGGGGTGGCGCAGTGGTTAGCACCCTGGACTCGCATTCGGGAGGACGACGGTTCAATCCCGCGTCCGGCCATCCTGATTTAGGTTTTCCGTGATTTCCCTAAATCACTCCAGGCAAATGCCGGGATGGTTCCTCTGAAAGGGCACGGCCGACTTCCTTCCCAATCCTTCCCTAATCCGATGAGACCGATGACCATGCTGTCTGGTCTCCTTCCCCAAACCAACCAACCAACCAACATTTGTGCTGCGGGCGCAACACTTCGCCCTTGAAGGAACACAGAGAGAGTAACCAAACGCAGGTGAGTTAATAAGTGAGGAGGAATGGAGTGCCAAAAGATACCCAACTGAAAGACTCTGTTTTAAGAATCCTTAAAATGGCTTTGACATATTTCTTGTAACTACATTTAATCTTACAGCACAGACTTTGGCCGTGTAGAGTGCGGTGGCTATTCATTTTTATCAGTGAAGTGATATGGGTTCATTGGCATACACGCAGCAAGGAATACGTTTCTAGGCATCGAAAAGGTGTACTTGGCTCGACATCTTTAATTTATGTCTCTTATTGCAACTTTTTTAGGTATATCCAACAGAAATATTAGTGGGTAGCTTAGTAAAGAAAGAGGAGGAACACAAAGATATTTAATTTATAATTTTTGTTTTATCGTCATTATATATATATATATATATATATATATATATATATATATATATATATTATTTTTTTTTATTTTTTGAGGGAAGGTGATTTCTACCAGGAAAACACTGAAATGGGAAAAGTATGTTCTTGGACATAAACTACCTATCGCAAGCCCAAAGCTGAACTAGATGGCTTGGAGGCCACATCGTGGAGGACTGCGATGAAATAGTTGACTGTAAACACAGAGACTTACAAGAAAAAAAACATTTGACATGGCACTTGGCTGATAACGAAAGATGACTAAAATATTTCCTCGTATCGCTTTAATCAATACTGCGATTACAACTGCTTTGGTTCTTCATTTAAAGTAACACTACAATATGAGATTTTAAAAGGCCTGTCTTTTATAGGCCTTTTTATAAAATCGCCCAGGAAAGAAGGATTGCTTTTTTCTGGTCAAAACTGTTCTCACTTGCTGAGCATCATTCCATACTGTATAAACAAATAAAAGCGACGGCACCTCAGATGTTAAGTCCCATAGTGCTTAGTGCCATTTGAATTTGCATGATTAAGAAGGAAGATGGGGGGGGGGGGGGGGACGGTATTTATACTATCTGGCCAATATTATCCAGACACATATTAATGGACGTTAATATGAGGTATGTTCACCTTTCTCCTTTATGACCCCTTGAACTCTGCTGGGGATACTGTCAGTGAGGTGTCCGAAGACTGGCAGACCATTCGTCCTCAAGAGCCGAAACCAGAGAAGGTTTGGACGCTTGGGTTTGGAGCGAAGTCGACGCTCTAACTCATCCCAAAGGTGCTCCACTGGACGCAGATTGGAACTTTGGGCAGGCCAGTGTATTTCAGGAACCTTGTTATGCTCAAACCATTGCATCGCAGATGTTGTTTTACGAGAGGGTGCACTGTCAGGCTAATACAGACAATCATCTCCCAACTGTTCCTCTATAATACACTGTACACAATGCTGTTAAATGTGTTGATACCCTTCAGCATTTAGCCCGTCACTGTGGCCGAGCGGTTCTAGGTGCTTCAGTCCGGAACCAAGTGACATATGGTCGCAGGTTCAAATTCAGCCTCGGGCATGGATGTGTGTGATGTCCTTAGGTTAGTTAGGTTTAAGTAGTTCTAAGTCTAGGGGCTGGTGACCTCAGATGTTAAGTGCCTTAGTGCTCAGAGCCATTTCAATCATCTGAACCTTCAACATCTAGAATTTTCTTAAGCACTAGAGGGAGACCGCACCCAAACCACAAAAATCGCCCCATACCGTAACACCTCCTCCTCCACACTAGCTGTTGGCAGCTGTTAGCACTTTGGAACTGGTGAGTTATTCCTTCTGCCGATTTCATGCGATTTTTTACAACCACCTTCTGCAATGCTCGACGGTTCCTATCCATCAGTACATCGGGTCTGCCTGGTCTTGGTTTTGCTGTACTTGTGCCTTCGTGTCACACCAACAGTCTACTCACGCACCTTTAGAACAACTGAAATGTCGTTGATCGATTTGTTAATCATGTGACATCCAATGACCAGTCGACGTCTGAAGTCAGTGAGCTCTCATCACCGACCCACTCTGCTGCTACTGCCTTCACATTGACAACACAGTACAGTGGGCGCAAAATGCCAAGGCCAGTAGATGCACAGATGGACTTGGGAGCGTTGGGAGAGCAGTAGTGGTGGGGGGGGGGGGGGGGGGGGCGTCAGAGCCCTGCAGGGGAAATACCGAGTGCTGAAGGGGAAGTGTCTTTCTAAACTGGAGCCTACACTTATATTTTTTGTAAATATTAAGTGGGGCCCCTCCACACCCACAATTGCATGGTGACCATACAAAAAGGTCTACTGTCACCTCTGCTTCAGTTAGTATCTAAAAAGAATTCCGCCAAAAACGCAGCAATTTATTTTCGCCTGGCTTATAAACCACTTGTAACTTTCAGAGAAGTAGCATGAGTGGCGAATTTTCAGTAAAACCTACAATTTCTCTGCTTTACATGTCAAAATTTCCTTCTTTTGTCAATACACTGAGGAGCTTACTCTGTCTCGCCTTAGTAACATTTTGTGCAGACACAATTTCAAGAGAATTCTGACACAGCGGTTTATTAAGTTTGTTGAGGGAGGAACTGAGGAAAAGTAAAGTCAGCAGCTTATGAAAGGTCACATCCTCGGTACAAAAAAAAAGGGTAATGTCATCACATACATTGTTCCAAATCCCATAGTATTTCTCGTCTTACCAGCTATCTATGTCCCTTAAAAAATACATTCTTTCGCTGAAAATTTCTGTAGTTGTTGGAATAACACTTCTGATAATGGCTGGCCGGAGTGGCCGAGCGGTTCTAGGCGCTACAGTCCGGAACCGCGTGATCGCTACGGTCGCAGGTTCGAATCCTGCCTCGGGCATGGATTTGTGTGATGTACTTAGGTTAGTTAGGTTTAAGTAGTTCTAAGTTCTAGGGGACTGATGACCTCAGATGTTAAGTCCCATAGTTCTCAGAGCCATATGCACCATTTTTGACAATGAAGTTTTGCATAACACCGATATGGTAAAATACTCTCCTCTTTGCGTGCTATCATTTGCCAAAATCTCATTCCATATCTGAAACTGTTTAAGAAATATGAGGAATGTTGTGAATATTTCACTCTGGCTTTATCGCTGGCGCGGCGCGATCGCAAATGAGTGTGCTACAGCAGATCAATTTTTCTCGAGATTGGTGACAGATGTATACCTCTACCCAAGTCGAAGAAAACTTCAGTATGTTAGCTAAATTTCACATACAACATATTATTATTATGTAATGTCCCCCAAACGCAAAACCATACCGTCCTCTATTTTTGTTTGCACACTTTTCCGAACTTCGCGCAGTGTTTTACTTTCACGTAAATATCACAATACCTATGACCATTAATGAAATGATGTGCAAATCATCATGAACCTGACATACAAAGTTATAAGTAAAGAAAAAATGATTTTTTTACTGAATAGATTCTGTAAAATCGTTTGAGAAAGACGGCAGGTTCCGCGCTTCGATTCTGCCATCAATGATTGGCCGAAATCTGGAAAAGACTTGTTGGCCTCCACTTCCGAACAAATGAATGACTCGCCCAGCACATTGGGCGAGAACTAGTCACTGCACATGCGCCACCATATCCTGCTCGAGCTGTACTCCCCTACTTATTTCATATCGGTGGTTCCGCCTCTTGTTACGTCTGTTGGTCAGCTCCGCATAACACAGCAGTGTCCGGAAACTTTTGATCAGTTGGTGTACTGCTAGAGGATCAGCAAACACTGCTCGTCGGACGCTGAGACTCACACGCATATCTGTACTCAGCTGTCATCCAGAACCAGTTATCTTCCTTAGTTCACTAACACCAACACTTGCACATAACAGAGACCTAACATTCAAGGTACTGACAAGGGAACCTCCCCATCGCACCCCCCTCAGATTTAGTTATGAGTTGGCACAGTGGATAGGCCTTAGAAAACTGAACACTGATCGATCGAGAAAACAGGAAGAAGTTGTGTGGAACTATGAAAAAATAAGCAAAATATACAAACTGAGTAGTCTAGTTGCAAGATATGCAATATCAAGGACAGTGAGAGCTCAGGAGCGCCGTGGTCCCGTGGTTAGCGTAAGGAGCCGCGGAATAAAAGGTCCCTGGTTCAAGTCTTCCCGCGAGTGAAAAATTTTTTTTTTGTTTTCAGTTTCTGTGACAAACTCTTATGTTTTCATCACTTTTTTGGGAGTGATTATCACATCCACAAGAAAACCTAAATCGGGCAAGGTGGAAGAATAATTTTACTAGTTAGGTGGGTCGACAACATATTCCTGTCATGTGACGCACATGCTGTCACCAGTGTCGTATAGAATATATCAGACGTGTTTTCCTGTGGAGGAATCGGTTGACCTATGACCTTGCGATCAAATGTTTCCGGTTCCCATTGGAGAGGCACGTCCTTTCGTCAACTAATCGCACGGTTTTGCGGTGCGGTCGCAAAATACAGACACTACACTTATTACAGTGAACAGAGACGTCAATGAACGAACGGACGGATCATAACTTTGCGAAAATAAAGAAAGTAAAATTTTCAGTCGAGGGAAGATTTGAACCAAAGACATCTCGTTCCGCAGCTGCTCACGCTAACCACGGTACCACGGCGCTCCTGAGCTCACGCTCTCCTTAATATTGCCTATCTTCAGCATGAACTACTCAGTTTGTATATTTTGTTTATTTTTTCATAGTTCCACAGAACTTCTTCCTGTTTTCTCGATTGATCTGTGTTCAGTTTTTCAAGGCCTATCCACTGTGCCAACTTATAACTAAATCTCAGGGGGGTGCGATGGGGAGGTTCCCTTGTGAGAAATTATTCGGAAAGACCATGCAGCCTACTGCTGATCCACAGAATGAAATCTCTCACAATCGCCGGCCGTTGTGACCGAGCGGTTCTAGGCATTTCAGTCTGGAACCGCGCGACCGCTACGGTCGAAGGTTCGAATCCTGCCTCGGGCATGGATGTGTGTGATGTCGTTAGGTTAGTTAGGCTTAAGTAGTTCTAAGTTCTAGGGGACTGATGACCTCAGATATTAAGTCCCATAGTGCTCAGAGCCATTTGAACCATCCCTCATAATCAATGCACATGATACCGCGAGACGTATGTGGGAGGTGGTGATATATTGTCCCGCTCTTCTTACAACGTACGCTCTCAGAACTAAAACTTTCACAGAGATACAGAACGCCTCTCTTGTAGTGTATGGCACTGGGATTTGACGAGCGTCTTCCTGACGCTCTCGAACTTGCTAAACGTCGTTTGATCGACTGTATCTCTTCTATTAATACTGTCGGGTGAGAGACCCACACTCTCGAACATACTCAACAATCGATCGAACAACTGTTTTGTAAACCACTTACTTAGCAGACAAATTACATTTCCTTACAATTTTCTCAACGAATCTCTACGTGGCATCTGATTTTCCTACAGTTTGTTTTATGTGGTCATTCCACTTTGGGTCACTCTGGAATGTTACTGCTAGATATTTGATGGTTATTGCTGTTTCCAGTGATTATCATGGATAGGGTAATCAAGCAGTAATGAATATTTCAATCCATTTGCTCACAATACGTTACATTCATTCACACTGTTTGGAACACGGTATGTTTCATCAATGCACATGACGCTAGTCTGTCTTCTCCAAAGAGGTATGGAGTTTAGACACGCTGCCGTCAATGGTAAACTGTTCACATCTTTGTATGCCGCATGCATGATACAGGGTGTTTCAAAAATGACCGGTATATTTGAAACGGCAATACAAACTAAACGAGCAGCGATAGAAATACACCGTTTGTTGCAATATGCTTGGGACAACAGTACATTTTCAGGCAGACAAACTTTCGAAATTACAGTAGTTACAATTGTCAACAACAGATGGCGCTGCGGTCTGGGAAACTCTATAGTACGATATTTTCCACATATCCACCATGCGTAGCAATAATATGGCGTAGTCTCTGAATGAAATTACCCGAAACCTTTGACAACGTGTCTGGCGGAATCGCTTCACATGCAGATGAGATGTACTGCTTCAGCTGTTCAATTGTTTCTGGATTCTGGCGGTACACCTGGTCTTTCAAGTGTCCCCACAGAAAGAAGTCACAGGGGTTCATGTCTGGCGAATAGGGAGGCCAATCCACGCCGCCTCCTGTATGTTTCGGATAGCCCAAAGCAATCACACGATCATCGAAATATTCATTCAGGAAATTAAAGACGTCGGCCGTGCGATGTGGCCGGGCACCATCTTGCATAAACCACGAGGTGTTCGCAGTGTCGTCTAAGGCAGTTTGTACAGCCACAAATTCACGAAGAATATCCAGATAGCGTGATGCAGTAATCGTTTCGGATCTGAAAAATGGGCCAATGATTCCTTTGGAAGAAATGGCGGCCCAGACCAGTACTTTTTGAGGATGCAGGGACGATGGGACTGCAACATGGGGCTTTTCGGTTCCCCATATGCGCCAGTTCTGTTTATTGACGAAGCCGTCCAGGTAAAAACAAGCTTCGTCAGTAAACCAAATGCTGCCCACGTGCATATCGCCGTCATCAATCCTGTGCACTATATCATTAGCGAATGTCTCTCGTGCAGCAATGGTAGCGGCGCTGAGGGGTTGCCACGTTTGAATTTTGTATGGATAGAGGTGTAAACTCTGGAGCATGAGACGATACGTGGACGTTGGCGTCATTTGGACCGCAGCTGCAACACGGCGAACGGAAACCCGAGGCCGCTGTTGGATCACCTGCTGCACTAGCTGTGCGTTGCCCTCTGTGGTTGCCGTACGCGGTCGCCCTACCTTTCCAGCACGTTCATCCGTCACGTTCCCAGTCCGTTGACATTTTTCAAACAGATCCTTTATTGTATCGCTTTTCGGTCCCTTGGGTACATTAAACCTCTGTTGAAAACTTCGTCTTGTTGCAACAACACTGTGTTCTAGGCGGTGGAATTCCAACACCAGAAAAATCCTCTCTTCTAAGGAATAAACCATGTTGTCCACAGCACACTTGCACGTTGTGAACAGCACACGCTTACAGCAGAAAGACGACGTACAGAATGGCGCACCCACAGACTGCGTTGTCTTCTATATCTTTCACATCACTTGCAGCGCCATCTGTTGTTGAAAATTGTAACTACTGTAATTTCGAAAGTTTGTCCGCCTGAAAATGTACTGTTGTCCCAAGCATATTGCAACAAACGGTGTATTTCTATCGCTGCTCGTTTAGTTTTTATTGCCGTTTCAAATATACCGGTCATATTTGAAACACCCTGTATATCTTGCATGGATGAGGCTCTTTGACTACAACCAGCCAATCAGTCGAGTTGCAGTAAGTTTTCATTGGTACGTAGCACGTACAAGGTGCAAGAGGAAAGCTATAACACTGACAGCCCGCATCTCGTGGTCGTGCGGTAGCGTTCTCGCTTCCCACGCCCGGGTTCCCGGGTTCGATTCCCGGCGGGGTCAGGGATTTTCCCTTCCTCGTGATGGCTGGGTGTTGTGTGATGTCCTTAGGTTAGTTAGGTTTAAGTTGTTCTAAGTTCTAGGGGACTGATGACCATAGATGTTAAGTCCCATAGTGCTCAGAGCCACATATAACACTGACAACACTGGGAGCGATTTGGTAATGCTGTGTTGTTCTGCTTGTGTGGAGGCCGTGTTCGTAGTTCCAGATGCTCAGTCCGACTTTCAGCTCCATACAGCCCTCACGTGATTCTTGAGGCACTATCAGTGAAGTTGTGGTTCAGTCGTGTGTTGCGAAAATGGAATTTCCGATGCTAGAACAATGTTATGCCATCAAGTTTTGTGTTAAACTTGGCGAATCTGCGAGTGTGACCTTTGAAAAGTTGCAAGAAGCGTATGGTGAACATTTCTTACCTAGAGCACAAGTTTTCCACTTGCACAAATCATTTTAGGAAGGCCGAGAGCACGTTAAAGATGAACCTCGCTCAGGCAGACCTTCAACTACAAAAACCGACGAGAGCATCGAACATATGCACGCTCTTTTGAGAACAGACCGACGCTTGACAGTAAGGATGATGGGTGACTTGTTAAACACTTTCAACGTTCATCAAATTTTGACACACGTTTTGCGCATGTGAAAGGTTTGTGCCACAATTGTGTCGCAAAACTTCACAACTGAGCAGAAGGACAATCGAAGAAACGTGTGCACTGATCTTCGTGAGAGGGTTACCAATGACCACGGCTGGTTCAGTCGTGCGATCGCAGGTCGTGAAGACGGGATTTTGTAGTACGATCGTGAGACAAAGTGTCAAAGTGAGGAGTGACACATGGGGACATCTCCTCGTCACACTGACACGTCCATGACGCAATATTTGACCGCAAAAAGCATTCCTGTAGTTCCACTTATCTGATCTGAGTCACTGTGATTTTCTTTTCCCGAAACTGAAAAATGTCTTAAACGACGTCATTTTGGGACTCTGGACTACATTCAAAAGATTGTGACCAATATGTTGGAGGCCCTGCCAATTGAAGTCTCTGAGCGCTGCTACCAAGTCTGGGAGCAACGATTCCGCCGCTGTATAACTGCCGAAGGGAACTAGTTTCAAGGGGACGATATTGATTAATCCTTCTCGGGTTATCAGCTGAGTGGTGTCGTCGTCTTGTCGCAACGTTTCGATGAGTTTCGTAGCCATCATCTTTTCGAAACTCATCGAAACGTTGCGACAAGACGACGCCACCACTCAGCTGATAACCCGAAAAGAATTCAACAGTGGAATACGCCGGGAAGGACTGCAATCGGGGACGATATATTTGTTTGAAAAAAACAAAAACTTCGATAGATAAAGACTCAATCTCATTACTTTCCTTACACATCTCGTAGTAAAGCTGAAGAATACACTGTTTCTCTGTCCTCTTCTGTTCGGACCTATGGTCTGGTCGCTGGCGGCCGTTTCACAGCACGCTGCCTCAAATCTTCTAGGTGAGGCAGATACATGCTCTTGTATTAAGCAACGCTTTAAAAGCCTTCTTTGCTACAATTCCGTAGGGCGTGTTTGTTGTTCACTCATTATTATGTCGGGTTAATACTTTGTGCATAATGCGTGTTTCAATTGAAATGGAACTTAGTTTTCCTTCTCATCGGCTTCGAATGGCGTGTCCACTACGACAGGAATATCCGTTTCTACTTAATTTATCAATACCAATACGTTGTTTTCAGTTTCGCTCTCATTCAATAACAAGTGCGCACATTTTTTGATAATATACACTGAAGCGCCAAAGAAACTGATATAGGCATGGGTATTCAAATACACAGATGTGTAAACAGGCAGAATACGGCGCTGCGGTCGACAACACCTATATAACGGAACAAGTGTCTGGCGCTGTTGTTGTTCACACGCACGCGACTGCGGACGGAGCGCACTGGCACGTTGCACACGAGGTAGCAGAAGAAGCCGGCGCGCACGCACCTCCACGCGCTGACGATCGGACATGGCCGGACGCAGGAAGGGCAGCAAGATTGCGGCCGCGCTGGAACTCCTGGTCGATGCGATCGGCAAGGATCGCGGATGCAGACGGCGCCACAAGAAGAAACAGCGCACTGAGCAGCAATGCTTCAAGTGCCAAAGAAAGGGGCACATTGCAAAAGTGTGCAGGGGCACATTAGCGTGTCTGAAGTGTGCTGAGGCACACGACACACGCAACTGCACGAAGCCCCGCGACGCGGCTGCCAAGTGCGTGAATTGCGGCGGTGCCCACGCCGCAAACTCGCGCAGCTGCGCCTACGTGCGGGGCTACAGAAGCAAGATGGCCGCCCCACGCCCTGCAGAGGTACCTGGCGTCGAGACTGACGTCCCATCCCCCCCCGTTCCCGCGGGGGTGGTGGACCGTGCCGTCGCGAAGCCGCCACGGACGACGCACTGGCCGCCTTCCACACCGCCCTTGCGGCCGAGAGGGCCGCCATGAGGGAGGAACTCGTGGCTGTTCACCGCCAGCTGCAACAGCTGCGTGAGGAGCTGCGGGTCCTCAGGAAGACGCCTACCACCACCGCCAGCTCCACTGCGAGTCGGCCAGCGGGGGTCGACACCTCCACCCAGACGGAGCCACCAGCGCCGCCAGTCGACGTGACGGGCGGCGTGGAGGCACCCATGGACATCGAAGTGGAGCAGCCTGCTCTCCCTCCTGACGGGGAGGTCGAGCCGCGGGCACACGACGAGGAGACGCACACTGAGACACCCCCACTTGCTGCGGCGGAGACTGAATGCCTGCCGCTCCCTGCGGAGCACAGCGTGCGGCCAGTGCTGCAGAAGGTCGCCGCGTCTCTTCGTGACGGGACATACCCGCACCTTGACAACCCCTACCCATTTACTCCACCCGACAGGACGAAACCGGCCCTTCCGCACCAGCCTTACGGACCAGTGAGGAACAACAAGGCCCTTAGAGGACTGGTATCGAGGAAGGACCTGACCATCATCAACCAGCACCCCGTCTTCACGCCCATGGAGTGGGAACACATCTTTGTGGTCTCAGCCCGGGGCGCAGCGGCTGGGAAAGTGCGTCCGGAAGTGCAACAGCATCCAGCATACCAGAAATTCCTGGAGCTCGGAAAGAACGCCACCAAGGAGAGAACGAGCCAATTCATTGAACAAAATCCAGACTTCATAGACGTATTATGCCGTCGTCTAGACAATCCGTAAAACTCCCACGGAGTCGATGGTGCCACATAGAGCGCCTCCCTAGTCGCGCTCCCTGAGGACAATCCAAGTAGTTAGGGAACCAAAAACAAAAGAGAGGTCCACGCAGGAACAGCAGCTACGCTGCTTACCCTGCCTCCACACCTGGCAGATGTCGCCAGAGTTCTACAGCAGCAGCAGCAGCGCTGTTGTTAGATCGCTTACTGCTGCTACAGTGGCAGGTTATCGAGATTTAAGTGAGCCTGGATGTGGTGTTACAGTCGGCGCACGAGCGATGGGACACAGCGTCTCCGAGGCAGCAATGAAGTGGGGATTTTCCCGTACGACCATTCCACGAGTGTACCGTGGATATCTGGAATCTGGTAAAACATCAAATCTCCGACATCACTGCGGCCTGAAAAGATCCTGCAAGAACGGGACCTACGACGACGGAAGAGAATCGTTCAATTTGACAGAACTGCAATCCTTCCGCAAATTACTGCAGACTTCAATGCTGGGCTATCAACCAGTGTTAGCGTACGAACCATTCAACGAAACATCATCGATCTGGTGTGATGTCTCTTGCAGCGGTCTCTCCGCGATATTTTCAGAAATTTTATAAATTATATAACTCAGTACATATCTCTTCTTATCTTACCGATTCCTAAACTTTAATATACGATGATTATCAATGCAAAGTAGTTTCAAGCCCTATTATTCCTTGGAGCGTCCATTTATTCCATAGAATAGCTTCTCTGCTATCTGTTTTCTCTTATGAAAAGAATGAAGGAGTGCTTGTCGATTAGCCGTGAAAGAACGAATATGTATATGTATGTATTGTTGAGCTAGTCCCCATCTTGATGAGATTCTGTATGAGAAGGAATTTAATACATGAACTAAAGTAAGTGTGTTCGCATATTATTAACTGATTATTGTTGACAGTTTCTGCTTACTACGCTGTGTTGCACGGGATCAGTGGGGAACGTCTGATTTACACTGGACGAACCTGCCGTTTTGTATGCTCAAGATATCCAGTTTATTACTTCCAATAAATAGGCTAACACGGTCTTACCAGCAGATCTCCGGTCTTCCCCATGTGATCACCGAAAGTTAATAATTATTACAAATGTTTTTAGGAGATCGACTGACAATTTTCGTCGCACCGAGACTTCGAAATTGCTTCACTGGCTAATGGAATTTAAGTTAAGCTCAATTTAATCAGGATAGAACAGTATCGAACTGTGTGAATGTGATAAGCCTGCTTTGTGAATGAAAATTCCCTTAATATACGCATGTTTTTTACTATTCTGATCAGTGAAGCTAAATCAGGCCGGCGTGAGAGAGGTTTTTAAATTTTAGATCCCACAAAAATATTAAACTGGGATTTCGGAGCCGAAGGCCGACTCTTGTGCCCTTGACGACTGCACGACACGAAGCTTTAGCCTCGCCTGGTCCCGTCAACACCAAAATTGGCCCATTGATGACTGGAAACATGTCTGGTCGGACAAGTCTCGCTTCAAATTGTATCGAGCGGATGGACGTGTACGAGTATGGAAACAACCTCATGAATGCATGGATCCTGCATGTCAGCAGAGGGCTGTTCAAGCTGGTGGAGGCTATGTAATGGTGTGGGGCGTGTACAGTTGGAATGATGTGGGACCCCTGACAAACGTAGTTACGTGACAGGTGACACGTTCGTAAGCATCCTGCCTGATCACCTGCATCCATTCATGTCCATTGTGCATTCCGGCGGACATGGGCAATTCCAGCAGGTCAATGCGACATCCCACACGTCCAGAGTGGCTCCAGGAACACTCCTCTAACACTTCCGCTGACCACCAAACTCTCCAGACATGAACATTATGGAGCATATCTGGGATGCCTTGCAATGCGCTGTTCAGAAGAGATCTCCACCCCCTCGTGCTCTTACGGATTTATGGACAGCCCTGCAGGATTCATGGTGTCAGTTCCCTCCAGCACTGCTTCAGACATTAGTCGAGTGTATGCCACGTCGTGTTGCGGCACTCCTGCGTGCTCGCGGGAGCTCTGCACGATATTATGTAGGTTTTCCAGTTCGTTTGGCTCTTCAGTGTAGTTTTCTGAATAATACAAAAATGTTTAATATCTCGGTTCTTTGTGTAAAGTGTAATATTGTTTATAATTTTCTATAAACGATTGCTAATTCTATATCTGAAGCAGTTTAGCCGTTTCAATTAGACGACAAACGCAACCAGAATCAGTACTCGTCTGCTTACTTTGTCGAATCTTCCTTTATTTCCTACTTGAACATTGTGGTTACCTATGTTCACGACCTGCAACTTGTCGCCCCACAATTCCTTTCCCTGTTTAATGGCTCTTCTAAACTAACAGTGCACACCACTCGTGCCATCACATGTTACTGTCATTGTTTACGTAATATTGCAGGAGTTTCGGTAAGTACTTGCGCCGCTGTTTGATGATGTAGCCAGTTCCACCAGCAGCACCCCTCGTATTTTCAGATGAGTTCTCATAGAATGTCTCAGTGAAACCCTCTTCAGTATTCAGAGATTAGCTATTTCGGCATGCAAGTCAGATTCACAGCTTTTTTAGTTGCCACAGACAGCATAGACAAACGTATTGCACAAATGTTTGTCTGCTAGGCGAAGCTCTCTACATTAAAACTCCTTAAGCTTTGAAAATCTCCTCTAGTAATGTTAACTATCGGATTCCTCACACAAACACTAATACTATTTACGTTGCGCATCCGAAAGTTAATTGTTGCCACCAAGTGGCTTAGCGTCACAGGTGTTGTCATAAGGGCTTGCCTGTAAAACGGCTATAAACCAGTTACAAGGGGTTTCATAATTTTGGTGTCATTATTTAAGATTCAATTTGAAGACAACGGTTATCTTCCAAGGTTTGACTACCATTTGCTGCACGTACTGTCGATCCCCTGAAGGACTACCTGCGATTTGCTACAGCCCCCTCTCATATTTCTATCTTACGATTTTCCTCTCTAATTGCATGCAGTGAAAAGTCGCTGTTCCTTCACACGCGGACTTCCCACGCAGCGTCTCTCGTCACCCGGGTGGTCCGGTGACAGGCGGGATCTGCTGATCTGGAAAGGGTTCAGCCGACGGGTGTGAGGAAGTCGAGTGAATGCTTTGCAGACGCCGACATTGTCAAAAGACACGCCCGGAGGGGTCTGAAGTAGCGGCTGGGCTAGAAGTTCCGTTATTTCGCAGAAACTTAGCGAAATCACTTTCTGGCGGGCTACCAGCGAGGCGTGGGAATGACTTGTGTACCCAGGCAGTTGTGGCGGGAAAATTCCCGCACTTTCTGCAAAATAGTAACTGTGATTGGCTTGCTAAGGGCATAGCTCTGTGACGTAGCATAATCAGCGCAGAAATTGGCGCCAAGAATCTCCATTGGTGGAATGGTAGTGGTCCGGCAATAGAGTGGAATTTTCCGCCGGTTTTCGAGTTGCGGATTGGAACGTTTAACCACGGCCACTGTCGTGGGGGCGGGAATGTGGTGTGTTCAGCCTGTACGGGTGCTCTAGGTAGTCGGCTCTCGCCTTTCGGTCGAGGACGTCGAAGCAACCAGCCATCGCCTCCGGTACGCCATCGTGTTCTTGCAGTTAAGAAGACAGTTTGGTGAGGTATGTCCACAGCACCGGCAGACAGGGATTTTCCTAGGTGATAATCAGAGCTCAGCAGAGCGCGCCTGTTCGTCTTTTTCTAACTTTGTTCTGTCTTGGGTAGCAGCAATTAATGTTGGGTTGGCTATGTGTTTTCTCTTAAGATTTGAGTTGCAAGGAATTGGCTCCACATACCACTTCATCATAATCCTCACAATCTAGTTTAGGGACAACTTCACATTCACAGCATTTGTTTGAGTATCTAATTTGAGCCAATTTGATATATTGTAAATGTTTCATGTGTTTTTCTTTATTATTTTGTGTTTAGTCTTAATAAATCATATTGTTATTTTGGACAGAACTTTCATTCTGTTAATCGGTAGAGCAACCCTATCATTCCTCACTATGTTAATGAAACCTTCGTTTATTTAACTTATTTATCAAATTAAATTATTGCAGGCGCCAAACTCTCTTCTACTCCACTGGCAGGGTTGATTAGAGTCAGTTCGTATATTTTTTTTAATCCTTGTGCAACAGCAAAAGTCGGAGTTAGAATAGGGGGCTTAGAGCATCATTTACATATGTAGATTCTAGAAGAATTTAGTGTTAAATACACTGCTAGCCCCGGCACCTCGCAAGATTACCACTTCTCAGGGGCACTGAAGAGTATACTTTCACATTTGGTAATTTCGTCCCTACAAGAAAAACGTGCTTAGTTTTGTTTACTAGGATATCATGAATCCAGACACAAAATCTGTTCCAACTAATTCGTGAACTTGTATTTTCTCCACTTAGCGACAGGAGGGAACCGTATTGGATGTCTATAGTTACATCTACATACATTTTCCGCAAACAGCCGTACCGGGCATGGCGGAGGGTATCTTATACCACTAATAGTGACTTCATTTCTTGTTTCACTAGCAAATGGAGCGAAAGAAATACGACTATCTATACGCCTCCGCATGGGCCCTAATTTATCTTGTCTTGTCTTCTTGGTCCCTATGCTAAATGTACGTTGGCGGCGTTAGGATCGTTCTGGAGTCAGCTGTAAATGCCAGTTCTATGAATATTCCCAGTAGCTTCTCGCGAGAAGTACAGGGTTATTACAAATGATTGAAGCGATTTCACAGCTCTACAATAACTTTATTATTTGAGATATTTTCACAATGCTTTGCACACACATACAAAAACTCAAAAAGTTTTTTTAGGCATTCACAAATGTTCGATATGTGCCCCTTTAGTGATTCGGCAGACATCAAGCCGATAATCAAGTTCCTCCCACACTCGGCGCAGCATGTCCCCATCAATGAGTTCGAAAGCATCGTTGATTCGAGCTCGCAATTCTGGCACGTTTCTTGGTAGAGGAGGTTTAAACACTGAATCTTTCACATAACCCCACAGAAAGAAATCGCATGGGGTTAAGTCGGGTGAGCGTGGAGGGCATGACATGAATTGTTGATCATGATCTCCACCACGACCGATCCATCGGTTTTCCAATCTCCTGTTTAAGAAATGCTTCTGCTTTAGCCTTTTCCGTAAGATTTTCCAAACCATCGGCTGTGGTACGTTTAGCTCCCTGCTTGCTTTATTCGTCGATTTCCGCGGGCTACGCATGAAACTTGCCCGCACGCGTTCAATCGTTTCTTCGCTCACTGCAGGCCAACCCGTTGATTTCCCCTTACAGAGCCATCCAGAAGCTTTAAACTGCGCATACCATCGCCGAATGGAGGTAGCAGTTGGTGGATCTTTGTTGAACTTCGTCCTGAAGTGTCGTTGCACTGTTATGATTGACTGATGTGAGTGCATTTCAAGCACGACATACGCTTTCTCGGCTCCTGTCGCCATTTTGTCTCACTGCGCTCTCGAGCGCTCTGGCGGCAGAAACCTGAAGTGCGGCTTCAGCCAAACAAAACTTTATGAGTTTTTCTACGTATCTGTAGTGTGTAGTGACGATACGTCAATGAATGGAGCTACAGTGAATTTATGAAATCGCTTTAATCATTTGTAATAGCCCTGTACGTCGTCTTCGCTCTAGATCCCCATTTGAGCTCACGAAGCACTTTCCATGCTAGTGGCGTTGATCGAACCTATCATTAACAAATCTAGCATCACGCCTCCGAATTGCTTCCATGGGTTACAATGGCTTCCTTTAATCCCACCTGTCGGGTATCCCAAACCCTCGAGCAGTATTCAAGAATTGGTCGCATTAGTATTTTATACGTGGTCTCCTTTATAGAATTCTCCCAAAAAACCAAAGTCGACCGTTTGCGTTTTCTGCCGCCAACCTTACATGCTCGTTCCATTGCATACCGCCTAGATATTTAACTAGAGTCACTATGTCAAGCAGCACGCCACTAATCTCATATTCTAACATCAGAGGAATCTCTTTCCTACTCATCTGCATTAACTTATATTTTTCTACATCTAGCCTATTATATTGTATTGCATTGTATTAAGCCAGGGACCCAGGAACGACGGAGAGGCTTCGTCCCGCCGTAGCCCTCAGTGGTTCACAACCCCACAACAGGCTACAGCAGTCCACTAACCCCACCGCCGCCCCACACCGAACCCAGCGTTATTGTGCAGTTCGGCCCCCAATGGGCCCCCCCAGGGAACGTCTCATACCAGACGAGTGTAACACCAAATGTTTATGTGGTAGAGTAATTATGGTGTACACATACGTGTAGACAGTGCTTGCACAGCAATCACCGACATAGTGTAAATGAGGCGGAATAAGGGGAACCAGGCCGCCTTCGGCGAGACAGGTGGAAAACCGCCTTAAAAACCATCCACAGGCTGGTCGACACTAATCCGCTGTGCAAATTCGTGCCAGTGACCGGCACGCCTTCCTGCTCGGGAAGCAGCGCATTGGACCGGGCGGCTAGCCAGGCGTGCACATGTAGACCATGCTGTCATTCATTACAACAATTTTGTGTAAGTCATCCGGTATCCTCCTGTTGTCAGATAATGAGGTCACTATACGGCACTGTACAGCGTCATCAGGAAACTCTCTTAGATTGCTGTAAGATAGTGTACGTACAGGGCTATTACAAATGATTGAAGCGATTTCATAAATTCACTGTAGCTCCATTCATTGACATATGGTCACGACACACTACAGATGCGTAGAAAAACTCATAAAGTTTTGTTCGGCTGAAGCCGCACTTCAGGTTTCTGCCGCCAGAGCGCTCGAGAGCGCAGTGAGACAAAATGGCAACAGGAGCCGAGAAAGCGTACGTCGTGCTTGAAATGCACTCACATCAGTCAGTCATAACAGTGCAACGACACTTCAGGACGAAGTTCAACAAAGATCCACCAACTGCTAACTCCATTCGGCGATGGTATGCGCAGTTTAAAGCTTCTGGATGCCTCTGTAAGAGAAATCAACGCGTAGCCCGCGGAAGTCGACGAATAAAGCAAGCAGGGAGCTAAACGTACCACAGCCGACGGTTTGGAAAATCTTACGGAAAAGGCTAAAGCAGAAGCCTTACCGTTTACAATTGTTACAAGCCCTGACACCCGATGACAAAGTCAAACGCTTTGAGTTTTCGGCGCGGTTGCAACAGCTCATGGAAGAGGATGCATTCAGTGCGAAACTTGTTTTCAGTGATGAAGCAACATTTTTTCTTAATGGTGAAGTGAACAGACACAATGTGCGAATCTGGGCGGTAGAGAATCCTCACGCCTTCGTGCAGCAAATTCGCAATTCACCAAAAGTTAACGTGTTTTGTGTAATCTCACGGTTTAAAGTTTACGACCCCTTTTTCTTCTGCGAAAAATACGTTACAGGACACGTGTATCTGGACATGCTGGAAAATTGGCTCATGCCACAACTGGAGACCGACAGCGCCGACTTCATCTTTCAACAGGATGGTGCTCCACCGCACTTCCATCATGATGTTCGGCATTTCTTAAACAGGAGATTGGAAAACCGATGGATCGGTCGTGGTGGAGATCACGATCAGCAATTCATGTCATGGCCTCCACGCTCTCCCGACTTAACCCCATGCGATTTCTTTCTGTGGGGTTATGTGAAAGATTCAGTGTTTAAACCTCCTCTACCAAGAAACGTGCCAGAACGGCTAGCTCGCATCAACAATGCTTTCGAACTCATTGATGGGGACATGCTGCACCGAGTGTGGGAGGAACTTGATTATCGGCTTGATGTCTGCCGAATCACTAAAGGGGCACATATCGAACATTTGTGAATGCCTAAAAAAACTTTTTGAGTTTTTGTATGTGTGTGCAAAGCATTGTGAAAATATCTCAAATAATAAATTATTGTAGAGCTGTGAAATCGCTTCAATCATTTGTAATAACCCTGTATATAGAGAAAAAGAACGGTCCTTCCACACTTCCCTGAGCCAACCCTGACGATTCCTTTGTCTCCAATGCGCACTCACCGTGGAGAATACTGGGCTGTGTCATGTAAGAAGTCTCCGAGCAATTCACATTACTGGGAATCTATTCAGTATGCTCAGACCTTACTTAACAGTCTGCAGTGGGACACTGTGTCGAACGCATTCTGGAAATCTCTGAATATGGAATCTGAATGTTGTCCTTCATCCGCAGGATAACATGCGAGACAATAGGGCACACATCTGCATATGCACAGGGACGCTTTCAACTGAAATGGCAAATTGCCTCGAAAACAGGTATAAGATTGGCACTGTTCTCAAAACGTTTAGAAAACTATTCTTGCAGCTCTTTCAAGGCCAGACCTCGCATTTCCTTTAACGCCAGTACGTTTAGGATTCAAATGGTTCTGAGCACTATGGGACTTAACTTCTAAGGTCATCAGTCCCCTAGAACTTAGAACTACTTAAACCTAACTAACCTAAGGACATCACACACATCCATGCCCGAGGCAGGATTCGAACCTGCGACCGTAGCGGCCGCGCGGTTCCAGACTGTAGCGCCTTTAACCGCTTGGCCACTCCGGCCGGCTACATTTAGGAAGCTGGACTGTATTAGTCAGAATTTGTCGCTTCTACGTCGCGCTTTTCTATTGAAAGGCATCCCCCATCAAATCAGAAATAAGTTGTTTCTCACCTTGCAATGTCACATTGTGGGCAGTGCGGAGTCAAGTCCACCTAAAATGCAGTGCCTGCAAACTGCTCTGTACATTACTATTTTCGTTTCTGCACTCTTTTTTCCTTTATAAATTCAACAACAGAGAGTTTTAAAGCGAAAAATCGGACCTGGCATGCCGCTGACTTCACCAACGTGTTCTGCAGTAATACCTAAAGTCTCCGTACTCTTTTTTTTTCAATTCCATCGAAAACTTTTGCAACTGACAGTGCAATAGTACGTGCGATACCATAAATTTTAGTATTCTTATCACTAACTTCTTTATGTGCTCCGTGCCAGGAAATTTAGCACTAAGTTCTTCTTAGTGTTAGGAACAAGTAATCCCCTCTGTCGACCTTTGTAATTTGTTGCTCTTTGACTGTCAGCTAAATCCTCGAATCGTTTCTACGTGATTTGTAATGTCGTTTCATAGCTAATTTTGCAGTACCCGCTGATTTTGTGACGGCATAATAAATACTGAGAATTATCATTCCTTTGTTCTGTCATTCCCATTCGTTTCTAAGTTTTGTGACGACAGATCGCTAGACTGCCTCTCTTTATGCAAGCTGCCACTGGACCTGTGAATGTCCTGCACAGTGAAGAATAAACAGTGCTGAAACCATGATTCTGGCAAACTGAGCAGAGCTGCGCCGACCGAAAAACTGCCACACCGCCACACTGAATGAGATGTCGAAAGAACTGCAGATGCCTTTAAGATAAACAAAAATATTGTAGTCAAAATTTGTAAGGAGAAATACTGTGTAGAAGGCGAAGTACCTGGTTCATCAAAAACTGCGGACACCCGGAAAGAAAAGAACAGAACCACGTGTAACAAACTTGGACTCTTTTCAACAAAATGCTGTTCGTCGCCACATATATGCGTCTTACGAAAAAAAAAGAACATCCAACTATCAAAAAAACTGTGTGTTGCTCATCGCGAGGCAGAGTTATTCAGCGGCAGCAAAACTTCTTTCTTAACTATAGTCAGAGCCCTCTATTTTCAGTATAAAAAAAGTTAATGGAAGGAATCTTATAATGGAGAGAGGCGACGTCGTAGCGAGGCGTTGTCGCAAAAGGGGGGGGGGGGCGAGGAGGGGGGGGGGGGGAAGAACAAGAACTTTACAAGCTCAGTATCCAGACGAGGAGGATGGAGAGCAAGTTGATAGATTAATTGCAGTGCAGACAATGTGGAGAGAGAATCAGAATGAAAAGCCGGTCGTTAAAAGGCAGAAGCAGAGCGAGGACGAGATGAGGGAGAAAGTGAATGATATGAACATGGTATCGGACATCCAGAAAGAAAGAATGAAGGAGACATTGCTAAGGACTAGTGTTCTATTTTCCGATTCGCCTGGGGTGTTGAAAGAATTTCGATGTCACTTACAGGTAAAGCCTCATAAAAAGTTTGTGGCCAAGGTACACCTGATGCACTGTGA
The DNA here is from genome assembly GCF_021461395.2 of Schistocerca americana. Classification (NCBI taxonomy): domain Eukaryota; kingdom Metazoa; phylum Arthropoda; class Insecta; order Orthoptera; family Acrididae; genus Schistocerca; species Schistocerca americana. Next base: position 809,046,505 of record NC_060122.1, on the reverse strand, counting down.
GCAAAGAGAATCCATGAAGACTGAAATAAGTCAGATATTATCATAGGGAGTTAATGAGTGAGCCAGTAGTGATTATATTTATCCCTTATTTGCGGTCCTAAAAAAAGACAGGAGCATTCGTTCTTATTTTAAATGGTCAGGAATTAAATGATATCATGGAAAGAGGAACTGATAGGCAAGGATTAATTGATGAATTGCTACGGAGGCGAAACTGTTGTCGTCTGTGGACGTGATGTGTGGGTACCGGATTCTTAGGTTAGCACAGGAGTCCAAAAAGTACCCTGTATTCATTCATGGGGGCTAATGTTACAGTTTTGTGTGGTGCCATCCGCTCAGAATATTTCGATTTGTGCGGGCAATTTATAAAGCTCTGAGGCCAGAGTCGCAGCAAAATTCGTAATCAGAGTGGTGGAGCGCAACGTATTGGCAATTGTATTGCAGATTAGATCAGATGAGTTAATAGGTTGATGATGTTCTGCTGGACCTCGAAGATGCATAACCGATAGGTAGGTCTGCTTTTCACTGGAGCCAAGCACACATGTTAAACTCCGATTCCTGATACAAGCAATGAGTTTATGGTACGTTCTTGGTTAGATTTCGGAAGTCAGATTTTTTTCTCGTTGTTAACCGATGTGCTCTGTTTATCGCTAGAAATTTCAAGTCAAAATAATATAAAATACAAGAGAAAGTAGTGGAGAATATTTCAACAGCTTAGACGAAATCTTTCCCTGAAGATAAACCGTTGTAAATTAGCGAAACAAGATTCGACAGGCTATTAGTTATGCTCGTGACATTTCTAGAAAGTGTGTCTGAAGGTCTTTTGTCACTGCTGTAAGATACGTACCACTTATTTTTGGTCAGTTTTTGATCATGCCAACTTAGGTGTTTATTACAGTTGTACTGTAGAGACGGGGATCAGACGCCTGTTTTGAGGCTTGGCAATATTAACGCCCACGTGTACTAACAAGGAGACATCGTTACGACAGTGCCACGCGCACAACATACCGCTAATGCCAAAGCGAAAAGCGACGTCGAAGGCTTGCCTGAGACTGAAGGCTTCGGTGCAGGCCCCTGGAGCTTATCTCGTTAGCTTAAAGCCGCGCCGTTTGTGCGGCTAATGAGACGTGATATATTCCGCTAACGACCAGCTATGATGTTCCGCTAATGCAGATTACGCGCCACTCTTTATAAAGCTTAAACGAATTCTCCTGAAATTACGAACAGGCGTTTGTTAATATGTGTCAACACAAATATATGAGCCCTGAGAGTGGAAAGTAATTTGTTCGATGACGCAGGTGATCTGACGGAAAACAAATAAGTGTAACCATTTAGAAAAAAAGCTATCTAAAATTTCTGATAATTATTATGAAGCAGTTTATTATCCTCCGTACTGACAGCTTCGGATCGTAACTGAATTTGACGTTAATTAGATAATCCTGAGTGATTGTAGGTGACATCTTCTCGAAATAGTGACAAGTTACAAATAGCAGTAGCCGTGTGAAACTATCAATTGGTATTAATTTGTATCTGGTAGTAAGTATAGAGCCGGCCGCTGTGACCGAGCGGTTCTAGGCGCTTCAGCTCGGAACCACGCTCCTGTTACGGTCGCAGGTTCGAAACCCGCCTCCGGCATGGATGTGTGTGATGTCCTTAGGTTAGTTAGGTTTAAGTAGTTCTAAGTCTAGGGACTGACGACCTCAGATGTTAAGTCCCATAGTGCTTAGAGCCATTTGACCCATTTGAAGTAAGTATAGAAGAACAAAAATATAATGAAATTTGTTGCTCTAGGCGATAATTCCACGGAAATTAACGGCAGGAAAAGCTTTCTGTTAGTACATGTAATTTTTAAGTAAAAAGAGATAATTAGTCCAGAATGTTGCCCAACGTCAACATTGATATCACGATAAATGAAGCATCTAACATTCTGCGTGGTGTCTGTTTGTTCTAAGTCGTTTCTCCCTACCACTTTCGCGCAACGACGCTCTGAGCGTGTTTTTAGGGAATTGACTAGTTTGAACCTGGGACCTGTTGCTGGCAAGGAGACGCCAGACCACACATGACATGTAGAGTTCAGAAGAGTTCAGTGAGACTAGCGATGATATAATCAAATACTTAATGATTTCAGCGTCAGCTCCACTGCACTCCCTGTAAAAGAATCTTGATACTAACTAAATTTAGTGGAAGGGGTTCAAGGCTTTCCTATTTTTAGTTAGCTGGTAAAATAACGTCGAAAAATCAGTTAAGTTTACCATTGGAATTTTTATTCTACTCACAAAACATTTTTTATAAATTGCGCTATTGATGAAAGGAAATATTTTAATACAGGATGATAAAAACCAACTACCTTCAACAAAAATGAGAACGAATATTCCCTGAGTGGGTTTCCAAGTTCTACAATGAATCGAAGGATGACCTATGCCATATCACATCTATAATCTAGGTTTAAACTAAGTTTCATAAAAGATAAAGCTAATAAAAATGGTCTACAGTGACCTCCGATTATCTTTAATTACTTATTTAACTTGTCGTAAATTACAGTGGCTGATGTGGCTTCTCAATAATTATATAACAGAAAAATTATCGCGTTTCAGATTTTAACTTCAACTAGCAAATGTGAATACCACGAAGTTTAATTGACGATCGGCACTAGTATTATGCAAAAAGGGGATGTAACAGATGAGGCTTCCGCAGTTCTGAGTGAAGCTTTATGCGCTCTTATGTGGCATCACGTGCGTTCATTACCTTGTCATTGGTTAGTCATTGTCAGAGGGTGGCGGGCGGTACAGCACCACACACTTTGCCGTCTTGGTAGCAACTCTCTAACTTCTCTTTACTACAATTTACTGAAGTGGGTTTAAGAGAAAGGTATCTGGCTGTGTTTTCAACTGACCAATCAGGGTCTGAATGTTAACCTTAAGATCCGCCTACAAAAATTCTGTCTATCCAATGAGAAACGTTATACTTTTCATGGTGGGGCAATGTTTGCTACATAACAGAGACGCGTATAGTCTCACGCTAAAACTTGGAGCTGGTGTGGCCCTTTTAGTGTTATCATAAGATCTTGTAAATAGGCTGTTTAGGTTTTCTTATTGGTAACGCCACGTAGTGCTCTGTATGAAAATCACTGACTGTGCTGTGTGCAGTCTGTGGCTAGTTTGCATTGTTGTCTTACATTGTAGTGTTGGGCAGTTGGCTGTTAACAGCGCATAGCGTTGCGCAGTTGGAGGTGAGCCGCCAGAAGTGGTGGATGTGGGGGGAGAGATGGCGGAATTTTGAGAGCGGACGATCTGGACGTGTGTCCATCAGAAACAGTACATTTGTAAGACTGGATGTCATGAACTGATATATATAATATGACTTTTGAACAATATTAAGGTAAATACATTGTTTGTTCTCTATCAAAATCTTTCTTTTGCTAACTGTGCCTATCAGTAGTTAGTGCCTTCAGTAGTTTGAATCTTTTATTTAGCTGGCAGTATTGGCGCTCGCTGTATTGCAGTAGTTCGAGTACCGAAGATTTTTGTGAGGTAAGTGATTCGTGAAACGTATAGGTTAATGTTAGTCAGGGCCATTCTTTTGTAGGGATTTTTGAATGTCAGATTGCGTTGCGCTAAAAATATTGTGTGTCAGTTTAAGCACAGTCATGTATAATTGTTCAAACGGGACGTTTCAATCTATACTGTTCTTCTGGAGGGCTCTTATCTTTTAACATGGGCTGTGGGCTGCTCTTGGCGATCGGCCAGCGATGTGGGTGTCCGTCCCTTATCGTAGGGCCTTCTAGGCTACACAGCTCTGCTCTTGGCTTCTGTTCTCGTTTCTCCCCTCGGAAATGCGTCTGTTTCACGGTGGGAAGGTACGACATGCATTTAGGCATTCTTGTGTTGGTCTGTGGTATTGCATTTGCCCACTCGTTGATCGTATTACTTTGGTTAATTTAATGTCGGGATTTATTCGGAGCTATGTGACATATTGCCGGATTTGCTATCATGTCAGGGTTTTCATGGAAGGTGTTGGATTTGCCTGACACCTTACAAGCATACACACAGGAATGAGGCAGGAAATCAGCTGTGACCTCATCAGATGAGGAAGGAACCACTAGGGACCAGTCAAAGCCATTTGACGAAAATCGGAACGTGACCTGAAACAGTAAAGGGTATTTATGCTTTTCCGGCCCTCCTGTTTGGCGCCATCTTGTGCTATAACAATGGGAGCAGCCCCAGATCTGCGATATTATCGAACAGGGCAAAAATTTGATAGTGGCATTCCTCCCTTTCGCCACTCCCCCCCCCCCCCTCCCGCCACTCCAGTGTTGACATAGGACGTCGAAAATTTTAAAAAAATTGATTTTTCTAACATATATTCATTTTGCAACACACGTCTTTCTGAAAAGTTTGATATATCGAAAAATATATATTCGAGGAAATGTAAGCATGTTATTCGGTCTTATGCATGCCAAAGTGCAGTGCCATACATCTTCACACAGCATAATTCTATCGCGCGTTTTCGCTCTGTGGAATTCACACGTGTATATTTTGTAATGGAAGCTAGCAAACCTATATTCAGGACAGTGAAAATTAAAATGTCCATAGTGCCTCTCCTTTTCCCAGTCTCCTGGTTTGCGTCCTACCCTCCTTAAAAAAAATTCACAGTTAATACTGGGTGGGATTATTTGTGACCTGGAGAATAAGCACTCTTACGGAAATTTGCACTCTTTATTGCCTGTTAGCTAATAACTTTCTTTTTTACATGACTTAAAATTAAATATAGTAAACATAAAACAAGTAAAGACAAAAGACAAGCAAGACAGTACACACGTCTTCAATCCTTGAGTCCAAACATTTTTTTCTCTCTAATCTTGCTACAGCTTTACACGGCATGCTTTCCTTTCTGCGAAAGAATCTATTACCTCATCAAAGTATGTAAAACGTTTTGCTACAGGAAAAATCAAAATGTCGTTGTCCAATACTAAAAAATGTGTTAGTTCGAATAGAACCCAAGACTGGTGTGGTTTCTCGATCTGATTACTTCAGTTTTGTCACTGTCTGCTGGATAAAACCAAACAGGCCTTTCTAATATTGCAGCATAGTAACACGCACCAAATAAGCGAGACTGTTTTGATATGAATTGTCATTTTTATCTACCTCATTTACATAAATAACACGACAGAACGTTATTCGCGAAATACCAATATCAAATGCGTGTAGGCTTACTACAAGCAAAAAGTTATATATTAGGAAAAAGTTTCACATTTCATTTATACACTTCAGTTTCTCAAGCATGAGACAGAAAAGTAGTAGTACGAAATTTTTGTATAAATTTGCACACTTCATATTCTTCCATATAATTTGTGTGATGTCCACATTTCTTCTCCTTCCTCGATCTAACAAACAATCTCGTCATCACTAATTCTATATCTCTTCCAGCCATTGTCAAAACTTAATCTTCGGTTAACTTCGCTAACCCCGCCAGGACCACTGGTACAGTTATCCCACATTTATTCTCCGGTTTGGCGTTATTACGCGTTCCTACAACGCGTTTTCGCGCCATTCCGAGAACAAAACTAAGGCGGCTGCTGACCGGGGACTATACAACTGCTCCTTAGTAGTGTAGTGTTCTGGCAAAAAATTTCTATCAGAATTTCATTTTCTTGGATACACCGAGAAGATAAGATGGAATCTTTCTTATATGTTATTCCTGGTAGTCTCAATCTATGAATTTCGCTAGTAATTACAACAACGCTGATCATTCGTACACCCAATCAACCACATAAACAAACAGTTCAAATGGTTCAAATGGCTCTGAGCACTATGGGACTTAACATCTATGGTCATCAGTCCCCTAGAACTTAGAACTACTTAAACCTAACTAACCTAAGGACAGCACACAACATCCAGTCATCACGTAAACAAACAGTGATTGGCGTTCACCCCTTCTGGTTTATTCGGCTCACCTCGTACAACCAATTACAGCCCCGTCCGCTTTTGTCTGCGGGAAAGTTTTTTATTTCTAGATACGACGTGTGTTCCCCTGGCAGAGACATCACGTGCACTATGCACGCATTCAACAATCATCTTATGATTCACTCAGAAATCAACTTTAGAATATGTTCAATAAGGTTGAAAAACTAACTGGGATGCGTTTCAACATGATGTGAGTAAACGATAGACCGACGTGGACTGGATGCTATGCGCTTTGTGAAACAAGGTTTTTCTTCAAGAATAGTAATTCGGCGCCCCATGAAATTGCCGCCCAGGGCAGACACCCCGACTTGACCTCCCCTAGATCCGGGCGGTAATGGGAGGGGGGGGGGGGGGTAGGGGGATATTGCAATATTGACACGTGCATGAATAAAATGGCAAAGTTCTTTCTAGGACCCTCCTCCCACCGACCCCCAGGGCACCACTAAAGATGCTGTTCTCCGCGAAACAACTGGTTTTCTGTTATCTCGGTCTTTCCACGCCACTTTAACCAGACTGTCAAAACCGCTCAAAATACCGGTTTCTGAAATAACCGATTTTGGTTTTTTTTATTCCTATTATTTCCCGTATTAAACGTAAAAATCGGACAAAGACTGAAAAAATTGGATCCCTCAAATTCAGGATACATAGAGTCAAAATATTAAATTAAATAGGCAAACAAAAGAAAACAGACGGCACACCGACCGTTGCTTTCCTCGGTAAGTTACAAGTGGCTGACTACCACAAAAAGTCACCAATATTGTGTTATCGAATCTAATTTTTTGAAACTATGCTCCAAAATCATGTTGTAAACAGGGACATTCCCACTGTCTGGACATTACGAGTAGTCGGTGCTGAACGGTGAAAACTGAGGTTGGAGAACCCTTACTTTTTCGTGTTAATTTGTCCGTTTTCAATCGCTACAAGAAAAAAAGGCTTGTTGCGCAGACACACGCAGCATATTAGCTGCGTGCTACTTTTATAAGCTGTTAAGTTTTAAATTTTCTCTTTATATTATGCCACAAGTTTTGAAATGTCCCCGTAGAAAAATTTATGAATTACTGCGCTGATAAATCCCTTACGTTATTTGATTTTCAAACAGCTGAGCAGAACTGAACGTACTCAGACATTTCGCCCTTTACTTATTCTGATCAACACTAAACTGACACACAATATTTCTTTAGCGCAACGCAATCTGACTTTCAATAATCCCTATTAAATAATGGCCCTGACTAACAATAACCTATACCTTTCATGAATCACTTACCTCACAAAAATCTTCGTTTCTCGAACTACTGCAATACAGCGAGCGCCAATACTGCCAGCTAAATAAAAGATTCTAACTACTGAAGGCACTAACTACTGATAGGCATAGTTAGCAAATGAAAGATTTTGATAAAGAACAAACAATGTATTTACCTTAATAGTGTTCAAAAGTCATAATATATATATCAGTTCATGATATCCAGTATTACAAATTTACTCTTTCTGGCGGACCCACGTCCAGATCATCCGCTCTCAAAACTCCGCCATCTCACTCCCCACATCCACCACTGCTGGCGGCTCACCTCCAACTGTTCACATCCAACTGCCCGACACTACAATGGCAAATATTACAACAATGCAAACCAGCCATAGACTGTACACAGCACAGTCAGTGATTTTCATATAGAGCGCTACATGGCGTTACCAACATAAAAATCTGAACAGCCTACTTACAGTTTTTGTGGCTTCTCCCGTTTCTTAATCTTTGAACGCAAAGGGAACATTTTACTTCATTGATACTGCACTTCGTAAAATACTTCGAGGTTAGAGATGGTGCCATTCTGTACTACAAATGATGTCCGACAACAACAGTGAGAAACCACCATACAGACCAGAATGGGCATGTCTTGCACTCTACATGTACCCGCGTGTGATTTAACAGGCCACGTCACTTGGTAACAGGTACATTACTCTCTCAGCAGTGCTGTACCAATCGCTATGCCTTGTATTTGTCTCTCGTCTCTGTCGGCATTGTTCTTAATATAGTTCTCATCCCCTTCCCAATTTTCTACACTGAAGCGCCAAAGAAACGGGTATAGGCACGTGTATTCAAATACAAAGATATGTAAACAGGCAGAATACGGCACTGCGGTCGGCAGCGCCTATATAAGACAGCAAGTGTCTGACCCACTTGCTGTGGCGGAGATTGAATGCCTGCCGCTCCCTACGGAGCACAGCGTTCGGCCTGTGCTGCAGAAGATCGCCGCGTCTCTTCGTGACGGGACATACCCGCACCTGGACAACCCCTACCCATTTACTCCACCCGACAGGACGAAACCGGCCCTTCCTCACCAGCCTTACGGACCAATGAGGAACAACAAGGCCCTTAGAGGACTGGTATCGAGGAAGGACCTGGCCATCATCAACCAACACCCTGTCTTCACGCCCACGGACTGGGAACACATCTTTGAGGTCTCAGCCTGGGGCGCGGTGGCTGGGGAAGTGCGCCCGGAAATACAACAGCATCCAGCATACCAGCAATTCCTGGAGCTCGAGAAGAACTTCACTATGGAAGGAATGAACCGATTCATTGATCAGAATCCAGACTTCATGCGCGTATTATGCCAGAAACCGTCTACTTCGCCAGTCAAACCAGCGAAGTAGCCAGAGGCCCACCCCATCGAGAGGCCACACTGACAACACCAGAGCAGTCTAAGGAGGAACAGCAGCATCGCTGCTTAGCCTCAATCACCTCCGGACAGAGGAAGTCCGTGATCTCGAAGACTGTGCGAGACTGTGTACGCAGTTGTTAGATCGGTTACTGCTGCTGCGATGGTAGGTTTGTGGGGCGGCGGGTGGATTAGTTGTTTTATATAAAATGTAGAATGTTTTGTAGAAAAGATGCATTTCCCGGCCGATGCACCATATGTGGGGCGGCGGGTGGAATTTATATAAATGTAGAATGTAGAAATTATGCAATTCCCGGCCGATTAGCACTAATTGTGGGGCGGCTGGTGGAAATTATTTGTTTTTATAAATGTTCCTATTATTTATGCTGTTGTTTTGCCGTTCTCAACACTGGCTCTCTAACTACAATTTTGGTAACCCGAAAGTGATTAGCAAAACGTGAAGCCTGTAATTAGAATTCCTAGTGCCCACTTCATCTGAGAAATACACTTATAGCTACAGCTTAAAGCTCTGAGGAATTAGGAAATTGTCTGGGATTCATAATCAAAAACGATCGTGGAAAAACATTCTCTATATTCTGAAAGTCACAGATGAAAAAAAAAAAAATCCACACAATCTGACTAACAGAGCAATTCAGAGACTAATGCGCTGATTCAAGTATAACTGTCCAAATTAAATGTTTAAGTGAATGCTCGCCATAATTTGATGATTAGGTTCATCAAACGCCACGCTAAATAATGGTAGAATGTCTGTCCCGCGGCGGCACGTGAAAATACGACATACGCAAACTGAAAATAGATAATTAAAGTCATCCCAGAATTAATAGCTGGCCGCGGTGGTCTCGCGGTTCTAGGCGCTCAGTCGGGAACCGCGCGACTGCTACGGTCGCAGGTTCGAATCCTGCCTCGGGCATGGATGTGTGTTATGCCCTTAGGTTAGTTAGGTTTAAGTAGTTCTAAGTTCTAGGGGACTGATGACCACAGATGTTAAGTCCCATAGTGCTCAGAGCCATTTGAACCATTTTGAACCAGAATTAATGCTTCAGTCGAAAACGATTTCATCGTTACGAGTATCTCGAGTAGCTTAATACGGCATCCGAGGCTGTTTATAGCAATGATACCGACGCGACGCGACTCCCGACACAGATGGTGTGCTATTCAGCGTCTGGAGAGAACTGGGGGCCTTCTTTCCTCGCGCAGCGTTCTAATGTATAAAGCCGCGGTGCGGACGGCTAAGGGAACGCCTGATCAAATCGGCTCTCCCGACTAGCCGCTGGGCTAGTAATGAACCACTTCAAGTTATTGAATAAATCATCGCTTCCTTTGCTGATGGCCGATGAAGCTCTCAATTTAAATGCGCAATCAGCACACAGGTAAGTAATCATAATAAAAGTCTAATGTGGCTAAGTCAATTATTTTGGGCGAGAGAATTAATTTAATTACACTACATGCAGTAGACGAGCTCTGAACTTGGTCTTTGAAGATACGCTATCGCTATGGTTTTATAGTTATTCAATTCAAACTTGTCACATCTTTATGATTATAGCGAATCTCCCTTCTACTTAAATTTAAACATCCTAGCCTTATTTATTCGCCTACTTAATCGATCTTGCTTCCTTAATTTCTAAGACAAATACCAGAAAATCATGAATTTCAACTAAAATCTTAATTTGTGAGGTCCAGAAGACTGTTTCTATTAAATTATTATGAAAAAGGAATCTAAATATAAATTTTTAAGTCTCTAGCTCTATTCTGTTGTGCCAATGATTTTTACAGAAAAACGTCCAAATTTCGAAAATGGTTAAAGTTATTGAACTGATATTCAACACATATTGATTTAGTATTACTCCTGACATGCTAGAAACGTTTCAGGTTATTTACTTGATTTTTAAAGTATTGCGCAACATTTATGACGTCAGAGCTAATTACAGCGGACTAGGCTGGCACACAATGGAAAGACTGATGAGAATTTTATAAGTCGTGAGTAGGCTGCTTCCCTACAGGTTATCAAAATTCAACTGAGTTTGAACTTGGTGTTCTCGTCAGCGCACGAGCAATGGGACACAGCATCTCCGAGGCAGCGATGAAGCGGGGATTTTCCCGTTATTACCATTTCAGTTCTACCGTGAGCATCAGGAATCCGGTAAAACATCAATTCTCTGACGCCGCTGCGGCCCGAAAAAGATTCTGCAGGAACAGGACCAACGATGGCTGAAGAGAAACGTTCGAAGTAACGGAAGTGCAACCGTTCCGCAAATTGCTGCAGATTTCAATGCTGGGCCGTCAACAAGGGTCAGCGTGCCAGTGCTTCAACGATATGGGCTTTCGGAGCCGAAGGCCCCTCGTGTACCCTTGGTGACTGCATTACACAAAGCTTTACGGTTCGCTGGGCCCGTCAACACCGACATTGGACTGCTGATGCCTGGGAACATGTTGCCTGGTCGGACGAGTCTCGTTTCAAATTGTCTCGAGCGGATGGACGTGTTGGGTATGGAGAAAACCTCATGAATCCATGGACTCTGCATGTCAGTAGGGGACTGTTCAAGCTGGTGGAGACTCTGTAATGATGTGGGGAGTGTGCAGCTGTACTGATATGGGACCCCTGATACGTCTAGATACTACTATGACGGGTGACACGTACGTAGGCATCCTGTCTGATCACCTGGATGGATTCATGTTCTTCGTGCATTCCGACGGATTTGGGTAATTCCAGCAGGACAATGCGACACCCCACACGTCCTGAATTGCTACAGAGTGGACCCAGGAACAGTCTTATGAGTTTAAACACTTCCGCTGGCCACCAAACACCCCAAACATGAAATTATTGAGCATATCTGGGATGCCTTGCAACGTGCTGTCCGGAAGAGATCTCCAGCCCTCGTACTCTTACTGATTTGTGGACAGCCCTGCAGGATTCGCGGTGTCAGTTCCCTCTAGCACTAGTTGAGACATTAGTCGAGTCCATGCCACGTCGTGATGCGGCAGTTATGCATGCCCGCGGGGGCCCTAGGCCTGGCTTACGCTATTCAAGGCAGGTGTACTAGTTCCCTTGGCTCTTCAGTGTATAGTGCAGCAGTATTTCAAAGGAATGTAAACTTTACGAATAAGAATCACTCGTTCTTCAAAAAAGGTGTATTTAAAAACGAAAAATTTTAGTGCTGCTGCTATGGCTACTTAATATTTCGGTGTTTTTATCCAGTTATTAGTAAAAATTAAAAGCACCTCCTGTAACCGAGACAAAACAAATACCGAAAAATACCGATTATTCAGAACTAAAACGCCTGTATCTGTTTCAACCGCTCCGTTTTTCTCGTCCCTAGGCAACACCCTCGGTACCACCCGACCACCTTTGTTGAGCACTTAAAAAATGTACGTGTGCACGTAACGACTGCCACGGTGGCGATCGCTCGAAAATAAGCGAACGTAAAACTCATTGTTGACCCAACCACGCATTGTCGCATCTCACATAAGTTGTATTTGACCTCGTATTGGTCGAGAATGCGGCAACGCTGACCTCACAAGCTCGGCATTTTTCTCATTAACGAATATTTCCTAACAAAGTTATACAAGGTGTATAGGATCCTAAACTGAGTAAATTTCGGTAAGGAACAGATGATTGAGAATGCATTTTCCAGGCGGTGCGAGCTCTCAAATGAGCAATGCCACCTGAATGATGCGTTAGTTTACTGTCTGTACGAGGTGCGGCTAGAAAAAAACCGGACTGATGCTGGAAAAAACATTTATTTACAATTATTTACAATTGCATGTTATCTCCTTCAATGTACTCTCCTCCTCGGTCTCTACACCGCTCCATACGAATTTTCCACTGTTCATAGCAATGCTGCAAATCATTTTCGGTAAGTCCAAACATTAATTCCGTCGCTTTTCCTTTTACTGCTTCAACAGTCTCAAATCTAGTTCCTTTCAAAGCTGACTTGACTTTAGGGAAAAGAAAAAAGTCACAGGGCGCCAAATCCGGTGAGTTGGGTGGATGATCTAAGATGGGAATGTTGTGTTTTGCCAAAAACGTCTTCACTGCCAACGCACTGTGAGCTGGGGCATTGTCTTGGTGAAGGATCCATGACTTTTTTCTCCACAAATCGTTCCGTTTTCTCCGTACTCGCTCACGTAGGGTAGCCAGGACGCTTATGTAGTAATGCTGATTCACTGTTTGTCCCTCTGGTACCCAATCAACGTGCACAATCCCTTTGATGTCAAAAAAACAATCATCATTGCCTTGAATTTCGATTTTGACATTCGTGCTTTTTTTTTGTCGTGAAGAACCAGGAGTTTTCCAATGCATCGATTTTGTAAGAAGGTGGGATCACTTTCAATGTTTTCCAGGATGTCAGAACAAATCATTCTTCGGCGTTCCTTCTGTTCAATTGTGAGACACTTTGGAACCATTTTCGAACACACTTTGTTCATGTTGAAACTTTCATGAAGAATCTGCCTAACACTTTCCTTGTCAACTCCTGTTAACTCAGACACTGCTCTGATTGTTAAACGGCGATCTTGTCGAACAAGTTTACCGATTTTTTCAATGTTTGCATCAGTTTTTGCTGACAATGGTCTGCCAGTGCGAGTGTCATCACTGGTGTCTTCGCGGTCATCTTTAAATCGTTTAAACCACTCAAACACTTGTGTTCGCGATAAACAATCATCGCCGTACACTTGTTGTAACATTACAAACGTTTCACTTGCAGATTTTCCTAGTTTGAAACAAAATTTGATGTTAACACGCTGTTCTTTCTGTACACTCAACATTTTCCGACGCACAGACAAACCGTCAACTACTTAAAACAGACGCCACGGGCAGACTGAGTGCAGGAGGCAGATGAAACTCGAGCAGTAGGCGGAGCGAGAGTCACATGACAGGCCACGCGACTTTCAGCCTTATTGCATTCGTTTTATTGTTTCATCAGTACTAGTCCGGTTTTTTTCTAGCCACACCTCGTATTTTATAACATACAGTTGACTATCTCATCGACGATTTGGCGCTACCGTAGAAGACAGTGCGATCGGAGAAGTATACCACTGTCTACAGATCTCGCCTGATAATCGAAGACGGAAAAGTAATGGTTGCATCAACTTGCAGAGGTGCAGTTACTGTACGGTGCGTTAGGATGTAGGGCCTGCACAAACAGATCAAGGTACAGAGAAAAGTTTCGAAAGCGGTGTCAGTCTAAATGGAAGAGATTTATCGCCGTGGATAGAGCATTACGATAAACTAGGTCGTTAAGGCGCAGATTGTTGGTCAAGGTTCTCAACAAAGAATTGTACTCAGAGTAAAATGTAAAATTTTGGAAGGTTGTGTTGGGTCACGTGGGAGAATATTCGCCAATAAGCTCCCGTCAACTTGCTCTGGAGATGCACACTTCAAAAATGTTTGGGGACTGCTGGCGGTGCAGTTGTTACATGCCTGTCAAAGGCACTACATTCATTCAGACTGCCTGTCGACAGACACTCTGAACGGCTACCGTAACCTCAGATGGTGTTGGAAGTTGTAAGACGTTTGTCTCAATAAAAAAATAAATATTCATTTTCGCGGTTTAGTTGTTTGTCTGAAAGTTCTCAGCTTAGCATCCTCTGGATAAGGATACAATAAAGGTGACTAGAAAGTGTACAGATACGTATTTGTAGATATAATCATTTCATGGCCCCAGATTGTAGGTGCTACGCATCAGATTTTCTTGGTGTAGTCTTCGTGTACCAGAGATGCAGCAGCAAGGCTCCCTTGGGTATTGCACTGAAGACCTGTTCCCCTACTTTCCCTCTAGTAAGAAAACCTCTTTTCTGACGTAGCGATTGTAGAGGAAATTAGGATACGTGCAGAGACGTGTAATAGCAACGAAGCAAATCGAAAATATTGTTCTGACACAGATCACACCATGCAATGGTTTGTGCAATATGTACACTACTGGCCATTAAAATTGCTACACCACAAAGACGACGTGCTACAGACGCAAAATTTACCGACAGGAAGAAGATGCTGTGATGTGCAAATGATTGGCTTTTCAGAGCAATCACACAAGGTTGGCGCCGGTGGTGACACCTACAACGTGCTGACATGAGGAAAGTTTCCAACCGATTTCTCATATGCAAACAGCAGTTGACCGGCGTTGCCTGGTGAAACGTTGTTGTGATACCTCGTGTAAGGAGGAGATATGCGTACAATCACGTTACCGACTTTTATAAAGGTTGAAAGGTGACTACACTGAGCCACTGCGCCAGAGATTGCGTCAAAGAGTATTATTAAGCCGCCTCCACAGTGCTTGTCGGGAGCTCGTGGAAGTCAGTGCTTGGAGAGAGCTCGTAGTAGTGAGTGCCTGTCGAGGTATCGTGGTAGTCTGTGCTGAGATGTTGTAGCAGAGAGTGTTTGTTGAGATGTGCTATTAGGCAGTGCTTGCTGAGATGTGATATTGGAGAGTTCTGGTTGAGATATAATGTAAGGATTAGAATGATTTTCATCAATATAAATGAGGTAATTAACTCCGTTTGTTTTTTTTTATTTTCAGTGTCCTAAATAATGCGTCATTACAGGTTCAGTCAACAAAGCATCTGGCGTGTGTTCTTGTATTAGAGTGTAATTCTGCTTTCCTTACGCAATTATAGTATTTCTAATTTTCTTTTATCACGTCAGTATAATTGGTATTAAAAAAATTCTTGTCTTGTTGAAAAAGAACCGTGCCAGATGTACGTTGAGTCACACTCCCACATACAGAACAGTTATACTTGTGCTTTGGTTTAGTAGGTTTTATAGTTGCTGGGGACTTAATTAATTAACTGTGTTTATGAAAATTTTCATTTCATTCTTTGTTGTTGTTCTTTGCAGTCAGATAGCGTAATAATATTAGTCAGGGCCAACCGTTTACGAGACACAGCGTAATCGGACATAACAGCTACTAAAAAACTAAAAGTATTTTCAATCATATTTTATGAAAGGTGGCTACACTGAGCCACTGCGCCAGAGATTGCGCCAAAGAGTATTATTAAGCCGCCTCCACATTGCTGGGTGCCACTGTTAGAACTGTTTCTACTGAAATGATGTCACTTGCCGGTGTCTGCACCTACTCAACATTGCTGGATGCCACTGATGGACTGCTTCTACTGAACTAATGTGACTTGTTGCTGTGTGTACCTCTTCAACTTTACTGGGTGCCACAGATGGAACTGCTTCTACTGAAATGATGTCACTTGTTAGTGTCTGCACCTGCTCAACATTGCTGGGTGCAACTGATGGACTGCTTCTACTGAAATGATGTCACTTGTTGGTGTCTACACCTACTCAACATTGCTGGGTGCCACTAATGGAACTGCTTCTACTGAAATGAAGTCACTTGTTGCTGTCTGCACCTGCTCAACATTGCTGGGTGCAACTGATGGACTGCTTCTACTAAAATGATGTCACTTGTTGGTGTCTGCACCTGCTCAACATTGCTGGGTGCAACTGATGGACTGCTTCTACTGAAATGATGTCACTTGTCGGTGTCTGCACCTGCTCAACATTGCTGGGTGCAACTGATGGACTGCTTCTGCTGAAACGATGTCACTTATTGGTGTCTGCACCTGTTGACCATTGCTGGGCTGGAATTATCAACTATTTGTTTTTTTATTTTTTGAAAAATTAAAATTATTTTATGTGAACATTTGTATAAACTGATTTTTTATGTATTGTGTAAACTATTATGTAAAGCCGCATGTATGAAAAGAATTTGTATTGCCTACTGTATTTCATATATTAGGTTATTGAAAGGTCAGTGCAAAGCCAAAATTTTAACTAATTATGTGATATTTAGGTATTAATATTATCTTTTATTTTTGTCTGTATTTTTCTGGACGAATTTGGTGGTATTTTCACCACCAATGCTGGCAAAAATACCATCAAATTCTGGCCTGTGGAGGAGGGGCATATGAAAGGTGGCTACACTGAGCCACTGCGCCAGAGATTGCGCCAAAGAGTATTACTAAGCCGCCTCCACAGTGCTTGTCGGGAGCTCGTAGTAGTGAGTGCCTGTTGAGGTCTCGTGGTAGTCTGTGCTGAGATGTTGTAGCAGAGAGTGTTTGTTGAGATGTGCTATTAGGCAGTGCTTGCTGAGATGTGATATTGGAGAGTTCTGGTTGAGATATAATGTAAGGATTAGAATGATTTTCATCAATATAAATGAGGTAATTAACTCCGTTTGTTTTTTTTATTTTCAGTGTCCTAAATAATGCGTCATTACAGGTTCAGTCAACAAAGCATCTGGCGTGTGTTCTTGTATTAGAGTGTAATTCTGCTTTCCTTACGCAATTATAGTATTTCTAATTTTCTTTTATCACGTCGGTATAATTGGTATTAAAAAAATTCTTGTCTTGTTGAAGAAGAACCGTGCCAGATGTACGTTGAGTCACACTCCCACATACAGAACAGTTATACTTGTGCTTTGGTTTAGTAGGTTTTATAGTTGCTGGGGACTTAATTAATTAACTGTGTTTATGAAAATTTTCATTTCATTCTTTGTTGTTGTTCTTTGCAGTCAGATAGCGTAATAATATTAGTCAGGGCCAACCGTTTACGAGACACAGCGTAATCGGACATAACAGCTACTAAAAAACTAAAAGTATTTTCAATCATATTTAATTAAGCCCCCATGCAAGGTTGGATTGTAGCCTATCGCGATTGCGGTTTATCGTATCGCGACACTGCTGCTCGCGTTGGTCGAGATTACTGTTAGCAGCCGTGCTGGATCCCAACGGCCTCGTATCACTAGCAGTCGAGATGACAGGCATCTTATCCGCATGGCTGTAGCGGATCGTGCAGCAACGTCTCGATCCCTGAGTCAACAGATGGGGACGTTTGCAAGACAACAACGATCTGCACGAACAGTTCGACAACGTTTGCAGCAGCATGGACTATCAGCTCAGAAACTATGGCTGCAGTTACACTTGACGCTGCATCACAGACAGGAGCGCCTGCGATGGTGTACTCAACGACCAACCTGGGTGCACGAATGGCAAAACGTCATTTTTTCGGATGAATCCAGGTTCTGTTTATAGCATCATGATGGTCGCATACGTGTTTAGCGACATCGCGGTGAACGCACATTGGAAGCGTGTATTCGTCATCGCCATACTGGCGTATCACCCGGCATGATGGTATGAGCCAATGGTTACACGTCTCGGTCACCTCTTGTTCGCATTGACGGCACTTTGAACAGTGAACGTTACATTTCAGATGTGTTACTATCCGTGGCTCTACCTTCATTCGATCCCTGCGAAACCCTACATTTCAGCGGAATAATGCACGACCGCATGTTACAGGTCCTGTGCGAGCCTTTCTGGATACAGTAAATGTTCGACTGCTGCCCTGGCCAGCACATTCTCCAGATCTCTCACCAACTGGAAACGTCAATGGTGGCCGAGCAACTGGCTCGTCACAATACGCCAGTCACCACTCTTGATGAACTGTGGTATCGTGTTGAAGCTGCATGGACAGCTGTACCTGTACACGCCATCCAAGCTCTGTTTGACTGAATGCCCAGGCGTATCAAGGCCGTTATTACGGCCAGAGATGGTTGGTCTGGGTACTGATTTCTCAGGATCTATGCACCCAAATTGCGTGAAAAAGTAATCACATGTCAGTTCTAGTATAATATATTTGTCCAATGAATACCCGTTTATCATCTGGATTTCTTCTTGGTGTAGCAATTTTATTGGCCAGTAGTGTATTTAGATATGGGATACTATCTATAGGCACCTGTACGCTATAACAATTTGCCTGGCAACCTGATTTGTGTCTTGGCTGATAGTCCAGTAATAAAATTATTGAAGACTCATATGAGTTTGACGACTGGTGGGAGCTGATTGTACATAAATGTAACTACTGAATTTAAAATAGCCTAAGAGATGTTTTACTGTTGCACTATATGTCGGACAACAAATAACTAGAAGCAGAACCAATCACAAAAAAAATATCTGGGGATAAGTGTCCGCATCGCGGCGAATTTATTCCTGAACGTTAGTGTGCTATTTTTTCTACTTTTTATACTCTCAACACAGCCAGTGACGGGTAGAAGCCTAAACAGCCATCTGACTAATGGAACAGGGCTGTCACAACGTGACGAGCTTCCAAGAGAGTTAGCAAAGCTCTGTGACTTGGCTGCGGATACCTAGAGCCGGGCTTACCAGTCAAAATCAGGTAGACGCAAGTACCACATAGCGGAGACTGAATGCTGAGAATGTTTGGGGGTGAGTGATAACTCTGACAAAAGGGAGGCTGACAGGTGAATCTCTACTGCTTCTTCTAAGTGCTCTGAGGAAGCATATTACTTCTTCCCACATACGCTCGCGAAATGATTGCAATGAGAAAATTAGGAGCTAATATGGAGCTTTTTATCAGAGGAAAAGCCGTGACATCCACAGAGGAGCAGCCCTCGTATAGTAAAGGTGGTTGGTAGCCACCTCCTATTAAACTGCACTCTGAATATATCGAATAAAAAAAATTATTTTCATATCATATGAGCGACTGATTTAGCACAACCGAATGTTGATGAGGGGGCGACTCCCTTTTTTCGATCTATTTTCAGGCACCATACTAGCTGTGCTAAACCAGAAACACATCTGCAAGCACTTTAAGTGCAAATCATGCAGAGAGAGACAACATTCTTCGGTGAGCGTTGTGTGCCTACTAAATCCACGTATCTTTTACGACGTCACCAGAAACGTCAACTGTCGTAAAAAAAGTGCAGTGACTAGTAGCTGACACTGAATGTACTGTAACTCAATGCTTATAAAGATGGAGGTATCCACTACTCTTCAATTACGATATTGATGTACCAGCAAACCTTATTTGGACATTGCTCTGGGGGAGCTATTAATCTACCTCTCCGTATGTTTCTACCATTAACGAAGGATTAATTAAAAACTACTGCCTTCGAGATATTCATTTCGAAACCAGGACGTTGTAAACTAAGAATGTACACGATGTAACCCATATTAATATCCACTAATAGGTGTTCGGGTACTTCTTATACCATAGTGTGAAACATATTCGTATTTACTTAAACTCATGTTTGTAAGTGTCAGGTCGATATCTGAGAAATGTCTAAAGCTTATTTTGACATCGGGAAACATGTAAATCTCAGTGCAGAGCAACATAACTATGTGAAAATTTAATTTTGAGTGGAAATATGTGGAGCTCACGCTACACGTTGCGGAATCCAGACTGCCGGCCGGTAGCCGAGCGGTTCTATGCGCTTCAGTCCGGAACCGAGCGGCTGCTAGTTAGGTTTAAGTAGTTCTAAGTTCTAGGGGACTGATGACCTCAGATGTTAAAGTCCCATAGTGCTCAGAGCTATTTGAACCATTTTTTTTAAAATCCAAACAACAGTGCGTGTGGCGGGAGATGGGCTCTGACAGCTGACGTGACCTTGGCGCAAGTGCTTCGCGCATCCTCGACTGCCAATCAAATCGTGAGCTTTTGTTTATGTTACCGTGGCGGCGCCCCAGTGTTGCCGTAGTGCTGGGCTGGCCCTGAACACAGCTAAACTTTATCTTGGTCTTGCAAACAATCACTGTATCAGAATTGATATTGTAATTACAGAACAAATGAACATAAGAACTGACGCACCCGACTTTCTGATAAAAATGCTTGAAACTTCACAAAATAGCACTTTACTGAAATCTTTTACTGGTATTAAGCCTCAGACCTGATACTAATATTTTCACAAAAACACTGACAGTCACTGTGCCTTTCAATGGACATGAGGTTCGGTGGTCATTAAATTAATTGGCGTACCTGGGCGTACGGAACGGTCGTCTGTTCTGCAACCTGTTACTATTAGCAATAATTGTGTAACTGTAAAAAATCAGATTTCATTTACGGTACTTTCAAGAAGGTATCTTACTAATTTTCATAAAAATCCTTTTCAACTCGCGATGTGAAATACGAGTGAGCAAACACGATCGTGAAAGTAAATGAAAATGAGAAACTAATCTTAAGCACTGAAAATGAGAGCAAGACTCCAAGTTTAACAATGATTCATTAAGTCATGACAGCAATACACCTTTTGATAAAGTTCTCAAACCAAGACAAGTTAGCAAAATATTTCCCAATAACTTGCCTGTTGACTTTCCTTGACACTTGTTTCAAGTATAAGGCAGAACCCTGCGTTGCAGTAGCATATATTTCTACAGCGAATTCGCAACGTCATTCACATTTATGGCCAAAACTATCTGAAAACCATCATGGCAAATAGGGCAGTCCCCTTTCAAGTGTTACGGGTGCCAGTGTCGATTTCGTCGGCATACTGGAGTACCCTCTGCTCGAAGGTTCCTGAATCCGTACACAAATATGTCCCGAAGCCCGTATTTTTTATTCGCTGAAACAAATCATTGCAGTCAGGCAAATTACTCGCTAAATGGTGTGGAGGCCTATATAGGGAAAGATCGTCATCCCTGGGACTCTGTCATTCATTTCGCGAAAATGCAAAAATGATTCAACCCTCTCAGCGAAATTGTTTTAGATGTCATCCATCAGTCCTATGTGGTAATGATTCTTTGCCGCGCAGACGTAGTCGAAAGAAGGGCTGAACAAGCATAGTGTATGGCAGCTTTTTGTATGTCTTTGCTGGATCTTCGAAATGTTGACACAATGAAAGAGTCTTCCCCCTACCCTGCCACGAGCTGTACTCACATTATTTCATTTAGAATACGAAAGACGTTAAGCAGTGTCGAGAAGTTAGTGTTGATTTATAGATGGTATTATGGTACGATATCTCGGAAACAAAAACGAAGCACTTACAGCGCATCGCAAATCCCGCCCACACGTCTCAGACTTGTCTGCCATGACTTTTTTTTTCTCTTTTAAAATATGGCTGACGATTCTACCAGTAGACTGATCTAGTATTAACGTCCGCTATTAAGAGTGTGGATTCTTTCGATCACATAGTCTGTAGAATACAGACTGCATATCGCAAATTCGCGCTATGCCTAAATTAGTTTCGTAATTTCTCCCGCAGTTCGTTTAAAGAAATGCTCCCTCTGGACTTTGCAGCCGGCCTGTAGTGTCCCTTCCCCTCTGTGTGGCGGGGGTGGGCGTGGGGGATGGAGGGTGGTTGTAAAAGCTGCTTAATGAGGTACAGAGGCGCTGACCTTCACTTGTGTCCGGTAGTGGAGGGGAGGCTTTCTTTAGCTTCCTCTTATCACAGAGGTGAGCGTTGCCGGCGCCGAGATGTATCGCTCAGACATACGGCAGAGACTATGAGCACATCACCACAGTACCCTTTTGGTGCTCTTGGGAGACATTATATTGTGTGGTGTTTCTTTAAACATAGATGTGGCACTTATTCGGGTACCATCGCGACATTATGCGTGGCTAAAATGCCAAGCAACAGTGTGAGCTGTAAGTGCCGTCTATCTGCTAGGTGCATGCGAACTCGAGCGGGTGTGCTGTTCTGGCCTGGTGCAGGCTTAGTGAGTGCATATGCATTCCTATACAGGAGCATACCAGGCTTTTTCTTTAAGTCCAATATAATCGTATGTGTTAGGTGACCTGACAGTTATATGATACACGAGAATTACGTCAATACGTAGGCCTGGTGTGTATTTTGCTAAATAAAAATGATTTAACGCCGAATATAAGAGTAATTTGTTAGGTTACCATGATGCTGTGACCAATATTTTTACGTGTCTGTTCCTCAAAGAAAGTATCTGTTTGTGCAATACTAGAAAAACAAATCTTTAAAACCATACCCAGCAACAGGGTGCTTCCGGAAGGTACATTGCCGAAATTTTTTGTACATTCATGGTGAAGTCTTCTCGAAAAATCGGTAAAATTACCCCAAAACGATAAACAGCTTCGTTCATTAAGGTGCCTGTTGGAAACGTATGGTGGTGGTATTTACAAACCCATATTTACATGTGTCTTTACCTGGCAGGTTAGCCGAGAGGGCTAATGCACTGCTTCCTGGACTCTGGTAGGCGCTCCGGCCCCGGATCGAATCTGCCTGGGGGATTACCGACAAGAGTCGGTGCGCCAGCCAGCCTGGATGTGATTTTTAGACGGTTTTCCACATCCCACTAGGTGAATACTGGGCTGGTCCCCACGTTCCGACTCACTTACACGCCTCGCAGACATCTGAAAAACGTTCGCACTATTTCATGGTTTACACTAGATGCAAACAGCTGGGGTACACAAATTCTGTCCCGTGGGGTATGAGGTACCGACGTGAATGGCATCCAGCCACCCCTTAAAATTAACCATGCCAAATCCGACCTTAACCATGGCGACCCTGAGCTAAATGCGGGACAAAGGCACTAGCCAAAGATTTACGTGTGTCTTCAAAAGAGATGAATGTGAAAAATTTCCTCAAGACCAATATTTACATGTCTTTCTTCAAAATATCGGCGGAATTAATCTGGAAGTGCATATATTTACTTGTACCCCCTTAAAACATCGGTAAAAATAGTCACAAAACCGTATTTCGGTATATCTTCTTAAAAAGTTGGGGACATCAGTCAAATAGAATCAAACAAATGTGTGTCTTCTTAAAAGAATCGGTAAAAATTAGCCAGGAAACAGTAAATAGCATTGTATGCAGAAAACAGCGCTGGTGTGTGAAATCTAGGCCAATACTGCTGGGTGCTATTCTATGCTGGAAATTTGCAATATCACCTGACTTTGCTGATGTTGATGCTACTCCAGTGAAATACTGGTTAAGAACGTCTGTCTCAGGATACTGGGTTGACACTAAGGTTGAGTGGGTTGGTGGTGGTGTGGAAATGTTGAATAGCAACACGGGGAGGGCGGGGGGGGGGGGGTGGAGACGGGACGGGAAGATGCCATTCTTCTTCGGGTCATAAATTAGCATGATTAAAATAACATTTATCACTTTAAGCGTTTAACACCTGAGCAAACATGAACCAAGGCCGCCGTCTTGCCTGTAAATTATGGTAATTGTCATAACAGTAATTGCTCATTAATTACATCCTAAATAAACAGCACGTGCTCCCAAGTGAGCAATTTGCTTACATAAGAGTCATTAGGCTACCGTAAGTGGCTGGTTGTTTACATAAGGATAACAATGAGGTCTTTGTTCCAGAACATACATACGCCCATTAATTGTGCAGGCAATTGTGCACACCACGAATTGAATCCTATAAACTGCGGACTAATGATTCATGGAACAATTAACTTGAATACCAAGTGATTATAATTAAAGAGCAGCGACTCACAGAGGTGCAGTGTGGAATGTAACTAACGTATTGCAGCGAAACTTGCTAGATATGTTAATGTGTCAATGCACAATCGATTTATGCTGGAAAAAAATTAATTTCAATTTTGGCCTCCAACCTGGCGCTGTATAGCACGTCGTTGTCGTCTCTGGTGCTCATATTCAACAAGTTGTGTAAGTGGCACTTAATAATAAAAATCAACGTTATACCTTTCTCACTTGTTTGAAATTTTGTGCCCACGTCCCTTTTCTAATCCATTACATATGGAATTAATTTTTTTTTTTGAAAACATTTTCAGCGATCTTATATTAATATAATAATTAAAAACAGTCTTGATCGCAAATTTCTTTTAATCGGAGTAACCGGTTTCAATCCTGACTGTCGTCAGTTCAGCGTCGTGGGTCGGCGCAGCCTGCTCCATGGAAGTCCACCTGCCGTTCTGGAGTCTGAAGATGATCCTCAAGGATTGAAACCGATTACTCCGATTAAAAGAAATTTGGCACTCTCAGCTGGAGAGTGAAAATTCATTTTGGTTTATGTGACATATGTTCCCTTATCGTTATTTACCGGTGTTGCATTTTTCACCAAATCTCTATTATGCGTAAGTAATCCTATAATGTATAGAACGAATTGCTTAAAAGCTACTTTTCCACTGCTTTTTTCTAAATAAGTACATTTTACTAACTTTACCGTATACTGATCAATTGCAAATTTCCTACAGAGTTTCATCTACTTTCTCTACAAAAGTTCTCTTGTTTTCGTAGGTACTGATGGGTACTGAAATTACCATTTTCCACTTTTCCTTTGCCACCATCTGGTGAGAAAGATGTATGAAACAGGCGAAATACCCTCAGACTTCAAGAAGAATATAATAATTCCAATCCCAAAGAAAGCAGGTGTTGACAGATGTGAAAATTACCGAACTATCAGTTTAATAAGTCATAGCTGCAAAATACTAACACGAATTCTTTACAGACGAATGGAAAAACTAGTAGAAGCCAACCTCGGGGAAGATCAGTTTGGATTCCGTAGAAACACTGGAACACGTGAGGCAATACTGACCTTACGACTTACCTTAGAAGAAAGATTAAGGAAAGGCAAACCTACGTTTCTAGCATTTGTAGACTTAGAGAAAGCTTTTGACAATGTTGACTGGAATACTCTCTTTCAAATTCTGAAGGTGGCAGGGGTAAAATACAGGGAGCGAAAGGCTATTTACAATTTGTACAGAAACCAGATGGCAGTTATAAGAGTCGAGGGACATGAAATAAAAGCAGTGGTTGGGAAGGGAGTAAGACAGGGCTGTAGCCTCTCCCCGATGTTGTTCAATCTGTATATTGAGCAAGCAGTAAAGGAAACAAAAGAAAAATTCGGAGTAGGTATTAAAATCCATGGAGAAGAAGTAAAAACTTTGAGGTTCACCGATGACATTGTGATTCTGTCAGAGACAGCAAAGGACTTGGAAGAGCAGTTGAACGGAATGGACAGTGTCTTGAAAGGAGGATATAAGATGAACATCAACAAAAGCAAAACGAGGATAATGGAATGGAGTCGAATTAAGTCGGATGATGCTGAGGGAATTAGATTAGGAAATGAGACACTTAAAGTAGTAAAGGAGTTTGCTATTTGGGGAGCAAAATAACTGATGATGGTCGAAGTAGAGAGGATATAAAATGTAGACTGGCAATGGCAAGGAAAGCGTTTCTGAAGAAGGGAAATTTGTTAACATCGAGTATAGATTTAAGTGTCAGGAAGTCGTTTCTGAAAGTATTTGTATGGCGTGTAGCCATGTATGGAAGTGAAACATGGACGATAAATAATTTAGACAAGAAGAAAACAGAAGCTTTCGAAATGTGGTGCTACAAAAGAATGCTGAAGATTAGATGGGTAGATCACATAACTAATGAGGAAGTATTGAATAGGATTGGGGAGAAGAGAAGTTTGTGGCACAACTTGAACAGAAGAAGGGATCGGTTGGTAGGGAATATTCTAGGCATCAAGGGGTCACCAATTTAGTATTGGAGGGCAGCGTGGAGGGTAAAAATCGTAGAGGGAGACCAAGAGGTGAATACACTAAGCAGATTCAGAAGGATGTAGGTTGTAGTAGGTACTGGGAGATGAAGAAGCTTGCACAGGATAGAGTAGCATGGAGAGCTGCATCAAACCAGTCTCAGGACTGAAGACCACAACAACAACTTTGCAAAGAAATATCCAGGAGTGTTGTTACAGTTATTCTCGTACCACTGCGAACATGAAGATGTCAGAGCCAGTGGCGTTGGGAAACAGCTGAAATCGTTAAAACTGAAGAAAGCTCAAGGGACTGATAGAATACCTACGGAATTTGCTGCTAACTTAGCCCCTCTTTTAACCATCATATACAGAAGATATCTCCAACAAAAAACTGTGCCCATTGGTTGGAAGAAAGCACAGGTCACACCGATCTACAAGAAGGGCAGGAGATGTGTTCCACAAAACTGCCGTCCAACATCCTTGACGTTCATTTGTTGCAGAACCTTTCAACGTATTCTGAGCTCGGATGTAGTAAGGTATCTTGAAGACAATGACCTCCTGCATGTCAACAAGTATGGATACCGAAAACAACGATCATGTCAAACCAAACTCGCCCTCTTCTCACGTAACACACTGAAAGCTTTCGATCAAGACAGTCAGGTAGGTGCAGTATTTCTTGATTTCACTCAACACTACACTTTCTTTTCGTATCAAATGTACTATCATATGGTGACTCAAGCAAAATTTGTGACAAGATTGACGATTTCTTGGTAGGGTGGACGTAGCATGTTATCTTGGAGAGCCAACAGCAGATGTAGAAGTAACTTCGAGAGAGCCTCAGGATAGTGTGTTGAGACCATTTCCGTTCATGCTGTATATTTACAACCTTCTAGACAATATTAATAGGAAACTCAGAGTTTTCGCAGATGATATAGTTATCTATAATGATGTACTATCTGGAAAAAGCTGCGTGGGATTAGCCGAGCGGTCTTGGGCGCTGCAGTCATGGACTGTACGGCTGGTCCCGACGGAGGTTCGAGTCCTCCCTCGGGCATGGGTGTGTTTGTTTGTCCTTAGGATAATTTAGCTTAAGTAGTGTGTAAGCTTAGGGACTGATGACCTTAGCAGTTAAGTCCCATAAGATTTCACACACATTTGAGCTATTTTTTTTAAAAAAAAGCTGCGCAAATATTCGATCGGATAAGACTTCAAAGTTGTGCAAAGATTCACATCTTCCTTTAAAACTCCAAAAATATAAAATTTTGCTGTTTACAAAAAGAAAAAATGTCGTATCCTATGACGAGGAGTCGGAACTAGAGTTGATCAACTCATAAAAATATTTGGTTACCACAACTTGTAGGGATATGAAATGGAACGACCACCTAGGTTCAGTCATAGGTAAACCAGATGGAAGACTGCAGTTCATTGGGCGAATACTAGGGAAATCCATTCAGTTTACAAACTAGATTCCGTACAAAATACCCATGCGCATCCTAGAATGTTGCTCAAGTGCGTGGAATCTATAACAAATAGGACTAATAGGGGATATGAAACGTATACAAAAAGGAGCAACATGGATGGTCATAGGTTTGTTTGAGCCATGGAAGAGTGTCAAAGAGATGCTGAAAGAATTGGACTGACAGGGCGCTTGAAGACCAATACAAACTATCACGTGAAAGCTGCAAAACCCCACGTGTCTTTCAAATGGTTACGCTGACCCAGAAAATAAGTTAAGAGCGAG
This sequence comes from Schistocerca americana, assembly GCF_021461395.2. Lineage (NCBI taxonomy): Eukaryota > Metazoa > Arthropoda > Insecta > Orthoptera > Acrididae > Schistocerca > Schistocerca americana. Next base: position 809,018,909 of record NC_060122.1, on the reverse strand, counting down.
GCTCACCTTTAAGACACAAGCTGAATTACGGTGCTGAAACGAATTAACTAACACGAAGAATTTGTTGTCCTAAGTGTGGGTCCTAAAGTAAATTGCCTAACATTAAACATGAGTTTAAGTGATGGTGTTAACAGAAACAAGTTTTCAATGAAGACATTAATTTATTCAGCTGAAACACAAACATGAGATGCATTTGACTATGTAACAACCTTGGCTAATGTTACAAAGCTACACTGCATGGATTACACCAAGTGAACCTGTTGGTTCTCAGAGTTACTTGAAAGTCTTGCGAACATGCCCTTTCGACGCAATTGACGCTGTAAATATGACCCGTGTGCTGTAAACTAAACGAACACAATGACTGCTGGCCTGACCGTTGAAGCCGGCCGCAGTGGCCGAGTGGTTCTTGGCGCTACAGTCTGGAACCGCGCGACCGCTACGGTCGCAGATTCGAATCCTGCCCCGGGCATGGATGTGTGTGCTGTCCTTAGGTTAGTTAGGTTTAAGTAGTTCTAAGTCTAGGTGACTAATGACCTGAGATGTTAAAGTCCCATAGTGTTCAGAGCCATTTGAACCATTTTTTGCTCGAGTAGAGACGGCAGCTCACAGTGATCTGTTCTACAGCAAGACCCCCGTCGAACTCTTATATCCACAACCGCCTCCGTCACTGGACAAACCTCCAATTTTCTTGCTGAATCTTACAGCCTGCTCCTTCCCTCCAGCCAAACAATACATGACCACCAATCACTTTGTAAGAACACCCTCTCAGTGTCATCCATGTTCCTGACGTCACAAGTATAGGGGTGTTGTCGCAGACTCCTATAGTCATAAGGAGAGAGCTGGGTGGCATGCGGTGTGAGCGAATAATTACACTCAATGATGATGATTTTTGGTTTGTGGGGCGCTGAACAGCCTGTTTATCAGCGCCCGTACAAATTCCCAATCATTACACAGTCCAGTCTCGCCATCTTCCTGGATGATGATGAAATGATGAGGACAACACAAAACACCCAGTCCCCAGGGGAGAAAATTCTCGACCTGGCCAAGAATCGAACCCAGGATCCAGATGCAGCAATGCTAGCCAATAGACCAAGAGCTACGGACTTACACTCAAGAGCGCCAAGAAAAAATCGTTCACAGTAACACATTTATTAGGCAGTAATACAGGATTGTTTTCAAAGCTCCATGCCTCAGGTCGGCCAGCAGAACGCCGCCTCGTCAGTGCAGTATGTTCGCCATGCAGTATGGCCTGCACAGCAAAGCATTGGTTGGTGACTGCTGCGTCTTGGGGCATTCGTTGATTTGAGGACTCCGGCAGCCTCCAGCTCTACGTATCGAGTTCCAAAGTGGACTCGTTGATGTTAAAGGTTTGCACTCAGGAGTTACGCCCAAGTCCACTTGAAGTGCTTGCTGGCCTGCAGGAGTTTGGCTATCAGCCCCCCGTTTAGGTGACAGGAGTCGGCAGCGTCGGTGTCAGCCACAGGACTGGGAGGAACAGCAACAGTGCCCCCCTCTCGAATGCAGATAGCATCCAGGACAAACAGGTCAAGCCTCCAGCATGGCTTCAGGGTGACGGCAGTCTCTGCACCCCATCAGTGTTTCAGTGTTGCCCCTTGGCAGGGTAGCTGGCAGTAGCAGCGTCCTTCCAGCCAGACTCGTGGTTAAAAAAAAATGGCTCTGAGCACTATGGGACCCAACATCTGAGGTCATCAGTCCCCTAGAACTTAGAACTACTGAAACCTAACTAACCTAAGGACATCACACACATCCATGCCCGAGGCAGGATTCGAACCTGCGACCGCAGCAGTCACGCGGCTCCGGACTGATGTGCCTAGAACCGCACGGTCACCGCGGCCGGCTAGACTCGTGGTTCCACAGGCAATCAAAGACAGCTAGGTGTGCCGAGGATCAACCTCCATAGCCCCACCCCCCTCACCCTGGATAGCTGCAGCTGACAAATGGTCTGAGACTACGTATTGGGCAGTCGGCAATCAGCACTCAGCAATGAGACATCTGTTAAGAAAGGTGAGTTATTTATTTTGGCGCTTCCCACGTACTCTGCAGCGGTGGTGGTGGCTATGACATCATGTTTACCTTGCTGTCAGCTTTCCTGGTGAATGCAGACTTTTCAAACAACACCTTTCAGAGGCTCTTTTCTGCTGGTCAGGCACCTGAATACTTATTGTTGCATTGTACCTAGAATTTCTTACAACACTCTATAACGGATGATGATAAACAGATGGCCGAAATTCTAAACCTAGCTTTCAAAAACTCGTTTACGGTACAGCGCTGCAGCACCACTACCCATTTCAACTATCGAACAAACGCAAGGATGGCTGATAATGTTTAGTGTATCTGGGATTGTGAAACCCTTAAGATCCTTAGACGCCAGGAAGGCATCTGGCCCAGATGGTACCCACGTAAGATTATATGTTGACTATGCTACAAATATAGCACCATTCTTATCCATCATCTATCAGAGATCATTGGAACGACGGAAAGTTCCAGGGGACTGGAAGAAGGCCCAGGTCATAGCAATCTGTAAAAATGGTAGAAAATCGGATGCACGTAATTACCGGCCAATTTCACTGCCATCGATTTGTTGTAGAATCATGGAACATATTTTGTGTTCAGACATAATGACCTTACTAGACTCTGAGCAGCACATCTGCAGAAACCAGCACGGTCTTAGGAAACAGCTCTCATGCGAGACACAGTTGGCCCACTTTTTGCATGATATACAACAGGCTCTAGACACCGGCTCCTAGGTTGATGCCATATTTCTCGACTTTCGAAAGGCGTTCGACTCAGTTCCGCACTGTCGCTTGCTACAAAAAGTGCGCGCTTATGGTCTATCCAATGACATATGCGGTTGGATAGGAAGTTTTCTAACAGACAGGGAGCAGTATTTCGTCCTGAACGGAGTACTTCAACAGAAACAAGAGTAACTTCAGATGTCCCCCAGGGCAGCGTAATAGGTCCTCTGCTGTTTACTATTTACATAAATGATCTGGTTGATCGTATTGACAGCGGCCTTAGACTGTTTACCGATGATGCTGTGGTCTACAGGAACGTTGTATCACACGAAAGTTGTGAACAAATCAATGAGGATTTGCAGAAAATAAATGCGTGGTGTAATGATTGGCAGTTATCTCTCAATATTAGTAAGTGTAACCTACTGCGTATAACAAGCCGAAAATCCCCATTAGTGTGCGAGTACAAAATAAAAAATCAGTCTTTGGAAGCGGTAACATCAGTCAAGTATCTGAGTGTGACTATTCGATATGATCTCAAATGGAATGATCAGATTACACAAGTAACGGGTAAGGCGAAATCTCGATTGTGATTTATTGGTAGAATCCTGATGCGATGCAGTGCTTCAACAAAGGAAATAGCTTACAATACTTTAGTTCGTCCAATCTCTATTGTACTGTTCGTCTGTATGGGACCCTTACCAGTTGGGTTCTAGGCGCTTCAGTCCGGAACCGCGCTGCTTCTACGGTCGCAGGTTTGAATCTTGCCTCGGGCATGGATGTGTGTGATGTGTTTAGTTAGGTTTAAGTAGTTCTAAATCTAGGGGACTGATGACCACAGATGTTAATTCCCATAATGCTCAGAGCCATTTGAACCATTTGAAACCCCAGCTGTGGATGTGTTGGAATTATTCTCTGACCCTATCAGATTGCTTGACTAACTAATCAAATCAATACCCTTTCTGTGTGGCCAGTCTTTTTGCATCCCATTGGTGGAAACTATGACTGGTATATTTGGCGCGATTCGATCCCCCATCTGCCCAATTTCCAAACCATTCTCTTCACCCTTCCAAGTTTTTCTCCCTTGCTTCCTATTGGTCGATACTGGCACAGTTAGGTCATTATATTGGAGGTAGCTGAAAATTTCAAATTTCAGCTCAGTTGCGTGCTACGACCTGAAACAATCTGTGGGAGGGGCTGGACGGGTGCTCACAGTACTACTATTGGAAACAATAAATTGATCAATCGGAAATTTGACGTTGTGATTAGTTTTTTAAAGCACTATATGATTCCTAGGTTGCTTCTCTTCTCTATATTCAGAAGTTGGAGGAAGCGCCTAGTGCATGATAGGATAGACATATAGGACAGACAAATACTACTGGAAGTGCGATGTGTTGAGAAGCACTAAACAAGGGAGACTTTAACTGTCATCCAGTGCTTAGTAGTAGTAATTGTTGTTGTTGTCATGGGTAGGTGTTGGAGATCGCTGAAACACATACACATCCCGCACGCTCATACTCCACTTGTCTCCACGGAGTAAGCCCGTCAGTCGTACATCGCCAGCGCCAACTCTCAGAGGTCGCAGAATACTGCCGCCGTGACTGCAGTCGCAGTCGTGGACGTGTGTGTCTGGCAGAGTCTACCACACCATCCATCGAGGGCAACCAGGGATGATTGGACTGGTAGGAATTCGGATGTTATCAATACGTCCACCACGAACTCTTCGTAGTGATCAATATTGATTCGCTTAATTTTCCACGGAGAACATATACACCACACGCGATTGCCGGTACACCCCAAAGCGTAATGAGTATTACTTCAGTATTCAGCTATCCAGAGAGCATCGCGAGGGCCGCCGCTGGGACTTGTTCCCGCTGCTGCGGGCAGCAACTGACTAGCATGTCAGTTGGAACTCTTCTTTGTATCCGCCACGAACAAACAGCTTTAAGCTGGAAATGTCAGTTCGTTCTGGTCGCCGGCTACCTCCGCCATGCACCCAAACTGCCGGCAGAGCCGTCCTAGGAAACCAGCCACATATTTATCACGGTAATTACAATTAAATATTACGATTGCAGCCCCAACCTGGTGACATGTGACAATGAGCAAAGTACTGGAAGTACATACTCCTGACTGCTGTGGCTATGGCTCTGGGCCGAATCTCAGGTTGAAATATTAATATCTATATCCTCCTTGTGACTGGACATAATTTACCACATAAAATCTTTCATCCTCTTTATGGATATCGATGCGTTTAAATCGCAACTTTCCACATCAAATCCAGACCTCCCTTACGATGTGACATAGTCATTTTCTTTGCACATGTCGGAACACAGACCGCAGTAAACTGTACATCCCAACACACGCGTTATAAGACTCCTGATCACATCGAATCTGTCACACATCCCCTAGTAAGTATAATACTTCGCCAATAATTAAGTTGGCTCTGAGCACTATGGGACTCAACTGCTGAGGTCATTAGTCCCCTAGAACTTTAAACTAGTTAAACCTAACTAACCTAAGGACATCACAAACATCTATGCCCGAGGCAGGATCCGAACCTGCGACCGTAGCGGTCTTGCGGTTCCAGACTGCAGCGCCTTTAACCGCACGGCCACTTCGGCCGGCTCAATAATTAAGTGCCAAAAATACTGACAAGGGGAGACCGCCAATTGTGAAATTCAGATTCGATTCATACTGCGCATAATAAAAGCTCATGGCCAGAGGTGTAATGTGGCAAAGCACCACGATGCACTTCTCAGCCGTTGTCGAGAAAATCGACAGTTAAAAGAAACCGTTGCGGTGAAATACTCTCTACGATTATTAATTTTCTACATCGTGGTGGTGCAGCGGTAAGCGCTCGGGTTCGTAATCCGAAGGTCGCCGGATCGAATCTCGCTCCATGCAACTTTTATTTTTAGTATTTGTTTTTTGTAATTCATATATATATAATTCCCGTCAATCAGTTGCAACAATTATGCATATAATAAGTTGTTGAAAGTCGTTTGTCGTGGAAAAACTGGCCACTTCGAATATCATTATGTTTTCCGCAAACAAAGTTGTACTTCTCAAATGTTATTAATTGTCTTCATAATGTTAACCACGTATACCTAACGGAAGACGTAGAAACGAATACGTATAGCGTAAGTCAAACATTCGAATTAGAACAGAGACCCCACGAACACAAACTTGCTGTGGCAGGTATGAAATACAAACTCCGTTACTCGCTCGTTACACTTGAAGGACAGCTGTTGAATGGGCCGAAACGAGCCGCCCCGTAACAGCGTAGTTGCCTGCTAACTTCGAAAGAAGGTAGATGCGGTCCCTAGCGCAACTTATAACATCATCGAAAATCAGTGCGGACGGGACAGCTTTGGTACACCCTGTTAAACAAACGGAAAAATGAAGGCGGTACAATTGGAGAGCGATCCGCCTTCACCAACATGCATAAGCAATTCATTAATGCAAAAAACTAATAATAAAAAATATTGCATTGCGCGAGATTCCATCCGGCGACCTTCGGATTACGAACCCCAGCGCTTACCGCTGCGCTATGACGCTGTAGGAAAGCATTAATGGTAGAGAGTATTTCACCGCAACGGTTTCTTTTAACTGTCGATTTTCTCGACAACGGCTGAGAAGTGCATCTTGGTGCTTTGCCACATTACACCTCTGGCCATGAGCTTTTATTATGTGCAGTATGAATCGAATCTGAATTTCACAATTGGCGGCCTCCCCTTGTGAGCAAAAATCCGCGATCGATGGACATGCTCCATTTGTTTTTCTCGCAAGTGGTACCAGCGTGTCTTAGAAAGAGAGGCTATTCGTTTTATAAGCCACCAGCAATGAGCACAGTGACTTACGACGATGATATCCATTGTACCTAGGAGTGTTAACACATTCGAAGGAAATTCTTGGTTCATGCGGACAGGATCCTTGATAGGCAGTCTGATTCCCTGTGTATTAGGGCGGGCAGAGTAGATGTGGTTGACATCCTGGTTCTCCCCATAGTCGCGGTATGGTGATGGTACGATAACTGAGGACGTAGGTTGCAAGTGATACTCTGAGATGAAGAGGTTGGCGCAGGAGAGGAATTCGTGGCGGGCCGCATCAAACTAGTCAAATAGTTCAAATGGTTCTGGGACTTAACATCTGAGGTCATCAGTCCTCTAGAACTTAGAACTACTTAAACCTAACTAACCTAACGACATAACACACCCCATGCCCGAGGCAGCATTCGAACCTGCGACCGTAGCAGTCGCGCGGTTCCGGACTGAAGCGCCTAGAACCGCTCGGCCACCGCCGCCGGCTCAAACTAGTTAGAAGACTGACGACTCGAAAAGTGTTGACAGTAGCCGTCGTAGTTTAATTTCAACTGGAGAGTGGTCATTAGGAATTGTTGCTTGTTCCCTGTACCAGTTGCGATACATTTCATATCCCACTTTTCCGTGTAGCAGTGGGCTTCATGTAAATATGGGTGGATTTGTTTGCAGCTGATGCCCTTGTGCAGATCTTCGTCTGCCACACTTTCTTCTAGCTGCTCTTTCCCATGTCTCTGACTATAGCAACTGAATCATCCGCTGGAATGCATCGCTCTTGCATTCCGTTCTTTCTTCTGTTCTTTGACAATTGGTCAACTTTCTCGTTCCCCACAATCCCAGTGTGTCCCTCGATCGATATAAATGGCGACTCAGCACCGATTCTTTGTAGCTCTGATTCAGCAGCAGCTATTCGCTTTGGTAAAAAACAATGCCCTTTCTCTTTACCAAATCCGTTCACCTGTAGCCATTGCCTGAAGTTGTATATTGTTTCGTTCAAATTGTTTTTAACGGTCTCCAGATTGTGAACGAAGTTAAGAGCATACGGAGTACGTTTCCAGATACGTTAGTGGCTAAAAGACTTCTTAAGTAATAGGACCCAGTACGCTGTCATCGGAGGCGAATGTTCATCAGAGGCAAAGGTATCGTCATTAGTGCCCCAGAGAAGTGTGATAGGACCGATTTTGTTGTACACATACGTAACAGATTCGGAGGACAGGGTGGGCAGCAATCTGGCGCTGTTTCCTAATGATGTGGCGCGCAGGAGGATACAAGAAAAATTTCTGGTTAGTGTGATGGATGGCGGCTTGCTCTAAGGTTAACGTAGATGAGTGGGGCAAACAATCCCTAATGTTCGAATACAGCACTACTAGTGTGCTGCTTCACGTGGTCAAGTAGATTAAGCATCTAGGCGTAACGTTGCAAAGAGATTAATGGAACGAGCACATGAGGATTATGGTAGGGAAGGGGAATGTCTGACTTCGGTTTGTTGGGAGAATTTTAGGAGTATTTGGTTCATTTGCAAAGCAGATAGTACATAGGACTCTAATGTGACATGCTGTTGGATACCGTTCCACTGTTTGGGATCCGCACCAGGTCAGATTAAGGAAAGACATCGAAGTGATTAAGAGGTGGGCTGTTAGATGTTCGAACAACATGTAAGTATTACAGAGATGGGTGGGGAACTCAAATGGGAACCCCTAGAGTAAGGTGGCGCTCTTTTCGAGAAATGCTATCCAGAAAATTTAGAGAACCGGCATTTGGAGTTGACATCAGGACGATCCTACTATCGCCGTAGTACGTTTCTCGTAAGTACCACGAACATAAGATAAGAGGAATTAAGAACTGTACGGAGGCATATAGACATTTCTCTCTTGCTCTGTTTGCGAGTGGAGCAGGAAGGGAAATGACTAATAGTGGTTCAACTTACCCGCCGCCACGCACCGTACGGTGGTTTCGGAGTATATGTGTAGAGGTGGATGTAAATCAGTAACATAAACACGCAGATTATCGGCCTATTGAAGTATGCTAACGTCCATCTGACAGGATGGATCAGAGGTCACTTTTATAAATGCTAAATGACGTGGGGGACGGAATTAAGCCTTGTGCACTGGTCATCCTCGGACTGGTAGTTCTTTGATTCAAAAACATTATAAATCTTCTTACTGTGATAGGGACCTGAAGCTGCAGACGAAAATTTCGAGGTAGTTGCAAATTTCTCTGTTTTTTAACGAGGAGAAGTAAAAGTACTTTGTTACAAACAATACTAAAAATATTTATTAGTGGAACAGCTCAACTGGACGTCCGCTATCGAGGGCAACAATACGTCTGTCGTGCTCTATCCAAGTAGTCGCAAACTGGGTACTATAGCTGGAGAACAAACGATGGAGGTCTAGTTTAGACTCGTTCTGCACTCCCGCACTGAAGAGCCGAAGAAACTCGTACACCTGCCTAATATCGTGTAGGGCCCCCGCGAGCACGCAGAAGTGCCGCAACACGACGTGTCATGGACTCGACTAATGTCTGAAGTAGTGCTGGAGGGAGCTGACACCATGAATCCTGCACGACTGTCCATAAGTCCATAAGAATACGAGGGGGCGGGGATCTCTTCTGAACAACACGTTGCAAGGTATCCCAGATATGCTCAATAATGTTCGTGTCTGGGGAGTTTGGTGGCCAGCGGAAGCGTTAAACTCAGAAGAGTGTTACTGGGGCCACTCTCTAGCAGTTCTTGACGTGTGGAATGTATTGCCCAAGTCCGTCGGAATGCACAATGGACATGAATGGATGCAAGTGATCAGACAGGATGCTTACGCACGTGTGACCTAGGCGTATCAGGGGTCCCACATCACTCCAGCTGCACACGCCCCACACCATTACAAAGCCTCCATCAGCTTGAACAGTCCCCTGCTGCTTTGCAGGCACCATGGAATGATGAGGTTGTCTCCATACCTACACACGTCCATCCGCTCATTACAATTGAAACGAGATTCGTCCGACCAGGCAACATGTTTCCGGTCAACAGTCGGTGTTGATGGGCCTAGTCGAGGCTTAAAACTTTGTGTTGTGTAGTCATGAAGGGCACACGAATGGCTCCGAAAGCCCATATCGATGATGTTTTGTTGAATGGTTCGCACACTGACACTTTTTCAGGGCCCAGCATGGAAATCTGCAGCAATTTGCGGAAGGGTTGCACTTTTGTCACGTTGAACGATTCTCTTCAGTCGCCGTTGGTCCCGTCCTTTTTCTGGCTGCAGTGATGTCGGAGATTTCATGTTTTACCGGATTCCTGATATCCACGGTACACTCGTGAAGTGATCGTACGGGAAAATCCCCACTTCATCGTTACTTCGGAGGTGCTGTGTCCCATCGCTCGTGCGCCGACTATAACACCAAGTTCAAATTCACTTAAATCTTGATAACCTGCCATTGTAGCAGCTGTAACCGGTCTAATAACCGCGGCAGATACTTGTTGTCTTATATAGGCGTTGCCAGTCGCAGCAAATTATTCTGCCTGTTTACATATCTCTGTATTTGAATAGGCACGCCTATACCAGTTTCTTTGGCGCTTCAGTCTACGTCACGCATTCATCGACAGCCAATGAAAGTTCTGCAGTGCTCTGAACTAGGGATGGCGATTATCGCTGAAGCAGCCGGTTTTCGATTATGTCGGTATTTCTGGCTGTCAAAAACCGCTAAAAATAACCGGTTTTTTAAAAACCAGTTTTCTGTTTTCATTCCTCTTATTTCCTGTAATTAGCGTAGAAATCGAACAAAGACTAAGAATTTGACTCTGTCAGCTTCACGATACATAGAATCAGAATATTAAAATGAAAGAGGCAAATAAAAGAAAAATTAGTCTGCCCACAATTCGCTCGCTGGTTGAAGAACACAAATAATTACCAGTGTTCTCCTTTTAATTGTTTTTTTATACTCTGCTCAAAACCCATGTTGTAATCGAGGATCATACCATTATTTGGGCATTGCGAACAGTCACTGCCAAAGGATAAAAACTGAGGTTGGAGAAGTGTATTTTTTGTATTAATTTGTCCATTTTCAAGGGCCACAAGCAGATAAAGGCATATTACGTAGTCACAGGCAGCAGATCAGATAATTTCTACATGCAATGTATGAATGAATGAACTGTGAGGTTTTAAGTTTTTCCTTGTATGATGTCGAAAGTTTGCTGCGGCTTCTCCCGTTTTCAAAATTTTATAACAAATGGAACATTATACTTCACCGATACCTGTAAGAGGTCGACCGCCCCTTACGTATTAAGAACAATGTATCTTTGCCTCAAGCAGGTCACAGTAGGTAGTATCGATAGTCGAGCGCCAATTGCGCCAGGGTAGTGGTCAGTGTAGAGACTCCGGGAAAGTAAGCTGTTCAGCGAGCAGGGCGAATTTTGGCAGGACGGCCGACCGCGTTTACAGCTGCTAACGGCCGTGTGTCACCCAGTGCCGTGGGCCTGACCCACAGCAAATATGTAAATAGCATTAACTGAGTGATTTGTTTGATGTGTTTAAGTGTTCACTGGTGCATCGTGAGTACGCAACACCTGCGCCGGACACCCACGATTTGGATTGTAGTGAGGATTGTGTATTCAGTGTGTAATGGTACTCGAATTACGTAACCATTACGGCACCTCATCTGAACCTCTCGATACCAGCAATATTCTACTGTATTTCTGTAAAGTAGTTAACATGTTTCTGAGAAACATTCAGATTTGATTTCATTAATGTAGAGGTACTTTGATACATCGATATGTTTGTATTGCAATGATATTATTCTTAAGCGTATTCTTTCTTTTGTCACTATGATCTTTGACGTAGTTGTAACTCTGATTTTTGGGCGCGTAAGCGGTTATTAGAGAGTCGGACCTTGAGAAAGTCAAGTCTTGGACGTCATGTTGGAAAGACGCATATTGTAGTCCGCTTATAAAATGTGAACTTTAACAGTGACTGTGAGGAAGATGTTTTCAAGTATGTTTTGTATTGTGAAGTGATGTTTTGTGTGTTACGTGATACTGCAACAAAAGCAATAACAAGGAAGTGTAATTTAAATTCGGAGTGCTGATTATTTTTTTTACATCACCATTGTGCTAACTTTGAAAGGTTTAATTTCAAGAATGGTTTGTGAAGCGCATATACAAAACTTTTGAATATAGCAGAATAAAACCTAGGCCTCTTTGCAACCGAGCTTGGAATCATCACCACCTAGATTTTCGACGATTGAGCCATGATTTTACAACGAGACCAGCGTGGGAAACACGAAAAGATGAGTGCCTAGTTTATTCATTATTACATGAAATGACTTTATTAACTGTGCTCTAATGACACCTGCCACATAATAACTTTGTTGTTGCCCGAATATGCAGTATTTAGCAGCATGAGCAACACCACAATCATTATTAAATTTTGACCTTTGTTATGGTAGGGTTGTTAGAAGTGCCATAGGAATAATATTGGCGTGTGACGACATTAATAGGCGACCTGTGATGACTTAACCGTTATTACTTTGTCAGACGAAGGGAGTAACTGCCTCACTCGTACTGTTTAGACAGTAGATGTGGAACATTATCAGCAAAGTATGTACCGACTATTGCTACCTGACATCCTGATTAGCTTTGTTGGATTTAGTACGAAACAACTCCCGTGCAAATATTAACCGATCAGCCTTTTCTGTGGCACACGCTCAAAGTATTCTAAATTGTTAGGCTATAAACCACTAGTCAATAACGGTTAGTTTAACAGGGAGTGTTTCATACCTCACATAGTAAAATACAGGGTGTTTATCAATGAATAGCCGGCCGGTGTAACCGAGCGGTTCTAGGCGCTTCAGTCTGGAACCGCGAGACCGCTACAGTCGCGGGTTCGTATCCTGCCTCGGGCATGGATGTGTGTGATGTCCTCAGGTTAGTTAGGTTTAAGTAGTTCTGAGTTCTAGGGGGCTGATGACCTCAGATGTTAAGCCCCATAGTGCTCAGAGCCATTTGAACCACTATAAATGAATATCGGGGTTTTAGCGCTTTATAATATTTATTACACTAAACATACAGTTATAAATGATATGTCAAATGAAAGAGCAACTCAAACAGTTGTGTTTGGCACCAGTGTGAATGTGCAGCGCGCAATGGTTCCGCCGCAATCCGCTAGGCGGTGGTAGTAGCGAAGATGGCGACTAGTGAACAGAAAGCGTTTCGTGTTTTGCAGCTTGCAATGACCGAATGTGTAGTTACTGTGCAACATGCGTTCCGGCTGAAGTTCGGTTGTGATCCTTCAAGTGACAATAAAATTCGTAGGTATATCATCAATTTCAAGATACCAGCTGCCTTTGTAAAGGGAAGAGCACAGGGCGACGAAGAGCTAGTGAACAGACTGTTGAACGAGTGAGAGAGTCGTTTACTCGTAGCCCGAAGAAATCAGTCCGGAAGGCTAGTCGTGAATTACAAGTTCCCGTGTCGACTGTTTGGAAAGTTTGAAGAAAACGCGTGCAACTACATCCTTACCGTTTACAGTTATTAAAGGCTCTAAAGCCGGCAGACCATGGATCACGTGCCAACTTCTTGTTTCGTGACGATGAAGATTTGCTGGATTATGTTGTCTTCATTGATGAATCGACCTTTCACCTTAGTGGACATGTTAACACTCATACTGTGCGCATCTGGCGCTCAGAAAATCCTCACGAGGTGGTAGAAATGCAGCGAGATTCCCCTACAGTGACTGTTTTCTGTGCCGTATACCGGCGGAAAGTTTATGGGCCTTTCTTTTTTGGTGAACTTACTGTAACTGGCACTTCTTACCTTGCTACACTAGTGCAATGGCTCTTCCCTCAGTTGGAAGAAGATGAGCCAGAGAACTTCATTTTCCAGCAAGATGGTGCGCCACCTCAAATGGTTCAAATGGCTCTGAGCACTATGGGACTTAACATCTATGGTCATCAGTCCCCTAGAACTTAGAACTACTTAAACCTAACTAACCTAAGGACATCACACAATACCCAGTCATCACGAGGCAGAGAAAATCCCTGACCCCGCCGGGAATCGATGCACCACCTCACTGCCATAGCGAAGTATGCGATTGGTTGAACTTCACTGTACTCAAGCGCTGGATAGGCCGCAAGGGGCCCAATGACAGGGCTTGCTTTGCATGGCCTCCACGTTCACCCGGCCTAAGACCATGCGATTTTTTCCTTTGGGGCTTCATCAAGGGTCGTGTGTATGTGCATCCGCTATCAGCAGACCTCCCTGAATTAAGAAACCGGATTGAAGCAGCTGTTGCTACAATCACTGAAGACACACTTATCAACGTTTGGGAAGAGCTCGGCTATAGACTTGATGTGTACCGTGTGACAAATGGTGCTCACATTGAACATTTATAAGGTTCTTGGTAAAACTGTTTGAGTTGCTCTTTCATTTGACATGTAATTTATAACTGTAAGTTTAATATAATAAATATTATAAAGCGTTAAAACCCCGATATTCATTTATAAACAACCTGTATTTTCACACTAGGGATGGTGCCATTCTGTAATACATTTGGTGTCCGACAGCGACGACGAGATGCTACCATATAGACCCTCTAATAATCCACGCCACATGGTAACAGGTACATTATTGTCTCTGCCATGCTGTACCAATTCTTCCGTCGCGCGTTTGTCGGTATTGTTATTAAACTATCTCAGCCCGCTTTTCTCGTTTCGTATAAAAAAGTAAAATTTCGGATAAATGAAAATTTTATAAATAAAAATTGCTGGTTTATTAAAAATGTTAATTAAAAACCGAAAATTTTAGCACTGTCGCTATGGCTAACTGATATTCCGGTTTCTTTATCTGGTAATAAGAAAACACCTGCTACAACCGAGACGAAGTAAATACCGAAAAGTACCAGTTATTCAGAATTGAAATTAAGGTATAGATTTTAAGTTGTCGGTTATTCCCATCCCTACTCTGAGCGTTCTGCTGTTAATATCGTACCCAATACATTAAACGTGACAGTACATTTACATCTACATGGATACTCTGCACTTAAGTGTCTGGCACAGAGTTCATCGATTCACCATCACAATAATTCTCAATTATTCCACTCTCGAACAGCGTGCGGAAAAAACGAACACCTACATCTTTCCGTGCGAGATCTGATTTCCATTACTTTTTTATTTTTATGATGATCGTTTCTTCCTGTGTACGTCGGCGTCAACAACATATTTTCGTATTCTGAGGAGAAAGTTGGTGATTGAAATTGCGTGAGAAGTTTCCGCCACAACGAAAAACGCTTTTGTTTTAATAATATCCATCCTAAATCCTTTATGTTGTTCGTGACGTCCTCTCCCCTATTTCTCGATAAAACAAAACGTTCTGCCCTTCTTTGAACTTTCTCGATGTGCTCCGTTAATCCTATCTGGTAAGGATCCCACACCCCGAAACAGTACTTTAAAAGAGGACGGACAAGCGTCGTGAGGGCAGTTTCTTTAAAGCATCAGTAGCATATGCTAAGTGTTCTGCCAACTTAGCGAGATATTTAGTGAATTTTTATTCTGATTGTTGCGAGTTGTCATGGCTGATGGTGGTAGTTAGCGAAACAATTCCAAACAAGCAAGTGAGAAAGAATATTTGTAGGTTACATACTCCGCTATCGCCGCGCGGGGTAGCCACGTAGGGCGTGGGTGTGTGTGCTGTCCTTAGCGTAAGATAGTTTAAGTTAGATTAAGTAGTGTGTAAGCCTTGGGACCGATGTCCTGAGCACTTCGGTCCAACAGGAACTTACCACAAAAATACTCTTCTATCAATTGGCTTCATTCAACAGATGTTGAACTCTTATGAAATGTATCCGGCTTAATCAACAGTCCCGATTTTATAGTCTAAATGTCCTCCTTTTAATATTCTTGAATTATTAACTATAAGAATTTGAACATATTAGCTCTGTGCCTAAATCCTTAAATGTATAATTGTAAACTGTATGTATTTCTCAATATTTGCTGTTGTAGCCATACGATACATAAATAAGTAGGATCCATACTTAACACAGAGCACAAAGCATGTGTATCCGTGTACCGCACCTCTCACCTGGAACCGGCAACAAAAAAAAAAGTTCAAATGTGTGTGAAATCTTATGGGACTTAACTGCCAAGGTCATCAGTCCCTAAGCTTACACACTACTTAACCTAAATTATCCTAGGACAAACACACACACCCATGCCCGAGGGAGGACTCGAACCTCCGCCGGCAACAAAAAGAATAATAATTTTATACTGAAACTCTTCCATTGGTCCATGTTTGCATACAAAAACAACAATATGGGCAAAACGCTTTCGTTATTTATTTATTCCCCCAAACTACTTTCAGCGACAAATATCAGTGTGTTCCTTGATTCTTATTTACTATACGTCACAGCATAATTTTACAAGTGTTGCCACTGTTTCCGCCATATTTTCTGCGCTTTTTTTTCTTTTTTTTTTGTTGCAGTTTTTCTCAGCATACGCCATGTCATCTGCAAGCCATCCAACGAACTCGCAGACGACGTGATGTGTGCCGAGAAAAACGGCAACAACAAAAAAGGAAAACGCAGAAAATGTGCCGGAAGCAGCGGCAACAATTGTAAAATCATGCTGTGGCGCGTGGTAAATAAGAGCCATAGAACCCATTGATGATGGCGATATTTGTCGCTGAAACTAATTTGGCGGAATAGATAAACAACAAAAGTGTTTTGCTAAAAGGTGGACCCACAATCCGTTGACCTGTGCTTACTGCTATCGTTGGTGGATCGGACTGTAGCTCACAACCTTCTACATACCATTCCAAACACGTTTTACCCACATTCTATGCACACGCTGACGCGTGATAGACGCAGAAGTCTGCATTCTTCCCTTCGGGCTACCACATTCTTTCCCATCTGCAGGAGAGTAGCGCCAGACGCTGATTCCGGGATGAAGTTGGAGCCGTCTTGGGGCCAGTTTGTGTTGGGAGACCGCGCTGCTACAGCAACGGGTGCAAGACGGCAGCATCCCGTCCCGAACCACGGGCAATGTGTCACACGGAGGGGAATCTGCCGCCAGCCGCAGCGGCGGCAGGTCGACATGGCAACGGCGGCGGCGGCAGCAGCGCTGCCTCCCTGCTGCCGCCTCCCACCCCTCGCCCCCCTCCCACCATCGCGTCGCCGCTGTGCCTCACGCGCGGCAGATCGCGCTATCTTCGTCGCTCCTTCTCGCTGCGGTGTCCCTCCTCTCTCTCTCTCTCTCTCTCTCTCTCTCTCTCTCTCCTTCTGCCTCTCTCCCTCGCACCCCTCGCCCCACCACACCGCCCTAGGCCTGTTCTGCCCGGAGCTGGCGGCGCGGCGGGATACTGGCGGCAGTCTTGTGTTTGCTGGCGTGCGGAGCGCAGGGCTGCCGTGATCAATAGAGCCAGGATCCCGGGTCGCATCTTCTCGCTGTCAGGTCAGTCCGCGCACTCTCCCTGCTGCACACAACCCAGCCTGCGCTGCTCTGCTACGCACCACTCCACTCTTCTACCGACGCGCCAACAAAACACGAGGCCAGCCAACACTCTCCACAGCCTTCCGTAATTCGTTATTCAAAGTGCAACTAGACTTGTTTTAACATAATACTGCATTGGATTACACCGCAGCAGTTAGTTCGTCGTTGCTGTGCCTGAGGAATATGTGGAATAATTAAATACAATACGTGTAGCCTCAGCTAATAACTCACCGACATCTGAAATTCAACAAATACGTTTGTGCATGTTTATTATACACATCTAGTAGACGTTACATTACTACGTTTCTGCTGCACTTTATGTTCACTGTAGTACGGTGATGAGGGATGAAAGTGTTCACACACATCAAGTGTCAAAACCTCTCGTTGTAGTCGCTTAACTACGGCATAAACCATGCAGTTTTTATTTTTATCTTCAGTTTGCAAGAAACTGGTTTGTACACATACACACGACAAATGTACTACAAGCAGCAAGTGTTTCGTTCTTGCATTTGTTTTTGTGACGCAGGCACGTAGCGTCCGGGCTCACATTTTAAATATTTCAGGCGCAGACTAGAAACAAACACCCAGTGAAAAGTGTAGCTGCATCGTACTTACAAATATGACAAACACGAAATAATTTCTTCCGTGTGACTTGGTCGCAAGGGATGTGCGTCAACTTTCAGGTCAACATTGCACGAGAGAATATTTCGTGCTAGTGCAGAAGAAAAAGTTGTCCTGCTGCAGTAGCGGAACGAATAATTCAGAGAAAACGTGGGTGCGGGGGGGAGATCAGTGAAGCCAAGACGCCAAGACATTTTTACTTCCGCGAAAGACTTCTGAGGGTAGTCAGGTGTTTTTGTTAGTAGTGAAATCCGAGCGACTCAAAAAGATGAGTAGCAAAGTATGTAAAGTTCTCAATATCTAACTTCCAGAGATATAACCGTCAGATGAAAAAAAGATAAGAGACGCAGAAGCATCATCTGTGAGTGCTCGCATAAATTACAAGCATTCTTGGTTCCATGTCGAATTTTATTTTAGCAACACGTATGTTGTTCGCCCTGTTGATCGTCATTCATAACGTCATTTATACGTAAATAATATGTAGTAACGCATAATCAGCAATATACTTAACACTTGGTTCTGTTTTTCTAACCGTTGGCCATATTTAAAAACTTACCTGAGCGTAACTTGCACACTTCCTTCTAGCATTCCTTCCCGGAAATGGAGTGCTGACTTCTCAACTGAGAACTCGTTCATGATCACGTTGTGAAGGCTACAGTTTTGCGTTGTTAATTATAGACGTAACTTTGATAAATGTTGCACAAATGCGTGACAAAAGCAGCAGCATATTTCATTGAACATTTTCAATTCAAAGGAGGGTCAGCATTTTTTTGTGGATAAAGGTTATTAATAGTGTTAATACATCGTTAGAACTAATCATTTACGCTTTAAGAATGGCATAATTAAGGTACATAAACCAGCGTTTATACTTAATTGATGACGCCATTCAGTGGCAAGTTCGCAGCCATGTGTTTCCGGTGTAGAAAAAAAAACTGCTGCTGATAATCATACATAAGCCGAATCCAAATGCCATTGAAACGCTTGTTATCTTTCATAATTCACATTTGTCGAATGAACTGAGTGTTGGATCGTTTCAGTCCCAAATGTTTATTGATAGACGCCGATGTCAGGTAGAACTTTTTTTCAGTAGCCTTCATGTGATTTGCCACCAGTTCTCTTCACGGTTCGGAAGTGCCACTAATCAGATAACTGATAACCGTAACTCATCAGCACTGTACAAAGTGGATGTGTCCTTCTAGTTCCTGTCATCCATCTAATGAAGATGACATACTCATTGACTATGTAAATACCCGTTATGTACTTGAAATGGAAAAGTGATACGAAGGTAATCTTAGCCCACTCTTTGACACTTGTCTGTCGGCAGCCTGAAAGAAACAATTCCTATTGCAGAATAAGTTACTTTGGCATCACAGATGCAATGAACAGTTATGTAACAGCCGGTGACGCGTTGCGTTGAGGAACAGTTAGCAGACAGTGTCTATTAAGAGCAGGTTCGGCAGTAAGTGACAGCAAAATATTAATTTTACGTGGTTCATCACATTCACCAAGAATCGTACATGATGATGTCTGCTCTATTATCTGCTTTGCCCTGCAACCCCGGTACTTAAATTTGTCCATCGGCGAATACACCATTAATTACTCATTCCTTGACTCTTCATAGTGCTCAGGCAGTGACACCGTAACGTATATGGACACTGTGGTTTTGGCTCACCGTCAGAACACAATCATTTAAAATTTTAAGTCCTATTACAAATGCACCTCTGTTGGCAGTGGGGAAAATATTCGAAAAACTATTTTGAAGTACCACATCGTTGCCATAAAATAATTCTGCAAGTGTGCACAGCAGCAGGTCACCTTTTAACCAAAGTATACTTAAAACTGACTTGAGCGCTGATATACGTGCGCCAGGTGGTTTAGTGGTAATCGTTGGTTTCGTATTGGGCTGGATAATGCCTTAAATCTCCGTCGGGTTTTTAGCTTTTTCATGCTTCTTCTTTTCAGGTGAATACCCTAACGATTACTTACAGAAGGGAACGGCGGATTTGCTCGCACAATCTCAATCCAAAAATAGTAGTATTGCGTGGATGTTGAAACATTAGACTGTAGCCTCGCATCAAATGTGAGTTCATAAATGTAGTGTGCTCGGTTCTCCACAATGTCTTATTTCTTCGAATAAACTTTAGGAAAATTATATAACGAAGATGGTGAAATGTGTTGCGTGGAAAAAATATCTATCTGTAATGACGTGGACGCAGGAGAATTCGCACACAATTAACGCTTAAATGACAAAGGCACTCCATATTCCTTTCGTGTGTATTCGCTCGTCGGTGAAACCTCCTTGGGTGGCAAAATATTGTCAGATTTGAATCGTAATAACGAAGACTAACAACGCGTCAACAATGAGGCAACAACGGATGGATCGCATCTGTACATGTTTGTTGCGCGGTATTTATTTTGCCTGTGACGTCTTCGTACCAGTGTAGGCGCATACGCATGATCGTTAGAAATTAGCTTTGTGTTATAAAGCTAGAAACTGGTGGGTTGTAAATCACAAAATAATGAAATCAAACCAAATAAAAATGAACAATAAATAAACAAAATAAAAAACAGAAGATAATGGAAGGTGTTTCATATGACTCGTATATATGCTCCAAATTATAGAAGACTTTTGAGTCAGAGGACAGCTCGCTCCGAAATGGATCCAAAAAAACCTAAAAAGTCCAGTAGCGAGTGAACAAGAAAGACAAGGGCGAAAATGAAGTGAAATGAAAAGAAAAAGAACGCCCGTCTGGCATATCAATATTATATTGAGTCTACCGCAGCTCATAGCGTGTGATCTGCTTTGGTCGGTTGCCTATTATATGAAAGATGACACTGCTGATCACGCTGACCTCATTCATAAGGATGCTACGTACACCGTTACGCAACCCTCAATACATTTGATAAACTTAATGAGCCCGAGATTTATAATTAAATCACATATTCTTCTTCTTCTTCTGCTTCGTTAGGACCCTCCAGGATCACGTGTGGCTTGTTTTGCACGTCTTCTTTCTTCCCAATACCTCTTCATTCTCTCGCTTCTTCTGTTTCTTTCTTCTTCTGTTAAGACAACTCTGATTTTGGTGTCCGACCACCTGTGACCATCCACCAACTCTTTATACTTCTCCCTGTCCTCCATTACTGCCTGCAGATTCCTTTCTTTTATTCCTACAGCCTTCCAGTCATCTCTGGCTTCCTTCACCCAGTTGTTTCCCCGTATCACATGTTGCATTCCATATCTTCTTAGCCAACCTCTCCTCCTCCATCCTCACGATGTGCCCAACAAATCGTAACCTCCTCTTCCGTATCTCGCTCGATATGGGTTCAATATTTTCCTGCCGTGTTCTGTGTATCCATATACCCCCATGTTTTTTGGTGTCCCATACGTCTCTCAAAATTTTCCGTTCCTCCTCCTTCAACTGTATACAAGCTCTCTTGCGAGTGTGATCATTTATGATGCATACAGAGCAGCATTTCTTACAGTTGCTGTGTAGCGTCGCAATTTGACATTCCATGGCAGTTTTTCTTGCCGTATGTTGTTTTTACCGCATACCGAAGCGTCTGCAAAATCTGTGCCCTGTCTACTGCGCTACTGTTGCCTGTATGCCCCACCAGTTATCTTCTCCCCCAAATAAAGAAAACTGTTGACTCTCTCAACCACTCGGCCATCCATCTTCCAGTCAGACTCTGTGTTCAATGTCTTGGTCTTCTTATATGCAACCTCATGTCCGACCTTTTCTGCTGTCACGGCTCGATTTTTTAGTGCTGTCTTTGCCTCTTCTTCTGTCCCATTTAAGAGTGCCATGTCATCTGCGAGTGCCAGGCAGACCACTGTTGCATTATGTTTGACCTTGTACCCTTTTTGCACATCTTTGATTTTCATGTTACCATTTAGTTGTCTCCACTGTCTCACTACTTCGTCCAAAACCAGGTTAAAGAAATTTGGTGATAGTCCGTCCCCTTGCCGGATACCTGTTTTTATTTTGAAGCTGTCTGACAGCGTACTGCGATGCCTGATCCTGGCAATAGTGTCGCTTAACGTTTCCTTTATTATTGCATGTGTTGTAACATCCAGTCCACTATCTTCCAACATATCAAGCAGAGTACTTCTGTCAACTGAATCGCAGGCCTTTTGGAAGTCCACAAATGTCACTATTGTCTTTTTTCCTTTCCTGTGTCTGTGTTCTATTATCCTTTTTATTCCAAATATCTGCTCTGTACAGTTCCTCCCTTTTCTTATAACCACACGGGTACTCTCCTATTGTCGGCCCCAGTTGTTCTTCAACTCTGTTCAGCAAGTTTGTCGACAAAATCTTGTACCCTATTTTGAATAGAGAGATGCCCCTGTAGTTATCCAGTACTTTCATGTCCCCTTTCTTGTGTAGTTGTATTATAATGGCTTCTTTCCAGTCTATGGGTATTTTCTTATTTCTCCAGATATCCCTTATTATATTGTACATACTTCTTTCTATTTCAGGCCCGCCTCACTTGATCTCTTCAGCACAGATACCATCATTGCCTGATGCCTTGTTGTTTTTGAGGCTTTAATTGCCTCTCTGCTACTTCTGCCCTGGTGGGCGCATTGTCTAGATTATCCTAACTTTCGTCCCTAGAGCGTACGTGTGTCCACTTTACTGTCTGCATTCATCAAACCCCTAAAATAAACTATGTGATCAAAAGCATCCGGACATCCCCCCCCCTCCCCGAAAAAAACGTTTCTCGTATTAGGTGCATTGTGCTGTCACCTACTGCCAGGTACTCCATATCAGCGACCTCAGAAGTCATTAGACATCGTGAGAGACCAGAATGGGGCGCTCCGCGGAACTCACGGACGTCGAACATTGTCAGGTGATTGGGCGTCACTTGTGTCATACGTCTTTACGCGAGATTTCCACACTCCTAAACATCCCCAGGTCCACTGTTACCGATGTAATAGTGAAGTGGAAACGTAAAAGGACACGTGCAGCACAAAAGCGTACAGGTCGACCTCGTATGCTGACTGACAGAGACCGCCGACAGTTGAAGAGGGTCGCAATGTGTAATAGGAAGACATCTATCTATTCTATACCATCACACAGGAATTCCAAACTGCGTCAGGGTCCACTGCAAGTACTATGACAGATAGGTAGGAGTTGAGAAAACTTGGATTTCATGGTCGAGCGGCTGCTCATAAGCCACACATCACTCCGGCAAATGCCAAACGACGCCTCGCTTGGTGTAAGGAGCGTAAATATTGGACGATTGAACACTGGGAAAAATGTTGTATGGAGTGACGAATCACGGTACACAATGTGGCGAATCACGGTACACAATGTGGCGATCCGATGGCAGGGTGTTGGTATGGCGAATGCCTGGTGAACGTTACCTGCCAGGATGGAGGTTGTGGAGTGTCGGTTTGGTTGTGTTTACCATGGAGGGGGCTTGCAGTCCTTGTTTTGCGTGGCACTATCACAGCACAGGCCTACTCTGATGTTTTAAGCACCTTCTTGCTTTCCACGATTGAAGAGCAATTCGGTGGTGGCGATTGCATCTTTCAACACGATCGAGCTCCTGTTCATAATGCACGGCCTGTGGCGGAGTGGTTTCACCACAATAGCATCCCTGTAATGGACTGAGCTGCACAGAGTCCTGACCTGAATCCTACGGAACACCTTTGGGATGGTTTGGAACGCCGACTTCGTGCCAGGCCTCACCGACCGACATCGATACCTCTCCTAAGTGCAGCACTCCGTGAAGAATGGGCTGCCATTCCCCACGAAACCGCCGGCCGATGTGGCCGAGCGGTTCTAGGCGCTTCAGTCTGAAACCGCGTGACCTATACGGTCGCAGGTTCGAATCCTGCGTCGGGCATGGATGTGTGTGATGTCCTTAGGTTAGTTAGGTTTAAGTAGTTCTAACAAGGGAACCTCCCCTTCGCACCCCCCTCAGATTTAGTTATAAGTTGGCACAGTGGATAGGTCTTGAAAAACTGAACACAGATCAATCGAGAAAACAGGAAGAAGTTGTGTAGAACTATGAAAAAAAAGCAAAATATACAAACTGAGTAGTCCATGCGAACATAGGCAACATCAAGGACAGCTTGAGCTCAGCAGCGCCGTGGTCCCGTGGTTAGCGTCAGCAGCTGCGGAACGAGAAGTCCTTGGTTCAAGTCTTCCTTCGAGCGTAGAATTTCATTTTTTATTTTCAGACAATTATCAATGTTCAGGAACTCAGACATATTCAACTTCGCTCTCCAAATTTCCAGGACATGTTCAGATTTGCTTGGACATATGCAGGATTTGACGGTCTACACACCGAAAAATTTGAAAACGTTAAAAACATATGTTTCGACAGAGCATAGGGAAAAGTGTGCGACTGTGAAACTGTTGGATTCATTTGTTGCAACTCTTATGTTTTCATCAATTTTTTGGGAGTAATTCTCGCATTCATAAGAAAACCTAAACCGGGCAATGTAGAAACTTTTTACCCATTCGCCAAGTGTACAAGTTAGGTGGGTCGACAACATATTCCTGTCATGTGACGCACATGCCCTCACCAGTGTCGTATAGAATATATCAGACGTGTTTTCCTGTGGAGGAATCGGTTGACCTATGACCTTGCGATCAAATGTTTTCGGTTCCCATTGGAGAGGCACGTCCTTTCGTCTACTAATCGCACGGTTTTGTGGTGCGGTCGCAAAACACAGACACCAAACTTATTACAGTGAACAGAGACGTCAATGAACGAATGGACAGATCATAACTTTGCGAAAATAAAGAAAAACTTTTCACTTGAGGGGAGTTTTGAACCAAGGACCTCTCGTTCCGCAGCTGCTCACGCTAACCACGGGACCACGGCGCTCCTGAGTTCACATTATCCTTGATGTTGCCTATCTTCGCATGGACTACTCAGTTTGTATATTTTGCTTATTTTTTCATAGTTCGACACAACTTCTTCCTGTTTTCTCGATTGATCTGTGTTCAGTTTTTCAAGGCCTATCCACTGTGCCAACTTATAACTAAATCTGAGGGGGGTGCGATGGGGAGGTTCCCTTGTAAGTTCTAGGGGACTGATGACCTCAGATGCTAAGTCCCATAGTGCTCAGAGCCATTTGAGCCATTTGAACCCACGAAACCTTCCAGCACCTGTTTGAACGTATGCCTGCGAGAGTGGAAGCTGTCATCAAGGCTAAAGGTGGGCCAACACCATATTGAATTCCAGCATTACCGATGGAGGGCGCCACGAACGTGTAAGCCATTTTCAGCCAGGTGTCCAGATTCTTTTGATCACATAGTGTGCCTAGCCACTTCCTCGCACACCTTGTTCTCGTCAATTTTTATTGTGCCATCTTGTCCTATTACGTAGGGTTCTTATTCCTAGAAGCCTTTAATTCTACTCTTCATTTCTCTGAAAAAGACTCGTGATTTGTGTTTCTTGTGAAAGGGTTCAAGATTCTCATTCCGTCTACTTCTCTTGGCACACATATTAATACGAAATACTTGTTAATATTTTGTCCCTATGTTTTCACAAAAAAACGGCATGCCAATTCTAACATCAGCTAATAAAAATTTACCTGTTAAAATGTCAAAAAATATCGTCGTGCTTTAATATGTAATTTCTTTTTGCTGTTCCGACGTGCATAGCGAACTTCAGTGGATAAAGAACACACGCTCAGAATGATTCTACAATACCACGTACAAACAAAACTGACTATAAAAATTATAAATAATGGAACAATCTAATGGCGTAACTAAAACGACTATTCTGGCACACTTTAACTCACGAAATCTCATCATTCTAATCCGGAAATAGAAGCTGCCAATCGGATCTACCGAAGCATTGACAGGATTCCTGTAAAATACGATGCAGGTACGGAAGAAGAAATCAGCGTCTTAATGTTTAATGATGTGTGACTAATACGGAGACTCGTGTAGATATAACTCGCATTTTAATATACATTCACTTACCATTCTTTCGACCCTTAATTGTTTAAAAGTATTATAGAGATAACATGAAAAGTTCCAGTTGCGTGTCATGCCGTTCCACATTAACTTTGCAATAGAATATCGTGCAATTCGTGCCCTGCTGCCATTTGCTATTCTTTTCCGTTTTCCCTAAAAGGCTATTACGGCAGCCAGCGCTTCTCTGCATTGTTAGAGACTTGGTATTCATCGTGGTTCTGCGATCAATGTAAATGAAAGGAACTTTTGCGTCAGTTGATAAAAATTCTTTGCTGCATTTGTCACGCCTACCAACCGACAGACTAACTGTAAGATTGCCATCGATCGTTCCAGCTTACCCAGGGGAAAAAAAAAAAAAAAACTGTCGCATCAGCATCTACGGAACTTACTGATGACATATTATTATGCGTCATGTGTTAGGCGCATCAGTGGTTGCATTTCGCTGATTTCGTATACAGAAGTGAATAACATAAACTCACTCTTATTCAGTGCGTTATATTTTAATCAGAGAAGGACTATGTTAAACGAGGGTTGGAACTTAAATAGTGGCAACTATTTATTCACAACCGATACAAAAGAGTTACATGTTTGCACCTGTTACTGTCCTTCAAAGTAGTCACCAGCATTGCGTACAACCCGTTGCCAGCGATGTGGAAGGCGTAGTATACCGTTAGCAGAGCCTGTTCTGTTGATGGTGCGAATGGAGCGGTCTACTGGCTGACGAATCTCTGGAACAGTTCTCAAGCGAATGCCACGAAGTGGTTCCTTCATCTTCGAAATCAAATCAAAGTCACAAGGACTTAAGTCCGGGGAGTATGGTGGATGGTACAGTGCTTCCTAGTCACATCGACAGAGAAGGGCAGCCACAGCTTGCGCTGTATGCGACCACGCATTGTCGTGCAAAATGATGGGTGGGTTGCGCAGAAAGTATCGCCGCTTCTTTCGCAAAGCTGGTCGCAGGTGATACTCCATAAATGAACAGTAATACTGTGCATTGACGGTCTGCCATGGAGGAACGCAATGCGTTAGGATAACACCATCACATTCATACACGAGAATCACCATAACTTTAGACCGCTCCATTCACACCAATAACAGAACGGGCTCTGCTAACGGTATACTACACCTTCCACATCGCTGACAACGGGTTCTACATAACGCTGGTGACTACTTTGAAGGACAGTAACAGGTGCAAACATGTAACTCTTTCGTATCGGTTGTGAATAAATAGTTGCCACAGTTCCAACCCTCGTAGAATGTACTATTCTTTTTGGAGCATAATTCAAGTTCTACGTAACTATCATCAGAAAAACTAAGCAACTTTTTCCGTTTCGCACTCAGTTGCAACAACTTCGCGACTTACAGTCGGTGCAGGCAAATCAAGTCTTATCTTAACCAAAAATGGTTATTAAATTAGTTTTCCACGTCACCACGTACGGTGGCATGTGATATACCCAACTCAAACTTTTCTCACACGACATAATGAAAGCTTTGGATCAAGGAAGTTAGGCAGATGCAGTATTTCTTGATTTTCGAAAAGTATTGACTCAGTACCAGATCAACGGTTCTTGTCGTAAGTGTATCAAGCGAAACTTGTGTTGTAACTGGACTGAGTATTGTTGGTAGGGAGCAGCAGCCGGTTGTCTTGCATGAAGAGTCATCATTAGATGTAGAATTAACTTTGGACGTTCCATAGCTAAGAGCGTTGGGACCCTTCCTGTTCATGTTATATATTAATGACCTTGCGGACAATATTAATAGTAACCTAGGAGTTTTGCAGATGTTGCAGTTATCTATAATGTAGTACTGAGTGAAAAAAGCTGTATAAATATTCAGTCAGATCATGACAAGATTTCTAAGTGGTGCAGAGATTACAAACTTGCTTTAAATGTTCGAAAATATAAAGTTTTGTAATTTATAAAACTAAAAAATGTAGTATCGTATCACTGTACAGTATCAAAAAAATGGTTCAAATGGCTCTGAGCACTATGGGACTCAACTGCTGAGGTCATTAGTCCCCTAGAACTTAGAACTAGTTAAACCTAACTAACCTAAGGACATCACAAACATCCATGCCCGAGGCAGGATTCGAACCTGCGACCGTAGCGGTCCTGCGGTTCCAGACTGCAGCGCCTTTAACCGCACAGCCACTTCGGCCGGCTGTACAGTATCAAAAAGTTTGTATAAAATACAGTTGGAATCGATCATCACATACAAATGCCTGGGTGTAATACTACGTGGGATATGAAATATAATGATCACGTAGGGTAGTAGTCGATAAAGCAGTGGTGGTGGTTAGTGTTTAACGTCCCGTCGACAACGAGGTCATTAAAGACGGAGCGCAAGCTCGGGTTAGGGAAGGATTGGGAAGGAAGTCGTCCGTGCCCTTTCAAAGGAACCATCCCGGCATTTGCCTGAAACGATTTAGGGAAATCACGGAAAACCTAAATCAGGATGGCCGGAGACGGGATTGAACCGTCGTCCTCCCGAATGCGAGTCCAGTGTGCTAACCACTGCGCCACCTCTCGATAAAGCAGGTGGTAGGCTTTGGGTAAAGTACTGGGTAAATAGAGCGACCCATTGTAGAGTATTGCTCAAATGTGTGGGACCGGTACCAAATAGGACTGACAGGGTATATTGAAGATATTGAGCGTATACGGAGAAGGTTCAGCACGAATGGTCAGATGTTTGTAGGACCCACGTGAGAGCGTCTCAGAGATAACAATATGGGATTGTGGGTCCGCCTTGATGCAAAACGCTTCTGCTATTTATTTACTTATTTCCCCAAAACTAGTTTTATCGACAGTATCGCCATCATCAGTGGCTTCTTTAATTCTAAACCATGCAGAAATAGCATACTTGTAAAACACTGTAAAACATTATTATATGTGTGCTATTTTGTTCCAGATATTGTTTCTGTGAATGTTTCCATAATACCTTATTTACTATACGTCACTGCATGATTTTACAATTGTTGCCACTGTTTCCGGAATACTTACTGGGTTTTTTATTGCCGTTTTTCTCATGTTGTCTGCAACTGTATGAGTTGCTGTTAGTAAACGTTTTTGTATTTGTTTAAAAACCACTCACACAGTTGCAGATGACATGAGAAAAACGGCAAAAAAAAAAAAAAAAAAAAAAAAAAAACAGAAATCGGCAACAACTGTAAAATAATGCTGTATAGTAAAGAAGATATTATCAAACTATTCACGGAAACAATATTTCGAACAACATAGTACACATGTAGTAATGTTTTAGAGTGTTTTATAAGTATACTATTTCTACATGTTTTAGAATGAAGCCACTGATGATGGCGATATTTGTCGCTGAAAGTAGTTTGGGGGAATAAACAAATAACAACAGTTTTTTTGCATCAAGGCGGACCCACAACCCCATATTGTTGTTTTTGTGGCCAGTGGAAGAGTTCAGAGACAAAATTGCGTCTCAGAGGTGCTGAACAAAGTGCACTGGCAGATTCTTGACGATCGACGTAGAGAACCCGCTGTAACTGATGACTCTAGGAGTATACAACAACTCCCTATATGTCGCTCACATAGGGATCGTGAGGATAAGATTAGATTAATTACAATACGCGTAAGGGCATTTAAACATCCTTTTACTTTTACATCTACATCTACATATATACTCCGCTAGCCACCAAGCGGTGTGTGACGGAGGTCACAATTCGCACCAAAGTCATATTCCCCTCCCCCCTCTGATCCACTCGCGGAGCCGGCCGCGGTGGCCGTGCGGTTCTGGCGCTGCAGTCCGGAACCGCGGGACTGCTACGGTCGCAGGTTCGAATCCTGCCTCGGGCATGGATGTGTGTGATGTCCTTAGGTTAGTGAGGTTTAGGTAGTTCTAAGTTCTAGGGGACTTATGACCTAAGATGTTGAGTCCCATAGTGCTCAGAGCCATTTGAACCATTCCACTCGCGGATCGCGCGAGAGAAAAACGCCTGTCTGAAAGCCTCAGTATGAGCTCTAATTTCCCTTATCTTCGAATGGTGATCATTGCGCGATTTTAAAGTTGTTGGTAATAATATATGCTCTACATCCTCGGCGAAGATCGGATTTCGTAATTTAGTGAGCAGCCCCTTCCGTTTAGCGCGTCGTCTGTCTGCGAGTGTGTCCTACCTCAAACTTTCAATGAGATTTGCAACGTTCGCGATGGCTAAATGTACCAGTCACGAATCTTGCCACTCTTCTTTGGATCTTCTCAATCTCTTCAATCAGACCCAACTACTAAGGGTCCCATGCAGACGCCATACGTGAATGTAAAGGGAAGAAACACTAACAACTGGTACTGTTGGACGTAGCCTCTGCCATGCACTACAGTGGTTTGCAGGATATGTAGATAAGGCCATGAATAGTACGATATGGTACATATTTATTATTTTTATGAACACAAGTGGAGCGGAATTTGCACGGAACCTTAAGACTTCGTAAATGTCTGATGCACTCAATTCAGAAATTGCAATGTCAGATAAAAATGAGTTCCTGAACAAGTTACAGGCAAATGATAAATTGAAAGGCGTAGACACTTTCCAAAAGTAAATTGATATTTATATCATACATGGTAGAAAAACTCTCAGGGGACGAAAGGTAATCCAGTAAACGAATATATTAGACCTGAGAAGGTGAACAATACGCCCTTTCAAAAGTGTGTCGTTTTGCACGAGCACCTCAGATTGGTACATCGGTAGCACACCTAGAAAACGACTACGAAGTCGCAACTGAATGACTGATGTAGTACAAGCGCTAACTGTTCTTTTAACGTTTCTCTGAAGGCCGGCATTATGTCTACACAAAGGCCACACTTCACCTCTATTGCTGGTCTTTAATACGTTGTTCACGCTGTAATCCAGTCGGTTAGCTTCGACTAAAAGAGGGGAAAAAGGCAACGTTCTTGGCTCACCGCTGCTAAACAATGGTCAGCGAATCTGTATAGTTTGATGCATGTTTCTTTTCAAGCTAAAGAGTTTCGTAACCTCGCTGAGTTCCATGCAGCCGTGGTCTCAATGTACCGAACTAAAGTTGCGCCTTTTATCGCTCCACTCTCTATAATTTTTACTGTTTGCTGTCTCATCTTCTCTCAAATTCTGTGAGCCAAACCATTAACCAGTGACACCTGCGATACTAAATGCCGCCTTTTGGCGTAGCAGAGATACAGTATAAGCGGCGCAGACACGAATGGGGAATCATTCCTGCAACAACATGGTTTGCAAATGGACAATTCAGACGTAATCGACATTTTCAGAGGACAGATTGTTGTGCCCTGTAGCCTGAGAACGAGTATCGGAAACTGAGAAGTTTATAGCTACTGTTGAGGGCGTCTGTGGAATGTGGTTGAACGATGGTGAAACCACGCGTTGGCGCCGAGGTGAACGACGTGCACGGATCACCGAACGTGCAGGCCGGAGGCTCGCCTGCAACTGTAATGCAGGCTGGACTGTGTGACCTGATGGCAGAGTACAACGCTGGTGGAGACACAAGTGTGAAGTTCTTCTGCAAAGACCTTTGCGTATTCCCGTATTGACCGACATTATCAATTGAGATTGCAGTGTGTGGACTGTGGATAAACGAGAACATGTCGCCAGGTTGCTGGAGACAAATTTCATTTTACGCCAGTTTAATGGTCGTGCCTGGATACTCCGTGTGGGCACTACTGTGCTATGGAACATTAGGGGCGTGGGGGGCATTGACTTGGACGCCTGAGACCTGTGGTAGTAATCCAAGGGAACCATGACAGATGTGGACTACGTGAACATTGTTACGACGTATTGCATCCCTCCATGCTTGCTGTGTTCCCAAATGGCGACTGCATCTTTCCAGTGGGGTAACAAGGCCAGAATAGTCCTACAGTGGCTTCAGGAGCCTGTTAGTGAACTCAGGTTAATGTCCCGGGTCGTACCGCCATATCCCAGTTGAAACGTCCCCTTAGAAAATTTTTGAATTACTGTGCTGATAAACCTCTTGCATTATTTGATTTTCAAACAGCTGAGCAGAACTGAACGTACTCAGACATTTCGCTCTTTACCTATTCTGATCAACACTTAACTGACAGCCAATATTTTTAGCGCAACGCAATCTGACTTTCAATAATCCCTACAAGAGAATGGCCCTGACTAACATTAACCTATACGTTTCACAAATCACTTACCTCACAAAAATCTTCGTTACTCAAACTACTGCAATACAGCGAGCGCCACTACTGCCAGCTAAATAAAAGATTCAAACTACTGAAGGCACTAACTACTGATAGGCATAGTTAGCAAATGAAAGATTTTGATAGGGAACAAACAATGTATTTACCTTAATAGTGTTCAATCCAGTATTACAAATTTACTCTTTCTGATGGACACACGTCCAGATCGTCCGCTCTCAAAATTCCGCCATCTCTCTCCCCACATCCACCACTGCTGGCGGCTCACCTCCAACTGCCCAACGCTACGCGCTGTTAACAAAATGGCTCTGAGCTCTATGGGACTCAACTGCTGTGGTCATTAGTCCCCTAGAACTTAGAACTAGTTAAACCTAACTAACCTAAGGACATCACAAACATCCATGCCCGAGGCAGGATTCGAACCTGCGACCGTAGCGGTCTTGTGGTTCTAGACTGCAGCGCCTTTAACCGCACGGCCACTCCGGCCGGCCGCTGTTAACAGCCAACTGCCCAACACTACAATAGCATATACTCCAACAATGCAAACCAACCACAGCCTTCACACAGCACAGTCAGTGATTTTCATATAGAGCGCTACGTGGCGGTACCAACATAAAAACCTAAACAGCCTACTTACACAGTAAACTTTACTTTCTATGCATCTAGGATATGACAAAATTAAGGAAACAGAAGGTATGACTTTCCTAAGAACCTTTCATTTTCTTCATGTTTTATGTAGCTATATTACTCAACAGAACGCTTCTAGAGATGTTATAACAATGACTTGAGAAAGTTAACTTGGCGTTCTGTGGACACTGAATAAGATTACTCTCTGACTAGTAACTGAGCTCAAAGTACGATACGCATTAGAAATTTCTGTATTAAAGTGATCGATATTTATTCTGCATTGTGTTGTAGAAAGCCATTGTACAAGAAATTGTAACGTAATGAAATACGTGCAATGTGGCTGAGTATACTGGTTACTAAGAGCGTTATTTGGAGTTGTGAACTGCTAAGTAGAAGTAATTTACAATACGTCAGGTATGTCTAACAAATCTATATCATATTTGCTTGATTTCTCCATATTTTGTGCATATCGAATCTTGCTAGCGTAAGTTACAGGGATGTCCGGAGGATGGTGGGTTAGTCAAATCCTGCTCCACAGTCTTTGCAGTTCTACGTGAATTTATAATTAACATAACTGCGTGGCACGGTGCAACGTAATTAAACCCCGTTCACCCACCATCGCTTCACTAACAAGCAGTCTTGCCGCATTTTCAGCCTTTAAGCAGTTACACAGTACTGGTGAATGCAGACTCCTCAAGGTTACAATATTCGATAAATCTGGAATTTACAGAAAGAGATCTGGTTAGTCTTCTTGATACACAACATTAAATTATTACAGTTTTACACGTTTGTTATTGTAATTGCTACCTTTCATGTAGCTATAACATACCTGGCCAGCCAACTCCCCAAATCTGACCTCGATGGCCCGTAATTTACAGAAACTGCGTGCCTTCACGTAGGCATCTGGTTACGTTCCTCTGAAAACCTACCAAGGGCTTGTCGAACCCGTGCAACACAGAATAGCTGTTGTATTGGAGTTCCAAATGTTGGACCCACATACACGTGGCCAGGTGGCCATAGTGCTTTGGATCATCCGTGTAAGTTATCCAGCAGGGGTGAACAATGTCGACACAGTTTGCCCCTTCTGGTAAAGGGATTTTACAAGGAACTTGCTCTATAATACCTCTCGATTTCGTTTTCTATCCATCTAATTCCTACGATAATAGTCGAACATCAGTGAAGACTAGAACACCAGCGAGAGTATAAGTGAATGAAATGGACATTACAGGTTAAGTCCACGGAGTCAATCTTGGTTGCTATAGGAGCGTGACGAATATGACGCGTGACACGTCAGACGAATGAGCGGCTTAGGAAAATGGCACCAGTCAGTCTCCGATTGTGGCTTGGCTTTCATCATCAACTGTGGTTTGGTCAAGCCAACACTGCTGACGATGTTCGGCTCACACAAACTCGACAATATTAACCTGCTGAAAACTCGAAGTCCGCAACTTCTGTGATAACCTCTCGAACACTATCCGCAACACATTAGTACGTCATATTGTAGAAGGATTGTGAAGCTAAAGAGCACTATTACATTGAGAGTTATCTTTAAATAATAAAAATATAAGTGACGTACACTGTCTTGGATATTGGTAGATGTGCAGAATAGACTTGGGCACTGTTTCTATGTTTCGATACAGTGTATAGATACGTGGAACTGTTTCAGTGTTTCGGAACGGCTGTGGTTCACTGTTTCGAAACAGTGGTGTTTCATTCCGCCCCTGTCTCGGATAACCGCACCAGATTCGATCTCGAGCCAGACACAGAAACTGTATCGTTGTTTCAAAATAAGGCTGTTTCAGTCCACCTGCGCTTGGAACGGACTAATTGTATCGAAACAGTGATGTTTCATTCCGCTCTGTGTCGTACCAGATTCGGGCTCGGCACAGATACTGAAACACAACATAACACTTAATGAAACACTTTCAAGAGTGGCGAAATATTTTTGACAAGCAATAGAATGAAGCTTAGAATATCCGAAAATAAAGCTTCGTTTCTAGCTGACTGTCCTATTACGAAATGGCGTAACACCTGCTTTATAAACACTAACCAAACAATAAAACAACGCATACTATTCACATTCAAAATACTAATATGTGAAAATCATTCGATTAAATTACACTTTTTTTAATAACATACGCTTCTCTTTTCATGTACAGTAATCGTATTAAGAAACGCAAGTAAGCCTACAACATTTTGAATAAAAAAAGGCGTAGAGTGACAGTTATTAGACATATACATAAATTTGATGTAGGTATAATTGCAGGCAATCTGTTTGACATATCACTGATAGTGTAGTGGTGAACGGGAAGGGCTGGGAAACATGGTGACTTTTTAGTAACGGTTCGAAAGACCATGAAAGACAAAAATTTTTTCTGTTATATTTTGTTATTTATTCGAATTCTTTGGCGTTAGTTGTGAGTCTATAGTCACTGTGCCTATTATCCACAATGATTCCCTTTGTGTGCATGGAAATTAGCAGGATGCGTATATTACCCACACTAACGCAATGTGGGAATCCCAGTAGCATATCCGTTGTTTCTACAGTTTGCTCCTACCTCCAGTTCCGTTCGTGGTGGTTCTTCTGTCTTCAGCTATGGCTGTCCTCAGCCAATTGAAAAGTATGAAAGTCACACGACACGAAAGCAGCGCATTTGCTGCAGGAAATACGAAACTGCCAAGACGCCTAAGTGATAGTTTCATACTTTCTGCGATATGATTAGCGCTCTCGCACCTCATTTGTGTTTATATGGACATACTTATACAGTACACATCCAAGATGATAAAATGCCTAGGTTTATTAGATTACAAAACTCAAACTGTTTCACTGTTTCGAAACAGCGTATCGAAACAATACATTGTACTGTTTCATTTGTTTCGAAACAGTTAAGTGTTTCAGTTTGCCCATCTCTAGTGCAGAAGTAATTATGAGTAATAGAAAACTGAATTGTCACAATGAGAAGGCAAGCCTTTAATACTGGTAAAGTGAATAATCTGACTGCAAGAATTTTGAACGGTATAAACTGCCTGAATTATGAACGTTGACACAAAATCTACTATAATTGGTTTTGGAAAACTGAACGCAGGTCCCAGAACTAATATACAATACAGAAAAATCTAACTGTCTTTGAATGAGATAAGCTGGCCCTGATAGAATAAAAAAAACATCAAAATATTTTGCCTGTACCTCTATTCTGCGCAAATTTGG
Organism: Schistocerca americana; assembly: GCF_021461395.2. Taxonomy (NCBI): domain Eukaryota; kingdom Metazoa; phylum Arthropoda; class Insecta; order Orthoptera; family Acrididae; genus Schistocerca; species Schistocerca americana. The sequence goes on along the minus strand of NC_060122.1, from coordinate 808,983,310 downwards.
ATAAGACTTTGCAGTACTGCTCTGTCTTGCGCGCCGCTGTGCTAAAGTTGCAAATTACTTATTCGATATCTCCACAGAGGCAGTGTAGTGAGGTGCAATGAGTTCTCTGTTAGTTGCAAATCAAAGTAGTTTCGGAACACACTTCGTTCTTTTCCTACTTTTGAAAACACGATGATCAATTAAAAATTTTAAAAGAAAGGTAGGTGAAAAATGTCGCTGCAAAATAAAAGAGTGACTTCAAAAAAATTACCTTACAATTCCTGTTCACGTAAATAAAAGATTACATTACACTTCCTCCTTCTCAGATCAGTTACCATTACATAATCATTTTGATTAAACACATCGATAAATTGAGACTTTACATTTGAAATATAGCAACTGCTTCCTCACTTACTACGGCTAACAATTATCCGCTGCTGAGCCTTTGCGCGCACCAGAGATAATAACCTAATTTCTGCGATATAGCTTCACAACATCGCTGCTCGCTCACAATCGATTCAGATACCAAAGTTATACGTGACACCTATCAACATTTTATTAAAAAATTTACGAAAAAGTGAATTATCTTAAATGACTTAACTGACAGAATATGACGAAAAAGAAAATACACTGGCTGACAGAAGTGAAGCTCCCACTAGGGAAGGAGCAAACGAAATGAAAACTCACGGGTTGAGATGATACGAGGGTCACTCCAAAAGAAGTGCACACTATTTTTGTAGAAATACAGTTTTCATTCTGCATGTGTGAAAGTTTTACAGTGTGTAGATACATTCTTCCCGCTTGTTTTCAAACTTAGTTCAACATGTTCCCGTGAGTGGCGCCGTCACAGCATGTCTTCGAGATGGCTGCTACACTTGACGTTCGTCAGAAGCAACGTGCTGTCATAGAATTCCTGTGCTGTGAAAACGAGACAGTGGGAAACATCCAAAAGAGGTTGAAAAAGGTGTATGGAGATGCTGCTGTCTACCGCAGTACAGTTAGTCGGTGGCCAAGCAGGTTACGTGATGAAAGCGGGCACGGCAATATTGAGGATTGTCCTCGCAGCGGCAGGCCTCGTACTGCACGCACTCCAGACAATGTGCAGAGAGTTAACGAATTGGTGACTGCTGACAGACGCATCACAGTAAACGAATTGTCACGCTACGTTGGGATAGGGGAAGGAAGTGTTTGCAAAATACTGAAAGTGTTGGCGTTAAAAAAGAGTTGTCCAGGTGGGTTCTCTGGATGTGGACAAAGAAACAAGAAAAACGAAATGCAGCGAACTTTTGAAACAGTAGAAGAATGGTGGACATGAATTTCTTGGAAGAATTGTGACAGGTGATGAAACATGGCTCCATCAGAGACGATGAGGCAATCAATGGAGTGGCATCATGCAAATTCACCCAAGAAAAAAAATTCAAAACCACACCTTCTGCTGGAAAAGTTATGGCTATGGTGGCTTTCGACCCCATACGACTCTTGCTTGTGGACATTATGCCAAGTGGAACCACCATAAATTCTGATGCATATGTGACGACACTGAAGAAACTTCAAGCTCGACTGAGTCGTGTTCGACCACATCGGCAAAAGCAGGATGTTTTGCTGTTGCACGACAATGCACGGCCATATGTCAGTCAAAAAACCATGGCAGCGATCACAAAACTCGGATGGACAACACTGAAATACCAGCCTTACAGTCCTGACCTGGCTCCATGTAACTATCATTTCTTTGGGAAACTGAAAGACTCGCTTCGTGGAACAAGGTTTGATAATGATGACTCCCTTGTGCACGCTGCCAAACAGTAGCTCCAACAGGTTGGTCCAGAATTTTACCGTGCGGGTGTACAGGCGCTGGTTCCAAGATGGCGTAAGGCAGTTGAGAGGGGTGGAAATTATGTGGAGATATGAAAATATTTTTCCTAAAGGATGTATCTAGAAACTGAAAAAGTTTCAAACATGTAGAATAAAAGATGGATTTAAAAAAAAATAGTGTGCATTTCTTTTGGAGTGACCATCGTATGTGATGTTAGTTCAGTGATTAAAATACCGAGTGAAATTTACGAAGACCTTGGTAGTACGACCCCGCTTCTAGGTATGAAGTTGAGTCACCTCTGGCAAGGGAGCACGCACAGATGCGACTGGGTACGGTGTTGTAGCCTCTCCTGAGGCAAATCTTGCTGACCACGGGAGTGTCTCAACATCAGGGGCAGGCGGTTCAGAGGGAGACGTGCTACGTGCAGGCGAACATTGTCCTGTTGGAAAATGGCACGAAGATAACTGGGAGTTAACACGTGAGGACGCAGGGTGTCCGTGACGAACCACTGTGTCGTTAGAATTCCTTCAGTCCCAGTCGTGACCTGAAGTCGTACGCCGTGGATCTCCACACCATAACTCCATGGCCAACACCGGAGTGTCTCAACATCAGGGGCAGGCGGTTCAGAGGGAGACGTGCTATGTGCAGGCGAACATTGTCCTGTTGAAAAATGGCACCAAGATAATTGGGAGTTAACACATGAGGACGCAGGGTGTCCGTGACGAACCACTGTGTCGTAAGAATTCCTTCAGTCCCAGTCGTGACCTGAAGTCGTACGCCGTGGATCTCCACACCATAACTCCATGGCCAACACCGGCGTGTGTCTCCTAAACGTTGAAAGGATGAGACCACTCAACACCTTCACTTCCTAGGTCGCTGCAGATGGTCATCCGAGGCAGTGCAGAGCCTCGATTCATCGCTGAACACAGTGCGATGCCGTCTGTCAGTAGTCAGTGCTTTCCGGTCGCAGCACCACCCCAAACGCAGCCGTCTGTACTGTATCGCAATAGCGCCAGCCTACACAGGTGAACAGTAAATCACTCAAATTCAGCTGCAGGTGCTGTAGTCTCCGACCAATGATTCGGAGAGTTATGACCTGTTCTGGAACGGCAGGCACAGATGGGAAGGGATTAAGATGTGCTTGGTGCACTGTACGGCAGTCCTCCCATGTAGAGGTCAGACGTTATAGACCGACGACGAGTGAGACGGCTGACACGTGTCCTTGCAGTCCAGCATCTGGCCACTGTCAACCCGAATGCCCCACAAACGTGGATACTACATGGTTCGACCAGACGGCCAAATGGAGACCCACAATTAAGCCCTTTCAAACTGTCAGGTGCTGATAATGCTGTCTTGCTTAACAGTTTTTGGTAAGGAACTAGAGCCGACACTATTTGACAAGATGTAAAACTCGGTTTGTCTCGCATGTATGTGCCATTCTGCATAGTGCAGAGGACTCGTCTTCCCAAATAACAAGATGGAAAAGATACATTTTCTTCATTAATGCAATTATGGATCTTCTGACATGATGCTCATTAGATTACAAAACACGTTGTTTCCTTTTTTCACTGCGTGTTATACCAATTTACTGCATATCTCTTGTACTGAAAGTGGATCATGAGCGTTATTTCCAACATGCCTAGAAAAACATGAACACTTCGTATTGTAAACATTTGGCGTTACAAAATGGTTCAAATGGCTCTGAGCACTATCGGACTTAACTTCTGAGGTCATCAGTCCCCTAGAACTTAGAACTACTTAAAACGAACTAACCTAAGGACATCACACACACCCATGCCCGAGGCAGGATTCGAACCTGCGACCGTAGGGGTCGCGCGGTTCCAGACTGTAGCGCCTAGAACCGCATGGTCACTCCGGCCGGCATTTGGCGTTACAATTTTTCTTGTTACACCGTCTCCGGTCCTGATTACGAGTAGTGTTGTAACCGCGACCGGAACGAACGAGCGAGCAAAACCTTACGAACAACACGCAAGAAGCAACGGGGTCACAAGCGACAACCTAATGAATCCACATCGTCCAATCGTAGACGGAAACAAAGTAAAGTAAACACGCATTTTTATTTATTTTTTTACTTTATTGTTATTCTAAAATCTTTACAACAGGCAGGCTGTCAGCAGCATTCTACGCTGCTCTTCAGCCATAGAATACACAATGAGAAAAAAACAGGAAGAATACACATAAGTTCCAGAACGGTGGGCAATAAAACAGTAGACACATAAAGACAAACATGGAGCCGTTCACACTCGACGATAATCCACACGGCAAACTTTTGAAACGACACACAAACACTGAAGATGGCGATGGCACAGGTGAACGATGGAGTGTGACGGTGAACACTGAACACTAAACACGACGGCACACACGAGACACTGCGGGCGATGATATCCGGCGCGCCAAAGTCCACGTAGCGTGTGCGAGTCCGGGGACCTGCCAAGAAAGGAGGAGGGGGGGTGGGAGAGGGAGAGGGGAGAGCAGAGATGCCATGGGCAGAGGAGATAGGAGGAAAGGAGGAAGGGGGAGGGGAAGCCCGGGGGAAGAGGGATGGAGGAACAGGGATGGGGGGAAAAGGAGAGAGAAGGGAGGGAGGGTGCCTAAAGGAAAGGACACTGGAAGTTGGGGGGGGGGGCAGGATCAAAGTTGATAGGAGGGGTAGATGGAGGGGAGGAGGACATCATCAGGGAGGGGAAGCTGGTGGAAGCCACCTTGGGATAGGGTAAGGAGGGTGGAGAGATGGAGGCCGGGTGGGACGTGGGAATACAGGTGCGGCAGCAGGCGGGGGTGGGAGAGGATGGGCGAGACAAGCGGGTGAGGAGGATTGAGTTTGTGGGAGGTGTACAGCATCCATATCCTTTCAAGGAAAAGAAGGAGGTGGGGGAACGGAATGAGATCGTACAGGATCCACGTGGGGGAGGGGAGACGGATGCGATAGGCGAGGCGGAGAGCATGGCGTTCAAGGATTTGAAGGGATTTATAAAAGGTAGGGAGGGCGGAGATCCAGGCCGGATGGGTGTAACAAAGGATAGGGCGGATGAGGGATTTATAGGTGTGGGGGATGGTGGAGGGGTCCAGACCCCACGTACGGCCAGAGAGGAGCTTGAGGAGACTGAGTCGGGAGCGTGCCTTGGCTTGGATTGTCCGGAGGTGGGGAGTCCAGGAGAGGCGACGGTCGAGGGTGACGCCAAGGTACTGAAGGGTGGGAGTGAGGGCGATAGGACAGCTATAGATGGTGAGATAGAAATCAAGGAGGCGGAAGGAAGGGGTGGTTTTGCCTACAATGGTCGCCTGCCTCACTGAGAGAGAGACAGGCGCTTAAATACAGGATAGGGTATGTCGCTATTGGCTGC